>NC_080092.1:81836250-82562500 GCF_950005125.1 Chionomys nivalis
CATCTCAATGGTGCAGACATCTGGAGAGGGTTGTGCTTTCACAAGTCACCAGCTGGTACCAAGGAAGGGATTGTGCACAGGCCAGATGGGGGCCAGACCCAGAGGAGACCCTGATCTAGGAGAAGGATGGCAGAAGGTGTGGGTAGCAACCAAGAGACCCACAAAAAAAGTGTACCAGATGCTGTTTCTAGATTTTCCCAGACCAGTTAGGTACTGTGGAGTTCAAGAGAGTCTGGGAAATTGAAGCTCTGGGGAAGGGATTATAACATCTGGGAAATTCAAGGCTCCCACATACTGGGTAATTTCACATCTAAGAGTCGACATCAGACGCGCAGAGGCTTCTCTGGGTCAGTCCAGAAGAGGTGATGGCAGGACCGGGTGGGAGGACTAGGAATGGGGGTTCAGTCTTTCTTGGGTTTGGGTCTTTGGAGCATCTCACTCTGAAGTTGGAGAAGCTGCAGAGTCCCCATCCTCTGGGTCCTGCTCATGAGGGGACACGGGCTGACCCCCCTTCACACGCTTCCACTTCATTCTCCGGTTCTGGAACCACACTTTGACCTGGGGGAGGAAGCAGAGGAGCAGGCTCACTCCAGGGCCAGGGTGGGCCTGGGCTCACCATGCTGTTGTTCAAGCTAAGTGGCTCCGGGATCTGGAGCCCTCACTTGTGGCTCTCCAGCCCATGAGGATCCAGGGACTGAGAGGGAAGGGAGAACACACAGATCTGCCCAGAGGCCTGCCCGTGTCTCCAGATGTCAGGCAGAGGGGGTTCTCTCTGAAAGATCACTCTGCATAGTCCCTCCTTTTCCACATCCTGCCCACTCCTTGACATCAGGCTCCTCGAAAACGGGCCCCAAATCTCCGCCTCTGCTTCCCTAAGAACTGAGGACAGAATCACTAGCCTCATTCTTTGGCACACTGATACATTACCTCTTAGTTCCTAGCGCTCTGATCAATACATGTTTTAAAAAGATCTGACCTTCATGATCACATGACATTAGGGTTATGATCTTATTGCAGAGATGGAAACCCAGAGGTCACAGGGCCAGGATGTGGCAGAGGCGAGATTTAAATCTAAGCCTTTTAATCCAAAACCCAACACTCTTGCGGAGCACGCTAGCAGCTGGAGACTGCTATTACATGTTATTAGCCCTGCTATGACACACAGGAGCAGGTGTGACACTTCCAGGAAATGCCTAAGCCAAGGGCCAGGGACCCTGTCCTCGGTGTCCCAGGACCCAGGTGCATATTTGCACCACCTGAAAACTTAATTCGGGTGCAGATTCCCAATCCCCCTCATTATCACTGCAAAATTGTTCCCTGGGACCTGCATTTTCTTTCTTTCTTTCTTTCTTTCTTTCTTTCTTTCTTTCTTTCTTTCTTTCTTTATTTATTTATTTATTTATTTATAAATTCGATCTCACAGTAGCCTAGGCTGGCCTTGAACTGACTATGCAGCCAAGGCTGACCTTGACTTAAGGTCCTCTGACCTCAGGCTCCCCACTGTGCTGGGATTATAAACCTATGAAACCTTGCCGTTTGTGGTGTGGGGATTAAATCCAGGGTCTCCCGCGCACTAGGCAAGCACTCTACCAATGAATTCCATCCCCAGCCCATCTTTTGATTTCTTTCAAAGCAATTCCTTAGGTTGGCCTCAGCTCACTATGTAGCCCAGGGTAGCCTTGTACTCACAATCTTCCTGCCTCTAACTTCCAAGGGCTGAGTTTACAGGTGGGTGCCACAACACCTAGCTTTCAGAATCTCCACTTAAACAATTGCCTAGGTCAATCAGAGGCAAATGCTGATCCAAGTTTGGTGGAAATCAGATATCAGATGTTCTAATCCTTGTCCACGTGAGAAGCACCTGGGAGCTGGGCAGTGGCCCACGCCTTTAATCCCAGCACTCGGGAGGCAGAGTTGGGCAGATCTTTGTTAGTTTGAGGTCTACAAGAGCTAGTTCCAGGACAGGCTCCAAAGCCTGTCTCAAAAAAGAAAGAAAGAAAGAAAAAAAGAAAGAAAGAAAGAAAGGAAGGAAGGAAGGAAGGAAGGAAGGAAGGAAGGAAGGAAGGAAGGAAGGAAGGAAAGAAGGAAAGAAGGAAAGAAGGAAAGAAGGAAAGAAGGAAAGAAAGAAAGAAAGAAAAAAACTTAAAAAAAGAACCTGGCGGGGGGAGGGGGGGACGACGACAGACCTGGACTGCCTAAGCTCCATCCTAGACCAATTACAGAATCTCCGTGGGTGGATCTCCCCAGAACGGTTGATTGCCTGGTACAGCTGTGGCTGGGTAGAGGCAAGCAAGGGGGTCCAGGCAGGGGCGACCGGGAAAGCAGGAAGGGAGGTGAACAGAAAAGCGTGCGGGCCTCACCTGCCGCTCCGAAAGGTCCAGGTTGACGGCGATCTCGTATCTACGGAGCCTGGTCAGGTAGTTATGGTGGGCGAACTCGGCCTCTAGCTCCCGCAGCTGCTCCTTGGTGAAGGCGGTCCTTTCCTTCCGGGCCTTGCTGCTGCCTTCCGGCTTTCCCCCATTCTCCTGGTTATCTGCGAAGAGAAGACCCCAAATGGGAAAGACATGAGTGAGCCGAGGAGGGGGTTCCAGTTCCCTTCCGTTAGTCTGTAAACATCTGGGCAGCGTTCTCTGGCCTCTCTCATTTTTAAAGTACACTGAGAAGCTATGGTGTCCCTAATTCTTCTAGCATCTTGTCCCTTAGAAATATGTTTAGTCCCAAGGCACTCGTGAAGCTGTGCTGGGCTATTTGAAGGCTCTAGGCCCACCCAGCCTGCCTCCAGGGCATTCTGGGCATTGGAATTCTGGCCCTGGGCCCCATGCTTGGTCTGGTCAGGGCACTCAGTGGTGAGACAGGGACATGGGAGAGCGGCTGATCACCGGGACCTGCAGCAGCAGCTTCAATTGAAAACTTGTGCGAAATAGAAATCCCTGTTACATCAGAAACTCACAGAAGCAGGATGGGAAACTCAGCAACCTTTGTGTGTGTGTGTGTGTGTGCCAGAGACTGACCCTAGTCTGTTAGGTTCTTCTGTGTGTCTATACCCTAAACCATCTCACTGACCCTCTACCTAGTTTTTGAGCTTTAGGTCCTTCACTGAACCTGGAACTAATCAATTTGGCTAGACTGGTTGACCAGTACACCCCAGGGATCCTCCTGTCTCTATCTGCTCGGTCCTAGCATTACGGGCATTCATTACTTTGTCCAGAATTTTTTTTTTGTTTCGGGACAGGGTTTCTCTGTGTAGCCCTGGCTGTCCTGGAACTCACTCTGTAGACCAGGCTGGCCTCAAACTCAGAGATCACCTGCTTCTGCCTTCAGAGTACTGGGATTAAAGGTGTGTGCCACCACCATCCGGTCAGAATGTTTTTTTCAAACATGGGTACTAGGGCTTAAACTCAGGTTGCCAGGTGAGCCATCGCCCATCCCACCCCTCAGCAGCCTTTCTGTAGGGTCGAAGTTATACACCACTGCTCTAAGACCAGATTGCTGGAATGTTCCCTAGGCCCCAGGAGCATCGCTATGATAGGGCTGTTCACACACACCCCGGAGTCTGCTGCAGAAGGCCAACCCTGCAGAACATTCTGAAACTCTAGGGCTTCTGTTAGACACAGGGGCTCAGTCCTAAGCCTTGGCAGGGCCAGGAAACAGTGTCTGTACCTGCCTGTGCCTCTTCCTCTCTACACTAACCCAGCCGAGAGGTTTCAGTATTGACCATATTTCATAGACCAAATGCAGAAACAAAGCCGCCTAACCACTAAGTGCGGGAGGCAGGACTCAGACCCAGGTGGTTTGAGTCAATACACTGTCCCAGTTTGAGATAATGAGATACCTTTTTTTCTTTTTGGTTTTTGAGTCAGGGTTTCTCTATGTAGCTTTGGTGCCTGTCCTGGAACTCACTCTGTAGACAAGGCTGGCCTCAAACCTACAGAGATCCACCTGCCTCTGCCTCCCGAGTGCTGGGATTAAAGGCATGTACCACCACGGCCGGCCCAATGTGAGATATCTTTGAAGAGTTTACAAACTGGAGTCTGGTGCAGAGAGGAGGAACTGTATCTAGGATTAAAGGCATTCTTATGTCAAGATCAGGCGGCTGTGCCTCTCCCTTAGCAACAGTAGTGACGGAGAGGCCACAGGCAGGGGACTAACATACCTGTACAATTACCTAACAGTTAACACAGTTAGACAGTCAACTGCCACAGGAACCCTTCCTGCCTGGGGAAGGGCTCATAACACTTTGGGCTTTCTCTTCTTCCATGTCTCTTTTTAGTCTTGGAGACCATGAGGCGGGAAATAGGCTTTCGCTTTCTGCGAGCTGTTCCTATCTACTTTCATTCCCTCACCAGAACTAACTGGACCGCACCTAGCTGAGGTCCTCAGAGGCCTTGAGCTAAGCCACCTGCAGGGTACGTGGAAGGATGCAGGCCTGATGAGTCAGGCAAGGGAAACCGCCCACACCCTCAGCTGCGACGCCAACTTGTGGAGATGGCTGGGGACCCCACTTTAACCTCGAGATTCAGTTTGTAACTCTGGGCCTGGGGCTTACTTTCTCAGGCAACTCGTTTGTACTTCAGTTTCTTTAGCTGCCATCTCTCCATCCAGTTGCTTGGGTCAGGGAGAACCGCTCAGGAGGTGACTGGTTGGCGAGGGAGTGTGGTGGGGGAGGGCGCTTATGGTTCAACTCCCTATGGGGTCCGCGGTGGACTCCCCCAGGCTAGGAGAGGTAAGAGTCGGTGGCGGCTGGGTCTCTGCCCAGTGGCCGCTGGCTCCTGGCCAGAGAAGGCGGGCCCAGACCCCGTCCGGGATGCTGGAGCGTGGGCTGGATGGGAAGGTGGGAAGGACGTGTAGTCCCGGGGCGGGTCCCCTAGGAGTCCGCCGGCCTTGGCGCCTACCAGCGCCACTAACCCTTCTGGCGGCTGGCCCAGGAGGGTCGGTCACGCAGCGGATGCGAAGGCTTCCCGGAGCACTGCTCAGCCGATTGAGGCCAGGAAGCTGGGGAACCGCTCAGATTCCGGGTGTCCACAAACTCCCGTCCCGGGGGCCCACGGTGTTCCCCAGCCCCTCCTTGTCACAGCTGCGGGGAGTGGATGGGCCAGGGGAATTTTACTGCGGATTCAATCTCCACTCTCTTTTCCAAGAAATTGGAGAAAATAAAGCATCTACTTGCAAAGTTAATTTTTTTAAAGACAAAATTTCTTTTTGAACGGGCCTCAAGCTTGATAGGTAGTGGAAGATGACTTGAACTATTCTTTTTCCTGCCTTCACGTTCCTAGTGCTGGGCCTATAGTTAATGCACAACTGCCTAGTCAAGGCCAGTCTCAAAACACAACAGCTGGGGCTGGAGAGATGGCTCAGCGGTTAAGAGCACTGACTGTTCTTCCAGAGGACCTGAGTTCAATTCCCAGCAACCACATGGTGGCTCACAACCATCTGTAATGAGATCTGGTGCCCTCGTCTGGCCTGCAGGCATACATGGAGGTAGACTGTTGTATACATAATAAATAAATAAATAAAATCTTTTAAAAAAAAAAAAACACAACAGCGAAGTCATGGTCTCCATGTCTTCATGAAGACCCAGAGAAGCGGGTATGTGCGGGAATGCTCTGAAAACCTACGTTACAGGGCAAATATCAAGATATTAATTGTTCCACTGTTTCAATTCTATGAGATGCCCTTGAAAAATCTGGAATGGGGTTAATGACAGCTGGCTTTTACTGGTCCATTGTTTCTTCTTCAGATAGGGTCAATTCATGCTATCCAGTCTTGTCTCAAAATGATGATTCTCTTGCTCCAGCCCTCTCAGTGCCAGGATGACACGTGCCACCCTGCCTGGCTGACAGCTGGCATGCTCTCTGCAGTCAGGTGTACCCACTTCCTTAATCCTCATCGAAACCCCCTTGCCAACGGCTACTCTGATCACCCCGTTTCTTGGCATGGTCATGTGGGTTAGCCCGGATCCTCTGGCTAATGTTCTCTCTCAGGGTTGTGACCACTCTTCAGTACCTGCCATACTGGAGGCGCTTGTGAAACCATCCCTGGGTAGAGGGAGAGGCCTGCACGTTTGCCCAGCAGTGTTTAAGTGAGAGAAGAGAGATTTGGAATCCAGATCCACCTGACTAAAGCCAAGGTTCTCAACCTTGATGTCAGATTTTTCCATCTTCAGGCTGGATGCCCCAGGCGGGGCCTGGAAATGGAACATAGCCTGTCCCCACTTCTATGGTCCTTCAGGTCATCACTTGGGGGTTTCCATCCACACCCACCTTCATCTTCTCCCAGGGCTGCCCCTGTGTGCCCAGCTGCCCTACCACACCCCACCGAACAATGCTGTGTGCCCCTAAGTCCTGAACACGATCCTCCCTAGAAAGAAGGACTGGGAGAGAGGGAGGGGACAGACTGCCAGGGAGACAGGTCCTCTCCTGCACCTCACTGCACTGATTTGGGTTCTGATCTGTCAATACGGCAATTCCTCCCACAGTGAGAACACTTGGGTCCCTCATCAGCTTCCCAGAGTGGCACAAGCTCTTGTCACGATCACAGATGATGAGATGGCCAGAAGCAATAGAAGGAGCTAGGATCTGGAAGTGGCAATTTGTGTCGTAACAGTATGAAAAAGCCTGCAACATTTTATCCAGACAAGGTGTGTGAGGGCTTCTCTGACCCTTCCGGCCTGAGATATACAGTTCACAGGCTAGGATTCACACATAGCTCACATGTGTGAATGCGTGCACGTGAAATGTGCACGTGTACAGTTCATGCGAATGTTCATGTGCATTCAAGGGAACTCACGCACCGACCACAGAGTGTAGCATTCATTTTTTAAAATAATGTTGTATCTGTGGATGTTTTGCTTCCATGAACGTTTGTGTACCGTGTGTGTATGCCTGATGCCGAAGACCAGAAGAGGGCATGAGATTCCCTGGAACTGGAGTTACAGAAGGGTGTGAGCCTCCATGTAGGTGCTAGGAAGTGAGCCCTGGTCCTCTGGAAGAGCAGCCAGTGCTCATAGCCTCTAATCCATCTCCCCAGCCCCTACAACGTGTATGTCTGTTGAGAGCCTCCTGCCTCCCCTTTCTGGATCTGTCTCCCCATGTATAAAATAATAGGATCAGATGGAATCCTCATTCCCATGAAGAACTGAGCCCAACACTCTGGTCTGCTTCCCCTAATTCTTTTGCTTTTCCTCCAGGCCTGGAGGGACTGGAGGCCCTTGCAGCCGTGGATGCTCTTGTTTAGCCTGTCCCCCTTGCTCCCTCGAGTCCCAGCTGACGTGGATTGTTCATTGTTTTGTCACAAAGCTCCTGTTCATCTTTCCATGGCCCTCAGCCCAAAGCTCAGAATACCCCTAGGGAGTTTCTCTTCTGCATGCAGAGTTCCCTTCCCTGACCCTGGGGGAGGGGAAGTGTGTTGGCAGAGGCTTCAGAAAACCCC
This sequence comes from Chionomys nivalis, assembly GCF_950005125.1. NCBI lineage: Eukaryota > Metazoa > Chordata > Mammalia > Rodentia > Cricetidae > Chionomys > Chionomys nivalis. The sequence continues at coordinate 81,843,679 of NC_080092.1, forward strand.
CTGGAGAGCCTGGGTCTTGGCACCTGCAGGTACCGGCCTCAGGGAGGAGCTTCCTGACCTCGGAGGAGCCGCCCTGCAGTTCTCCAGGTCTCAGTTTCCTCACTTACAAGACAAGAATAGCTGCGCCCACCATGAGCATAAGGCTGCTCATAAGTCAAAATGAGGCTGATGACGTGTTAGCCTGCTGGACAGTGCTTGGCACAAGGCACGCAGCTGAGCCGATCTGAAAGAACTGCCAGGAGACATCCTATTGGCTGTGATGTTTGAATGATGATTTCACAGACCTAGAGATGATCAGAGGGTACCACATCCCAGACCTGTGTACAAAGGATGCCTGCCTGCCTGCCTGCCCGTCCATCCTCTCTCTCTCCCTTCCTCGAGACAAGGGGATGGGCTGTCCCAGAACTCACTATGTATCTCAAACCGTCCTAACATTTATGTGTAACCTTCTGCCCCAGCTTCCCAAGAATGGGAATTACAGGCGCGAGCTAAGGATGTCTTTAAACATCTGTCTTTGGGACACCTCTTCCCTTCTCCACTTCTTTTCGGTAGGTCAGCAGCTGTGGCCACTGCTAGTTGCTATTGCTAGAGCCTTCCATGGGACTCAGGCACTGTGGCAGAGTAACCATCCTCTGTTCAGGACTGTGGAGGGAGGAGGCGAGCACACTGCTGACTCGCTCTGTGGTTAGTGAGGAGCTCCCCCCCACTCCATCTGCCCGTGCTGCACAGCCCTCAGAACAAGCGGGACCACAAGGGGACACTCAGCCGTGCCCAAAGAAATGCAAACAGGATGTGCGTGTGATTGTGGTTCCCACCATGGGCTTTAACATCAGCTCAGGGAAATCATTTCAGAAGGGGCTGTCAGACCTGGCAGTATTTCCTCAAGTTAGCAGACAGCCTTATCAGGGTGACAGAGAGGGTAGACAGACTCAGTGGAACACGCCTCCCGGGGGTGCTGCACCTCTGCTCCCCAACTCCACTGCACCATTTTCCATAATTTCTAACAGGCCAGACGGAAAGCATTATGCTCTGTATTCAATAGCATTTTGCAGTGAATGAAAGATTTCTTTCTCCAAGACAGAAACTTCTTTGGGACTTTCAAATTGACACCCGGATCACAGAATGGTGGAGCAGGAAAAGAAGGGGACTCAGGAATGATCTTAAGCCATTTGCTGATTTTACAGATGAGCAGAGGGATGGCAAGGGGTCTGCCTATGGACACACAGCAAGTTGGTGGTAGACTGGGATCCGGAACTCAAGTCTCCTTGATAGGAAGTCACTTACATAGAGATCAGTTTGCTTCCTGTTACAGCCTCTTACTATCAATGTTATTTTTTCTTTGACAGCGCTATGGATAGAACTCAGAGCTCATACGTACCAGGCAAGTGCCTCCCACTGAGCCACACCCCAGCCTCTCCTGTTAGTTATCCTGTGAGGCAGGAGAGATACATATGAGCCCATTGAACAGATAGAGATTAGGATCCAGAGGCCACAGGGCTTGCCTAAAGGGCCAGTTTAAGGCAACAGCCATTTGTCATGCTCCCTCAGGGGATGATGACCACAGAAGCTTTACTTCAAGATGCTCTGGGGACAATGTCCGGGTCAGGGGCTAGGTCTGTCTCAGTGGGACTCCCCAGGGAGGAGAGAGGAAGGGTCTATTTGGGGTGATACCTGGGCAAGCCCTCTGAAAGGTGAGTCTGTCGTCTCCTGAGCTGTCTTGAAGCAGATACTTTGCCACACTCCTGGGCCTGGTACCTTTACCTGCAGAAGGAGAATGGAGAGTCCCCGGAGGCAGGCAGGAATCAGACAGAGACAGTGAGAGGCCAGTTGCATGTTCACATCTGGGACCTGCCTGTCTTCCTGAGCTCGGCTTGACTCTTTCACCAGGTGCTAACACCATCCCATTGTCTAGACCCCACCACGGTCCTGTGGGTGCATGAAGAGACATGAAGCCCGGTGGTGGGGCAAGGGAATTTCTAGCAGGGAGGGGGCACCAGATCCTTCTGGAACAGGCATGCCTGGTTCCAGGGTAGTAGTCTTCACTGAGAGTCCCTGCCAGGGTGGAGCAGTGAGGGTGGGCAGTAGTGACGGGAAGAGGAGGACCAGGCCATGAGGGGCTGTGGGGGCAGTAGAGAAGTTCAAGGTGCAGTGAGATAAAAAGGGTGCTGGGGGGGAGCTGACGGAATGGAGGTGGGAGCATCAGTGTGTGTGTGTGTGTGTGTGTGTGTGTGTACATGTATGTGTCCACCCCACCGCCACATGTATGTTTCCAGAGAACAGATCCAGGTCCTCATCAGCCAGGTGAGCATTTTATCACGGAGCCATGCCCCCAGGCCTGGGGACAGCCTCTGGGACAAACTGGAAAGGCACAGGCAGTGCTGGGCTTTCTTTTTGAGTTTTAGATGTCCTCATTTGATGTCACCAAAGGAAGTGTGGGCTTCAGGACCCGGAGCCACTGCCCACACAGTTCCTTTACACTGAGAGCAAAGAAAACAGGAAAATACCACAGGACAGTCAAGGATGGGTGTATCTGGGCCAGAGGCGGAGAGATGGATAGGAAGGGCCAGTGAGGGGGCAAAGAGGGATCTAGGGTGAGGCGCTGCCTCTGGGGCCTGCAGGGAACATAGGACCTGCTTCTAAAGCCCCTCCTCCCTGTGTCCTGGTGTCCCTGTCAAGCCAGAATGACAGGCCAGTAGGCAGGCAGCTCCTGAGCTCGGCCCTGCCAAGACAGTGGACAGTGCTAATGTTGCCCTTTGGCTGGCCTGCTCACGGCCTAAAGGGTCTTCAGACCTTCTCGTCTTAGATGTCCAGCAGGATCTTCTGCCTCAGCAGAAACCCACTCTTTCTAGAACTCTGCAGCTCTGCATGGTCAGGAACCCGAGCAGGTGAAAGATTTGTGCTCAGGCCTCTGAGCTCAGACACAGCCAAGACCAGAGGACCTCTCCGGAGCCGGGTCTGTTTTTCAGAGGAAGAGCAGGCCAGTAAAGTCAGAGGCAAGGGACACCCAGAGGGACACTGGCAAGTACCAAGCTGTTATCTCCTCCCGCACTGGACATGAGGGGCCCTAAGGTGGATTCTCCTTGCTCTGGGTTTGAGATGGCAGAAGAGTGGCAAAAGCTACTCATCCCTCAAAACTCAGCGCCCAGTACTGCAGTGACAGTTCACCAGGGAACCCAAGGACATCTGGTGGCAGATGGCCGTGACTCTGACAGCCACCCAAGATGCAGCCTGCCCCGGGGAGAGCCTGAAGAGAGAAGGGTGCTTTGGCTCCTCTGATCCCCTGTTCCATGGAGGGTCCTTCAGTCAGCCCAGCCCACGTGTTTATGCACCTTGACTCTGGGCTGGTTTCAGAACTGAAGTTTGTTGCTTTGGAAAGCACCCTTGTAAGTGAGACTTCCAGAGTCCTGATGCATTTCAGACACATGGCACGGGATGGAAACCTCCGTGCCAGGCAGTGTGACATGCTCTCAGAGAGAGGGCGAGACAACAGAGAGAATGAATGAAGGACGGGAATGAAGGACGGGAATGAAGGAATGAAGGAATGCCAGGCTGCAGTAGAGTAGATGTTGAAAGAGAGACTCCTGTGTGTGAATGTGTCACCAGGAAGACTCGAAAGAGGAATCCGGCCTCCTTCTGGCCCTCTAGATCTTTCCATTTGAGAGAAGATATAGAGTCATAGGCCTCTGTGACTCTGGATGCAGGGTCACCTGGGGTTGACGAAACCATGGAGCTAGGAATATGGCACAGTCCAAGTGTGCAACAAGGGAGGCCGAGAGAGGATTCTTGCTGGGAGTCGTGACACACACCTTTAATCCCAGCACTCGGGAGGCAGAGGCAGACAGATCTCTGTGAGTTTAAGGCCAGCCTGGTCTACAGAGTGAGTTCCGGGACAGCCAGGGATATATGAGACCTTATCTTGGAAAAAAGAAATAAAGAAAGAAAGAAGGAAAGGAAGGAGGGAGGGAGGGAGGGAGGGAGGGAGGGAGGGAGGAAGGAAGGAAGGAAGGAAGGAAGGAAGGAAGGAAGGAAGGAAGGAAGGAAGAAGACTGTTCTGGAAACTCACAGTGGAAGGAGATGACCTCAACCCAATAAAGGCCCTTCATGAAAAGTCCACTGCTAGTATCATACTCAGGGGTGAAAAATCTCAAGTTTCCTCTCCAAGATCAGGAACAAGGTGGAAATACCCACCATGTCACACCCAGTAACACAGCACTAGAGTCCCAGACAGAGCATCAGGCTGGAGAGATAATACAGACGTGAAGAGCACTCTTTTTTTTTTTTTGGTTTTTCGAGACAGGGTTTCTCTGTAGCTTTGGAGCCTGTCCTGGAACTAGCTCTTGTAGACCAGGCTGGCCTCGAACTCACAGAGATCTGCCTGCCTCTGCCTCCCGAGTGCTGGGATTAAAGGCGTGCGCCACCACCGCCCGGCTGTGAAGAGCACTCTTGCTTTTGCAGGGGTCCTGGGTTCAGTTCCCAGCATCTACATGGTGGTTCCCAACTATCTGTAACTCCATATCCATGGACTCTAGCACCCTCTTCTGGCCTCCACGGATACTGCACACACATGGTGCACAGATACACATGCAGACAAAACACCCATACATGAAAAGTAAAAAAAAAGTTGAATCTTTTAATAAAAAAAACAAGCAAGGTAAAATTATCTTGACAGATGTCACCATCTTGCATGTAGGAAATGTTAGGGATCCCACAAACAAGAACTTAGAGTTGATAAATTCATCAAGTTGTAAATGAAAGTACAGAAGTCACTGTGTCTAAACATATGAAGGACCCCAAAGGTAAGTTAAAATAACAGCATTAAAAACACTCAAGAATAAACTGAACCAAAGAGACAGAGGGCCTATATCCTGACAGCCACAGGATGTTTCTGGAAGAAATTAAACATGAACAAACAGAAGACATTGTGTTCACAGACTAGAAGAGAGTATTGTTAAAATGTTCACACTGCAGAACACCGTAGCAAATTCAATATAAACCCTGTCAAAATCCCGACATTTTAGCCCACAAACAAATCCTAAATTCTTTTTTTTAAACATGACCTTTTAAAAATAATTTATTTAACTTTATGTGCATTTTACATGCATTGGTGTGAAGGTGTCAGATCCCCTGGAACTGGAGTTAGACAGTTGTGAGCTGGCATGTGGGTGCTGGGAATTGAACCTGGGTCTTCTGGAAGAGCAGCCAGTGCTCCGGACCTCCGAGCCATCTTTCCAGCCTCCAAATCTTAAATTCTTATGAAAATGGGATGTCAAAGGACTCCAAATAGCCAAGATAATCTTCGAAGGAAAGAAAACTGGGAGGCTTGGGCCTCCTAATTTCAAAGCATACTATAAATCTACGATAATCAATTGATATAAAGACAGATGAGCAGGAAAGAGGAGGGAGCCGGAGGTTAGCCCTCAGTAGGTGGCCAAGGCTATACAGTGGGAAGAAGACAGCTCTGCCACAAGCGGTAAAGGGGAGACTTTACACACACACACACACACACACACACACACACACACGGCTGAAATTCCACTAAAATCAGGAGCAAGACAAGGCTGTCCACTCTCTGCATATCTAGTCAATACAGTGCTTGTCATTCTAGCGAGCACAACAGGACAAATGAAGCAGATCGAGGGGATACAAATTGGAAAGGAAGAAGTCTATCACTATTTGCAGATGATATGATAATATACCCCAAAAATTCTACCAGAGAACTCCTACAGCTGATAAACAACTTCAGTGAAGCGGTTGAACAAAATTAACTAAAAAAGCCAGGCGGTGGTGGCACGTGCCTAATCTCTGTGAGTTCAAGGTCAGCCTGGTCTGCACCAAAGACACACACAGCGAAACCCTGTCTCAAAACAAACAAACAAAAAAACACATTAACTTAAAAAAAAATCAGTAACCCGCCTATATACAAATGATAAATGTGCACTCTTTTACTCCCAGCACTGGGAGGCAGAGGCAGACAGCTCTCTGTGAGTTCGAGGCCAGCCTGGTCTATAGAGTGAGTTCAGGACAAGCTCCAAAGCTACATAGAGAAACCCTGTCTCAAAAAAACAAAAACAGCCCCCCCCCAATTAAACATAGAATAACCATATGACCCAACCATTCCACTGTGGGTATACATCTAGGTCAAAGAGATACAGGTACTCGTTTCCCAAAGTGTACTCACAATTGCCTAGTGATGGAAGCAGCCCAAATGTCCATCAGCAGATGAGCCGATAAGGGAAATGTGACAAAAACACACAGTGGAATATTACTCAGTCTTAAAAGGAAGAAATCCTGGCTGTGTGCTACAACGTCAACGAAACCTGAGGACTGACCAGTTCGGGGTCTAAGAACCTGATACGAGTCCTAGCCGCGAAGTGCAATAAGCCAGTAACAAAAAAGACAACCGCTTCCTGAGTCCATGCACGAGGTACCTATAACTCCCAAACTCCTACTGAGAGGCAGGCAGCTGCCAGAAGATTGGGGGATCTAGTCCAAAGAGAAACTCCAGTTTGCAAGATGAAACGGTTCTGGAACTCTGTCCTAGGACAGTGGATCTGCAGTTGGCTGCTGTAAAAGGTCATTTCAAAATTGTAAAGATGCCGAATGTTCTGCTGTGTGTTTTGGACCACGAGAAGAAAAAAAAGATTCCCCAAAGATCCTCCACATTAAGAAATCTCCCTCAAGTCCCTTTACGAAGTTGCGAGCAAAGCCAGGAAACAGGAAATCCGCGCAGGTTCTAGAACCACGCTACCATCAGTAGCTTCCCTGTTTGAGACAGCCCTCTCTGCGTAGCTCAGGCTAGCTTCAACTTTGCCACCCTCCTATCCCAGCCTGCTGGGATTTCAGGTGCGGCCACCACACCTCGGCAAAGTTGAAGCTTTCTGACTCTTGCTCTCACTGGTGTGATGCTGTGGACGATACAGCCACAGGTTTTGAACAGGGGAAGATACAGTCAGCAAGGGTGGCTTTTGAGCTGGATATTAGAATATGTAGACTGGGAGAAGGGAAACATCAGGGCTAAAAGGCCAAATTAGGGAATCAAGACTAAAAGACGGGATGTGTGGGGAGGCCAGCACAAGGTAGGAGCAGGGGAGGAGAAAGAGGAAGAGGAAGGGAAGGAGAAGAGGGGGTGAGGGAGAAAGAGTGAAGACAGGAGGAGAAAAAGTGAAAGAGAGTAGGGAGTGGAGAACGGGGAGAAGAGAGAGGAGAGAAAGAGAGGGAGGGAGGGAGGAAGTGCGGAAGAGAGGGAGGAAGAGAGGGAGGAAAAAAATAAAGAAGGTTTGAGGGTTTGGGTAGTTGTGCGGGCCTTGGAGAGAAGACCTCAGAGGGTAGAATTCGGGGGGGCAGGACCAGATCCCAGGAGCCGCAGGCCCAGGCTCCGAAGGAAACTGAGACACGCCGAGGCTGAGAAAGGCGCCGCTTGGCTGATCGAGAATGGGGTCGCAGGGACCCTGGGCGCCCAGTGCCCCTCCCAGGCAGCAGGGCAGCCGCGCTGGTCACAGGCAACCTTCCCTTGAACCCCGTCAGGAAGTCACCGAGAAATCCCCCGTTCCCATAAATTAAAGACAATAGCAGTAGCTTGACAGTTTAGGGGGAAACAGCAGTGGCTTCGCAGCTGTCCCTGCCAGTAGGGGTCTTTAACACCCCTGGGCACGGCTGGGGGTAGGTAAGATAAGATTGCACTGCGGGTCTCCGGAGATCCCTTGGGGTGGGGGGAGGGACATCGGTCTTTCTTGACCCTCTGCCTGCGACAGAGAATTAGCTTCTGCTTCTAAGGGAACAAGTTGGGGGGCGGGTAACAAGGCGTGGCGGGGGGGCGGGGAGTAGCAGGGCAGGGGTGGGTTGCAGACGCTGGTGATGATAGAGATAGGTGCAGAGTCCATGCCTGGAGCCTCCTGGGACAGCAATGTGAGACACAATTTAACATTCATCCGTCCCTCCGCCTACCTCCACAGCTCCTACTGAAGCGCTAATTGATCACTACTGGAGTTTAGGACAGAAGGATTGCAAGAACTTCATACATCCCGCCGACCCAGGAACTTCTGAGACGCTCTATCTGGAATATTCAATTCTATTATTCCTGATATGTATATGTATATATACATATATATTTTTTGTCCAGGTCTCATGTATCCCAGGTTGGCCTGGAACTCTATCAAGCAAGAGACCATCTTGAACTTCTAATTCTCCTGCCTCCACTATTAGGTTCTGGGATTCCAGGCATTCATTGTGGCATCTTATTTGTGGAGTATTGAGGATAGAACTGCGGGGTGGGAGTGGGGGAGACTTCAGGCGTGCTCTTGTACTCTATCCACTGAGCTCCCAGCCCCCGTTCTGTTCTATGTTCTTAAGCAATGGTTCTCAACCTTCCTGATGCCGTGACCCTTTGGTACAGTCCCTCATATTGTGGTGACTCCAACCATAAAATGATTTTCATTGCTACTTCATAACTGTAACTTTGCTACTGTTACGAATTGTAATGTAAATATCTTTGTTTTCCGGTGCTCTTAGGTGACCCCTGCAAAGAGGGTTGTTTGACACCCAAAGGAGTGGAGACCCACAGGTTGAGAACCACTGTTCTAAAGGCTTAGTTCAGAAAATGTGGACTTGTGATCAGTCACAGCTGCTAAGAGACTTTTACAGTGCACCAGAAGCAATGTCAAATTTCAGATCACTGTACTTAATAATCCCAGCTGCTCTAGGTGTAAGTGACATTGTTCCAGTCCCATTATTTCTCAGTTCCGGAAGTAGAGGCAGCAAGAAGGTAACAGTTTTCCCTGAGTTGTAAGAACCCCATCCTTCCAACCCAGTGGTCAAGGCTAGTTAACCTTCTTGGGCTGGCTTATGAGGACATAAATGAGGCACCCCGAATCCCAGCAATCAAGATAAATAATATTTGAGCACATTGGGAAGCAGAGACACAAACATCAAGAAGTTCAAGGCTAGCCTTGGCTACAAATGAGTTTGAGGCCAACCTGGCCTCCTTGAGATCCTGTTGCAAGTAAACAAAACACAACAAACAAGAATCAAAATTAACCATCTGGGGATGTAGCTCAGTGGTGGAACCCTTTCCAGACATGTACCAGGCTCTAGATTGGGCTCCCAGGCCCCTCAAAATAATCCATGATGAACAACAACAGTAAAAACCATTAATTAGAGGATGGGGGTCTGTAGCTCCTAGGGAACTTGGGGACTTTTCCGTGGGTTTGTCTCTTTTGAGAGTTCCAGATTCTGCATTCAGTTGTGAGCCTTGCTGTGACTTCCCCCCTGGTGAGGCCCTTGGGAAGCTGACCCTCCTGCCTCCTCCTTCCTCCGCAGTTAAATTCCAACAGCAGAGGCACGCAGCACCTGGGCAATAAAGATCTCCCCGCTGACCAGCCACATGGGCTGGAGGGAAAGTCAGCTCCCCGGGCCCCACGCCTGCTGTCTGTTCCACTGGAAATCTGCAAGAGTCCCAAGTGAGAGGACCCAGGGCCCCCCCATGAGTAGGAGTCTTTCCGGGTCAGAGGCTGGCTTTCAGATGAGCCACGTGCATGCTCCCTCTCTAAAGCCCTGCTATTGGCTACTTGCCAAAAGGGAAGATGGGTCATTGGGTTTTGCTGAGACTTTGCCTGAGTCCAGAAATCTCCCAGCTCCTTTCCCTACATCCTCAGTCTCCTGGAAAGTGGCTAGATGCTGCAAGATGTCCACAGAACTGGGGGAACAAGAGTGGCAGGCACTGCCAAGGAGAGAGCTGTAGCCCTACCTAGGTGCCCGCTCCACCTGGGAGGGGCCGCCACCTGCTCTAGCCTCCCAAAGGGCTCATTCAGCTAAGTTAGTCAAAATGGTTGATCCCACCTGCCAGATCTAGAGCCCCCTGTGGGGACTGTAAAAGGCCCCTCCCCTTAGCCACGGGGATACACTGTGGTCATATCCTTACCCACTCTGTCAGTACATCCAGAAGGAGCCTCAAGCCTCGGGATCAATACCACCTGAGGACCGGGCAGGGATCTTCTGAAGGTATAGAGTTTGGAGCTTAGAATCCAGGGGCTCATTTCACTTCTTAGAGGACCAAAGCTGGTTTGCCTGATTCCCAGACAAGAGTCTTTCACCCTCAAAACAGAAAAGTCCAGGTTAACCTGGACTTCAAGGTCTTCCTGCCTCAGTCTCCTGAGTACTGGATTATGGTCTCGTGCCCAGGGTTCCCTCAGACTCTGTCTCCTTTTTCACAGTGTGGAACGGAGAAGCCAACCAAGCCTACAGTCTCCACTTTGCAAACTTGTGGGACTCGAAATACAAACAAACAAAAACTGCTGTCTGTAGCTCCCACCACTTGGAATTTCCTTCCTTCATTCCCATCCTGCCCTGCCCCCCCTTCACCCCCAGGCCCTGAGGGCACAACCTCCAGGTCTCCTCTTCCTCTCAGCCTGAGCTCTTCAGAGAGACAAGACCTCTTTTCTAGGGTCTAGCGCTCAGGAAAAGGTGAATACTCCGGATATACACTAGGTCAGAGGGGGCTTACAAAGAGAAACCCAGCAAGTTCTCCTTTGTCAATTAGTGTTCCCCCTATTAGGCCCAGAGAGGTCCTTTATATGGTCAGGTCAGTGGGCATTCCCTATCAGGAGTGTCAGAGTCGTGGGCCAGTGCATTTTCTGGGCCAGGTGGGAGAGGAGGACCAGACAAAAGAGGACTAGAGGCCGGGTGGGCCTTATGGGAAGATAAGAACCTGGGAAGGAGAGAAATGTTTTATCTCCAACCTCCAGGGTGGCCTTGGCACCTGCCTCTGCACACCTGCCCCTCTGACTTTCCCAAGGCTGCGTGATCCCCAAAGAGAATGTCTTGCAGCATAGACTTCCCTGATGCCCCACCAGACTTTGTCAAGGTGAGCTGTCCACTAAGTGTAGGCACCACCTCTATGTGGCGATACCTCTGGGTAGTTTGTCCAAACCCCACTCTCCCTATTCCCCTCATCTCTCCTATTCCCGACACAGACCTGCTCCTCTGCCTCTGGGCTCCTGATATAGGGTCCTGGGTCTATCCATTCAGACCCAGCATAGGTCCTAACCCCCAAGCCTCAATCAGGGCTGAGTGATAAGCTTCAGCTATGGCTCTGCGACCATTGGCAGCCTCTTGAGTGTGGTCATGTGTGAGTCAGAGGCAGCCTAGCCCAGCAAGAGTCCCCTGCAGACCTCACCAGTGTGAACCCCAAAACCCCATTCCATGTAGCCTTCCAATCCTCCCTGGCCACATATGTCATTTGCTCACACACGTTCTTTGCAGAGACCCAGAAAACATACCAGCCCTATCACCAGAGAATTCTAGAACTTCTACAGTGTAAGACTTCTCCCACCCCGGAGTAAGTTAGACAACACTTTTTCCAGTAAGAACCCCTAGGCTCTGAGAGGGCGAACAACTTGCCCAGGGTGATGCAGTAACAGGCATGGTAAATTCTTCCCATCACCACCTACCTGACCGTTCTTTTTTCCTTCTGGACAGTTTCTTCTCAGGCTCACTGGCGATGCTCCCAAGTATCATGTAATCCTCACCGGATCCTCCTGTGCCATCTACCAGGCCCGGGCTGCCGGCCCCCATCTCTCTGGCGCTCCCAGCGGGGCCCGGGTTGAGCCTTTGGCCGACTTCGGAGATGGGGAAGTGCCAGTCAGGGGTCTGTGGGAAGGCAGGATGTTGCTCGTTGAAGATGCGCTCTGTCCGGGGCAGGCTGTGTGGAGTGGCTGCCAGGCAGGAAGCAGAGAAGTCGGGGTATGCTGCTGGCGCTGGGAAATCTGATTTTTGGTGGAAGGAAAACGGGGTTGGTGGATAATGGGACAGCCCTGAAGCGCTGCTACCTTCTGAGTGGGGGTTTCGAAGGCAGCCCCAGACAGGGGCGGGAGGGTGGGGGTTCCTCACGCAGCTGTTGGTTACCGGATCCATCTGCTGTCCGCTGCCTGCCTCAGTCCGTTCAAGGATTTTGCTCCGCACTTTTTCTATTCAGAGTTTGGTAATTAAAAAAAATTGAATAGTAGAGAAAAAATGTTGAATGAAAAAGTTTCCCCAGGAAACGAAACAAAAATTTTGCCTCCACGTCCACAAACACGTGGCCAGTAATACACATGTGCACGCCCACACCTGTCTAGGCTTCACGGCTGCCTTCCTGCCCCCGATACACGCCGACTGTCGGGGTCCCTTGTGCATGTATTTGTTGCCTAGGGCACTAAACATTTTGTCTGTCCTATCTCTGACGCACCCATACTGACAAGCTCCCTTCCCGGGGACTCTGAGTGAAGGCCTGCAGAGGGCTGGACCCGGCGGTAGAGACACACTTTTAAATCCTGCGGTGGGGAGAGAGGGACAGATTTCTGCAGTGAAATGTGAGCGAGGAGAGGGAGGGGTCAGCCCACTCACCCAAGGTCCCCTCCAACCAAAGCCCGAGCAGGCAACACTATCATCAGAAACATTATACCCACTTCTAATGGCATTTGCAGGCGTAGACTTTTAAAGAAACATTGTTTTATTTTTTTTTTTTTGTAAGGAGAGAGAGAGAGAGAGAGAGAGAGAGAGAGCATGCATGTACGCAGCGCGCGCATGCACGCGCACACACACACACACACACACATCCACGCTCTTCTGAGTGCCTCCCGTAACACAATAAAGTTATTTTTATGGCCTTGTTAACAAAATTCCCCGAGTCTTGGATTTAGAAAAAGCCTTTAGTGGAATCCAGAATCCACCAAATGCCAAATTCTGGGGAGAAGGGGGGAAGTGGGTGCAAGAGACAGACTTGCAGAATGTGCACTGATTTAAAGGGTTTCGACTTCTCTCTGGGGAAACAGAAAAAGGAGGGGGAATTTTTAAAAAGTAATTTTTCCTCCCCCCCCCTTTTTCTTTTTAATCTGGTGAGTCTTGGCAGCCCAGAGGTGTGGTCTGGGGTGTAAAGAAAGACATACTCCAGAAACAACAACAATAACAAAAAAAGAAAAAGAAAAGAAAAAAAGAAGAAAGGAAGAAATAAAGAAAAAATTCTCTGTGAAGAAGGAAGAAGAGGGGGAGAAGGAGGAGGAGGAGGAGAAAAAGAAGAAGAAGAAGAAGAAGAAGAAGAAGAAGAAGAAGAAGAAGAAGAAGAAGAAGAAGAAGAAGAAGAAGAAGAAGAGGAATTTCGTGGCAGCCACTTTCAACCTCCGACTTCCATGTCAGTTGGCCACAGGTTTCTCTAGAGAACCTCCGAGTGATTTGTCTCCATAGCCAAGGCTCTTAGGTCCTTGAAGTTTTGAAGTTTCTCGGGTGACCCCCACCTTCAGCCTCTTCCACCTGCCTTCCTTTCTCAATCCCTGAAGGCATCTTTGGAACCCTGGGTGTGGAGACAGGAACCCAGGCACCTCCATCCGCTGAGAGTTCATCCCAAAGGGAGTTCCCATGAGTCTTCCTGGCTCGTGTGTCCCAGGTACCATTTCACCTTGCTTGTCAATCTACAGCAGTGGTTCTCAACCTTCCTAAAGCTGTGACTCTTTAATACAGCTCCTTATGTTGTGGTGACCCCAACCATAAAATTATTTTTGTTTCTACTTCATAACTGTAATTTCACTTCTTCTATGAATCATCATGGAAATCTCTGTGTTTTCTGATGGTCTAAGGCCCATGTGAAAGGGTCATTTGACCCCCAAAAGGGTTGAGATCCATAGTTTGAGGATCACTGGTCTACACTATGAGGATACTGGCTAGCTTCTCGATCTCTAAATGTTTGACAGTGTTCTGGAGAGATTTCCCCCTGCTCAGAGCAGCAGGGCCCTGCAAGGCAGAAACCCCATGAGGAAGTCTGTGGGACAGTACACCTCACCTCTCTGGGTCTCTCCAGTTGATTTACCCCCATACCCACGGTGAGGGGTCTCTCCCTCCTCCCTGCTGCCCACCCCCATCTGCAGCAGCGCTCTCAGCAGCCTGCACTGTTCTAACCATCTGACTCCCCTGGAATGAAGTACAGAAAGACCGAGGAGCTTGAGCCAGGCCACATTATAGGGGAAGGGCTTCAGGACCCAGGCAGCCTGCACTGGCTGAACCAGCCTACTGTCTGGGAATTTTACTCTCCTAAATTAAATTGTAAGCAGTGTGGGGCGGGGGCGGGGGCTGTGTGTGTGTGTGCGTGTGTGTGTGTGCACGTGTGTGTGTGTGTGTGCATGTGTGTGTGTGATCTTTGCATGCACATGTAGAGGCCAGGTGTCTTCTTTGATTGTTCCACATTTTTGTTTTGTTTTTTCGATTTGTTTTTGTTTTGTTTTTTGAAATAGGGTTTCTCTGTAGCTTTGGAGCCTGTCCTGGAATTTGCTCTGTAGACCAGGCTGGTCTCAAACTCATAGATCCACTTGCCTCTAAAGGCATGCGCCACCACCGCCTGGCTTCTACTTCTTTTTTTAAAATTCATTATTGAGACAGGGTTTCACTGTGCAGCCTTGGCTGTCCCAGAAATCACTCTGTAGACCAAGCTGTCCTCGAACCCACAGATCTCTCTCTCTCTCTCTCTCTCTCTCTCTCTCTCTCTCTCTCTCTCTCCAAGGTCTCTCACTGAACCTGGAGCTTACCATTTATTTGGCTAGGTTTCTGGTCAGCAATTCCTTAAGACTTGACCTGTCTCTGCCCCCACACCAGTGTTGGGGTTTCAAGGCTATGCCGCAGCCTCGGGGCCCAGCTTCTCCATGAGAGCTGGGGACCCAAACTAGAATGTATAGCACCCACTTCTCCCACTGAGCCTTCTCCCTGGCCTGTATTTTGGTTTTGAGAAAGAGTTTCATTATGTAGCTCAGGCTAACCTGGAATTCACTTGGTAGCCCAGGCTGGCCTCAAATTCACCGTCCACCTGTGTCGGCATTCTAAGTGCTGAGATGGGCGTTATGTGCCCCCAGACTGGGTCACCTGAAATTTTGAATAAAACTGCTTTTGTGAAAGGCAGAGTGGAAAAGAGACGAGCGAGGCTCCTAAGTTCACTCCTTGTTGACCCAGCGAATCTAAATGGAAAACGTGTGGGCAGGAGAACACTGAGAGATTTCCAGAGGAAGAGCCCTTGTGAGGCCCTGTGTGATGGCGGCGGGAGCCCACGGGAGGGGCGGGCTCCTTAGGAAGCTCTGGGGGCCTGACCTGACAGGCTGTAACAAGATCCCTGTTGGACTGTCCTCCTCACATCTGGCTCAGGGTCCCCATCCCAGGGAGGCCCCCTTGGCCCTTTGCCCTGGGAAGGGGTGGGCACTGGGTCATGGTGGGGTGGGTGGAGAGGTCAGGAAGGGCATGGGGCGGGCTCCCAGCGGGATGCTCTGTGCTGGGAACCTAGGCCCTGGCACCCTGGTGCTCCAGCAGCTGCTGGTGTCTGTCAGCCCCCTGGGGCACCACAAGGCCGCCACCTCTACATCTTCCTGACAGGCCCCTCTTCTGAGGCCAGGAAAGAATAACAGCCCCCTCCTGCCGCAGCCCATCTGTCAGGTGAAGGCCGGGCACCGCACCTTTCACCTCCTCAGAGTCAACCGTTCCCTGGCAAGGCCCTGTGGGGCCAGGAGACAAAGATGGATGGAGGTGTCTGTTTGCAGAGAAAGCCCTTGGCTGCAGCCAAAGGGAGTGGTCCAGAAGGGAGGGGCCCTGGCTTCTGGTGTTGCTGGGGGGTAGCTGAAAGGGGAAGAGGAAAGACAAAAGTCAGGGAGGGGTCCCGGGGATCCTGGAGGCCCCCAGCTGGGCCACACCTGAGCCATCCCTCAGAATGCTAGGAATATCCCCCATTGCTCATGACAAACAGGCATTCCATGACCAGATAGGCCGGTTTCTGAGCCACCCACCTCAGCCACCTGTATCTGGAGATGCTGAAGGTCGGTGGGAGGTCCTCATTTAAGGAATCTATTCCTGTCATCCCTGGATACTGTGGTCAAAAGAGAATGAGACATTGTCTCCTCAGTGGTGAAGTGGCATTGATAGGAGAGGCCTCATAAGGCTGTGTGAATTAAGTGAGCTTGTACCTGAGGCAAGAGGAGGCTGGCAGAGACGGTCAAGGTGTAAGGAAAGCATGGGGCCTTCTCTTTCCTTAACTGTGTAGAGTTTGATTGAAAGATGCCCACCTTAGCCCCAAATTATTATTACCCTTCCCCCCCCGTCTGTGTGTGTGTGTGTGTAAATGTGTGTTCGTGTGAAAGCCAGCCTTTAATGTCACCCCTCAGGATACCAGCTTGTTTTTTAGATCAGGTCTCACGGACCTGGAGCTAAGATGGCTGGTCAACAAGTCCCAGGGATCGGCTTGTCTCTTCCTTGCCAGCAGCTGGATTTGGAACACATACCACAACCCTCGGCTTTTCACATGGGTTCTGGAACCAAACGCAGTTCTTTGTGCTTGCGAGACAAACACTGAGCCATCGTCCCAGGACACAGATTCCTTCTTCTATGGCCACAAAACACATATAACATAAGCATGGTTTGGGGAGTCAGGGGGGTGTGGGTTCAAATCCCAGCTCTTCCATTAATAAGTTGAAGGGCGTTGAGCAACTTGTTTGATCATACGAGCCTCATTTTTCCTTTTTGTAAAATGGGAATAAATGTCTTCCCCACTGAGCTGTAAAGTGGGGTCTCTCATGAAAACTCTGGTGACAGCCCTATACATGATATCACCTTCTCACTATTCTATTGCTGTGAAGAGACACCATGGCCAAGGCAACTCTTATTAAAGAAAGCACTTAACTTGGGACTTCTCTACAGTTTCAGAGGTTGAGGCCATTATCATTATGGCAGGGAACATGGTGCTGGAGAAGTAGCTGAGAGCTACATCCTGATCTGATCACACACACACACACAGACACACACACACAGACACACACACACACAGAGGGGGGGAGCACCTCTGGGCTTGGCATGGGGTATCAAAACCTCAAAGCCGGGCTGGAGAGATGGCTCAGAGGGTAAGAGCACTGGCTGCTCTTCCAGAGGTCCTGAGTTCAATTCCCAGCAACCGCATGGTGGCTCACAACCATCTGTAATGTAATGAGACCTGGTGCCTTCCTTGCCAGCAGTATATTGTATTCCAAATAAATAAATAAATAAATAAATAAATAAATAAATAAAACTCAAAGCCTACCCCTAGTGACACACCTCCTCCAACAAGGCCACACCTCCTAATCCTTCTAATCCTTTCAAATAGTGCCTCTCCCTGGTGACTAAGCATTCAAATAGGAGCCCCTGGGAGCCATTCTTATTCAAACCACAACAATGGTAAAACTAAGATTGTTGCCACAAGGACAATGTCAGGTGTGAAATACTAAAGTGCCCCGTGAGAAAGTGTTAGTGGTGAGCAGACAGAAGTGCTGTCCCCACTGTCACCTTCAGCAACCTGAGGAACTCTCCTAATCTTATAGGGATTAGCTTGGGCCACACTGAGATTTCAGGACTAGCCAGTTTGTGAAGCAGAGCTGGGAGCCAGGGATTTTATTAACCATGATTTTTAAATGTAGGCTGAAGTACAAGGCTAAAGAGGAAGAAAGACATCCCTGAGAGCTCTGGGGGAGGGGGACGTATGCTTCCGGAGGGAGAGCGAGAGAAAGTAAGTCACACCCGGAGGTGAACACCCGGCTTCTCCAAGAAAGAGTCAACAGTGATCGGTCTTGGTCTCTGCCTCAGTTTACATGTCCAGCGGTTACTAAGAAACCCTTCCTCCTCTTTGATAAGAGATATAAAGGAGTTGGCTTCAGAGATGCCTTGGATGGAATTATCACCAGATGTGACAAAATCCCAAGTAACTAAGGTTGGACATGGACTTTAATGTGTGTTTCCCCTCCAGGGGGTTTTCTGGTGAGATTCCTAGAGAACATTGGCTTCTGGCTGGGAAGAAAGCCTACAGGTGGTTGAGGATTGTGCTGGGGTTCCTGTCTGTCTGCTGGTGAGAGGCTCCCGTGTGGTTCCAGAGTGAGGAACCTTTCTTCTTATCTCCCCACAGACTTTCCCTGCCTTTCTAGCCTGTCTCATGGGAACTGTGTGATAGTTAGCATCCACTCCCACATGAGAGCAGGCCAATCACGCGAGCCAGCACATCCCCTGAGACAGGGTCTCACTATGTATCCCTGACTGTCCTGAAGCTCACTGTGGATCACAGACTGGCCTCAAACCCTCAGACATCCTCTCACCTCTGCCTCTCAGGTGCTGAAATTAAAGGGGCACACCCCCATGTCCGGTTCTGAAGCAGGATCCTGAGAGATGGGATAGGAGACGGGACCAAATTAAGTACGTCAGACATGGTTGTGGCTAGGACTAGAAACCCGGAAAACTCAGATTACCAAAGGAGGTGGGCACAAAGAGGATTGATTGCCTTGCCTATAAACCAAATCCTCAGGTGATATCCAGGCTGTGACAGAAACACCTCCTAAGCACGAGCAAGGAACTCAGGACCGCGAGGGGTGCACCCACACACTGAGACAATGGGGATGTTCTATCGGGAACTCACCAAGGCCAGCTGGACTGGGTCTGAAAAAAGCATGGGATAAAACCGGACTCGCTGAACATAGCAGACAATGAGGACTGCTGAGAAGTCAAGAACAATGGCACTGGGTTTTGATCCTACTGCACTTACTGGCTTTGTGGGAGCCTAGGCTGTTTGGATGTTCACCTTACTAGACCTGGATGGAAGTGGGAGGTCCTTGGACTTCCCACAGGGCAGGGAACCCTGACTGCTCTTCAGGCTGACGAGAGAGGGGGAGTTGATTGGGGGAGGGAAATGGGAGGCGGTGGCGGGAAGGAGACAGAAATGTTTAATAAATAAATAAATAAAAAAGAAACACCTCTTAGTCTCAGTCACCCAGCACTGTGACTTTTTGAGATTTGCTTGTTTGTTTTACCTGCATGTATGTCTATGTACCACATGTGTGCTTGGTGCCCGTGGAGGTCAAAAGAGGGCATCAAATCCCCTGGAACTAGAGTTACAGATGGTTGTGAACCACATGACGGTGCTGGGAATCAAACTCAGGTCCTCTGCAGGAGCAAAAAGTGTTCTGCATCACTGAGCTGTCCCTCCAGCCCCATGCATCTTTCTGCCATAATTCACCTCTGGACCTGCGTTCTCCACATGAGGTGGCTGTTCACACTCGTATCGTATCCGGGGTGCCCCAAGGAAGGGGGCAAGGCAGGTACCCTCTTCACATCTCTGCCCACTGGAAGGAGCCTTTCTGTATGTCTTCAACCTTGATCTTGTTCCATTGACCAGACCCGCGCGCTTGACCATGGAGCGTCCCAAGGGGTGTGTGTGTGAGGAAGCTGCACCCCGACGATTCTTCCCTCTTCCTCCCCACCAGAATGGTCATCGAGGAACGGGGTAAGAGGAGTTGCTAAGTAAGACAGAGAGCACCCCACCAAGTATGTGCCATCAAATACTTGGGACATACTTAGACTCAAGGAGAAAAACAACAAGAGGTGATGTATCTGAAATTCCAATTTAATTGAGTGCTTTTTCTCTTTCTCCTTAGACTTTTCCTCTCTGTTAAGAGCAGACTCCTGTTTCTCATGGGAAAAGCCCTGGCTTCAGTTTTTGAGATAGAACATTGCATTTGGACCACAGGATCTGGAAGGAAACTTTAAATGGGGCCATCCAGGCGGTGGTGTGGCTATTGGATCGTCTTTAATGATGGGCTGTCGGCCTGCTGCTGGAAGAGTCCTGGGTAGTCCCAGGAAGGCAAGAGAAGATGAGGGTGATGCGGAGGGTGGAGGAAAGGTGGCCCCTGTGGAGGGGTAAGGACCCGGGAGTACCCTGGGCGGGAAGCCCTGAAGGAAGAGAGGGGACCACGGGCCTCAGTAGGAGCTTGGGATATAGGCCACTCCCTTCTCTGGGCCTCCCTTTCCAACTGTTTCTTTCCAGGCAACAGAGCCGTTATGTGGGGGAAACAGTTAAGCAGATAGGACAGCAAGCCAGCGATTTATGTGGTGTGGGAACAGCTCCGGTTTCCCTCACTGTTTACCCAGCAGTATTTTTTAAACCAGAAATCAGCATGCGGGGAACCGCAACTGTGAATTATGGGCTCTGGCTGGAAGGGTCACGAGGGCACCTCTTCCAGAGTGCTGCCCACCAGACTGCCCCCTTCCAGCTCTGTCCAGGTGGGAAGGGTGGCCCTGGGCAGGCTCTATGAGGAAATCCAGCATCCCCTGGGTGGTAATGGTTAAAGCTATATTGAGAACCCACATGAGAGCTCAAAGTAGCCTGAGGGAGACTTGGGAGGATACGGGAGAAGGGGACCCTCAACCATTTGGCAATGACAGCTTCGATTTGAAAGGACACGCGCTGGCTTTTACCAGGTCTTTCCGTTTTTCAAAAGAAGCCGCAATTCTGGACTTTTAAAGTAAGCAGTCTCTCAATTATTTTTACATTTATTTATTTATTATGTGTGTGTGCTTGCACACACAAGCATTCACACATATGCACACGTGCCACGGTGAACAAGTAGTGATCAGAGAACAGCTTTTGGGAGTTGGTTCTCTCCTTCCACCCAGGCTGTCAGTCTTAGTGCAAGCACCCGTATGTACAGGCCCATCTTGTCAGTCCTCCAGTGTAAATATTGAGAACGGATTTAAAGCCCTGCTGATCAGGTCAGCAGCCTATGAGGGACCAGGAAGAGTGAGTGGCGCACACCTTTGATCCCAGCACTCAGGAGGCAGTAGCAGGCAGATCTCTGTGAGTTTGAGACCAGCCTAGTCTACATAGCAAGTTCCAGTCCAGGCAAGGCTACATGGCAAGACTCTGTCTCAAACAAGCAAACACTTAAACAAACAAAGAGACTTATGGGGCTGGCTGAACATGGTGGCTCATGTCTATAATCCTAGTACTTTGGAAGCTGAGGCAGAAGGATTGCGAGTTGTGGGTCATTCTGGCCTACATAGCACAACCTGTCTCAACAAGCAAACATAACAAACAGAAAGCTTGTGAGAAGAGAGATCTCAAATTGCAATCCCTGGTCTCATCTGTCTCCCTGCTTCCTGGAGTCACCCACTGAGCACTGGGAAAACTGTAGGTTCAAGAACTTAACCTTGGGGCTGCAGAGATGGCTCAGAGGTTAAGAACACTGACTACTCTTCCAGAGGTTCTGAGTTCAATTCCCAGCAACCACATGGTGGCTCCCAACCATCTACAATGAGATCTGGTGCCCTCTTCTGGCCTGCAGGCATACAAGGAGGCAGAACATTGTGTACATAATAAATAAAATATTTAAAAAAAAAAAAAAAAAAGAACTTAACCTTGTTCCCCGGGCTTTCCCTGGGAGGGTCTCACCAATCAGTTTCTCAATCGTCCCAAGTGGCTCTCATTTGCATAGATGTGACATTTACAAACCCAACATAACTCACTTGCTTTTGGCATTGACCATGAGGGAGCGCAGCTGACAAGGACTCTTGTTTTCACTGGTAAGCACATAAAGGCTCAAGGCTCAGGCAGCTTGGTTATAAAGTTACAGCCTTTGAAAAGGATGGGGCCGGGACCTCTAATTACGGATGTAGGTCGTTCTGCACCCAACTCTATTATCCCGAAAAAAAAAAAAAAAAGGATCAAAACTGCTGAATGGGATCTGCACATGAATAAAATACTCGGTAAACAGAATATTCTTAGCAATTTAAAATTAACGGAAGATCCCTAGGTTATCAGTTCTCGAAGGGGAAGAATAAGGTAGAAGCTATTTGAAAGAGCAGTGACACCAGGCAGGGTTTACTGGCTCGCTGCTGGCCCCAGGGGACTTGGCGGAGTCTCTTCTAGGACGGTGGTTCTCAACCTTCCTGATGCCGTGACCCTTTAACACAGTTCCCCACGTTGCAATGACCCCCAACCATAAAATTATTATCGTCACTACTTCATAACTATAATTTTGCTACTTTATGAATCATAATATAAGTATCTAATAGACACAGTGTCTGATTTCGGCCCCTGTGAAAGAGTCCTTCAACCCACAGTTGGAGAGCCACTGCCCAAGGGTATTGTAGTACTCCTGTCTGCCTTCTGTTGTCTGAGAGGGGACAGTAGCAGAACGTGGGGAGGGGCTGGTGCCTCCAAGCCTTCTCCATCTCTGTCCTCTGAAGAGCAGCAGCTTAGGAACAGCAGTAGCCTGGTTGGGCTGGGGACAGTTAATCTTACCAAGCTTCCGTTTCTTCCACAGGCTGCTTCTGTGCTCACAATCCAAGCTTCTACTAACCAGAGAGCCTCCGAGTTCACGGCGTCAGAGTAGCGGGAGTCGTAGCCGGTTGGAGATTCATTGGTGAAATCGGAGGCCCAGAGAGGTTAGAAGGCATCAACTAAGAGGTGGGATTAAAACATTTGGGTTTCTGATTAACTGGCTTTCTTCTTGGAGTCCCACATAGAAGCAGAAAAAGATTCAGAGGAACTTAAAGACCCACACACCATCGCATACACACACACATACACACACACACACACACACACACACACAGGCATTCAGGGTCTTTTACAGAGCGAAGATCAGATCTCACAGCCTGGGGAGCAGGAATGGTGGAGTTCTACTGAAGAGAACCCTTAGTCCTCAGGGTAGAGGAGTCAGGGCAGCTGAGACCCCACGTGGGGTTTATGGTTTCTTGAGTGTCAGAGTGATAAAAAATGTGCCTATTTCCAGCTTGCGGCCTCCCAGAGTCGGTCTTGTTCTAATTGAGGAAATAAACAATCTCCCCAAAGGCATGGTTAGCCTGGGACAGAGCTCGAGGGACGTCATACAGGGAGAACCAAAGCCTAGAAGGACTTTGTGATTAGAGCAGGTCATCCAGGGAGGAGAGGAAGCGGCCTCGCTTGAGCCCACAGAGGACATGGGTGCACACGCCAGTGTCCACAGCCGAGGACCTTCCTCCTTGGATCCTGTGAGTCCCTGCATAGAGTCCACATATGTGGGTCACGCGTCACAGAAAATAGAATGCAGATAGGTTCAGGGCATCAACATGCTTGAATATGCCCAACAAATACTCTTAGACACGCTACTGTTGTGTGTACCTGTTCCCTGTACAGCAGGGCCTCTATCTGGACAAAAATACCAAAGCATGCACGCGCGCGCACACACACACACACACACACACACACGAACACATGGTCCTGGTGTCTTCAGTCTGAGGTCATTGCTAGTGTTGAGTGTGTGTACCTACATTTCCTTTGCCCTCTCCTCTTTGGTTCTGGGATTGAACATAGGGCTTTTTTGAGTGTTCAGTAATCACCACTGCTGACTTACACTCCCAACACGGTTTTCTGAGACCGAGTCTTACCGTGTAACTTCCACTACTCTCGAGCTTGAGGTCCCCCGGCCTCAGCCTCCCAAGTGCTGACATTACAGGAATGTGGGACACTGTACTCTACGGCTTATTTTCAAACAATGGCATTGGACTGTCCGTTTAACCCCGACCCTAACTCCCATTTTCGGATACCTATATAGTTAATTTTCTAGCTCTTATACCTTCAGAGCATCTCTTGCCCTGGTCAAAAGGTTCTGCTCTAGGGTCTCTCTGTAGAAGGTACAACTTCTTCCTGTGAGAAGAGGAAGAAAAACCACACACTCCCGGGGTGCGGAAACGTTTTTTTAGCTAAGAAACTGTGGAGCAGTGAGTCAGGGGTCGCCATCTGGTGGTGATAGTCGGAACCACAACAGCTCTGCAACAGGCCCAGGTCAGATTCTGACTCTAGAATGGTATTCGATGGGTCCTGATAGAGGTGTTAAATTGGCCTCCACTGATCTTGTGGCCTCACCACCGCTTGCACACACAGAATAAAAAATAGAGTTGCCAGACCCTTCCACAAGAGCCCAGGTTGAAGAAGACATATGGGAAACTGGTGAGCTGGATGACTGTCCTGGATTTTAGCCCATGATGTCCCCTTCCAGTGTCAGAGCTGGAAGACAAACCTTGAATCTTCACACACACAGGCTAAAAAAAAAAGTACCTGGAATAGTACCGGGCAGACAGGTGCCTCTAAAACAGAAAAAGTACAAGGCATGTCTGAGGATGAACTGCAATAACAGATTTCTCTATCATAAATGCCTCGGTGTAGCCAGAGGAGGAGGAGGTGGCATCAAGTTCAGCAATGTCTTCCCATATCCCTGCCTCAATGGTTCTGAAGCAGCCACTGACTAAGGAGCCTTGGACATGGAAAGCCTTGAGTCTCTCTCTCTCTGTGTGTGTGTGTGTGTGTGTGTGCGTGCATGCACGTGTGCACAAGCATTGGAGGCCAACTCTGGGTGCCATTCCTTAAAAGCAATCCACATCGGGCTTTTTGCTGTTGTTGTTTGTTTTGTTTTAGATGAGGTCTCTCTCCCAGAGTCCTGGGGCTCACTGCTCAGGCTACACCGGCTGTCCAGGGATTTTAGGGTACTCTGGCTGTCCAGCAAGTCTGAGGGATCCACCTCTCTCTGTCTCCCCAGCTCAGGGATTACAGGAAGACATCACCATGCCTGACTTTGTATCGTGGGTTCTGGGGATCCAACCCAGGTCCTTTTCTGACAATTGCCAGCAGAGTGTTGAGCATGGTGTGTCAAGGGTGGGGTGTCCCGGTAGAGTCCTTCCACTCAGCCCAGAGTCTGATGAAGCAGCCACCGATTATCAGTCCTTAGAGTGGCTAACGTGTCAAGGACGGAGCGACGAGGTGGCCAGAATGGAGTCACAGAGGTGGAGGCAAGTGCTTGCTTGCCAACTCTCTAGTTATGACGGCAATTTTTAATTTGTTCATCTAGTCCTTTTTAAAACGTGTTTATCCTATCAGCTGCTGGGACAAAGCAATACTAACAGAATAATAACTAACTTCACAGATGTTACCCCATCTGTCACACAGGCCCTGGGAAGTGTTACCCCTAACACTATTTGGAAGTCTGTGAGCACCCCCTGACCTCGTGGGTCAGACATGGTCAACACCAGCATTGCCATCCACTCCTTCTGGTGTGCTCTGTGTCTGCCTGAGAGCTGTTTGAGGGGTTCCCCATCTGCCTCTGCCTAGGGAGGGGGCATTCTAGGACTCCACTGCTGTTTCTGGAGGGCTCTGAGCCTATCATCCCCCACCCCAGCCTTTTTCATA
Organism: Chionomys nivalis; assembly: GCF_950005125.1. NCBI lineage: Eukaryota > Metazoa > Chordata > Mammalia > Rodentia > Cricetidae > Chionomys > Chionomys nivalis. Next base: position 81,868,688 of record NC_080092.1, read on the forward strand.
CTTGGTTCCGAGGGCTCTGTGTCTAGATCACACATTGAGACTGTGCAATGGTTGTTGGTAATTATTAGCTCAGAGAGGATCTAGGCTCACCTGGAAGACAGGCCTCCAGGCACACCTGTGAGGGGTTGTCAGGATTGAGGCTAGCCCCTGAGAATGTCTGGGGAAGGTTAGATAAATTGACGTGGGAGGGCACCATTCTGTGGGTGGGGATCCCGGGCTGTCAAGGGATTGCAGAAAACAAGCTGAAAACATCACCTTCTGTTCCCGCCTGTGGATGGCATGGGACCAATCTCTTCCCTCTCTCTCTGCCTCGACTTCCCCACCATGACGGGCTGTGTCTTGAGCTGTGAGATGGAATAAACCCTTTCTTCTTTTCTTTAGTCGGGGTATTACCATGGCAATGGAAGTGACCAGGAGAAACGAGAATACAGAAACAGAACCAGGAACCCAGCAGCCTCCTCCCCAAGCTCCAGACCTCCCAAAACCCGGCTAGTGTAAGATTGAATTTGGGCTTCTCCCAAGAGCCATCAGAACTGTGTGGCTTTGAGGGGCGGTCCTCACCTCTGTGCTCAGGACCCCCAGGAACTCTCACACCTCATCCTAAGCCAACTCCCCTGGTGAACCCCTCAAGCTCCCCTTCAAATGGTGGGCTCACTATTGCAAACATTCTTACTGTATGCAAGTACGAAATGCAGCCTGGGCCATGACTGACCAGGACATCTGGTTTCTTACAGACTTGGGTTCAAATCCTCACTGAGCCAGTTCCTGCCTGGGTAAACTTGAGAGAGTTTCTAAGCCTGTCTGAACCTTTGGGCAGGACGTGGCTGGTACACACATGTGGGGCTTTCAGTGAGGTGTCCCAGTGCCCACCTTGTCAGTGTGGTAGAAGGACAGGGCATAGTAGCCCTGAAGTTCACAGTCCAGTGAGGAAGCTGGGGACGACCTCTGCGGGCTGGGATTCCAAGTGACTTCCGAGTCTGGGTGGCGGTAGAGAGCAGGTGGAAGAACAGGGCAGGCAGTAGTTCTTCCAATGTGACCCTGGAAGAACCAGCCTTATACTCCATAGTGTGGGATCTGCTTTGGGACCCCAGGCAGCTCTGCGGGAGGAGAATCAGGTGTGGATGAGGGGCTGCTGTTCAGAGGGGACCCGGGTTCTCTTTGAGGCTGGCCTGGACAGGTCTAGGGATGGAACTGGGAGACAAGACTCGGGAGTGCCTGGGAAGAGAAAAGCATGTGAGCAGTGTGTACGTGTATGTGCGTGTGCATGCGCAAACACGCACACGCGTGAGTACATTGTGAACAGGTGTGCATGTGTGAATACAGCAATGCTTATTGGGGCAGTCAGAGCAATGAGGAACAGAAATAGGATGGCTTAGGTAGCGGGGAAGGTTCTGGCAGCACGGAAAGCAGAGAATACAGAAAGGACCAGTGGGAGTCAGGAGGCAGATGGCAGAATGCTAGTTCTGAGTCAGAGGACAAGCGCAGGGACCGCACTTGTTGGAGGAAGAATGGTGACAAGCAGTACCAACTGGGATGCCAAGTGTGGCCATCTCGGGAGGGGAAGGCAGGAGGAAGGCAGCTAGAGAAAGAGGGAAGGGCCTGGAAGTGAGCTGCAGGCCTGGAAGGGGAGCTGGCCGAGCAGAGGCAGCAGGATGCTCAACAGAGTCCCTGGACTGGCCACGTCCTTATAAAGCTCCCTGGGAATTTTGCTGCAGTGGTTATGGGTTCAAAAGGTCTCTAGGATTTGCTGTGAGTCACTGTCGTGGGGCTCTGTAGGTCTAGGGTCTCATAAATCCAAGCAGGAGTGTGAGCTCACATCTGGGCCAGCAGCCCAGGGTGGCTCAGTATTGTCACTGCACAAATCAGTGAATCAGAGCCATCAGTCCCAGAGCAGAAGGGAGAGAGAGAGGCAGAGTGACCCCCCACTCCTACCTCGAGGAAAGCTGTCTTGTTTGCTGGGTCTCCTAGCAGAGGCCTCTAACACATGCTATTCTGTTTTTCCTGTCTGTCTGTCTCTGTATGTGTGTATGACACACATACACACACACCTTTTCCCTCTCCCTCACTCCTTCCCTCCCTCCTCTGTTCTTTAGTCTAGAACTCACCACATAGCTCAGGCTGGCCTTGAGAATCCTCAGGCTGGTGGGAATCCTCCTGCCTTAGCCTCTGGGGGGCTGAGATGACAGGTGGGAGCCACCTTTCTTCCTTGATACACTAGGAGAAGAAGCATCAAGATCTGGCTCTACCCCTTGCCTCCTTGGTCAAGCCCCATGTCACCTGGAGTCCCCACATCCTGGAAGCCCCCAAATTGAACACAGCCATTCCCACACCTGGAACTATATAGGAGTTCATGGAATTTCAAGGTAAGAGGTCATGATAGTCACCTTGCTGGGTGATGATGGCCTGATGCCTGGAGGCTCTGATCCCTGCACAGCCCAAGCAGAGATTATCTGGGGGTCAAGTTGGGGTACCTGGGGTGACCTGAGGGCCTGTATCTTCTCTCCACTAAAGGGGACCACTGTAGAGGCCACTTCAAAGTCCTTTGGGATCCTAAGGTGTCAATGAAACGGCCCCTTCCTGTCTGATCATCTGCCTCTGAATTATGGCTTTGGCAGCAGAGAGAACCTTTCAGCCTAGGACAGTTGTGGCAATGTGAACAAAGCTGAAGAACAAAGATTGACAGGCTTTGGTGATCCTGGAGGGAGGGAGGGAGGGAGGGAGGGAGGGAGGGAGGGAGGGAGGGAGGGAAGGAGGGAGGCTTCGCAGGTCGAGACCCCTCCCCTCCCCGTCTCCGCTGTATCTGTACCAGCTCAAAAACCTTGATCTGATGCTTTTGTTTTCCTAGAGAATCTCAGGGAGGGCAGGATAGACAGCCAGTGGTTCAGAGCACTTTTTACTCCTGCCGAGGACCCAGGTCTCCCGGTACCCACATGGTGGCTCACAACCATCATTAGCTCCAGTCCTAGGGGATTTGATGCCCTCTTTTGACCTCCATGGGCAGCAGGCATACATGAGGTATGCAAATTTACATGCAGGCAAAATATTCACACGTAAAATAAAAGGAAGAAATCAGTATTTTGAAAGACGCTCTGTGTGTAGCATTCAGCTCTTTCCACATTTTCCATCAGAAGATATTTCTGAGTTATGAATCCACCAGACATTACCAGTGTCTGCAGGGTGGCTGTTCTTGGCACCTTGCCTACTGTGGGCAGTCTTGTAGGTATGGTCCCTTTATTTATTCGTTTATTTATTAATGGAAGAGGAAGCCCCTACCTTCTGATGAACTCTGGGCCGCTATTTCTGTACTTTCACAACCGTGGAAACCAAGACACTCAAAGCTTCGGTCTTCGCATGGCCAACTGGGACTAGAACCCTGGCAGCAGTGAGATTTACTCTCCACCCCGCCTTCATCTTGGAGCTAACCTAAGAGCAGCCAAGCCGGTGAGGGCAGCGCTGACTAGGTAGGGCGTATCCGGTTTCTGGATGCAAGAGGAACCAACACGTGGGTAGTGTTTCGCCCCGAATACCCACACACTTCTTGGCAGTTTGTGGGAGATAAGCCCCTGGTCTCAAGGGTTCATCTGGGTTCACCAGGAACTCTGCTTCACCAGGCTGACCCGGTCCCTGCTGAGCGTCTTCCTGCTGGGATCTCTGCGGGTCGCTGGTGCCCCCTGGTGATCAATCTTAGCATGACATCCTTGCCGGGTCTCTGGTACCCAATACTCAGCAACTGCACCTTTCTCAGGTCCCCCGCAGACCCACACTCATGGATGTGAAAAGCTACGGGAACCTCGAAAGCCTGCTTTATCATTTGGAGACAAGTGACGCGCCACCCCATCCCCAAACCTGAGGGGTCGGGTTTTTGCTGTTGCTGATTTGAACCCAGCTTCTAACAGACTGGTAGGCTATGTCAGGAAGAATCAATGAAAGAATGACCAAGCTGGTGCGAGCTGGGACCTGGGGAGAGAATGGGGCAGGGCACACTGTCGAGGTCCTGGATTCAGTAGTCAGGCCTGGGGACCTACCCCAGGAAGACAGTGTCCTGGAGTCTCCACTAGTCATGACTGAGCCTGATCAAGGCCTGTGCTAGGGTCACGCCATTTTTGTCTCCCAGTGGTTCTCAGAATGGGACATCCTGCTCTCTCTCTTCCCATCTATCTTTTTCTGGGATGCCCAGGAAGGCATGAGAAAGGCCCCCACACTTGTATTTTGGAGGAGGGCTCAAAGGACACGCAGGCTGGTGACTGTTCTTTCCGGGACCTCTGGAGTGTTTTATACAAGGACTGAATCCCTCAGGTCATCTTCATCCAAGATGGGGAACAAGGGGTGCCCTCCAGGGACACCCTATGGGTGAAGGGAGAATCTGGATGAGGGGCTAGGACAGTGGGGAGGGAAGGGAGAGGGGGAAAGAACTTTGTAGTTCTGTGTAGGTGGGTAGATGGCCCCAAGACCTGCCACACCAGAACTGCCTCCCTGCCAGTCCTCGGCACCTTGTGCCCCACAGGCCCAGGAAAGTTTCTTACAGAGAAGAAAGTGGCCGGTGGACGGTGAGAGATATCGCAGAGGGAAGAAGGCATGGGCTCGTCCTGGATGTTAGCGTGATTTAGGAGATGTGCAGGTCAGCCCTTCATGACTGAGAGCCATCCTGGAATGGATCTCGGTGGCTATTTCTAGGCAAAACCATCTGATGAGACGAAATAGCTCAATTGCTGACCATTAAGTCAAGAAGGCCATGGCCGCTGTAAATCTCTATCTCACCGCAGCCTTGGCCCGCATGGAGTACACAGAGCTGCCAGGACCAGCCACCTTTGTGGAAAGGACCTACACACACACACGCACACACATACGCATGCACACACACACACACACACATACACACACACACACACACACGAACACACACACACACACCTAGCTCTTCCCCTAGGGACTCCCACAGGCTTCAGTGTCAAAGTCCAGCCCTGCTCTTACCTGTATGACAAGTAAGTTCATTTTTCTGAATCTGCATTTGCTCACCTTAAAACAGCAATCTTAGGACTGGGGAGATGGTTCAGTTAGTAAAATGCTAACCTTGCAAACATGAAGCCTTAAATCTAATCCCAAGAACTCACATAAGAAAAAAAGCAAAAGCAAAAACACAGTCAGGTGCTAGGGAGGTGGAGACAGGTGGATGGATCCCTGTGCCTTGTTATGCAACCAGCCTAGCCTCATTGGTGAGAGACCCTGTCTCAAGACAGATGATAGACAGATGGATGGATGGATGGATGGATGGATGGATGGATGGATGGGTGGATGGATGGACAGATGGATAGATAAATACATAGATAAAAGTTGGGCAGTGCTTGAGGAAAAAAATGCCTAAGGTTGTACTCTGACCTCTGTATACACGGACATATATCTGCAAAAGAATACACACACACACACACACACACACACACACACGAAGTTATGTCTCCCTCACAAAGTGGCTTGGGAGTGATGTGAAATTATCATTGAGTTTGTCCTCAAGTCCTTTTTTGTTTTTTGTTGTTGTTTGGTTGATTTTTCAAGACAGGCTTTCTCTGTGTAACAGCCCTAGCTGTCCTGAAACTAGTTCTTGTAGACCAGGCTGGTCTCGAACTCACAGAGATCCGCCTGCCTCTGCCTCCCAAGTACTGGGATTAAAGGCTTGAGCCACCACCGCCCGGGCTCAAGTCCTTTCTTGCAAGTCGTGGCTCCAATTCCGTCTTCTCGTTCCGACATGCCTTTCCTAGGTGGTTGTATGGGCGCCCCTGGAAGGGAATGCCCGGTATTGCTCAGAATTCAGCCTTCTTCCAGTGCCAAGCCAGCAGGTGGGAGCTCCAGTTCTTGCTACTGACCCTTGTGCAGACTCTGTTCTTTCATAATGTGGTCGTTGTGACATCTGTGTGACATTGGCTGAAAGGCAATGTCCTGGACAGATTCTTGGGAAGAGCCATGAGCCCTGAAAGGTGGCAGCTGCTTCTCCTCCCTTCATAGCCTCAGAGAACCCTTCCCAAGATCCCAGAGCCGATAGAGGCAGCCCAGCGTTCTCTCTCTCTCTCTCTCTCTGTCTCTCGTCTCTAGCTGGGGTGGAGTGTGGGGCGAAGTTCCATTCTTCCCCCAGGGAGTTTGAGAGGAAAAAAAAAAACCTCAATCCCAAAACTTTCTTCCCAGAAAAGAGAAATTGGGGTGTGTGCATGGGTTGGGGTCTCCCCAGCGGCGTGGTTAGACCTCGGGCGACATTGTTTCCGAAGGCTAGACCATCTCTCTCGGTTCTCCACTTGGGCCCAGAGCTGGAATTGTGAGGACTTCTTCCACCTCTCCCAGCATCCCTGCCCCCTCCCAGCCGCCACAGGCAGGTGACACCTGTGTTATTGCTAAGGGTTAAAAAGCCTCCAAATCAATAAAACCCATTAATGAGTGTTGGTACTCGAAGGCTACAGATAAATCCCCTCTAGCCCGTGAGTTCAGTCCCATAAAACAGCGCTCCCCTCTCCATCCCGGCATCCATCTGAAGGAAAATGTGGAGAAATTTTCAAAAGGTGACTAACTAATTGCCTGTAAAATAAAAGGCAGATGGAAGCTTTATTACAGTGGGAGGAAGTCGGGAATATTAAGGTAAAATGTCAAATAACAATTGATTTTCCTTAGACATAAAGGGACGATTTATGGCTTCCTAGTTAGTACAAATGAGAAATTATTTGAAGTTCTAAAAAGTATGAGGAGAAATAAAGATTAAAGAGAAGATGAAATCATAGAGTTTTTTTTTTCTGGGAGGTGACTTCAGTGTCCCCAGAGACATGTGGCTGGGGTGGAGGTGGGGGGGGGGTGCCAAGTCAGATTGGGTTTGGCTTGGCCAGACAAGATTCACCCTGGGTTATCTCTGGAGTCCCTGATCTGCTTTCTGTTTGAATTAGGAAGGGGATCTGGGGCGGGGGGAGATAAGATGGTGTTGGGGCATTTAAGACTAAGGAATCTAGGGCTAGGGGAGCTGGGATTCGTGAAGATGAGGATAAATATGTCTCCCTAACAAGAGGATATTGGGGATCCATGTGTGGGAAGAGGGATTTGGTTTCCCTGAGGCTACAGTGGCACAAACTTTCATTCAGCTGGAGCGCCATCTTGCTGGTCCCTTAGATAGCCATGGTCGTGTATCTAGCCCTTTAAGCCACAGTGCTGCCTAAGGTCCCATGGTAGCTTTGCCTGGTCTCTGCAGTGTCAGAGAAGAGGAAAAGGGACCTGCTTCTAGGCTGCCAGACTCCATACTGAGGCTGATCTCAGCCCCGGTCCCCGAAATCTGATCTGAGAAAGGAACCAAGGGGATGCTGTCGGCTTTATGGATTCTTGCAAACCCCAGAAGACACGTGAAGAAGTGAGAGGCAGGAGAGAGGCAGGTGACCCAGGCCGGGGAAAGGAGCTCAGGACCCAGTGTAGAAGCCACCCTCCAGGATGGTTACACCCAAAAGTCATTGATAGAGGCTGCTGGTGAGGTGGCATGAGCTCCCCGACACGTTCAGTGGACCATGGTGGATCAGATATGGGGTCTGAGTGTGGGGGACCTCTAAGATGATGGGCCATGGGCGTGTGGGTAGGACACGCAGCACGTGTCTGTGTGGGTGAATATACATGTATGCAACCCACTAGATTTCTCCCACATGTGCACTGGAACCTCCCAGTTTACCAAAGAGAAAGGCTGGAGACTGGAAAGTTTCCATAGCATCCCCACAGCCAAGGGAAGGGGAGAAGTGGGTTCATCCCAGAGCAGCCAGATTCCAGGTTGTATTCCTGGGCCCTGGCATAGCCTTCCTACAGTAAGACGCACAGAGCGGCTTAGAAGGCCCTGGTTCCTGGGTCCCCTGAGAACAGGTTGATGGGAGATGTGGGTAGAGGTGTATGTGCTTGGAACCCCCAAATGGCCGAGGCACACCAGTGGCCAGACATCAAGAAAGGCTCCCTTCAGCCACCCTGGGGGTTCATGAGTCTTATCATTATCCCCAAGAGCCCAACAAAGGAAAAAACACTACAGATTGGTACAGGCCCAAAGCAGACACGATTAAGGACAGGCATCTGCATTGTGACCTGTCCCAGCATCTCCTGAGTCCCAAGGAGATGCTGGCAGGGGCATACCTGGGACACAGGGTCCTACTTCCTGAGCTATTTGGGTTAAAAGAAGTGTTTGACAGGAGATGGGAGAGACGAGAGAGAAATGAGAACAAGAGCATGGTGGCTCTCCCTGAGACAGGTGGCTTGGGTTTCAGAACAGCTTTAGGGGCCTCAGAGACCAAGGAACACACAGAAGACCTTATGCAGCCTACCAAGAGGAGGTGAATCCCTGGTGAGAAAAAAAAACAAAACCAGGCAGGCGGGGGACCATGGGCTTGTGTGCTCTGGTCTGGATGAGCATCCTGAAGACAGGAATAACCTGGGCTAACCCGAAGGAGGAGGCTCCTTCTTTAGCCCTATGTGCAGAAAGAAGCCAGTCCTGCCAAGTGTGCCTTCTTTTCTTTTCAACGTGTAACCCGGGCTGGCCTCAAACTCGTGATCCTCCTGCCTCTGCCTCCTTCAGCAAACCCTACTGGCATGCACTACCACAACCGGCCACTCTGTTAATTTCTTACTAGTATAGTAACAGTTGACCAGAGATGTTTAAAACAACGGATCTTGCAAACCTAGAGGCAGCTAGCTTTCCAGACAGGGCCATGGCAGGCTGCCTTCCTGACCCAGGCTCCCGGGGACAGCCCATCTCCTGCCTCCTTTCACACCCCCTCCTTGGGGCCCCACGCCATCTTTCCCTTGACTCCCTCTGTTCTTTCTGAGATCCCTATGATCATCAGGGGCAATCCTGTCTTAACAGCCAGGTTTTCGGCGGGGGAGGTTTTGAGATGGGTCCTTCCCATATAGGCCAAGCTGGCCCAGAACTCACAAACCTCCCGCTTCAGCTTCCTCAGTGCTGGGAGTACAGGTGTGTGTGCTAGCACACCTGGCTGAATAGCCTCCATTGATCACACTGAGGCCTCTCTTGCCATCTCAGGTACCAGATTCGCCTTAAGATGATGAGTAGGTTAGGTTGTGGATATCTTTTGGGGTCCTTGTCTCACATCAACCTGAGCCATCCACGACCTTAGTAGGGGCCACCCTCTCTCTGAGCCTTGGGATCCCTCACTGCACAAAGAGGGTGATTCCTCTAGCTCTTTCACTCTGGGGTTCTCTGTGGAAGGGTGTCTCAGGGTAGTAGGGAGTTCTCAGCCTATTTTAGCCAAGTGGTGTGGGCTCCTGTGTATGTAGAGTGTGTATTTAATCTTCTATATTTTGGATGGGTTCCTAGTCCAATAAATGCCTAGGAAATTTCTATAGAACAGATTAATTTTTACTAGAAAAAAAATATAATTGGCCGATGTTAAGGCTACTGCCCTGACAGATCTGCCTCGGCCATCTATCCGAGGAATCGAAAGGCGCAATCGGCGCTCTCATAAATATGCCATCCTCCCTTGGGCCCCGAGAGCACTCCGCGGAGGCTTCCCGCCGTGATTTATTCTTCATTAATAAGCTCTATGCTGTATTAGGATCAGATTTACGGCTCTGCCTCGCTAATATTTCTGACATTTCATCTGAGAAGGATTCCAAATGAAATCGTGAAACATTTCTGCTTTTCACCTGCCAGGGCTCCAATCCTGCAGATCTAAGGGAGTGGCGCACACGGTGTGGCCCAAGGAAGAGACAAAGGGGGACCTGGGGGACCTGGGGGAGCAGCTCAGGGTAGAGGACAGCCGACCATAAACAGAGCAGGGATGGCGGCAATGGGACCAGCCCTGTTGATTAGTGGCTGACTGGGGTACCAGATATAGGGAGTCATTCATTCATTCACTCACTCATTCATTCATTCATTCCACGTGGTTTACAACTAATACATGCCACTTGCTTCTTAGGACACAACAAAGAACAAAGACAAAGACCTCAACCTGTGTGTATGATGCCGCCTGGACAGAGGGTCAGGGCAACAATGAAACATGAGAATCACACAGAAAGAAAATAGGCTGTTCATGGGCACAAAGGGCTAGACTCAAACCAAAGCAAAACAAGGCAGTGTGATGGCGCACCCCTGTGATCCAAATACGGAAGAGGCCAATACAGGAGAATTGCTGTGAGTTCCAGAGTGGCCCCGGGTGACATCGTGAAAGAGGGGCATAATGGCGCATACTGCTAGCTCCCAGCACTTGGGAAGTGGAGGCAAAAGGTCGTCTTCAGCTAGATGGCAGGTTCCAAGCCAGCCTGGCTACGTGAGAGTTCATCTCCACATCACAAAACCCAACCTAAGCAACACAACCAACTCCACAGTAAATAGCACAAGTGTGCAGGTGGGCAAGGCGGCTGGGGCTTTAACCCCTCTGCTCAGGGCGCTGACAGCTTCCCTCTACAGATATGATGACCAAGCCATGTGATGACCCAAAGGGACCCGTGTCCCACTGACTAGTTTACAAAGTGCTATCTCAGTCAGTGGTCTCTGTTTCCCCCTGGTTTTATACCATGCTCACTTAAAAATACTGTCACGTGCCGGGCGGTGGTGGCGCACGCCTTTAATCTCAGCACTTGGGAGGCAGAGGCAGGCGGATCTCTGTGAGTTCGAGACCAGCCTGGCCTGGTCTACAAGAGCTAGTTCCAGGACAGGCTCCAAAACCACAGAGAAACCCTGTCTCGAAAAACCAAAAAAATAATAATAAATAAATAAATAAATAAATAAACAAATAAATGATAAAATACTGTCACGTGGGTCCTCCTGCTGGAGGGTCTGTTCAGTTTGTCTGGATGCAGCCAGATTTCGGATCCATCAGGTACTTCAAGACCAAGTTCAGGCATGAACAGCACACAGCCTGGTGTGGACTCCAGCTCGGTCCCTCTGGCTTCCATTTTCAGTGTGATGACTAACTGTCCCATGCTTTTAGAGGGGAGCTTAAGCCAGGCAGGTCACCTGGAAACTCCACATCTGATTCTCATAGAGTGTTCCAGGCTTCTCTACTCCTAGCTGGCCCTCCTAACCCCAGAGTAGCTCCAATCTTCTTCCTCCCAGGCCATAGCCTTTAGGTCACTAACTTGACACAGAACTTGAATATAGAAGGGGGAGGACTCCTCTTCCTCCCTCCCTCCCTCCCTCCCTCCCTCCCTCCCTCCCTTCCTTCCTTCCTTCCTTCCTTCCTTTCTTTTTTGAGCCAGAGTTTCTCTGTGTAATAGCCCTAGCTGCCCTGGAACTCACTCTGTAGACCAGGTTGGTCTCAAACTCACAGAGATCCACCTGCCTCTGACTCCTGAGCTCCTGAGTGCTGGGATTAAAAGTGTGCACCACCACTGCCCTTCTTCTTCTTCTTCTTCTTCTTCTTCTTCTTCTTCTTCTTCTTCTTCTTCTTCTTCTTCTTCTTCTTCTTCTTCTTCTTCTTCTTCTTCCTCCTCCTCCTCCTCCTCCTCCTCCTCCTCCTCCTCCTCCTCCTCCTCCTCTTCTTCTTCTTCTTCTTCTCCTTCTTGATTTTTTCAAGACAGGGTTTCTCTGTGTAGCCTTGGCTGTCCTGGAACTCACTCCATAGATCAGGCTGACCTCGAACTCAGAGATCTGCCTGTCTCTGCCTTCCAAGTGCTGGGATTAAAGGCCTGCACCACCTATTCCCACACACACAGCAGAGGGGGACTTCTGATACTACCACAGTCCCCCAGTCCCCCAAAGAAATTCCAGACTCCAGATTGACACCTAGTCTGTGACCTACAGCAATAGAGCATCCACCCCACTCCACCCCACACCTGGGTGCTGACACGAGCATGCAAAGGGGCAAAGCAAGGACCAGACTAAGGACCTACAATTTTTCCCTTGGAGACCCAGTGGCCACAGGGAAGACCCTGGAGCCAATGTTATTACTTTGAAGTGAAAAGTGTGCCTGGAGGCCCCAATAGCCAAACTGATCTCTCTCTCTCTCTCTCTCTCTCTCTCTCTCTCTCTCTCTCGTAAAAATCAGTTTCAAGCTGTGTGTTTAGTGTTTTGATTATCACATGGCGAGGGGACTTTTTTCTTGTGTCCAGTCTATTTGGTGTTCTGTAAGCTTCTTGGACTTTCATAGGCATGTCTTTCTTTAGTTTGGGAAAGTTTTCTTCTATGATTTTGTTGTATATGTTTTCTGTGCCTTTGAGCTTGCCTCTCCTTTTTCTATCCGTATTATTCTTAGGTTTGGTCTTTTCATGGTGTCCCAGATTTCCTGAAAATTTTGTGTTAAGAATTTCTTGCATTTAGCATTTTCTTTGGCCAATGAATCTATTACCTCTATCGTGTCTTCCACTCTTGAGATTCTCTCTTCCATCTCTTGTATCTGTTGTTTATGCTTGTGTCCGTAGATCCTGATTGTTTATTCAGATTTTCCATTTTCAGAATTCCCTTGGTTTGTGGGCCTTTTTTAAAATTGCCTTTATTTCAGTCTTTAAGTCTTGAAGCACTGCCTTCACCTGTTTGATTGCTCAGAGATACAGATGCAGAGTGGTTAGTTGTGCAGCTAACACTGGACTGAGCTCCCCGAGACCTGTGGAGGAGAGGGAGGAGCGATAACATGAGCGAAGGGGTCAAGACCATGATGGGGAAATCCACAGAAAAAGCTGATCCAAATTACTGGGAGCTCCTGACTCAGACTGACATCCAGGAAACCTGCATAAGACCCATCTAGCCTCCCTGAAGACAAGTGACAGTGGGTGGCTTGGGTAATTTTTGGGGCCACTGGCAGTGGGACCAGGAGCAGTCCCTAATTAATGATCTGGCTTTTGGAGCCCATTTCCTATGAAGAAGAACCTTGCTCAGTCTAGACACGAGGGTGAGGGCTTCATCCCACCTCAATGCGGTGATGTGACAGAATTCGTGGCTCCCCATGGTGGAGCCTTACCCTCTCTGAGGAGCAGATGGGGGGTGGGATGAGAAGAAGGTGGGGGAATAGGAGAGGAGGGAGGGGGAACTGGGATTAGTATGTAAAATAAAATAAAAGTAAAGTAAATAAAAACCAATTTCAGCTGGGTAGTGGTGGTGCACGCCTTTAATCCCAGCACTGGGGAGACAGAGGCAGGCAGATCTCTGTGAGTTCAACGCCAGACTGGTCTACAGAGTGAGTTCCAGGACAGCCAGGGCTACACAGAGAAATTCTATCTCGAAAAAAAATCATTTTGCCTGCTATTTCGTGGGCACATGTGTGCTAGAATATGCAGGCATGTGTATGAGGGTCTTGGCCCTCTCTTTCCGTCATGTAGATCATCAGGCTTAGAGGCAGGCACCTTTGCCCACTGGGACATTTCTGCCCATCAATGGTAATTTCTGTCTTCTTGCTCAGCCCCAAGGGTGGTGGGCAGAAGAGGCTAGCTGGCCACCGTCATTCTGCACACAGTGGGGCTCCGTGAAGAAACAGCAACACTGGCTTCCACTCCATCCCCACCCAGAAAGAGACAAAAGGTAAGTGAAGTGGGGTCCAGGGAGGCAGGGAGAGGCTACCTACAGAAACCCAGGGAGGCTTCCTGGAGGAGGAGGGCAAGGCTGAGGGAGTGAGATCGCAGACGGGTTTTGGGGGTGTTATGGAGGGACACAGATAGAGGGTGTAGGAGCGGCTACAAGAGGCCCAGTTCCAAGTCAAGGTGGACTTTGACACCAGATTCAGACAGGCATTTGGACGTCAGCTGTGAGGCTGTAGTGTCTCCCTATGCAGAGGCTCCAAGGAGGAACCAGGGCAGGAGAGGGGAGGTGGTGGCAGATCACAAGGCCAGTACTGGCAGATACAGATGCTCCTGTCTGATCGCATGGGACTGGAGATGGTCATGATTATCTGAGCCTCATTCGGTTTCATTCATTCACAGAGCATGGGAATGCCTCTGGAAGACTGGGAAGATTGGGCGAGGCCAAGAACGGGGAAACACTGGAAACCTCAGCACTAACACCGTGGTTGCCACTCTAAAGGACTCTTAGAATTAAAAAGGCCAGCAGGCAGCCATTGTGTGACAACCAGACCCACCAGACACCAGTGAAGACCAAGAGAAAGGATGAATCAGAGAGAAACGGCAAGATTAGAACGCACGGGAGGAGACTTGTGTGAACCTCACCTTGCCGAGGGGGGAACTAAAGTCCAGGGAATTTGTGTGGCTGGTCCAAGGTCACACAGCCTGGAGGAACTGAGATGGAGCCTGTGTCTACCTGGATCTGAGCTCACTTTTCTGCCTCACTCTGCCCCCTCTTCCCAGTGGGTTTTGGTTTCATGGAGTGCTTCTCGGCCACCAAATGGGCTTCTCGACTGTGTCGTGTAGACACGAACGTGGCTTTGCCGTATGCTAACTGGGCTGGAGACCTAAAAATGGAGTCCTCAGTGTTTATTAACTCAGGGCCTATCCTCCTCATCACTGCCAGTTTGGACCAAGTTTAATTCTCATCGTGTGCATGTGTCCCGGAGGACATTGTATCTCCCCTTCTAGAGTGTGGGTCCTGGGTATTGAACGCAAGTCATCAGCCTTGGCAGAAAGAACCATCTTGCTGGTCCCCAAATTTCTTCTTTCATAATTCCTTATTCTGGAAGGCTTGGTTCCATTGGTTGTCTAGAAAAGCCAGTGGTTTAGAGAGTTGGTACTCGGAAATATTCCAGTGCCCATCATTTCTATTCTCGGGGTTCTTGGGCTGTGGTAGAATTGTTTGGGCCTAAAAAAATCACAGACTTCTTATGTCTTTGAGGTCCTGATTCTCTATGTGGGGGTCGGGTCTAGCACTTGAGTGCTTAAAACATCTAATACACAACGTAGACTGCATCCAGGACTAAAACCTTCTAGTCAAGGGCCCATCCATCTTGCTTGGGAATTAGGGCCAAGGGGCTACTGTGCAGTTCCACAAATGACCACCAGGTGGCGAACTCCAACCACAGTTCTCACAAGGGACTCTTGCAGTAAGTAGCGGTGGCCTTCTGTAGTAGTGGCTTTTGTTGGGGAGCCAGCATTCCGCATCCTGGCTCCTTATCCTGCACAGGCGCTACAGTGATGTGAATGTCCCTCTCTCCTTGTCTCTCTCTGTCTCCAGGCCTTACCTTTCAGCTGCTGAGAGTGTCGAGGAGCCAGCATTTCGCATCCTGCTCCTTATCCTGCACAGACGCTACAGTGATGTGAACGTCCCTCTCTCCTGTCTCTCTCTGTCTTCAAGCCTTGCCTTCAGCTGCTGAGAGCTGAGAGCTACCAATGAAACCAGACTAGCTCTAACTGTGTCTGGAATCACTGAATTACTAGCACCCGAAGGGACTTCTGGGGGGGGGGGTCTTAAATTATAAACAAAAACAGTGTGATCTCGGACAAGCTCCCTAATCTCTCTGCCTCAGGGTCTTCATTTGTAAAATAGGACAAGACTGTCTTGTTTGTGTGGCTGTTAAAGAGAGACAAGGGCATGTCACACAGACATTTTATCAACAAGCTTCTAACACCATTTAGTTTAACACACACAAGGGCGGTCAGAGAGAGGCTTGATGAAGGCAAGTCACACTGGGAGAGAGTGCTGGATTGGTGTCTCATTTTCTATTTCCCGACCCTCAATCTACTAATGTGGGGGTCCGGGGGATGTCATTCACGCGGAGACCAGAAGTCAACCTCAGGTGTTGTTCCTCAGAAGCTGTTCACCTTGGTTTTGTTTGGTGTGTGCGCGTGTGTGTGGATGTGGACATGTATGTGCCGTGACATAAGTGTGGAGGTCAGAGGACCCCTTCGGATGTCAGTCCTTGTCTTCTGTCTTGTTTGAGGCAGTCTCTCTTGTTCACTGCTGAACACAGCAGGTTAGTGACCCTGAGATGTCTCTATTCCCCATCTCCCTTTAGGGGTGACTCTGAGCCCAGCTCCTACCTGGGTGCTAGGGATCCACACTCGGGTTGTCAGGATCAGACAGCAAACGTCTTACCCACTGACCCATCTCCTCGGCCACAGCCTTGTTTTGGGGGTGGGTTTGTTCACTGGGACCTGATCTCACCACTTAGGCTCAGCTGAATGACTGGTGGACCCAGGAATCCTCCTGTCTCCACGTCCCCAGGCCTGAGAAGAAAAGTGCCAGCTCCCGTGCCCAGCTCTTTCCTTGGGTGCTAGGCTGGAACTCAGATCCTCGTGCCTTTGAGGGAAGTGTTTCATGGATGAAGCGATTTCCCCAGTGCCTGCTTCTGTTCAATGTTCTGCAGGGAAGACTCAAACCTCTAGAAGACAGGACAAATGACAGTGATGTGTGGCTTTGACTGTAGTGAGCGCTCCCTGAGGACAGGAAGGCCCCGCTGCTGCTGACTTGGGCTCAGAGCTCCTAGTGAGAGCTTCCTGTGGCTTTGGAGGTGATGATCAGCATCTACCCTGAGCCATGGTCTTTGCCTCTCTGCAGCCAGATGAGATCAGGCTGGAACGTCAGAAGAACAGAAGCCAGTCTGGTGTCAACCCTCAGGGGGACCAGAGAGCCATGGGACCCATCTCCCACCCCACAGGGAGCTGCTCTCACTTCACCCCAAACTGGGATCGGAGGTGGGGGTGTCAGAAGTATGCTCTAGGCTTTGGAGAAATCTCTCCCTTGTTTATAAATAGAGAGTATTAAGTGACATTATTTGCAATGTTCTTCTGGCTCCCAGGGTCCCTATGTATTTCTGTCGTCTGTGGCCAAGAGCATCCAAGGGGAGGCCAACATGGCGGGCAACCACTGCGAGGAAGGATAGTATCGAGTTCCCATGCTCACATTCGTCAGGGTGCCTTGGCACCAGTGCCCTCGTGGACACAGCAGCCGGGACAGGGAGCCTCAGCTGTCCTCTGAAATGGATCTGCCACTTGCACCCTGCCCCCAAAGCTGGTCTCATTTGCCACCTTCATTTTTAGACACATTCCAAACTTTTTAGTAAATTACAATGTTTGCCAACGGGCCGTCTGGGGCCCAGGAGAGCATATTTATAGCATGCTGGGACACTGCCATCCCAGAGGAGCCTGGTAAGAAACTGGGCCAGAGCTGTGTCCAGGAGTGTGACCTGCGGGAGAATGGAGCTCCAGGAGCAGGAAGTCAGTGTGGGCCTGGGGACTGTCAGAGGCTGCCTCCTGCTGTTTCGAGGGCCCCATGATGCTTCAGTGCAAGCTCAGCCAAGGTCAAGACACCTCAGGTCAGCTCTCGGTCATGGGGGTCACTGCCACATCTCGGTTCATTCATCCATTCATTTCCTCCCTCTCATGTTCCTTGGGACCTGCCTTCCTTGGAGGGTCGAGTCATCATGGCCTTGGTTTTCCCTGTCTGTGCAGAAGGTGGTTGTAAGCTCCGTGTGCCTCTAGTCACGTGTGTGAGTCATGTGTCTCCTGCAGCAAGTGTGTAATAAATGTGTTTGTGTTCCCACCCTGCTCAGAGCTGGGCGCTGTGGCACTCAAGGGGAAGATGAAATACATGGGGTCTTTCTTTTCCAGATGTTGTTCCAGGCTGGGAACCAGGATGCAGATGAGGCAAACCCAGGGTAGCAGCAGGCTAGCCACAATCATGCCACATGCTAGTTCCAGGACGGGCTCCAAAGCTGCAGAGAAACTGTGTCTCAAAAAACAAAAACAAAAAACAAACAGCAACAACAACAAAAACCAAAAAGCAACAAACCAAAATGACCCAAAACCCTAGAAGATCTCTGGGCTCCCCTTACCCCGACTCCCACTGGGGTTCTGAGGCTTCCTCAGCAGGCCCTCCCCATCTCATGTTGTTGTTCTCTTTGTCACTTTGTTCTCTGCATTTTCCGTGATCAGCCATACTGCTTTTTTCATTAAAAAGAGAAATCTTTGGCTGGGGATATGGACTAGTTGGTGGAGCACTTGACTGGCATGCAGGAGGCATGCATGAGGTATGCATGAGGCATGCATGGGGTGTGCACAGGGGGCATGCATGAGGCGTGCATGAGGCACACATGGGGTGTGCATGGGCGTGCATGGGGCGTGCATGAGGCGTGCATGGGGCGTGCATGAGGCATGCATGGGCCGTGCATTGGGCGTGCATGAGGAGTGCATGAGCTGTGCATGGGGCGTGCATGGGTGTGCATTAGGCGTGCATGGGACGTGCATGGGGTGTGCATGGGTGTGCATGAGGCGTGCATGGGATGTGCATGGGGTGTGCATGAAGCATGCATGAGGCTTGCACGGGGTGTGCATGAGGTGTGTATCTGTAATCCTAGCACTCAGCAAGTAGAGGCCAGAGGCTTAGAAGGTCTGGGTCATCATCAGTTACTTAAAAGAGTTTGAGGCATTAAGGCCAACCTGGGCTACATAAGACTCAAAAACAAGACAAAACAAAGGCACAAAGGAAGATATTCAATAGTTGCCGAGGCACAAATGGCCCAGTGTTGAGGGAGGGCAGGGAGGGACAGAGAGAGAGAGCAGACTAAAATGAGGAGTGTCAGGGAGGTGAGGGGAGTCCAGACAGGGGGGGTTCCAGAGATGGGGGAGAGAAAGCAGGAAAATGAAAGAGAAAGCCCCTAGTCTGTGAGTTTAAATGTGACTAACACCGGTGCCCTGGGAACAGATGCCAAACCGGGAGTTGGCCAAACCTTTTCTCACACACACTGTCTCTTTCCTCAGGCAGCCAGCAATGGGCTCTTCTGGTAAAGTTCCAAGTCCTTCCCACAGGATCAGTCGCCACACCCATCACCCCTACTGGCTGCAGGCTCCCACTCTGGTCACACACAGGCTTCCTCAGGACTTTTGCACTTACTGTCTCCTCTGCCTGAAATTCCCGGCTATGGATAATGTGGACAAGGTATGGCTCAGTTCCTAGCTTCCGGCTCTGTGCTTCTGGGGAGGGGCTCAACCTTAGCAGGCTGTTCTATCTGCAGCTATGTTCAATGCTTCTCTGCCCTTCTCCTGCTTACCCCGTCTTCCTCCTCCTATCACTGGCTAACAGCGTGCATTTCTGGTTGGTTTAGTCAGCTGAGACCAAAGCAGTGCTGGGTAACAACCATCCCCAGGGCTCAAAGGCCACATGCAGCAAACACTGGCTTTCCTCACTGGTGAGTTCACAGGTGGTCAGGGAAGGACAGCTCCAGGTTGGGGCTGAGTTTGGGCTCTATTCTTGTGTCTTTGTATTCTCTTTGGACCAGCTGGCTCCTAGCCACCAGCTTCTCAAGGAAACTGAATCTCGAAGCCAAAGTTTTGGGGGGCAGAATTAGGAGATCATCACATACCATTTTAAGTAAACAATGTCTCTCATGGCCATGGTCCGTACTGAGAGCAGGGGCAGACTGTTGTGGAATATTCGTTTACACTGTGAAGATGTGTCGCTGTGTTAGCCAGGCAGTGGTGGCGCACGCCTTTAATCCCAGCACTTGAGAGGCAGAGGCAGGCGGATCTCTGTGAGTTCGAGACCAGCCTGGTCTACAAGAGCTAGTTCCAGGACAGGCTCCAAAACCACAGAGAAACCCTGTCTCGAAAAACCAAAAAAAAAAAAAAAAAAAAAGATGTGTCACCATGGTTGGCTTATTAAAGAGTGGAATGACCGCTAGCTGGGAAGGAAGAGGTTAGGCGGGACTTCTGGAGACAGAGAGCTCTGAGAAGAAGAAAGGAGATGTCACCAGCTGGACCCAGAGGGGACAGACGTGCAGTAGGAGAGGCAAAAGCCACAAGTCACGTGGCAACATGTAGATGAATAGAAATGGGTTAATTTAAGTTATAAGAGCTAGCCGGGTGGTGGTGGCGCATGCCTTTAATCCTAGCACTCAGGAGGCAGAGGTAGGCGGATCTCTGTGAGTTCGAGGCCAGCTTGGTCTACAAGAGCTAGTTCTGGGACAAGCCTATGCTGTCGGCCGAGCTTTTGTAATTAATAACAAGTCTCTGTGTCATGATCTGGAGCTGGCAGGACAGAGAAAGACTCATTACCGCGGACTCCACACTGCAGGGGAGGAGAGGAGAGAAGGTAAAGAATTTCCCTGACAGAATACAAGCAATGCCATCTCCCAGTAGAACAGAAATGCCACAGGGCTGGGCCTGGTCTGTACCCCAACTTTAGTTCTTTCACCTAAAAGAGAAGTGTTCTTGATAGACCAAAGGGTGCAGTAATCACTTGCCATGTGCACCGGTGAACTATCCAGTTATGGTGACAGGCTGTCCCTGTCCTTCCAGTTTTGGGCCTGAAAGGTTGGGGTCTCCAATCTCCCTACCATAACTCTCCTGTACCTTGAACTCTGGCAAAATATGGGGGGCCCTCCCTTGCTCCCTTGAGACCTCAAGTTCAAAAGCGTCATGTCACCCTGCCCACTTGTTCTCCCGCCCCCAAGGACCCCGACAGAAGCAGCCACCAGGGGTTCTGAGGCCTCAGGCTTGACCTTGCTTTGCAAACCTGAGTTTTGCTGTCTCTGCCTGAGCATGGGATCGCAGCCAACTGCAGGGTCCTATTACAGGGGCCAGGGCAGACGGTTACCTGGAAGCCTGGCTGTTGAGGGGCTGGCCAGGCTGCACTGGAAGAAGGAAGAGGTGGCTATAAAGCTTAGTCTTAGCCAGTCAGTGAGAGCTGCAAAGTGTCCCAATTGTCACATGGCATTGACCTTAAATGCCCCAAGAAAACGGCCTTGGATGACTTAGTGGGCTGCGGAGGGTTGTAACCAGAACCCTTGCCGCTTACAGGTGAATGGGTACCGAGCATGGTGACGTAGCTGTACACGCTACACACACCAAGGGAGATGCTAAGGCCCCGGGACAGAATGCTAGTGGTAATCTAGGAGACAGGACCGTCGATGTTTGTATTCTTGCAACTTTCCTGTGCAATTGCAACGTCTAAATAAGTTTAATAAGGAAGTCCAAACTGTGGATCCAGAGATGGCTCAGTGGCTGAAGTGTGAGGACCGGAGTTCGAATCCTCAGAACCACATAAAACCAGACTCAGTAGCATGTGTCCATCATCTCGGAACTTTCATGGCAAGATGGGAGGTGGAGACAAAAAGACTCTCTGGAAGCCAGCCCCGTGTGTGCTGCAGTGAATACCAAGCAGATTCTGTCACAAAGAGAGTGGGACGGGAGGGGTGGTGCCTGAGGTTGTCTTCTGACCTCCATGTACGTCTATCCACGCTATCATACACCCCCCACACACAAACACACATACACATACCACACACACACATGCCCTCACACACACCACACACACGTACACATGCCCACGCGCGCACACATACCACAGCACATACTCACACACATACACACGCACACACGTCATAAACAGCCAATTGGTGGGTGAAGCCCTTGGTATTCCTACCCCCCCTACATTGCCACACAGGGTTCTCTGCATCCTGTCCCCTTACCCAAGGACCAAGGCTTTGTTTACTAAACATCTTGGGCTGAGTTGTGGCCCCCTGATTATAAATGTGCTTGTTGTCACCGCAAGGCAATTTGTGTTGACTGTGGCCTGCGGTGACAGTACCACCAACCACGCTCACCACAGCCTTGGGCGGAGAGGGAGGTGGGGGCCAGACAGAAGGCTGTGGAGGTGGTAGAGGCAGGAAGGCAGCCCTGCTACCTACCTGTTTGTCAGCAAGAGTAGGCAGCAGGCAAGCGGGGTGTTGCTCAGAGCTGTCTCGTGACACTGTCTCGTGAGACTCCCGGCTGACCTGAGGCCTTCCATTCCTGAAGCAAGCCCTCTGGCCAGACCTGTGTTTTTTATTAAGGGCTTTATTTAAATAAACTTGTTTCGCTGCAAGATAAATTCATTATTGTTACACCTAACTTTACTGAAGAGGAGCAAAAGTCACTGCTGAGGGCAGGGCCGAGAACTCTTAGTCAGGATGCCCTGGGACAGTTATTTAAATGAGCAGCTTCTGGGCATGTTTAATTGAAGCCTCTTGGTTAGAAAAAATATCGCCAGTAGCGTGACTCTGAGCTGTATGCCGGGAGCCACGCTAGACCCATTCCGTAGCTGCACCACCCTAACAGGAGTTAGGGAATGAGGGTGTCCAAAATGACCCCCAGCAAGCCCCCGAGGGCACGGCAGGGTTCCCTGGCTCCTGAAAGCCTGCCCAGTCCCTAAGTAGTATCCCCCAAACTCACTGTCTTCTATATCCTCCACCCTGCACCCCTCCCCCACACCGTACCCTGGGATTGGTTCAGAGTTGCCTGCCAAACCCTGCTCCCCCTGAGACTAGGTTCCCATCACTGGGGTGGCCTGGGCAGCCGCCAGCCAAGAGTGTTAATCACTATGGAGTTGCAGGGGACCCAGATAGTCCCCCCATACACATCCCTATTTCTGTGTGGGAACCGAGTGGACCCACCCCTGGGTAAAAGGGTGTCAGCAGGCACCTGTTCACCCCTTGCTGGGTTCCCAGGCCCCTAGAGCCCCTTGTAATAGTAGCCATTTGCCCTGTAACCAGTGGGTGACCAGGTTTTTAATCTTGGAGACCCCTCAGATACCAGCTGGGAAGTGGGATTTGTCAAATGGGGAGGGAGGGCCTGTCTGTGAATGTCAGAGCCGATTTCAGCACAAAGGGGGTATCCTGGAGCAGCGCCCCATCCCCCTAACCTCCCCTGACCTCAAAGCCACTCCGCAGCTATAGTGGAAGCCACAGTTGCCTGAATCTGGAGCGGGAGTTGTTAGCTCAGGTACCGGGCAATTTGAAGCGTTTCTTAGCTTGCCATTCATCCCCTCCTCTCAAATATCTTTTCTACTCGCTGCCTGTCAGCAGCTGTCTGGCAGAGACCACCACTTGCTGCTGAAGAAGCAGGTCTTCTCCCTCACGAGTCAAGAGATCAAAAGCTGTGGACTCCTGTTATGTGGCCTCCAATCAAGCCGCTCTTCTCATGGCCTCTGTACTGGAGGTCACGCTGACTCAGCACTTGCTGTCTGCCCAGCGTGCGTTCTGGCCTTGAAATGCCTGAGCTGACACAGGCTGTGATAATGACCCCGCGATCTCAATCTTCCCGTCGCCAGTGGACACAGGAGGAGAAGATGCAGCCTGGAAGGGAGACCTGGGGTGGGGACCTGAAGCCAGGCCTCTTGTAGATCTTTCTTCCTAGGCTGCCACCACCTCTGAGTGATTACAAGAACCCCTGCGGTCTAAAGCGAAGGAGCAGAGATCCCGCAGGCAGATTCTCAAGTCTCTTCCTTGACAGTCAGACCCTGACTGTGAGCGACTCCCCGATATTATTGCTGCACACTGCTGTGTATGCGCCCCCAAGTAATACTCCAGTCTCGGAGTATTTCTGTATGCAGTCTTGCAGGGTGTTACCTCTTCTGAGAGCTCGTCCTGACGTACCCGGTGACCTCCCCCTGGGAGTAAGACTTTATTGCTCCCCACGAAAGTGCGAGCCTCGGGAGGGGTTGCGCCCTCTGCTGGACTCTTCTCTCCTCAGCACTCAAAACAGTGCCTGGCGCAAGCCGCTCAGAGTAGGCGATCCCTCAACCCAAAATACCAAATCCACATCGCTCTGAAATCAAAAGCCCTTTTTCAATTGGATGTGACAGCTCATGCTTGTCACCCCAGCATTTGCGGGGCTGATGCACGAGGAATGCTATGAGTGTGAACTACATATTGAGTTTCAGGCCAGCCTGGGCTACAGAGACCCTGTCTCAAAACAAAGCAAACAAACACCAAATCCAACGAAAACAAATAAACAAAAAAAAATTGTGTGTGCATGGTGGGGAGTGGGGGCAGGGATGACACTCAGAAACTTTTCAATTTCAAAGCACTTTAGAGTTTGGGATTTTAAATTAGAGAAGGTAGTCAGTATAGTGTTATGCAAAAAAAAAAATTAAAATCAGAGAAGCTGTAAAAATACTTCTGGGCAGCCAGCACTTTGGGTAAGGGGCACTCAGCGCATGTCTGTGTAGACTTGCTGAGTGGACAGATGAATGGCGCTGTGATAACAGCTTCCACAAATCCCCCCAGAAAACAAAGACCAAGGATGTGGCTCTATTGCTAGCGTACTTCACTAGCGTGCACAGAGGCCTTGGTTCCACCTCTGGCACCACAGGCCCCTGTAATCCCAGCTCTTGTGCTGTGCCGGCAGGAGGATTAATTCAAGACCATCCTTGTTTGTGCTGCGTGAGACTCTGTCTTAAGATACCCACTTTACAGACTAACAAACGAGACGCAGAAGGTCACTAATTGCCCCAAATCCTACAGTCTTGCTTTATATTTCTGCATCTCACTGCAGAACAGATCCGGGGCTCTATGGGCCCAAAGTGCTCTGTGACTCAAGGGAAGGTAAACTGAGCTTGTCCAGGCGCTGACATCCTCAGACCCCCGCCCCAGGTACAGCTGACCTGTCCTCTGTCTCTTGCTGTGACCAAGGGGAGCAATGCTGGGATCCCCCAGAATCCCCCAGACCAGAGACCCAGATCCTTTCCCTTTTAGGGGAGGTGACCTCCGATTTCAGACACTTGAAAATAAAAGTCAAATTAAAAACAAAACCAACGTGTTCTACCTTAAAATACTGAGAGCCAGGGAAGCAATCGGCCTCAATGCTGCATTTTACTATGAGACAGAATTCAAATTGGGCTGGTTTGGGTTCTGCACACCTCCACACATTGTTTTGGGAATTAAGGGATCAGTTGTATTGGTAATTATGGTTTAGCATTCAATTACCCCCCCAACCCCAGTTGAAAACCGTTAAATTATCTGTGACAGGGCTTAAATTTAGCCCAGTCTCATGTCCTATGAAGACTTCACGAGTCAATACAAGCCATCCGGAAACCACAAGGTCCCTGTGCCAGCTGGTAATGACCGGTTGGGTTGAGGTTTTTTATCTGGAACAGTGGGACAAGGGACAAGCTGACCCACAGGGCATTCGTGGGGGGGGGGGCATTGACCTACAGCGCACAGTTCCTAGAGCCTGCCTGGCCTGACTAGTCCTCAACCCAGGTCTCAGCGGGCATCCAAAAAAATGCCAAGACTCCAGCTGATGGGTGACAACTGACCTGGAGCCTCAAGAAGGAAGCAGCCCTGGGGTCATGAGTAACACACGAGGCTCGAGGACACTGCCATTGAACACGTCTGTGCCTGAGTCCCTGCTTCGCACTTAATGAGTGAACTAGGAAAGACAACAATGTTAATTAGTTAATGAATTAGCTAATTAATTAATTAAATCCATCCATATGTCTGTCTGTCAAGGCTGGAGACGAACCCAGGACCTCGAGAACGATAGGCAGACATTCTAGCATCAATCCACATCCCCAGCCCTCCTTTTCCTTTCTGTTTTGAGACAGGGTCTCACTGAACTGCCGAGCGAGACTGTACTTGTCATCCCCCTTCCTCAGGATCCCCTGGCCCTGGGATTATAAGCTTGCAACACCAGACCTGGTTCTCTTCATTTCTTTCAGCCTCTGTCCCTCTCCTCATCTGTTAGACAGTGACAATACATGTCTCATGTGTGTGCTATTTGCCGTGAAGACAACAGAATAAGAACAGTGATGACAGATGTCTGTGGTACCCACGGAGCGCGTCAATCACGGGCATTCATTCGAATGGCATCAGGCAGAGTTCTGCATGGAGAGAGTGGTGGAAGGGCAGCATGGGTCCCCACTCTTCAACTGAAGAGAAGTTGCTTGTGCTAGGAAGGGACCAGTCTTGTTAGCACCCACAGGCCTGGGTGTACTCTGCTCATCCTGGTCTCCAGGAACCCACAGAACAAACACGTTCCCAAGGATATTCCCAGCCTGGAGTCCCTGGCCTTAGGACCTGCTGTCGTCACAGGCCTGCCTTGGAACTTCCATGAAACAGAAAGAGGAAAATTTCCTGTTCTTCAAGATGATGCAGGGGTTGAAGGTGTAGATCAGTTGGCAGGGTTTACTCACTATGTCTGAAGCTCTGGGCTTGATCCCAGCATAAGGGTGGTGATGCACCTGTAATCCCAGCATGTGGAGGACAGGTAGGAAGGCCGGGGATTCAAGGTCATCCTTACCTACATAAATAATTTGGGACTATCCTGGGCTACATGAGACCTCTCGATAAATAAATAAAATATAAAGTCAACGAATGCCAAGATGTCAGGGCTCCAGGGGATGCATACGGGAAGCTTTATCCCAAGTTCGTGGTCTTTATTACCCTGCATCTAGACCAGGAGACTAAGGGTCAGCGCTGGCAAGTACTTTCTGAAATCCACACAGCCGTTGAGCGCCAGAGCTGAGATTGAAGTCCGTATGTCCTTCTGTCTCAGCCTCGGGTTTTCTAGGGTAGCGCCAAGCACCAGCATCTAGGGGTTGCAGGCTCCCAGCTCCAGTGATCAGCAGACAATGCCGGGAGTACGTCCTTCTGGTCTAACTGTTCAGACTCATGAGGTAGGAGCAGGGTCTTGTGACCCTGAAGAATTCAGAAGTCGTCACGTGCTCTGAGGTTGGGGATTGGTTTCTGCTTCTGCAGTTTCTCAGCTATAGTCACGGCCCCTCCCCCACTCTGCAGCATTCCACATTCTCTGAAGCCGGATTCAAATTCCACTTTATCTAAGAAGCCTTCCTGAGCGCCCCACCAACCCTCCATCCCTACCCCCTAATGTCAGGGGTCAGGCTTCTCCTTCCTGTGAGTCACAGTTCCTGCTGTCCTGACCCTCGCTGTACTCTGCTTTCATGACTACCATCAGGGCACAGTGCTGGTGCAGGGGGCAATCACCCGGTGTGTGTTAAATGAATCAAAACCACTTTTCCCCACTCCACGCCCCAAGATGACTCTTAACGTCCCCTCAGTCCCCTTGGGTTAGTCTCCCTATGGGGGATGAGACCTCTGGACACCAAGGCTGTCATAGCTAGGCTCTGTCCTGTGAGTGAAGGGGGCAGAGAGTGGAGAAAGAAGCCTGCATGAAGTGCTGTTCAAGGGGGCGACAAAGGCCAGGAGAGGAGCAGGGGGTGCCTCCTTCTCTGGTTCAGAGTCCTGAATCTAACTTAGTAGCTGTGTGGTGTTAGGCAAGTTACTTAACTCTGATCCTCAATTTGCAAATTCACCAAATGGAGTTTGAAATGGGGCCTGACAGCATACACCTGCAATCCTAGCACTCAGGAGGTAGAGACAGGAGGAGAAGTTCAATCCCTCACCCTGTGTGTGTGTGCGCGTGTGTGTCATGTGTGTGTGTGCACGTGTGCGTGCATGTGTGTGTGTGGGGGGGTGTAGAGTGATGGCCATATATGTAGATTATTGGGGGATTGGGTGAATAGAAAAGGCCAGACACAGTCTCAGCCTTTATTAAGTTTAGGAGACACTTTAACTGCTTGTGATGGTTTGAATAGGCTCACGAGTTTGAATGCTTGGCCCATAGGGAGTAGCACTATCACGAGAGATGTGACCTTGTTGGTGTAGGGGTGGTCTTGTTGGAGGAGGTGTGTCACTGTGGGGGCAAGCTTTGAGGTCTCATATGCTCAAGCTATACCCAGTGTGGTAGACAGTTCACTTCCTGTTGCCTGGGGATCAAGATGTAGAACTCTCAGCTCCTTCTCTAGCACCATCTCTGCCTGCATGCCACCATGCCCCACCATGATGATAATGGACTAATCCTCTGAAACTGTAAGCCACCACAATTAAATGTTTTCCTTTATAAGAGTTGCTGTGGTCATGATGTCTCTTCACAGCAATAGAAAGCCTAACTAAGACACTGCCTTTGTTGTATTCAATGCTCCACATCACTGGCACAGACTGCAAGAGCCTCTTCCAGCCTACTTTTGCACTCTGTGTCCCAGCCATGCCAAACAGCCATGACGGCCTGCCTGCCTTACTCTGATTTCCATTGCTGTCACAGAATACATGGCACTGGCTGTACCAGCCATCTACGTCTTGCTGTGATAAAACACCATGACCAAGGCATCCTATAGAAGAGTCACTGAATGTTGTGGTTCATGTCCTTTATCCCAGTACTCCAAAGGCAGAGGAAAATGGATCTCTGAGTTTGAGGCCTGGTCTACAAAGCTAGTTCCAGGACAGTGAGGGCTATGCAGAAAAACCCTGTCTCAAAACAATACAAAACAAAACAAAAACAGAAGAAGGGAGGAGGGAGAGGAGAAAGAGGAAAAGAAGGAGGAGGAGGAAAGGGAGGAAGGAAGGGAGGGATGGAGGAAGAAAAAAAGAATGGGAAAAAAGAAAGGAAGAAGAAAAAAGAAAGAAAAGAAGAAGAGAAAGAAAAAGAAGAATCTGTGTTACCTTTGGACAAGAGCCCATTATGGTGGGAGACATACCACAGGCGGGCATGGTGGACAGAACAGGAAACTGAGCGCTCACAGCCTCCATGGCAGTCATGAAACAGAGAGGGCTAACTAAAGTAGGGCAAGGCGATGTATTTTCCAAGCCTGTCCCAGTGACGCACTTTGTCCAGCAAAGTCACATTTCCTAAGGCCCCCAAACAGCACTACCAACTGGGGACTAAGTGTTCAAAGCCTGATCTTAAGGGGGGCCATTTCTCATTCAAACCAGTTTATTGAGTTGGTTTATTTGTGTTTAGATCAGGTCTGGTGTATCCCAGACTGGCCTTGAACTGGAGCTTACCATGTAGTCCAGGTGACTTAAAACTTCTGCCCCTATCGAGTGCTAGAATGATGGGCATGGACCACCAGACCTGATTAAGGAAGAGGTTGTTTTGGCTCATGGTTCTGGAGGGCCAAGAGCTCATCAGAAAAGAAGGGAAACAGCAAACTGTCCTTGAGATAACTGAGCCACTCTCAGGGGAGTTCCATGAGCGCCTTCATGAGCGCATGACCACTTACAGGGTTACAGATAAGAGCCACCATGTTGGGTTTCCAGTGGGTGCTGGAGATTAGAACTTGGGTCTCCCTGCTCATGGCAGGTACTTTACCCCCACTGGCCCTTCTTTCCAGCCCCCGAATCCTTGTGCTTTAAGTAAGTTTACAATTTTGTGTGGAGTGGCATTCATAGCTCCATGGTCATCAGGCTGTAAGTTGGACAAGCCCAATCATTGTGAAGTTTACCAGCCCCTGGAGAACGGGGCCAACACAAGGCTTGAGCTAACAAGGCTGGGGTGAAGGGAGGAACCCAGTTCCTATCAGGTAGGACTGGTGAGAAGGCACATGGGCTAATGCAGGAACGATTTAATCCGAGAGCCAGCAGCTGGGGTCAGCACACATGAGGAACTGTATTAAAGGATCGCAGCATCAGGAAGGTTGAGAACCGCTGTTTGGATGGCATAACTATTCTTGGTCATCACTTGACTACATCTGGAATTAACAAAAACCCAAGAGGCTGGGTACACCTATGTAGGATTTTTTTTTCTTGATCGAATCATTTGAGGTGGGAAGATCTACCCTAGATCAGGATCTTCTGAAGTGGGAAGATCCACCTTTAATTTGGGCCACACCTTCTGATGGCAGCCTACATGAAGGACACAGAAGAAGGAAGCTTCTGCTCTTTGCCTGCTTACTCTGGCTCTTGGTGGTGGAAGTCCATTCCTTCACTGGCATTGGAGCCTGCTTTGGGATTCCAGTATAACTGAAGACCGGCTGAGACATTCAGCCTCATGGACTAACAATATTAGATTCTTGGGCTTTCCATTGGGAGGCAACCATTGTTGAAATAGTCGGACTACAGCCTGTAAGTCATCCTAATAAATCAGACATGCACATGCGCGCACACACTATATTCTATCAATTATGATTCTCTAGAGCACCCTAACTAATACAGATGAAGTGATTGTGAGTGTCATATCCTCCAATAACATGGGGTGGTCCCCGCAAAGTGCCAGAAAGTAGGCTGCTCTGCCGGAGATAGGAGCCCCAAGGTGCAGTTTATCCCAGCTGTCTTCGCACCCTGATCCCGTCTTGTCTTCTGCTGTTGGATGCGCAGATCTCTCCCCACAAGCCCTGGCTTCCCTATCCACCGCTCGGAGCCCCTCTGCAAAGGCCACCTCTGTCCTACACCTCTGTCCTGCTTCTCCATAGTGCAGCCACGATGGGAGGACGTGGAAATATGAACGACATTCTATCAAGGGCTTTTGGGGCCCTCAGGATGATGAAGATGAAGTTAGTAAAGTTGGAATCCATGCCCTTAAGTGGCTCATCAGTACAGATTAATACAGAGGAGAAAGTAAATCTGCCTTCCCTTCAACTGCCCCTAAAAGGGTTCTTTTATTTTCACAGTGCTGACAGGAACATTAAAAAAAGAAAAAAAAAAAAAAAGAAAAGAAAAAGTCCCACAGTGTCACTTGAGTGATACAGAAACAACCCTCAACCCTGGAGAAGGACAGCAGCGAACTGGGTGATGGCTGGGGTATGGCGAGCAGGTAGTCATCTTCGGCTCCATCTGCAGAAAGCACAGGAGGTTTTCTGGGTGTGGGGGCTCATACTTTTAATCATAGCACTCAGGAGGCAGAAGCAGGCAGATCTCTGAGTGCGAGGCCAACCTGGTTTACAGAGTGAGTTCCAGGACAGCCGGGGCTACACAGTGAGACCGTGCCTCAAAAAAAAAAAAAAAAAAAAAAAAAACCCACAAACAACAACAACGACAAAACTCAAACGAACAAAATTAAGATGGTCCCACCAGAACCCAGAACTGTCCCTCAGGGATGGGCTTACATCATGGAAAACACAAAGATGGCAAGAAACACAGGTGCAAACTCCTCCCTTTACCCTAACACTGACTTAGCAAGCACTGAGATCTCAAAGCCTAGAGGGACCAGTTCCCAGGCAGCCCAGGATTCTGAGGGGTAGGCAGGAAGATGGGGGGTGGGAACTGATGAATCAAAACAACTGATGGGAGCAAAAGAGACGCTAGGAGAGCGAGTCCAAAACTCCTAGCAGCCGGTGCTTCTAGAAAGTTCCCATGTTTCCCCAGTGCTCCCACCTTCCAGTCCATCTTCAGCTAGGCCTCTACTGTGCAGCCACTTGAAGCTTTGGGAGGCACCTGATCTCCTTGTCCCCAAGGCCGCCATGCTCTGTGTGTGTGTGTGTGTGTGTGTGTAAACACTGTGTACACACTTGGTCTCTTCCTTCTTTAGAAACAGTAAATCATCAGACACAAACCCTTTGGAAAGCAATTTGGTCACAATACCAAGTGTCATAAAAATGTTTCCAACCTTTGGCCTCATCATCTTCCTCCTGGGAATTAATCCTCAGGAAATAATTCACCAGGAAGGCAGAACAATTTTGGTATCTACAGAGACATTTATTGGGGTGTTATTTATGATGGGGAAAACCAGAGATGCCGTCCCCCAGCCAACAAAAGGGGGTTGGGCCTATAAATTATGATACATTCATCTAATGAAACACTAACCAAAGGTAGATTGAAAATTGTGTAGCAATGACAAAGAGAGTTCAGAGGCTTAGGGAATGTAGCTGGGTGGGTAAAGGGCTCACCTAGCATGCACAAGGTCTGAGTTCAAGTCCCAGCACCACATAATCTGTGGGTGGCACCTTATACTTCTCCAGCATCCGGGTTGTGGGGGGCAGGGAGGAAGAGCGGACAGACCATCAAGGTCTTGCTTGACTCTACAGAGTCTGAGGTCAGCCTAGGCTACAGCCTAGGAGACTGTCTCAAAAGAAAAAGAAAAAAGGAAGAACGATTAGGGGAAAAAAAATTCAGATTCAGTCCCAAAGAAGAAGGGCAGAAAAGTTGCAAGAGCCAGGGGAATGTCTTCTGGACACACAGGACACTGCATGCATGACCTCATCGTGGCACCTGCCTGCTCGAGATGGTCACAAGATCAACCATCATTATGGAATGGAGTGGAAAGGGGTTCAAGAGTCCTCACCCCTCCCTGAGGCACTATGGGCAGTCTCATTGGGTCCTCACCCTTACCTAAGGTTCTATGGGAAGCTGCATTGGGTCCTCACCCCTACCTGAGGCACATGGGCAGTCACAGTGAGACCTCACCCCTACCTTAGGCGCTATGGGCAGCGATTGGCCTCTGGAGGAAGTCATTCAAGATAGGTTGACCAATGCTTCAGTGAATGGCCCCACACCCAGAAATACCTGGATGATACAAGTCGGGATGGATTGGCTATTAAATTTTTTTTTTAAAGGACCTGAATCTGCAGGGTTAAGGAGATGGGAATGAATCTGGGAAGCACTGAGCAGGAGGAGTCGAAGCGAATGTGGTCAAAATACACTGTATCAAAGTCTCAAATAACTAATAAAAATACTCACTTATTTACTTAAACTTTCGGGTTCAGAATTCTGTATGCCCTGTGATAGCGGCAATACTGACAAATGTACCCACGCATGCTTGGTGTGTGTGTGTGTGTGTGTGTGTGTGTGTGTGTGTGTAACCAATAGCTTGTGTGGGAGGGATGCCAAGATGGATACACTGTCCTTCGAATGTTCTAAGGTCCTAACAGTGAGACTCCACTTTGCAAAGCTGTCAGCTGTCCGCACAGGATGATGACTTTCTTTGTTGCCTCCTGAAACCATGGCCTGCCAGACCCCGCCTGGCTTCGTCCCCACCCCGACCCCAGAGGAGCCTCTTGGGGACCCGTGCCAGCGACTCCCACTCTCTCCGAGCCTTCGGTGGCAGACAGAGCCCAGGGCACGTTTTCATGCTCATAATTCAAATTGCCTGTTGAAGTCGGTCAAATGAAAAAATAGCCGCGCCGGGCGGTCGCGGCCGGGCGCCGGGAAGGGGAGGCCGGAGCCCAGCGCTGGCCGCGGCCGGAGCTCATTTCCTGGGCCGCGCGCCGGGCTATTTCAGCCTGGCGCTGTGCAAACGCGACAATTGACTGCGGCCCACAGGGGCCCAAATTACAATCGGATCCCACACAAATAGCCTCCAGGCCTGTCCTGCGGGGGCCCGGGAGGGGCTGGATGGGACGTAGGGTGGCGGTGGGGATCGTGGGGAGTGGCGGGGAGGACGCGGGGTCGCGCGGGTCCGCGGGGCTTGGTAGGGACCCAGGCTCGGTCCAGTGCTCTGCAGCGTGACTCTCCAGACACCACATGGGGACTGCGCGGATCTCTGGTGCAATGCAGGAAACCTCACCTGTGGATTCTCCCTGATTAACCCCCGGGGCCGTGACTTTCTTTGCATTTTGGAAGAAACAGCCCTCCCTCCTGTCTCTCCTTCTCTAGGGCTGAAAGTCATGTCTGGTTATTCTGAAATGTCCCCTTTCTCCCTTGGAGAGTTGTTAAAGTCCTTAGCTTGGTGGGCAAAGCCAGCGGCAGGGGCGGGGCGTGGGGGGAGCAACTTGATTCGCCCCTTACCCAGCATATCCTGCCTTTCCACTGCTTCACCCCTGCCTTCTCGGGATATCCTTTCTTTTCTCCTCCTAGTGAACTCTTCCTTCTTTTGCAACTCCCTGGAGCCAACAAACACAAGAGGTGTGAACTTGACTTCAGTTCTTGGGCCTCTGAACCCTGGACTCACTCAACAGTGCAGCATAAACCAGCCCATCCTGACTTTCCCAGCCCCCGCCTCTCTCCCCAGGCACTGTCTCCCCAAACCCAAGAATGTGTCTTGGTAGCTGAAGAGTATTCTATTAATTGGGCAAGTTTATTGAACCCTCACTGTGCCCCAGACCCTGTGCTGGGCCTTGACAAACGCCGTCTATTTCATCTGGTACTGGTGGGTGTGTGGGCGCTACCTTCCTACGGAGTTCACAGAGTTCGAGAAGGGGGTTTGCAGGATCTTAGTTGCGAGAATGGAACCGGTTCCCACCAATGCGGCTCAACGGCCTCCCCAACAACCATGGGCATGGCATCGGAGAGAGACAGAGAGGCCTGGCATGGGGCTGCCAGGCACAGCACGGGCTGGTCCATGGGATTGATAGGCAGGACTTTAACTTGTCCATGTACCTTGCTCAGAGCAAGCTTGCCTGGCCTCTCGGCACCTACCCTCCCCTCCTGTTTCACAAATGACAAATGACAAGCAGTGGACATTTATTAATTAAACTGCCCACAGAGCCAGTGGTAAAACCAGAGGCCACATGCAGCGGAGGCTTTCAAAGCCTTCCAATGTTCGTGCCTGGGGCCCAGCCCAGAGAGCCACCAGGGCAGCCTGGGCCCAGCACAAGGGCCTTCCCAGGACCTGTCCGTTCTGTATTCTGATGAATGAAAATCACATCCACAGCCGCGAGGAATTAAACTCCCTGCATTTCTTTTGAAAAAAAAAAAAAATGTTCCTCTTGAGACCTTCCCATAATCTGCAGAATCTGCTGGAATGGAGGGAGGGATTTTGAAGTTGGCCTTGACTGGGGATTGATTTGAGGGGGAGGAGGGGTGGGTGGGTAGGAAGTGCCTTGCAATTATATTTATCACGGGACCTCTCTGTTTGAAACAGGGACACCTGTTTCCTCAGGGCTGATGGGAGCAGAGACAAAAACAGATCTTCAAGGTCCATTTGTTATGTTCATGTTGCCTGTTCATTCATGGATATCACTGCCTAAAATAGCCCGGCACACATTGGGTGTTCAGTGCACACAGTAGGCAGGTGTTCTATACACAGTGTTGGCGTTTGATACACACAGTATGTGTTATACACATAGGCGTTCTGTATACAGCATAGGTGTTCAATACACATAATTACTTAATACACACAGATAGTAAGGAGTCAATAAATACTACTAATCAGAGATGCACTAGCTGACTTTTTGGGTTGTTTTTTATCTATTTGCTTGCTTTTTAAAGGCAAGGTCTTACTGGTCTTACAAGCCCAGGCTGACCTTGAGCTCAACACAATCCTCCTGCCTCCATCTCCAAACTGCTGTAATCATGGGTGTGTATGTTGTCACACTTGGCCAGTCGGTTCCTAAGAAAAGCAGTCACCAACCTGCAGTTCATTCTCTCTCTCGTGTAGCCCAGGCTGGCCTCAAACTCACTGGGTAGCCAAGGATGGCTTTGAACTTTCTTGCCTCCTGCCCTTGCCTCCTAAGTGCTGGGATAATAAGCATGTACCACCAGATCAGGTTTATGCCGTGCTGGGGATTGAACTCAGGGCCTCATAAATGCTAGACAGGCACCCAATCAGCTCAGCCATGCTCCCTGCTCCACACAGGTGAAATTCCTAAGTCCAAGGGGCCATAGTTTCTAACTGCTGTTGCCACAGGACTGAAAAGTGGTTGCTGATTAGGTCAGGATCTACTCCACTGAAGATCCCTGGACAATCTGTTGGGCCCCTGGGCTATATGGAGATGACTTATTTATTTATTTATTTATTTTCTTTTTTTTTTTTTTTAACCAGTTGTCTTCTGAAGGACTTAAGGCAAACAACATTCTGAGCCATGCCCCACTGGGGTATGTCCTGCACGTACTCTGGCTACACCTTGAACTTCAGCAGTGGTGGCTACAGTGAGGCCAAAAGTCAAGGGATCACAGCCAGGAAGGCTGCATGTCTAAGTCAGCCAGTGGTTGAACGAAAAAGAAGAAACAAATGATCTGCTATGGGGCAGGGAGTGTCTAGGAAACAAACTCTCTTCCTGGTGTCTCGTTGAGACTGCCGAGACCCCATTTCGCCCAGCTGCAGCTAACTGAAGTTGATCGACTGCAGCTGGGCTCGGTAATTGCAAATGTGAATTTGAGTTTTTCTCATCTTCCTTTCCAGAGCGACTCTGTAGTGCCAGGGCCTCGTGGGCGTAGGGGAAACAGCAGAGAGATGAGGCGAGGCCACAGTCGTGGTTGTCTTCCTTAGCCTCTTGGGAGAAGTCCCTGCTCAGCTGCCAATCCACCCACATCTTGTTCACGTCGGACGAGCCTGTCACTTTTCCAGCCAGTCCTTCTCCCTCCGCACACAATGCCCCCTCAGCCTCCGGGTCTCACCTGGCAACTCCCATTGGGAGCATTGGGAAGTCAGCTGACTTCTCATTGACCCCTTATCACTTCAGGTTCCTGGTGGATTCTTTGACCTTGGATGTCAGGATGGAGCAGGGCTACTGTCCCTTAGGGTTCTAGGTAGATTACAGAGCGTGTCTAGTTGGGAGGCTGCTGGTGTTGCCCCTCCGACTTTAGTCTCACCGTGAGCTATGGACGCAAATGCATGAGTGAGCATGGTGGCACACACCTATCATCCTAGAACGTGGGAGGCTAAGGCAGGAGGATCACTTTGAGTTCTGTATAGCTGACTTTGTCTGAACCAAAGCAAAGCAAAGCAAAACAACAAAACAAAAAAGAATAGAGTGTAATGGTTCTTGCCTATAGTATCACCGCTCAGAAAATCAAGTCAAGAGGATCATAAATTCAAGGACAGCCTGGCCTAAATAGTAAGAGCCTTTCTCAAAATAAATAAATAAATAAATAAATAAATAAATAAATAAATAAATAAATAAATAAACAAGGTTGGACAGTGGTGGCACATGTATTTAATCCCAGCATCTGGGAGGCAGAGGCAGGAGTTTGAGGAGTTTGAGGCCGTCCTGGTCTACAGAGCGAGTTCCAGGAAAGCCAGGGCTGTTACACAGAAAAACCCTGTCTCAAAAAACAAAAACAGGGGCTGGAGAGATGGCTCAGCGGTTAAGAGCATTGCCTGCTCTTCCAAAGGTCCTGAGTTCAATTCCCAGCAACCACATGGTGGCTCACAACCATCTGTAAAGAGGTCTGGTGCCCTCTTCTGGCCTTCAGGCATACATGGAGGCAGAATATTGTATACATAATAAATAAATAAATATTTAAAAAAAAAAACAAAAACAAACACACACAACGAACCGAACAGTCACATCCATAAAGGAAAATATAGACTTACTTAAGAGTCTATTTTATTTTACTGTTTTATTTTATTTAGACAAGATCTCACGTAGCTCAGGCTAACCTTGAACTTGCTATATTGCCAAGGATGACCTTAAACTCCTGGTCTCTCTGCCTCAAGTTCCCAAAAGGGACTACAGGGGTATGCTACCAAGTCTGACTCCTTATCTAAGTCTTTTTATTTTTAAGTTCCTAGAATACATAAATTCCCTATTTTTGATCCCTTGCACCATCAAAGAAAACTTTAAAAACAGGGGCTGGGAAGATAGTCCAATAGGCAAAATGTTTGCCACACAATCATGAGGTCCTGAGTCCTCCCCGTTGCCTATATAAAGAGCTCAGTGTGGTGGCGCATAGGTTTAATCACAGCTCGGGGAGTTGGTAGGGGAGGCGAGTCCCTGGGGCTGCTGTCCAGCTAGTCTTTCCTAACCTAAAATGGCCCAGGTTCCAAGAAAGATCCTGTCTCAAAACCAAGATGGACTGCCCTGAGGAAGGACATCTGAGGTAGAGATCTAGCTTACACACACACACACACACACACCTCCTCACACATACACACACGCACATACCCCCTCCACACACCTCAACAAACACATATATAAAAAATAAAATAATTACGATATAATTAGGGGAAAGGAAGATGTTAAATGAAGTAATTAGACAAACAATCTATCAGACGAGTTGGCTTCAGGTTGAGAGTTCTGCTTCTCCGTGGTGCTGGACGCATGGCCTCTCCATCCCAAACATCCATCCCCATCTGGAAGCTCTCTTGGGGTGCTGTGGTGTGGAAGTTGGGCAAGCATGTGAGCTGTGGCCAGGTGGGTGGTAACCACTCAGCCTGCCTTACGTTCCCTTCCTGAGTCTGCGGACCACACCAAGGCCTTTCTGCCCTTGCTGTTGCCTGTGAGGATCTTGTGGGTCCCGGAAGAGATTTCTCCCTGGAAATGTGTGTGCTCCAAATTGAGGGCTGACTGGATGCTTCCTGGTGTAAACTATATGTCGACTCTAACTTTAGCCCAGGGGAGCATTCTTACTCATCTCATGAAAGCTATAATAGAGGAAGGGATACCTCACCTCGTCCATTCCGATTCCTAAATACACAATTTACAATTTCCTGGGATATTATTTAGGTTTATTTTCGTGACGGAATCTCGCCATGCCCATTGAGCGCTTATTTAAGTTCTGGGTGGCCACTGGAAAAGCCTGGAATGCCTCGAAGGGAAGGAAGGAAGCAACATCTTCCCATTCATTAGACAGAAGCCTGAGGTTGTGCAGGTCCCGGGATACCCACTGTGAGTCCCCATGCTGGGGACCTGGCTCACACAGAAGGGCTTTTCACAGCCCACAGCTCTGCAGGTGGCCTTCTTCTGGCCGGATGGCTCACGCTGCAGCCAAGAGAAAACCCTGTTGTCTGTGGTCTGGCTGGGGCTCCAGTGTCATCTCTTCCTCTTGATGGCATTTCTCTGTTTTAGGAAAAGCCATTTGGACCCTACAGAGACCTGTTTTCAAAACCTTCTGTGTTTCCCAGCTGATTTCTTCCTGGCACCAGCATTTAGCATTCCTTATTATTTCCTTTTAATATTTTATATGCTTATTTACATTGTGTGTATGTGTGTGTGTGTGTGTGTGTGTGTGAGAGAGAGAGAGAGAGAGAGAGAGAGAGAGAGAGAGTTTTGCCTTCATGTATGCATGTGTATTTCATGTGTGCTTAGTAACCTCAGAGAACAGAAGAAGGCATCAACTCCCCTGGAACTGGAGTTACAGACAGTTGTGAACCACCATGTAGGTGCTGAGAATCAAACCTGGGTCCTCTGGAAGAGCAGTCAGTGCTATTAACCTCTGAGCCAACTCTCCACTCCCAGATGAATGTGATTAAATTCAATGAGGTTAAGAGAGGGAGGGGACAGGAAGCAACTGTATGATCTAGAGATAACTAGACCGCCAAAACATGTTGGTATATCCCGTGTCCAAAGGGACACAGCCTGGGAGCTTGTTAGAAATGCAAGGTCAGGCAGGAAGCATCCAGAGGCAGAGGACATGCTTAGCATGCTCCAAGACTCTCACTCAATACCTGGCACAGTAAAAGAGGAGAAGGGATTGGAGGGAAGGGAGTGGAGGGGAAAGAGAGGGGATGAGTTCTACATTAGACGTTCCGAGAACTCCATCCGGAATATGTCAGATACTGTGGGTTCTATTTCTTCTTTTCCTTTCCATGGTGCAGATGATTCGAGGGTGTAGAGATCAGATCAGGCTGGCCTCTAACTCACTATTACGTAGCCAAGGATGATCTTGACCTCCCCATCCTCCTGCCTCTACTTCCCTACAGCTGGGATTATAGGCACACGTCACCCTGCTCTGTTCATTGATTATTTTCTTATTTTATATCATTCACATGTTATCAATTCATTGTCTCTCAATGTGTTCCAGTAAAACTCTGTATTGATGATAGATGATAGATTATCTTTAGCCCAAGAACATTATACCCATCACTGGATTTTCTTAATTTTTTTACGTTAAAATACATTGTGATGGGTCTCATACATAAGGTGTATAATTCAGTGGCTTTAGTGTCTTCACAGGTGTGATGATTTGAATGAGAGTGGCCCCTATAGGCTCATATGTTTGACTCTTTGGTTCCCAGTTGGTGGAACTGTTTAGAAAGGGTTAGGAGGTGTGACCTTGCTGGAGTGGTATTTTTTTTAATGGTATATCATCTGACTGGAATTCTAAGTTTGGATTCTTTACTATCAACACGACTGCTAACATCCACCCCTAAAAGTCATTGTCATGCTTCAGTCTTCAAAGCAACAGGCAGAGGGCCAGCCTTGGGGAACGGCCATACTTTGCTAGGCAGCACTAATGCCTAGCAACCCCTGAAGTTTAAAGGCAGCTGGGCTAGAGCTATACAATTGCTTTTGCCCACAGCCCAGATTTTCTGTTCCTTGTAACTCTGATATGGTCCCTGGCTATGGTTCTGGCCCCACCCATCTCATATCCCCAGGAAGCTGAATGTGGAGGCTGTTGTCAGTGACAGAGAGGGGTTCTGTTTGAGCCTTTGACAAAGGGACACAAGTGAATTCCTACTTCGAGGCTCACACCCCACGCTGGGTCTTGTGGCTCAGCAATCTCTACTGATGACCCTTAAATCCCTCGCAAACGTATGTGGAGTGGGCCCCAGGGGTTAAAGAGCTGTGTGCTCTCTCTCACTGCTGGGTGGAAGCACTGGTCTCCCGCAGCCTGATTGCCTGGGAGAGCGCCCATCGTCCCACTACCATACATTAACACATACTAATGCCTTCCGGAGAGTGTGGTCCCCTCCCGGCCTGTTCGTGCTGTGGGATTGTAAAGTACTGCCTATCTTCTAGAAAGCAATCAAGCAGTCTAGCAGGAGCCACAGATACAGTTCCCTTCTGGGAGAATAAATAATCCTAAGTGCAGAGACATGTATGTGAGACCTGCATGGCTGCATCCTACCCATCAGGGTCCCCAGACGGACGCTCACTCAGGCGGACCCAGCAAGAACCACTTCCTCTCACTGGGATGCAGATGATATCATTCTCCTATTGGTCCACAGCATACATCAACCTGTTCCCTCGATCTCTTTCTTCTTCTTTGTCTGACTTTCATATCTTAGAAACTCAGGAGTCAGCAAATCTGAGTCAACAACAGACACATAGCCTGTGTCCTTCTAGGTGGAGGACATTTGAGACAATCAACTGTGTTTCCGGGTGAATTCTCATTGGATTTCTCCGGTGACTTTTGGGATGAAACTATTTCACCAGGGATGAACATAGAGGGGAAGGGCTGGGGATACAGCTCAGTTGGGAGAGTGTTACCTAGCACACATGCAGCGTGCATGTCTGATCTCCAGCCCTGCATTAGCAGGACATGATGGCACACACCTGCGGTCCCAGTATGGGAAGTGGAAGGAGGAGGTTTACAAGTTCAAGGTTATCCTTGGCTACATAGTAAGTTCAAAATAACCTTGGTTAGAGACCCTGTTCCAAGAAAAAATCTAAAGAAAGGAGCTGCCAACAAAAGAATTCCATTATATTTACAGTGGTGAAAATATCAGAAGCCACAAGATGTTCCAAACACCCTTTGAGATCAGTCATGGGGGCTCCCTGGGTAAAATCTGGCTGGGGATGGGTCTTCAGGTAGCAGGGCCAATCAGCTCTGGGATGGGTGTGCACTCCACCTAAGGCCAAGGACCCTTCTAATGACTCTTGCTGCACCTGAGTGAGCATCCATCTGGAGACCCTGATGGGTAGGATGCAGCCATGCAGGTCTGATATACATGTCTCTGCACTTAGTTATTTATTCTCGCAGAAGGGAAATAGATCTGTGGCTCCTGATAGACTGTTTGATTGCTTTCTAGAAGACAGGCAGCACTTTATAATCCCACAGCATGAGCAGTCCAAAGATGAATGATTTTGTTTTTAATTATGGGATGGGCAGTTATATGCACATCATTATCAGCACCCTCAGAAGCCAGAGGCGTTGGATCCCCTGGAGCTGCAGTTTCAGGCAATTGTGAGCTGCTCAACATGGATGTTGGAGACTGAACTCAGATACTCTGCAAAATAAATAAATAAAATAAACCCAGAAAACAAAACAAAAACAAACAAACAAAAAACAAGCCAGCATGCTGTCTTTACTGCTATGCTAGCTCTCCAGCCCCCTTTTTTATTTTTTTGTTGTGTGTGGAGGTAGGGCTGATCTACTATCTCAGGTCTAATTTCCATGGGTTTTAAATTTAGATTTTTTTTTTGCCACTTTTTTCAGTATAATTGCATACTTACTGCCCCAAATCAACCCTTAACAATGACAAGAGAACACATGTCCTTTAGCCTTGATCATGTCTTCTGCTTCTGAATAGCTGCCACTCATGAGGCCTTTGTGACTTAGGAAATTTCATAAGAATGTCAGACTGAGATGACCTGGACAGGCATGGCAGAGTGGGGGAGAGGGGACAGGGAGAGACCAACCAGTCCTGGAGATGAAGAATATCATGATATCATGTGACTGCTCAATCCGTAAAACAGCAAGGCCACCCAAAGCTGGTGGCTACCAAGATGGCTGATACAGACTGGGAGGGACAGAGTTAGGTTTTAAGCTTAAAGCTCTGTGCTTCAGAGATTATAAAACAAAAACGCCTGTAACTTGTGAGCCCCACTTGCCCTAGGGCAGATGACTTCTTGGAATGCTGGGGGCTGCTGTTCATGGATGATAACAAGCCACACGGTTCACGTCTGCAAACAAGGTTGGTTGCTCCAACAGCACAGAATTTGCGTGATCACATGTAGGCAGAATGTACACAGGCAGGAAGTACGTCAGGACGCATGCTTGCCCCCATTGGACAAAGGCAAGAAGTAAGTCAGGACGCATGCTTGTCCCCATTGGACAAAGGCAGAAAGTACGGAGCCTTGTGGGGTCTGCCGTTATTAGCACTGGACTAACATAATTTGTAATCATTCTCTGGGAACCCCAGGTATGGACCTGGTCAGTGTCCATTGTCCCGGCCAGTATTTAATAAAGCTTGCTTCGGATTTGGCTCAGAAATCGTGGTGGTGATCTTATCCTCACCCAGCGGGATGAACAAGACCGCCACCAACAGGGCTGCCAAGGACCACCCTTGACCGTGCTGGCGTTCCCATGCCACTGGCCTGCAGAATTGGCTGTGCTCATCCTCTACCTGATATCAAGACTTTTTTTTTTTTTTTAAATGTAAGGGCAGAAAAGGAGAATAAGACTTACTCCCGAAAATTCCCGGCCCTTTCTGCAATTCTTCACCTTCTCCTGCCACTTTAACTCAGGAATAACCCTTCCTTTTGTGAAGGCTCACCCATAACGCAAGCTAGCTGAAGTTCTGGGGGTGTCCCCTCTCGGGCATGCACCTCCGTTTTCACTTTCTTTCTTCCTTTTTTTTTGGTTTGGTTTTGGCTTTTGGAGACAGTTTCCCTGTGTAGCCCTGGCTGTCCTGGAACTCACTGTGTAGACCAGGCTGGCCTCAAACTCACAGAGATCCACCTACCTCTGTCTCCCAAGTGCTGGGACTGAAGGTGTGCGCGCCACCACCTCCCGGCACCATTTTCACCCCCTGATGAAATCTCTCCCTTGCCTTCCGGATCCCTTACTTTGTTCCCACTTTCAGTCTTTTCTTTGATGGAGCCAAGAACCTGGGAAAAACTAGGTGACAGTCTCAATACGATGGGACAGGGAGATGAGTGCCACAAGGAATCAAAAAGTTAAAAAAAAATAATAAAAAATGAATTAGGGTTACAAAGATGGTGCAGCGTAAAAAAATGGTTGTGTCACTCTGTGGATATATGGAACAGATGTGTACACACGCACGCACGCACGCCTGCCCTCACCAAACAAGACTGGTAAGAATTATACCTAAATGGAAGTAGTACTTGTTCTGTGGGTGGGTTCGCTGCTCTGTTTTTAAATAAAACAACAGCACTAACTATTACCAAGCACAGGCTGCTGGGGTGCTGGCCAACACAGGCATAATCCTTGTTACTACAATAGTTCCCGCTCAGAAGATAACTGAGCATCTCACCCACCAGCCTCCTACCCTGGACAAAAGCCCGGGACCTTCCACATTCTCACCTGAGGGCCCAGAAGAGCTGATTTGGCCCGCAGGCTCGTCTCCCTCTTTTGGGGTGCAGAGTCACATTGCTTGAGCTGGTCGCAGGCAGCGACTAGGGGCAGATGTGGAAGCTGGCAAGGCTCAGCGCTGGGGGAGCAGGGTGATGTGGCTCGTCTCAGTTCCAGTTCATCAACCATCACTGAAGAGCAGACCTGAGGCTGCCTGTCCCCACCCCCACAAACCCTCACCTTCCTAGACAACAGTGCCCTATTGTGCTTCCTGTTACAACTCCTTGGGTGCCCACATGGATGCCCCAGCTACACCCACACTGTAAGCCCCTCCGTGAATCTGAGCCCACCTTCCTCCACCTCCTGTACCGCCTCGGGGCTTCTAGCACTCCCTAAGAAACAAGATGCTTTTCTTGGGCCCTCTCTGGCTGCTTCAGTCCAAACCCTTGGAAGAAATCCATGCCCTAATTCCATCCTTGTGCCATACTTCAGCCTGGGTCCGCTCTTTTACCTTTTAAGGACTGTGGGAACCTTTAAATTCCATCATCTGTACTTTGGAGTCTCCAACAAAAACAGAATACCACTTATAGGGATGTATAGAATCAACTATTTTGACAGTAACTATTGCCAATATGGGGTAAAAGTTGGTCGTCTCTCTGTCTCAGTGAGCCAGAGTTTTCCTTTTGCACAAGTAGTTTTCCTTTTACAAGAATTAGACAAACTTTGTAAAACATAAAACTCACACCACCACCACCCAGGTCCTCCCCAGGCGGGGCTGACTGATGGGGTGGGCTGCCTCAGAACCCAGCTGGTGTTCTCCGCTCCAGAGCTGCCAGTCGGAATCCTGGGAGGGAAGGCCTGGGAATGTGAATTCTTCCTAGCCCCCGCAGACTCTGCGGTACCCCAAACTGCTAATTTCACGCCTTCCTAGTATCCCTTGTCCAAGACATTAGAGGCCAGGGTAAGGGAGAACTGGTGGACTCAGGAGGGAAACCGCAGAGAAAGAAGTAGGTTTCCGAGAGACTGGTACAGAATCCA
This sequence comes from Chionomys nivalis, assembly GCF_950005125.1. Classification (NCBI taxonomy): domain Eukaryota; kingdom Metazoa; phylum Chordata; class Mammalia; order Rodentia; family Cricetidae; genus Chionomys; species Chionomys nivalis. Next base: position 81,912,901 of record NC_080092.1, read on the forward strand.
GACACAGGACCAGCAGTGGTCGGTGGGCTGGACATGTGCAGGACCGAGTTGCACAGAATCCAGACACAGGACCAGTGGGGGTTGGTGGGCTGCATGTGTGCACGGCCGAGTTACACAGGACCAGTGGTGGTCGGTGGGCTGGATGTGTGCAGGGCTGAGTTGCACAGAATCCAGACACAGGACCAGTGGGGGTCGGTGGGCTGGACATGTGCAGAGCCGGGTTGCACAGCCCAGACACAGGACCAGTGGGGGTCGGTGGGATGGACGTGTGCAGGACCGGGTTGTACAGAATCCAGACACAGGACCAGTGGAGGCCAGTGGGCTGCACGTGTGCAGGGCCGGGTTGCACAGAGGAGCCATGGAGAACTCAAGATTCTGGCCAGAGCTCCAAAGAAGTTGGAAGTACTCAACTGGACAGATGAGCAGAAGGAGGGGTGGATGGGTGGATAAACTTGTCCCGTGGTGTCTTCGTAGTGTGTGCCTTTATCTCCCTAGATAGCAAGAAAGGGCTGGCGAAGACTGTAGAGGGACTGTCCGAACGGTGGAGCTTCAGTGAAAAGCCTTCCATGGGAAGGATGCACAAAGCATGAAGGGGGTGGGGTAGAGCTGGGGTGGGGTGGGGAGCATCAAGGACACCAAGGATAGGGTGGGTGAATGTATTCATTTATTCTTTGGTGTGTATTTGGTGGAGGCTGTGCCAGTGTGTGTGCATGCTTGCCTGTGTGTGGATGCATGCATCTGGCATGTGCATGTGTGTGTTCACATGTCTGGAGGCCAGAGGTCAACCCCTCAGGAGCCAGCATCTTGTTTCTTTTCTCTCTCTTTCTCTTTTTTTTTGGGGGGGGGCAGGGTTTCTCTGTAGCTTTGGAGCCTATCCTGGAACTCACTTGGTAGACCAGCTGGCCTCAGACTCACAGACTCGCCTGTCTTTGCTTCCTGAGTGCCGGGATTGAAGGCATGTGCCACCCCACCCCCACACTACCTGGGCTCAACTATCTTGTTTCTTGAGACAGGGTCTCTTAGTGGGACCTTGGGCTTCCTGATTAGTCTGGGCTGTCTGGCCAGGAGCGCCAGGATCCTCTGGTCCCTGCCTCGCTGGTGCTGGAATTACATCCAGCTTTTACATGCGTACTGGGAATGGAACTCAGATTCTCACGCTCTTTCGGCTGGCCTCTTACCAACTGAGCCATCTCTCTACACTCTGTGAGCTCATATTTAAATGACACCTTGGTGGTTGTGGTAACCATGGCAGCAGAGTGTCCGATCACCCACCTGCCAAGACTATGGCGCTGCTTTCTAGGAACTAAAAGGGCAGGGTAGATGAGGGTGGGAGCCACGTGGGTGACGACTGAAGGCCACAGACAGTGGACGGAAGAGGTGGAAGCTAACTGGACCGGAAGTGAGAGCTTTTCATGACGGCAAGACTAAAGCCTCCCAAAGAGCTCTTGTTATCCCAGGTATGTAGTCACCCTGACACCATCAACAAAGACTGGCAGCCTCGTTCCTTCTCTGCATCTCCTTTCCAAGGAAAAGCATCCGGGCTGGCAGGGAATGGGTAGCCTAGATGATCACCCTTAGTTTAGTGCCTGCAAATTCTCCAGCCATATTCTTAGAAAAATGTTCAATTTTAGATTTCACTTGTCTTACTTAGCCAGATTGGCGGGGTGGGAGTGGATAAATCCCTATGAATACTGAACACAAGTGAATGAGGAGACTCATTATCTTAAATTGGGACTGGTTTCTAAGAAAAAGAAAGGGGAAAAAAGTCACCAGGCCAACAGTCTCCCCACCCCCAACCCATAGAGGGCAAGAACCACCTCCTCCAACCCCCCACCCCCATAAGTACTGGCTCCACTGGGCCCCTGCAAGAGGAAGGAAACAGACAGAGGAAAGAAAGTGAGAGATTAGAGAAGTTGACAGATGGAAATAGCCTTGCAGGAGCCATGCTGTCCCAGCCTCATTCCCCCGGGAGCCTTTTGTACCATGGAATCTAGTTGCCTGAATGAAAAATGATATCATTTATTTCTTTTGTCCAAGTTAGGCTGTTTTCTGCAGACACAGAAATAACCCAACACCGCAATACTCAACTGTTGACCAAGTGATAGAGTTATCTGTCATCTGGGCCCTTGATAATGTCCTGGGTAAACAACCCCAGGCTTGGTATGTCTGGGGCGGGGCCCTACCACCCTCCCACACCCACGATGATGTTGCAGAAGGGCTTGAATGAGAGAAACTCTCCTGAGAAGCTGGCCAGTGCCGCTAATCTGAAGAGGATGACTGCAGATCACGCCCACGCCAGTCACACGTGCAGACTGACTCTAGCCAAGCTCAGTACAGAAGTCCTGTGGCTACAAATGCGCAGAGATGGAGCTCCCACCAGAGTTCACCTCCATGTATGTGTGTGTGTGTGTGTGCGCGCGCGCATGCATGTGTGTGCACGGGTGTGTGTTCATGCATGTGTGCATGCATGTGTGAGTGTGTGCGTGCATGTGTGTGTGTGTGCCTGTGTGTGCGTGTTGGCCAGAAGTCAATATCAGATGTCTTCCTCAGTCACTCAATGCTTGTTTTTTGAGCAGAATTTCTTATGGAACCTGGAGTTCACTGACTCCAGGGATCCACCTGTCTCCACCCCTGACCCCTAGCACTAGAGTTACGGATCTGTTTCACCATGCCTTGTTCTTACATAGGTTCTGGCAACCTAAACTCTAGGTTGAGAGTTGATCTTTTAAATAATAGGAAGCCATGGTGGACTTTGAACAGGGAAGGAAGATTTTTGTATTAGAGTTGTCTTGGTCTATTTTCTGTTGTTATAATAAAATACCCGAGGCTAGTTAATTTAGAAAGAAGTGTGGTTTTGCTCACAGCTCTGGAAGTCTAAGAATATGGTGCTAGTATTTGTGTGGTATCTGCTGAGGGCCTTCATGCTGGGTTACCACGTGGTGAAGGTCATTACCTCACAAGCATGCCCGATAACAAAGCTGCTTTCTCAATAACCCATTAATCCATTCATGAAGACTCTGTTCCCAGGATACAATTGTCTCTTAAAAGTCCCAACTTTCCAGATGTCACGATGGAGATTGGATCTCAGTGTAAGTTCTAGCAGGGACCTCAAAACCATAGAAAACATTCCTGGGGTCCTGAAGAAACCCTACCTTATATAATAAAATAAAGTAAAAATGTAACAAAAACTATCTGTTTATTGGGGGAGGTGCTCACATGCCACAAAGCAAGCGTGGAAGTCAGAGGACAACTTGTGGCAATCTCTCCTCTCTCTACACCCTGTGGGGGCCAGGATCAAACGCTTGGTGGCGACTGTCTTCACCCACTGAGCCATCTCACTAGCTCACCACCTTCCATTCTAATCAGGAGACAAATGCGGATATCTTTCTTACAGATTGTGCTGGTGAGAGCATCAGAGAGAATCAAGGTATCCGCTAGTGGGAAATGGATGAATGGATAGTGGTCTCTGTATGAAGTGGAGCACTGCCCAGCAGTTTTAAATGGCCCAACACAAGGCCTAAGAGCGTGTTGGATCCCCTGGAAGCAGAGCTACAGTTGCAAGCTCTCACTTGGGTGCAAAGCGAAGCAAGGTCCACTGCAAGGGCAGCAAGGACTCTAAACCACGGAGCCGTCTCTCCAGCCAGTTGTTTCATTTTGTTTTAATGTAACATTTTTTACTCATTCTTTGATTATTTCGTACAAGTATATGATATATTTTGATCATACTCCCCTCCCCCCATTCCCCTCCTCTAGAGAAAAACAGTGCAGGTAGAAAAGGAGGCTATGGGGTGACTCCATCAGCCCCTGTACCTCCTCCTGGCTCATCTAGATGCAGGAGGGCCATGACACAGGGATTACAGGTATGCACCACCATACCAGGCTCTAGATGCCTTCTGAAACCACAGCTGTCCTTCTGGCCACTGAACCCATCTTCTTTCTTTCCTTTATTCTTTAATTAATTAATTATTTATTTATTTTATTTTTTGAGGGAGGGCTTCCCTATATAGTCCTTGGTATCCCGAAACTCTCTGTGTAGATCAGGGAGACTTTGAACCCACAGATATCCACCTGTCTGCCACCTGAGTGCCACCACACCCAGCTTGTATCTATTTTTATAAACAGTTGGAGCCACAGAGGGAAAGAATGGCCAACATGGCGCGCTTGCCCTGTGGAGCTTTGCTTCCATCCCAGCCTAGAGTTCGGAGCCATGTGGCTGAGGGAAACAGAAGGCTGTCCTGCAGCCACAGGTGACTTTCTGAAGAGATGGCACCCGAGAAGGAATTCAGGGGAAAGCATGTTCCCATGGCAATAGTCTGCCGGATGCTAACAGACTTAAAGAAGCCAGACAAAAGATTTAAGAAAAATGTGTAGCAGTCTAACCAAGGGTGTTCTCTTTATACCTCTCTGGGGTCATTTGGTCTTCAGCTTATAGGGCAAAGGAACATGTAACAACAGAGTCTCTCTCTCTCTCACACACACACACACAAAAATACACACACATATACACACACATACACACACACACACATACACCTCTGATTACTGTATCGGCTTTCATATTTTTTGGGGGGTGGGGTTATGTAGGAGCATTGGTATGGATATGTGGGTATGGACACCCAAAGAAATCCATGGTGTTTTTTCTCCAGACTGGACATGCCTTTGGTGCTTGTCATTCCCAGGTCCCCTTGGCACATGCACCCCAGGCCCACCTGTGGCTCATTCCATGTACATTCAGGCCTTGCATCCAACTTCCTCAGGGAGGCCTCAGCCTTGGCCTCTTCCAGGACTATCTGCTCACCAGCTAATTTTATTTTTCTCTATAGAACTGTTCGTTTCCAGACATTATGCAATGTATGTGTTATCCATCGGGGTGAGTGTGTTTTCCATTGACAATAACACAAGGCAGACAGTCTGTGTTTTAACAATAGCGACAAAGTTTTTTCGTCTCTGAGTTCTGGAGGTGCAAAGTGGCAAGGGAGCTGGTGGCGGCCTTCGTGCTAGCAGCTGCCCAAGGAGCAGATCACATGACACGAGGCAGTAAAAGTGTATGTGTCTCAGCCAGACCCTCTCTCACCTCACGTAGCCGTCAGGATTCAGTCATGGAGCTGTACGAAAGACCATCTCTGATCCCAGCCCCTCCCCAAAAGGCCCTGCTCTAAATGCTACTGCTGGATGACGTGTTCATCTTCTCAGTACTTCACAGTGAGAATCCAGTCTCACGCCTGAACCCTTCGAGGCTGTGGAGGGTACTATTTCTTGTTGACTTGACACAGTTTAGAATCACCTGGGGAGGGAGTCTCCATGGCAGATTATTTAGATCAGGTTGGTTTGTGAGCATGTCTGTGGGAGAATGCCTTGGATACAAAGACTCAACCTAGAAGCGGATAGTACCTACCAATCCCGTGGGTTGGGTCCTGGACGGAATAAAAGAGAAAGTAAACTAAATATAAGGCATGCATCTGTTCTCTCTCTGTTCCTGACTGGGGATGTAACCAGCTACTTTGAGTTCTTGTTGCCTTTACAACCCTACAGTGATGAACTCTAAGCTAGATCTGTAATCCTTATACATTCTCTCTCTCTCAAAGTAGCTTTGCCTGGGTGCTTTATCACGGCAGCTGGACAAACCTAGGACAAGAGGCATCCAGACCGTACCCAACCCATGCCCTGCTCATCTCCCCTAGCCAGCACTGGGAGTCGCCTGAGGTGCCTTGATCAACAGAGTCTTGGCATTGGTGATGTCTGGCATGCAGCTGGCACTCCGTGGTTGCAGAACACAAATGTTTCCGTCCTTTGGTCTCTGCCTGGCTCTACCCTTTCTCTGACTCCTCCCCTGAACTTTCTCTCTCACCTTTGTCTCCCATCTGTAGGAGAGACCGGTCCTACAGCTTCCTTAGCTTCCTCAGGCAGCAGAGGTTCAGGGTCCTATACCTTCCTTCTTTTCAAGGCATCTATTGCTAAATTAAAAACAAAGCAAGAACTCTTCTGATGTCCATGAAAACATCCCAAGACCTGAGAGACCTCATTTGCCCTCAGATAGGAAAACCCGGGTGCATTCCAAGAATGGAGTAGGCCCCAGCGCTATCATCATCAGTGATCAGGAGACATGATCAGAGCATGTCAGCTAATGTCAGGGAACCTGTGGGAGAGGGCTTGCGTGGCTTCCAGTCCAGTTTTCAGTGTCTGCAGCTCTGAGCCGGGTGCTCACACAGGTGGGGTTCGTGGGCTCTGTCTCCCCTGCAACCAACTTCTACCTGCTTCAAGGAAAGCAGGGAACTTGGGGCTCCTGTGGTTCCTTTGAGTTTCTGTGGCCTTGACTTCTCTGTGAGGAGGCATGCTTTGTTCTTAGGATGTAAGCAGAGCCTCTTGGGGTAAGAAATGAGTGGTGTGTGTGAGCAGTGGGGGCTCCTTCTGTCCGTCTGTCCCTCTTTCTGTTTGACTCTCAGACTATTAATACAAGCCACGTGTCTGGCTGCACCCCAAGCACACGTGTTCCCCTCCCAGCTCAGCCCGTTGTTTGCTCTTTCTGATCGGCGCCAGCCTCATAGACCCCATGGAGGTAGAATATAGCTTTCTATAAATAAACCCTAACCTGACCTACAATTTAGTCCTTGGGTTTTTTTTTTTTTTTTCTTCTCTTCGTGGTAATGGGATCATAGCCCAAGATGGTCTCTCCTACATCTCCCAGTCCCAGAAAGCAAGCCCTAGGTGTGTTCATGTTTGGGCATCACTTGATCTCTCTGGTCTCCCACATCCCTGGCATGTGGTGGCAATACAAGGGCATACTGAAGGATGGGGGATGAGCTCCCCTGCAGCCACAGGAGGCTGGGCACAGCCCACATCGCTCAGTGACTTTGTGTGAGTGGCATCTTTGCTCAGAGGATCTACGACCCCCCTTCTCCTTCAGACAAACCTCCAGCAGCTCTCTTCTGGGTCCCTTCCGTAACTACTGTCCCCTGGGGTCACCAGAAAGCCAATTGTTCCTGCCTGGCTCTGAACCACAGTAGTCTAGGCTGATTCTTCACCATGTGTCCATTTGGCCCTGAGTAACTGAGTGGGTGCCAGCACCAGGGACTGAGCTCAGGTTCGTTGTGGGGAAAACATTCTAATCCTGGATACCCCAGTCTGCTCGGATTCAAGCACAAACCTGCTTCTGGAGTCCCTGTCCTCTCCCTCTGTACCACACCACCTTGTGGGGCTGGGCAAGCTCTCCATTGCCTCCTTGCTCTGGAATGTTCTTCAGGATGTAGTCTCTGAAGGGTCCTCCGGGGGATCTGGAACCACAGGGAGTCTGGCGACATTCAGTGATATCTGTCAAAGACTTGATGGTGATAATTTACTTAGGGGGATTTATTGGGGATTAAAACAAAAAGCTAGGAGGGGCCGAAGATAGAGCTCAGTGGTAGAGAGTTTGCCTGGCATGTACAAAGTCCCAGGTTCAATTCCCAGCATGCACACACACACACATCAAGGACGGAAGCTTTACTTTAGGGACAGTGTTCCCCTCACACAAAGATGCATTTGACTTGATTAAAGTGTTGCAGTCTCAAATCCTTTTTTTTTTTTTTTTTAAATCAGGTTGGGGGTAGGAGGGGAGATTGAGACAGGGCCTCATTGAGCCCTGGTTAGCCTTGAACTCCCAATTCTCTTGTTTTCACCCCTCTCTTATCCCTCAGGTGTAAGCTTATTTTATGTACTGTTCCATCAGCCCCGTTTCTTCTTATTGCAGCCAAAAACTAGTTCCTGAGTCCCAGCATGCAACACTCTCAAGCATCTTCAGGAGACCTGATGTTGAGAGGAGAGCCAGGCATCGCCTCTGCCTTTGAAAATCTTTCACTTTTACTGGGGAGATGTAAAATTCACATTGGGAAAAAACTTGACCCAATTCCCCATGTGCTGGTCCTCAGTTGTGCTTGGCTTTGTGTCTATTCCAGTACCAAGCAGGACTTGGCCAAACTAGAAAACATCCCATGAAATGAATGCACAAGGGAGAACCTAAAATTAGGACCCAAATAACGGCTTGGGGTGTCACAAAAGAGAGAAAACACATCAGAGTCTGGAACATTTCTGGAAGGCTCAGAGAGCAGGTGAAAAGTTCCAAGTATCCTAAAGAAAGGGGAGGAACTCGGGTGGTGGTAACCAGTGGAGTCAGCAAACTAAAGAGGCAGGGACATCTGGAGTCAGCGGGAGGACTCGGGAGAGCTGGAGATGAGGATTGAGATGAAGAAAGCCTTGGTGGAACAATGGTCTGGGGCAAGCGGACTCAGTGAAGCCAGCAGTCCAGACAGTATGGAAGGCAGTCTGCTAAGAGGAGGCTGGGCTGAGGGCGTCACAATGGCCGAGCAGGGCGATGAGGGCTAAGTTTGGAAAGGAAGGCATGAACAGGACTGTTTCCAAAGCCAGCTCATAATTGCCACAAGGGCTACCAGAGAGTCTTCAAAGGTGTCTTCAAGGCATGAGTCCTGTGACCAAGGGAAGGGTGTGAGATGACAGACGACATTGTGTGTGGTTGATAGAAAAACAAGACCACATCCTCTTGGTCATGATTCATTGTCTTTATTAACAATGCCTCTGGTCGCCAAAAGAACACACTTGTGCTCCACAAAGCGGTATTAACACTGTCATCCTCTACAAGAAAAATGTTGGCATAAATAACTTAAATGAGAAAATAAATATGTCGCTGAACTCTTCAGAAACCACGGCTTCCCTTCTTGTGGATGAGAACCACACGGAAAGTTTGCCAAACCCACCAGGCTAGCCCCAGGGGCCTCCCTGCTCTGTATGCTCTTCCCTTACAAACAATCTTCCCCCCTCCCCTTTTAACAGTTAAAATCTACACACAGAAAGTAAGAGGTGTCTGGAAATGATTTACAAAAGGATTTGTGGGTGGCGGCTGTGGCACCTCCCAGCTTCTCTGCATATGTACAGCACTGGTCCCTCCCCCCCGTTATTATTCTGTTTAATACACCATCGCTAAAGAGAGCATAAGGCGTTGTTTTTCTAGACAGAAATGTGTCCGTGGGTGGCAGGCAGGAGGAGGTGTCCTGGAAGGAGACATCTTTTGTTGGAAGTGGCTGGCAAGCCCAGTTTCCCCCAATGACCTTAAACTGTGGTGTAGAAAATCCGTTTAAAACATGGCAAGGCAGTGGGAGAGGGTAGGGAACCGATCTTCGGGGTGCAGGGGTGCGATTTCTGTCCCTTCTACCATCTCTAGAACCCTGTTCTTCTCTACCTCAGCTGAAGGCAAATTTGAGATGAAGGAATAGGGGTAGCCAAACATCTGGGAGGCCAGGTTGGGAATTAACAGCCTCTTCCAGGAGGCTGCCAACCAGAGGTCTCTTTCCCCCCTCTTTCTCCCTCATTCCCTCTCTGTCCCTTCCACTTGCCCATATGGGGGTACCCCAATCCTTGGAATCTCAGAAGAGTCCTTGGAGGGTCTAATCTCCACCCTGATCCATATTTTACAAAGGAGGCAACTGAGGTACCTAAAGAGAACCACGTAGCCCAACCTCACACTCAGTGGCCAAGCCAGGTCAGAAACCCTTTCTAGTCCCGTGTTCTTGCACACACGGGCTTTACAGCGGAGTGAGGGTGAGTGATCTTTCCGCAGCCAGTCCCAGGTGCTTTCACACTCCGCTCCCTTTACGGTGAAAATGCTACCTTGTCCTGTAGGGGACCGGCGAGGGTAGAAAACCCCCCAGGCCCCCCCGGGGGGAGGGGCAGACTGGGCAGAGTGACTCAGTGTCAATGACTCAGCTCCCTCTCTTGACCTGCGGGAACCCCCTCAGCGGGCAGGAGGGCGAGGGGACTCTACGGGTTGGGGGACTCCGCAGGGCCTGGAAGGTTTAACGCCCCTAGCCTGGGTTGCAGGCTTTTACAATAAAAAAAAAACAAAAAACGAGTCGGATAGCGCCGGGGCTGCGTGGGCTCGGGAGCGCTCTAGTAGGCGTTCTCCAGCTCCGCCTGGTTGGCTTTGGCGCCCCGGGAGCGGGGCCGTGGCTTGCGACCCTTCTGCGGCCGCGCGGTCTCCGGCCCGAAGTCCTTGAGCTCCGACTGGTTGTGGAAGCGGGTGAGGCGCTTGCACTTGCAGGAGGCCACCAGGCGCACCTTGCGCGCGCGCGGCGCCGCGCTACCGGGACACAGCATCTGCACCCGCTGCGCGCGGTAGCGGTCCGGGATGCAGCGGAAGTCGGGTCCGTTTGGACGCCACCACTTCACGCGGCCGATGGCGTTGGGCAGCAGGCGCGCGGGGCCACATTGGCCTGAGCACACCAGCTCGGTGACCGGCTTGGCGCTGCGACACGGCCCGTCGGTCACGAAGCGGGTGTAGTGTAGTTCGCGGCAACTGTATTCGGACGCGTCTGCGGAGAGAGGGGAGCGTGAGGGCGGCAGCCTAGCCCAGGCTGGGCTGTTCGCGTCAATCACTCCTCCTTGCTTTTTTCCAAATCTGCCCCTCTCCGTGGGCGCTTTCCCACCAATGCACGGATAGTAGAAAAGAAGCATCAAGTACTTTTGGAGCTTGCTGGGGAAGATCCCTCCCTGGCTGCTCTCTGTCCTTGGAACCCAGTGATCAAACACCAGCGCTCTGTCATTTACTTTCTGTGTGATTTGTGGACAAGTAACTTAACGTCCCTCGTCCCCACATCTGTAAAACAGGTTGCCCCAGGATCCAATGACCTCAACCACTACATGCGCATAATACCGGGCACTGTGTGGCAGAGTCAGAAGGGGCAGTTTGTTCCTGTTTGGGGACTGGGTCTTAAGGAGCCCTGGCTGGCCTCAAACGGGCTGTGTAATTGAGGATGATCTTGAATTTTTGAGCTCCCGTTTCCACTTTTCCGGTGGCGTATACAGATGTGGGTCACTCACTCGGTCCGGCTAAGGGCTAAGGAGGTACTAAGGATCCAGCCCAGGGCTTCATGCATACTAACCAAGCACACTTCTAATTTAACTCCTTATCCCCAGCCCTTCCTAGAAGCCACTAGCCACACCTGGCTGGCTCCGTCCCTTCTAAAACTCCTTTACGGGCCACTGGGGCAGGGGCGGGGTCCGGGAGATGGAGAAAGGAGTGGAGGTTAATTGAAGGTAGTAAATCACGACAGCTGCTGTGGAGGAGCAAGTAGAAAGGCAGGTGGTGGGGATGGGAATTCATTAGACTTGAAAGCCACCAAAGGCAGCGTTTCTAACCCCCTCATTATCACAGGTCCAGGCTGAGAAAAGAACTTGCCCCAAAGGCAGGGCTGGGTTGCTTGACGCCCCTGCCTAGGACGCCAGCACTTTCTGGCTCCCACAAGGGCGAAAGTGATTTGTTAGAGGATTCCAGGTTGGGGATGGGTGGGGATTGAGGGCACGTCGCTCTTTGCTAGCTACTTCCTTAGCAGAGGGCGGCAGAGTTCTGACCCCCAACCCTACAGTTCCTGACACCAGGCTATCTTGTTCTGTGTGCTTTGAACCGGTAGCTCATGGTGATCCAAACCTGCTCTCCAATGAAGGAAGTTGGGTCTGGTGCCTGGCCTCATCTCACACACACCCCCAGGCTATGTCTCCCACCATGGGCTTAGGTGGGTGGGAGTTTTTAAGCTAGCTAATTCATATGAGCCCTCCCCGCCCTGCGGTTTCACAAGGTAAGGGCAAATATGACACAAGAATTATTTTTTTTTTTTTAAAGTTCCAGGACCAAAACCAGAGAGGAGCAGAGGCCAGGATCAGCCTCCGCCCTAGAGAGAAGGCACAGCAAGGGAGGTGTGCGCCTTGCCATCCTCCTGTGGCTGGCTTTTTGGCTTCTGGGCTGATTTGACTTCCTCACCCCTGCAGAGGTGGGATGTGGAGGTGGTCTGTTTGCCCAGGGAAGGATAAATTTGGGGGCTTTCCAAGAATAGTTCCTTTAGGTCAGGCACTTCCTCTGCAAAATGTGACTGCAGGGCATGTTCCTTTGGGGTGGCCCTTTCCCCCACATCCCGTACTGGCTGGGAGACAGCAGAGGCAGAGTGTGGTGGCAGCTTGGGAAATGAACTTCTGCCCCGCTCAGATGGGGACCAGCAGGCAGCAAGGTCCTCACCCTGGAGGGTGTCCCTCCAGCTTCCACCTCATCCCAGTTGTTCCTGCCAGCTGCGTGCTCAATTCCCCCAGGCATTTCTCCATGCAGGACTGCCTTCACAGGCTCTGTCCCCGGGAATGAGGCAAAGCTGGGGCCAGGGTGCAAGCAGAGGGCAGCTTCTGCCCCTTGTGCCCGCCCATATGGGGGATGCTACACTCAACTGCCACTCATGGGCTAAAATCATACCTAAAACCCCGTTCTCTGATGCCATCCCACTGAGTCTAATGAGGGGAACTGAAGGGGTTCTTTCTGGCTCCAGGTTCCCACCCGAACCCAATCTCGGGTTGCACTGCAACTGGATCAAACCAGCTTCCAGTCTCAGCTCTTCTCACCCCTAGGTGACTTTACCTCAGAAGCCTCAGTTTTTCCACCTTCAAGCTAAGGCTTTACCTCTGGGGTGACCATGTGGGATACAGGACAACCACAGCATCCGGCATCCACCAGGTGCTACCAGCCTTACCTTGTCACCTCCCTGCTGGTCCAGCTAGTGCTGACCCCCATATCCTCATCCTTGAGGAGATTCTTTGAACCATCATACAAGCCCGTGCCCATGTTTATGCCAGTTTCAACAGATCTCAGTCTCCCTGCCCCACCTTGGACACTCAGCCAGCCCCCCAAAGCCTGTCCTCAGATATAACACTGTGCTAAGGCAAGCTGGTCTCTCCCCTGGTTTGTTAGAGACCCCCAAAGAGCAGATCCTAAAACTACCCCAGTTCCCTCCCAGGATCCCCTTGCTACCTTGTCTTCCTCATCCCATACCTTTGGTGTCATAGGGATGGTGGGGAGGTCTCCCTCCGTTCTCTGCCCGGTTCATGGTCTGGTTGTTCTCCAGCTCCTGGGGAGGCTCGGGGTAGTCTCTGAGGCCAGGGATGATTTCTGTGGCATCATTCTTGAAGGCCGGCCACCCCTGGCCCTCCACAGCACGGAAGGCAGCATGGACAAGCAGGCAAACAAGACAGAGGGCCAGCGAGAGCTGCATGGTGCCAGGTGGAGGGAGGGCACTCAGTGGCACAGGCTCCAGTCCTCAGCCTAGATACAGTCGCCTTTTAAAAGCCCCCTCTGCCTCGTGCCAGCCAATAAGGATGGGCTGGAACAGGGCTGGTCCCATGTTTCCTCACCCCCCTCCCCAGGGGGAAAGGGGTGTGCTCAGAGTGAGCCCTCCCTAAGACTTCTCGAGCTCAGCAAACTTCCAAATTGCTGCTGGCGCTCTCAGGTGACCCGAGGCAGGGACAGAGCCAGCGCTCCCAGAGCCTCCCACATTCAGACGGCTGTGGTTTTCAGATATCAAAATGAGCTTGGCTTTTTAATTGTCTGACTCCCTGGGCCCCTCAGGCATTCTCAAAACAAACTGTGGGCCAGCTTAACAAAGGAAACGTGGGGCTCTGAGTTCTACAGAAGGCAGGCAGAGTCCAGCTGACCAAATTCCTCTAGCCAAGTTCCTTTGTCCCCCCCCCCCCGCTAATGGTCTTAATTAAAGGTGTTTGATTGCACCCCACTCTCCACCCAGAAGCAAAGGTTGCCTTTTTCATTTGGGGGGATTCTGGGGAATCTAACCTAGGGTCTCTCATGCTTGCTGTGCTATGCACACCACAGGGATGCTTTAAAGGCAATCCCATTGGCCTCCATAGGGCTCAGCACTAACGATTCTGAGCAGAGAAGTCTCTGGACTTTCTCTTCAAAACCAGGGGAGAAGTAGAGAGTTCACAGCCACTGGCGAGGAGGTGGTATTCTGGGAACAGGTCACTATGGCTCTTGGAGATGGCGCACAATGAGGAAATATCTTCTGCCCTTGACCTGGGGTCCATTACAGAAGACTCTTAGCCAGGGAACTCAATGTTGCTTATAGGCTGGTGTGTCAGAAGCAGTTTCTTCCCGGGTCAGGCCTGGGGCAGGCAACACAGAATCCCATCTCTTGGCAAAAGCCAAGGCTAGTGTGTTTATTTGTGATATTCCCCCACCATTTCTCAGCTTATGATATTTTTCATGTATGCGTGCGTGTGATACATGTGTGCGAGTATACATGTATGAGCATGCAAAGACCAGAGGAGGTGTGTCCTCCTCTGTCTCTCTCTCCAAGTTATCTCCTGAGACAGGATCTCTTCCTGAGACATTTAGGTTAAGGCTGGCTAGCAGGCTAGTGAGCTCCCATGACCCACCTGCCTCTGCCCCGCCACCCCCACAGTCCTGGGGTTACAAGTACAGATGGCCAGGTTTCCACATGGGTGGCAGGGATTCGAACTCAGGTCTTCGTGCTTGAACACCATGCACTCTTACTCACCAAGGCATCTCTCCGGCCTCTCATTACGTTTTCATAGACAGCTCTGAGTCTCAGATGAAAAATCCAAGGGACACATATAACAGGTGGGTTTCAGAAAGTCACCTCAGGTCCATGTAGGCCACTGATTCTCAACCTTCCTAGTGCTATGGCCCTTTAATACAGTTCCTCATGTTGTGGTGACACCCCCCCCAGCCATAAAATTGTTTTCATTGCTACTTCATAACTGTAATTTTGCTACTGTTCTGGATCATAATGGAACTATCTGATATTTCCCATGGTCTTAGGGTTGATGACCTCTGTGAAAGGGTCATTCAACAACCCCCATGCGGTCACAACCCACAGGTTGAGAACCACTGGTCTAGGCACAAAGAAATCCAAAGGAGCTGCCGGCGCAGCCTGCAGTAGCAAAAGGGCCATGCCAGGGGAAGGACGGGTATGAGCAGGAAGATTCACACCTGAGGTGCAAAAAAACAGCCCGGCCCGGCGGAAGCCTGCACTGAGATAGATTGTCGGAGGATGGCCCAGCCCTGGAGGAAGGCTGGGAAGGCGGCTATGGTCCACCTTGCCTTGGTATGCTAACTGCAACGAATTCCCACCTGCACAGCTTCTGCAGGGCTCTGCCACCTGCCTCGACTTGTGAGTGGCCTGTCCATCTGTGGCCAAGCGCCTGTGTCCTCCTTTTCATCTTCCGTCAACCACACATCAATGTAGCTGCTTTGACAGGTTTACAAGGCAGACAGAAGGCCCCTCAGGAAGGGCCCTCTCTGATACCTGCTTCCTAAGTCAGTTTCCTTCGGGGCAGACAAAAACAGCTGTGGCCATTGTTGGGGGGTGATCTATCTCTCCCACCAGAGCTGTGGTGTTGTTAGAAGCTGCCCCCTCCTTTTGTCTGTGACCTCCAGTCCCCTTTCCCCTGCTCTGGAATGTGGACTGTTAACCCTGTCTGGGCCAGAGAGCCAGCCTGTTGTTCCAGACTGGGAGGGGGCAGTTCCTGGGCGGGCGTGTGTGTTTCTGTGAGCCTGCAGAATGGTTCTCACAGCACCACCTGCTGGTGGGAGATGACCATGGCCACCTTAATAGAGATGCAACCTGTGCTTGGAACACTTCCGCCACCTGCTGGACATAAAAGGAGAACCCAAGTGGCCAGAGTGACCAAGCTCGGGATTAAAGTGGTGTTAACAGGAGAAAGGGTGTATACAGAGACTCTGAGTTCCTTAATGGCCATTCCTCTGCCAACAGGTAGCCCTGCCATGCTCAGGAAGACTCTGGGAACCTGCTGTGGTGCCTGCCTTCTGTTTACTCATTTGAGGTTAAGTCAGTGATGAGTGTATTTACTCAACACACAAAAAAAGTTTATCAAGGTTAAGTAATAGCCTTGGAGTCAAACCTCAGGTCTCCACAGATCCCTGTCGACTGTAGTTAAGGGTCTTTCTTCTTCTTTTTGTTTGTTTTTCAAGACTGGGTTTCTCTGTGTAGCCCTGGATGTCTTGGATGTCGCTCTGTAGACCAGGCTGGCCTCAAACTCAGAGATCCTCCTGCCTCTGCCTCTGCCTCTGCCTCCGCAGTAATAGGATCAAAGGGTATTTCTGACCTCTTGTTCTCAGCAAGACTGCTGTAAACGTTCTTGTGTGCTGTCATGGGTTTGCTGTCTAGTCTGTTTGAGGTTTTGTTTGTTCGTTTGTTTGTTTTGTTTTTGAGATGGCCTTGCTGTATAACCCAGGCTACCTTCAAGTTCATGGTGCCGTTTCAGCTCTCCAAGGGCTGTAGGTAAAGGGGCGCACCGCCACACCTGGATAGTTTTTTAATTACTCTTGGGAATTTTAAGATCATTGTAGGTTGAACTAATTCTGAGAGATTTTATGTCTTCTCTACCGAGTTTCCCTCCATGGCAACAGCTCAACAAAGGTGTCAGTACAGCGTCACGACCAGAACACACAGCGCACGGGTCTTCCAGACTCCCTGATTTACCATTGCTCACTCACACGTGTACCCACTTGTGGCACACGCTCATGTATTAGCTTTTAAAACGAGTTTGGATTATTCTATGTATGCGTGATCTATCCGCATGTGTGCCTGCAGGCCAGAGGTGGGCATCAGATCTCATTACAGATGGTTGTGAGCCACCATGTGGTTGCTGAGAATTGAACTCAGGACCTTTGGTAGAGCAGACAGTGCTCTTAACCACTGAGCCAGTTCTCCAGCCCCTCCCTACCCATGTTCTTCCTTCTATGCAATTTTAACACAAGATTTGCCTATTCACCATCACAATTAAGATGAAGAACAGCTCTGTGGCCCCAAGGACCTGCCCTGATGTCCTTTATTATTTATTTATTTATTCACTTTTTGAAAGAGTGTCTCAGTACCATAGGCTAGCTGAGGCTAACCTTAATCTCCAGATCCACCTCCCAGGCGTTGAGGTTGCAGGTACATGCCACCTCAGCCAGCTCCGTCTCTTCCACAAAGATGTCCACTTGCCTCCTTCACCCTCCCCCTTCCAGATCCTACTCACGGCAAACACTGACCTAACCGCATTTCCCATCGTTTCTCAATTAAAAAATGCTACGCAGATGCAACCAATGCAGGGCGCTGCCTTTTTTCGCTCAACATAATTCCCTGGAGTTATCCCGCATATGGGTACAGTGACAGGCATGAATCTTTCATTCGTGTC
This sequence comes from Chionomys nivalis, assembly GCF_950005125.1. Lineage (NCBI taxonomy): Eukaryota > Metazoa > Chordata > Mammalia > Rodentia > Cricetidae > Chionomys > Chionomys nivalis. The sequence goes on from NC_080092.1 coordinate 81,929,941, forward strand.
CTACAGAGAATTTTCATTGCCCAAGTTCCCTGTGTTGCCCCTACTCATCCTTTCCTCCCAGCCCAACTCCTAGCACACACTGAGTTCTGTCTCTGTAGGTCTCATGGTCACCAGAACACCCTGAGCTGGACTCACACAGTATGCCAGCTTACCAGGTGGGTACCTCCAACGGCTAAATTGTAGGTGTTTAAAAAGTATTTTATTTTTAATTATTTGTACATCTGTTTGTGTGTATGTGTTCGGTGCCTGTGGAGGCCAGAGGTGCCAGATCTTCTGGACCTGTAAGTGGTTAGTGAGTCACCCAACATGGGTGCTGGGAACCAAACTCAGGTCCTATACAAGAGAAGTATGAACTCTTAACTGGAGCCATCTCTCCAAGTCCCCTAAGTGGTTATTTTTTAAATTTAGAAAAAGGCTGTACCAGTATGGTGGCATGTGTCTTAATCCTAGCACCTGGAGGCAGGGGACAGGGAATCCGGAGTTCAAGGCCAGCCTTGGCTACAGATGGAGTTTGAGGCCAGGTTGGGCTACCTCAAAAACAACAACAGCACACACCACAGAAGTCAGAAAAAAGCAAACATAAATAACCCAAACCTATAAAAGGAAACACACACAAAACAGACTGCTTTGTACGGTTAAGACATTTATTTTGGTTACAATTTTATAGAGTGTTAACACTGGTGATACAGTAGACATTAAACTTTCCCTTTTACCCCCATGGCAGGAATTGAACCCAGGGCTTTGCCTTCCACCATCCCCTTTCCCCTGAACCTTTTCTGTCTAGAAAATCACTCTTTTACGAGTTACCCTAACAGGGGGAGGAGGCAAGAGCCCCACAAGCTAAACATTCACCAACGGTCTCTGTACCCTGAGACTCCCTCTGTTTACGATCAGGATAGAATCCTGATCTGGGAAGACCATATGATGCCACTTTTAAGAAAAGGAAAATGTTCTGTGAGGAAAGCTCGTATCTTCATATTTAAGATCATTGCTTATTTTGATTAAAACATTGAGCATCTTAATACTTACTACAAGCATCTTCAGTGAGCTTGTGGCTGGAAAGGAACCAACCTTCTCTACAGCGCCGCCTGCTGGCCACACATTGTTACTCATGCTCATTTCCCCGAGGGTGTGTGCTATAGGCCACCTCTGGATTCTTAAAACAACCTCCCGCATTGGAGCCCCAGAGAGCTTTAGTGTGGGACAGAAGAGGTCCCTCATTTGGTAGGGGTTGGTCTGTGCCCTCGAGGTAACAGAAATAATAGGTGGGGGAAACAGCCTGCCTCTGGAAAGGCAGCCGGCATACTTGAAGATTGAGAAGGGAACCATTTTACATTTTAACTTTAACCTAGATTTTTATGAGTCAAAGAAAGTGATCAGGTATGGGGAAGAGGAAGGGGCATCCTGAATTCTTTATTCCAGGGATAGAACACCATCCAGGAACGGCCACCACTCACGGAAGTACAAATGGCAGCTCTTTGGCAATACACGGCAATTCTACCTGAAGTAGGAGTTAATCTTCTGAACGCGGGGTAAAGCCAGCCAAGAAACCCTGAATTTTCAGCAAATAACCCCAAAGGCAAGACGGGAATCTCCCAAAGGCCCCTTTTCTTTATTTTCCCACAAAATAACGCCTCCAGAAGGCGTTAGTGAGTAAACAGCCTTGGGTGTCCTGTGAGGTCATCACCCAGATGAGGCAGGAGGGGAGTCCAGCCTCTTCCAGGAGCAGAGTTCATCCTCACAGGTCTCCATGTGTCACCTGGACGAAGAGAAGCTCTGTCCTACCTGATAGGGAACTTTTTTTTTTTTCTTTCTCTGGGGATGGCTCAAAGAAGTGCGGGGCAGTTGGACATTGCTGGGAGCTGGTCTCATTAAAGCCAAGAACAGCCCAGCTTCCTTAGGCAGCAGTGAAACCGCTTCCACTCAGCTTTAAAGAGCTAGGCGCCCTTTAATAAACCTAATTTTTTTTTTAAAAAAATAGGATCTTGCTATTGTAGCCTGGAGTCTCAACGTGGAGACCATACTGGCCTTGAACTTGCAGTGATCCTCCTGCCTCTGACTCCCATGAACTGGGGCTGTAGACTCATGCTACCATGCCTTGCTATCGAGGGTAGTTTTTTGTTTGTTTCTTTTGTTTGTTTTCTCTCATAACAACACACGGATAAGTGCTGTCAACTTCACAGGATTATTATGAAATGCAAATCAGATCAAGCAAGAAAGCCACTTGGAAACTATGGAGGGTGGTACACAGTTCGGCTACTGCCATTTCATTCTGGAGAAAAGAGGACCCGTCCCATGTGTCCAGGGCTGCTGTGGTCACACAGGATAGGGGACAATGACCATCCAGGCTGCACAGCTCTGTCCCTGTGGTTGATGGGAGGGAGGCCCCAAGATGCACCTTCTTCTCCAGGCTCCTCAGCAGCTCTGAAAAAGGCATATCCCTGACCTTCCCTGTCAACGCTGCTGAGTTCTCAATTTAAAGCTGAATTAAAAACATTCAACAAAAGTTCCTGATATGTCTTTCCCTCCAAGTAAGATTTCTTTGCAAACTCCGGCAAGACATCCTACAGGCAGGCATAAAGGCTGCTGGGATCCGGGTGCCCCACAACAACAACGCTCTATATACACTGGGCACTCAGACAGCTCTAGGTATTCAGAAAAACAGGCTTTTATGAGATGCCCGTGTGCTAGGTGCTGAGGTGGTGGCTGAATGCCACCACTCTGCTGTGTGTGACCCTGGATACACACAGCATAACAAGAACATAGAACCCAAGAAGACTGCGCTCACTCTGGCAAGTGTGTACACACATGAGGTCTAGCACATTTCCAAACCAGCCCTGGAAAGAAGTCCTTTAAAGGGTCATTTCTTTGTTTGCTCGCTCACCAGTAAAGGACATCGAGGCTTGTTTGTGTCCAGAGGGCCACTCCATCAGAACTACCCATAAATGGGCAAGGGTGAGCACAGGGACCCTCCATTTCCCTTCTGTCCCCTCCCCACTTTACAACCATGCACACACCCACGAACACGAGCTGTAATTGGCCAACTTCCTCCTTCTATTCTTAGAATAGAAACCAGGATGAAAAGCAGTTAGTATGACAGCTTAGGCTCACCCACACTATAATTCAGGATAAAACCCTTGCAATTCTCCAAATGGTGGGGTTGTTTTCTTTTTTTTTTTTTTTTAATAAGCTGGGCCTCGACACTCTGCATTCTAAAGAAGAGAAATAGAACCCTGCCCGAGGAAAAGGGACAGTGCCATCCACAGAGAAGACACCAAAGCAGCAGATAAGGAACGGAAGATCCCCCAAAGAGGCACACTTTAAACATTCCGAAGAATTGGGAGAGCCCTCCAGGGAAACCGGATTTGCCTACCCAAGGGCCCCTGTAGAGTATCTTTAATTCTCAGGAGATAATTAAAACACAGCCTCTTTGTGGAAAGCCAGCCACTAGGAACCTACCACTACCCTGCTTCATCTTACGCCTCTGCCTAAGAGGATGTGTCGGGCTGTGAGGACCAGTGACAGACGTGGGGAGAGCAGAACCTGTGTTTGCATAGATCATTTCCAGGGTCACCATGCTAGACCACTCCGGGGAACCCAGGTGCGGGAGAGGGTCACGAGAAGTGCCTGTGAGTGGCTCAGGCCTTACATCCTCATAGGCCTCCTGCCCTGGGTCACTGAGATGTATCTACGCCACAGGCTTCCTCCCTGAGCCACCACCTCAGGGGAGGGACATAAACGGCAGGGAAGGACAGCCAAGGAGCAAGAACAGCCTCCTCAGCAAGCCCAGGGCCGCAATGGGACAGACAGATGGGAGCAGGGTACACTGTGTTTCCTAAGCATGGTTGTCAGGGTCTCCTAGTCAGACCTCCGCAGAAGGCGGCTGCGGGCACCCTAGAGTTTCACCTTGCCCTCCTTGGTTAGTCTGTCATTGAGCTGGCAGAGTTGGGCCAGGAAACCGTCATTGGGGCCAATCTCACGATTCTGCCTCACGACGCTCAGAGCAGACCTGACATCCATCTTCTGCCGCAACATGAGGTAGGCGATGACGAGTGTTGGGGAGCGGCTGTACCCCTCACGGCAGTGGACAAGCACCCGGCCTGCAAGAAACAGGAGAGATGTGACAACTGGGGAAGCCCAGACTCACTGTGACGCCGAAAGTCTTCCAGACAACAGTAGAGAGCATATCGCCACATCACTGTGTCTCACCCTGCATGGTTAAAATAGTAAGAATGAAAGGCCCAAGGTTGATCATGGACAGGCGTGAGGCAGCCAGGGCTCTTCTCTGTCACCAGGGGAGGCAGGCTCTGAAGAGCCCTCACCCCAACGCACACACCATGGAAAACTGGTAACATGTGCTCAAGGTGAACACCTGTGCTCCCTGCTGCCCGGCAGCACTTCAGGGTGTCTTCTATGTCTTAGGAGTCTACTCGTAGCGGACCCCAGGTGGAAATTCCCAAGACTATCAACAGTAGACTGGGTAAATAATAAGAGTCTTTTAAAAAAGAATTAATGACCTAGGTAGAGTCGGTAAGAGGGCTCAGTGAGTAGAGGGGCTTGATGTCAAGCTAATGACTTGAGTTCAAACCCTGGGATCCATATGGTAGAAAGAACTTTCTAGAAGTTGTTCTCTGACTTCCACACACATGGCCAGTACAGTCATCCCTTCACCTCCATATATGTGTGTGTGTGTGTGTGTGTGTGTATGTATGTATGTATACATAAACATATGTGATAGATAACAAAAAATTAAGGAACTAGCCAGATGTGGTGGTACCTCTCTGTAACCCCAACACTTCAAGAGGTTGAGGCAAGAGAGTCACTGGAAGTTCAAAGCCGGTTTAGGCTACAGAATGAGACCCTGGCTCAAAAAGAAAAAGAATGGGAGATGGCTCAGTAGGTAAAGGCATTTGCTGCCAAGCCTGGTGATCTAAGTTCAATCCCTGAGACACACATGACTGGGGAAAAGAAAGTGACCCTGGCACACTGAACTCTGATGTCTACCCATACACTGCGGCATGTGTGCACACACGCACATGCGTGCGCGCGCACACACACACACACACTCACTAAATAAATGTAAAAAAAAATAGAGTAATATGCAACTTACCAGAAAGAACATGTATGAAGCACAAAAATATGTAGTATGATTCCACAGAACTCCAAGGAGCCCAACTAACCCGCGCTCTTAGAAGCCCAAACAGCGGTGACCAGGGCATGGGTGGGCACTGAGATGGGAAGGGGCATGGAGTGGATTTTCTGCAGGGTTGCCTGTTTTGTTCCTTCATCTGGGGGTTGGTACATGGGTGTCTGTCATTGCTGAACTGCACACTTTGTGACACCAGACTTCTCTATAAAATTTTATTTTTCAGTCAAGAGCAAAACATGAAACTAGCTATGGTGTGACATGCCTGCAATCCTAGCCCTCAGGAGGAGGCTGAGGCAAGAGGATGGCAAGTCTGAGGCCAGCTCGGGTAATAGAGCATTACTCTGCTTTAGAACGAAGCAATGCACACAAGCAGATAAACAAGACATGCTACGTGTGTCCATACAACGTAACACTTGTCAAGAAAGTAAGAAGGGCACAGGGCAAAATGGCTCAGCAGTTAAAAGCACTTGTTCCAGATCCAAGTTTGGTTCCCAACACCCTTATTAGGCAGCTCATAGTCACTTCTAACTCCAGTTCCAAGGGAGTCCATGACTTCTTCTGGCTCCCATTGGTACCTGCGCACGTGGCAAATACACACATACAAATAAATACAGACTTTAAAAAAGAAGGCACTACAGGTGTACAGAATAGCATAGATGAAACTCAAACATTCAGAGAGAGACCAGACCGCAGAAGAGCGCACGCTGTGTGGCTCTGTTGACATAAAAGTCTGCGAAATGCACTGGTCTCCGGTGACAGAAAGCAGAACAAGAAGGGCTGGAGAATGGAAGGTGGAAGGACAGGAGACGCTCCCCAGGGACATGAAAAACGTGGGGGTGACGGACACATTCCCTGTCTCGGTGGTAGTGGCGGCTTTACAGCTTCGCTTACGGCAAAATTTTAATGACTGTCACATTAAACACGTGTGTACTCTTTCCGGAATGCCAACTCTATCTCTGCAAAGCACATTTTAAAAGAATGGATTTCAGGACTGGAGAGATGGCTCAGCAGTCACAGCACTTCCTGCTCCCGCACAGGTCCTGGGTGTGGTTCCCAGGAAACACATCGGTCAGCTGGCTCACAACCACCTCTAACTCCAGTTCCAGGGGATCAGATGCCCTCTCCTGACCTCTGAGAGCCCCCACACACGTGGTGCAGGTAAACTCATGCAGGCACACACAGACACAGAAAAATAAGCATTTTTTTTTTTAAAAAATAATGGATTTCCAGTACAAATACAAACAACACACACATCCCTCTGTGGCTCCCCCGATCTGTCCTCTCCTCTCCCCTGCATTTCACCTTGTCCTCAGCCTACAGCACACACCCTTTCCTGCCTGTGCCCTGAAGACCACAAGCCATTCCCATGGCCACACTCAAGTCTTCTGTTTCTGTCTCATTCCTTCATCACCAGCAAAATGTAAACTCAGAATTCCTCAGAGAACCAAAAGCAATGATGCGGAAAAAGGGAGGTAGGGAGATAGGGAGGGAGGGAAGAAGGGAGGGAAGGAGGGGTCAAAGTCCCATCACGTTTAAGGGAGCCTGCCCCCAGGAGGGGCAAAAGCCAGCTTCTCTCTTTAGTCACCGGTCCCCACAAAGTACTTAATTCACATCCTTACCATCTCTCGCTCCTGCCTCCCTTCCACCTCTCTTCCTACAAACGGAGCTCGCCCTCATCCCTCACCGTTCATTGCCAATCCACACTCCACCCGGAAGCTGGAAAATCTTCCAGAAACACCGTTCTGACCTATCGTCATTTGCAGGGTGGAATCGAGTTCCTGAAGTGTGGCTTATGAGGCCTACTGCTACCCCCACCCATGGGGGTGAGCTCCAAGATTGTCAGGGTACATAGCAAGACTCTGTCTCAAAAACAAAACAAAACAGAGACGGAGACAAAGCCTCAGACTAGTGCCTGGCACGCAAGAGCACTCAATAAACATCAGCAGTATTGGGAGTTCCCCAGGGGCCCCAGGCACCTGTCACTCTGCTAGCCACATACAGATCTGTTCTCCTGAAGGGTGCATTCTTCCAAAGCAAGGGTTGTGGGGCTAGGTTTTGGATGCTCTGCCATTCCCAGCATCCCCAGGCATCCTCTGTTGCTGAGTGAACGGCCACCACCTACACCTCCTCACCAGCTTTATTTTGAAGGAAACTGCAGACCTAGAATTAACAGCATCTCTTCTGCACCCATCATCCTTACCGCCAAATGCTCCTCTATTTCCCTAGCTCCTGCTATGTCAGGAGTCCCCCCACTTTCCTGGCTTTCTCTCCCCCCATTAATACCTAAAGTCCTCTGTGGCTTGTCCTGGTTCCACTTGACAGTGGGACCCTTTGCAGGGCAACCACTGCCTACTTCCTGCTGGGAGCATGCTCAGATATAACCAGGGCACAGAATCTACCATGTTCCATATTCCAGGCCCAGCCCACACACTACCACCTCCACACAGCCTCTTTGGATCCTCTCAGAAGCAAGTAACTGTTCCTTCTTCTACACAAACCCAGGCTCCTTCCCCACACCCTGGCACACATGCCTGCGTGTCTGTGCTTCTTCACGCTTCCCTGTGAGCTCTAGTGTGCACACTGCTCTATGTGTGTGATATGCCTGAGTGTGTATGCCTGTTCGCATATGTGTGAGTGTGTATATGTGTTCAAGTGTACGTATGTGTGTGCAGGTGGAGGCTCAAGGCTGGCATTGTGTGTCTTCTTCAGCGATTTATTCTCTCTCTTATAAATTGAGTCAGGATCTCTCACAGAGCCCAGAGCTTCGTGCTTTGCTAGTCTGGCTAACCAGTGTGCTCTGAGGATCTGCCTCCTGAGTGCTGAGATTTTGAACAGTCAACCACACCACCCAGACTTAATGTGTGTTCTGGAAATCCAAACGCTGGTCTTCATGGTTGGGCACCAAGTGTTTTTCCTGCTGAAATACCTTCCCAGCCTCAAACTCCTGGCTTTCTCAGCAATGGATTCCTGTTCCTCAGAGTCCTGCAATGGTTGGAGGTTAATATCCATTCCATTTTAGTAGTCTATCTACAAGGCTCCAAAGCCCATGTTCTGCTTGGTCAGAAGTTACCTACAGGGAATGCAGACCATACCCATTGTTACATCGAGTGCTGGAGCCAGACCAGGGACACACCGGTCCCCTGGTTTCACCCACCAGCCTGGGATGGCTTCATAAAAGAGAGGATGCCCAGTGGTAAGGTATGGGGTAGCGTTTGCCAGAGGATGGGAAGAAATAGGCAGAAAAATTTCAGGCCTAAGATTCAGTCTGCTTATACGAAAGCAAGAGGTCAGAACAAGTTAGTGGACGTTCCCTGTTGTCTAGAAAGAGAAATAAAGGCAGAATGTTCCAGAGTCCCCTGAATGTATGCCTAACTGCTGCCATGTGAGAATGGCAATGACCACTCCCCTAACTGACCAGGCCACGTTCTCCATCTATCCAGAGTGAGGAGCGTAGAACAGCTGGGGTTGGTGTGACAGGGACCATCAGGGACCATAAGGCCCTGGCCTTAACGTCCGAAGTTTTCCCAGTCAACAGAACTTCTGCAAGTCCGGAATATGAACTGAACATCCAGTGGGCAGGGAGCTCTCTTTGAGAATCACTTGGACAGGAAAGCTGCTGGACCAGGAAGCATCTATGTCACACGAATATGTCCAATCACATCTGTAGTGGGTCACCTCTTCCCTACAGATGAGGGAGACGTGATGGGAAGAACCCAGAGAGCTTGTCTGCTCTGCTGACCTCTGCCCTGTGTCCTCTTAGGACTTCTCATCATTCCGATGTCTTGTCTGATCACCAGGCATCCCCTCCTTCAGCCCTGCTTTCTGTCTGCAGCTGCAGAGACCAAGTGACAGGAAGCCTTAACCTGGGATCTCCAGGCTGTGGCCCTCCACCCATCATGGCCACGCATTCCTCTGGTAAGGCAGCCACTCATGAGTGTCTAGTCACTAAAAGGGTAGGGAAGCCCCACTGGAATTCTGGGGAATAGTCCGCTAATCTTAAAAGGAAAGACACAGGCTGGGGATACAGCCTAGTCTTTGTGCTGTTCAAACCAGAATGCCTAAGCTCAGATCCCTAAGCACCCACATAAAAGCCCGGCACAGCACCATGTAGTCCCAGGCTTAGGGAAGTAAAGAAAAGCGCATCCCTGGAGCTCTCTGGCCAGCAGCCTAGATAAATCAGTGAGCTTCAGGATCAGGGAGAGAACCTGTCTCTAAGGTGGAAAACTGATTGAAGAAGTGTTCAGCATCAACCTCTGGCTTCCACCTGCAAACATGTGCCCATGTACACACACAGAAACACACACACGCACAAACACATGCACACACACATGCGTGCACATGTATACACATGCATGCACCCATATGCATGCACATACACATGCACATGTATACACATAGACATACACATGCACAAACACATACACACCATACACACATGTGCACACATGTATACACATGCATGCACACATACGCACACACATGCACACACACGAAGACATACACATGTGCAAGCACTTGTATACACATGCACATGCGTGCACCCATGCACATGCATGCACACACACATGCACATACATAAATGGGCACACTAAACTAAAAGGAAAGAGGCACTGAAGCCTCATTGCTGCACTGTGTATGTCTGGAATATTATCCTTTGTCTACAGAATACATAAACTCTATGCAATGGTCCCTATAAACTCACACATGGAACATGTAAATCCCTAGTTGGTGGCACTATTTTGGAACGTTTTTGGAAACTGTCTCAAGTTGGGACTCCTAGGAGGAAGCAGATCTCCGAGGGCTTGCGTGTGAAGGGTACAGCTGACCTTCAACCGCTTTCCCACTCTGCCTCTGCCTGTGTCCTGTCTGCCGTGAGGTAAAGGGCCTCCTCTCTCACACACTTCCACTGTCCTGACATTTTGTCCATGCACATAGGGCCGGCTCCTCACAGACCGAAATCCCCTGACAGCATAGAGCTGCTCTCTCTGTTATTCTGGTCATGGTCATATAAGTGTAATATAAGCTGCGGTGGCCGGATCTGTTGAGCTACCGAATCGACCAGCCCCATGGTTCGACTTTCCATGCTGGACATTAGTAAGCCCTTGTCATTATCACAGGTGTTTGCATCTGGGGTAAGGGTTAGGTGGTCAGAAACCACCCTCTGCCCAAATCAAACTAAAGGCAGGACCCGCGCACTGCCACTGTGTGTAAGAGTTGATCTGCTTGTGTCAAGAGGGGCCACCAGAGCTGCCAGGCAAAGAGAGCCTTAAAGTCATCACCACAGGGGGGCAGGAAACGACAGACTGGCCAAAGGGAGACCTGCTGAGGTCCGCTCTCTAGGCCAGCCCATGTCAAAGCCACCTCCCATGGGTCCTGGCTGTAGGTCCCTTACCATTCTTGTAAGCCAAGGCCTGGTCGATGAAGTCTGCAGCCCTTTCAAAGTAGGCGCTGAGGTTGAACTCCTGCGTATCATTGGCCTTGATGCCCAAGTAGGTGATGCCGGAATCACTGTAAAAGTTGGCATTGGTGTTGACGTGCATGAAGGACCTGCCCTCGGCGGCATTCAGGACGTGCGTGATGCCCAATTTTTGCAGCTGGGAGATGTCCTGAGCTACAGACCTGGATGGGAGGCAGTGGCAGAAAATGAAGAGGCAGCCCCGCAGGAAGAAGATGAAGAAGAACCTGAGCCTTTAGGCAAAGCAAGAGACGGTCCTCGCTGTCCCCCGTGGCTCCTCCTGCCCCATCTCATGTCCTCTCCCGTCACCCCAGCCATATCCAGTTACCAGCAGCTTCCCCAAATAGAATTGTGGTTCTGTGCCACGCTGTTTCCTCCGCTACCTCCATGTAGGCATCACTTCTGTGGGATGTCCCCAGCTCCTTCCAGTGTGCGCCATCACAGTTCCTATGCTGTGATGGTGGCACAGAGAAGCTATCGAGTCAGGCACGGTAGCACATGCCTGTGATCCTGTACTCAGGAGACCGTGGGGACGGATCATGAGATTGATGCCAGCCCAGGTTCAAACAACAAAACAAAAGAAATATAGACTCTGGAGTCAGAGTGCCTGGGTCTACCTCCAGCCCTGTTATTTACCAGACAGGCAACCTTAAGCAAGCCACTTAACCTTTCTGTGCCTCGGTTTTCCTTTCTGCAAAATGGGGCTAATGGTGCCAACTTGGGGTAGCCCTGGGTGTTAAAGGAGGCTGTTCTGTTGACAGAGCTTGACTCTGGGAGAGGGGGTTATATCCCATGGCAGGGTCATGCTTATCTGTTCAGAGCTTCTGTCTGTGAGTTCCTTGAGTGGTCTGTCCCCTCCGTACCTGCTACAGTGCCTGATGCATGGCACTGAATAAATGTTTGGTGACTGAATGAAGAATGAAACTGGCACAGGTCAGGCACCCTGAAGGATCCATCCCGCCATATGCTCTTAGCAACATCTGGGGTTCCCTGGACCGTCTTAGCACTTAAAGGAGCAAGTACCCACCCACTTCCAGGATGGGCGTTAGAAGGTATCTTGACGTAATGGTCAACCAGGTCCTTCACTTCCTCTCACAATGTCCTACTTTAAACAGGAACTTACACTTTTACAAAGCAATGTCTCCCGCAGGCTCCTGTCTGCCTGTTATGGCAGCCGGAAAGAGAGGACAGCACTGTTCCCAGTGAATGGAGCTAAAACTCTGCAGGACAGGACCGATGGATGCTCACATGGGCTGCTGAGTCAGAGCTGAGAGGCAAGCCTTCTCCAGACATCCAGCCAGGCTCTGCCTCCTACCTCCCTCTGCCCCTCACACCACCACCACCTATAAAGCCGAGATAGGAAATGCAGCTAAACACTGACTCCCTCGCTGCCCTGACAGGCTCTGGCTGAAGCTCTTTGATCCAGGAGCTGGGGGGGGGGGGATCACGGAGAAGAGAGGAGGAAGCCCAATGCAGGGCTCTAGGAACTCAGTTGATCCTCACAGCTGAGCACGGGCACCCCCCAACATCAAGGTCATATTTGCATAGAGGGCAAAGAATGTGTGTTCCACGGCAGCCACCACGTCTGCCGCTACGACTACTGCCGGCCTAGAGAAGTCACTACAGACAATTGCAACAAAGTGTCCCCCAGGAAGCAGGCTCCTGAGACTGTCAAGACCCCTGGCAACTTGGGTAGCTGGGGTAGGGAGGGGTAGGAGGGGCTCCCTAGGACTTTGCAGTGACTGAGCCTCAAGACTGACCCTGGGAGTCTGTTTGGCCGCTGCACCTCAGAACACTGAGCAAGACTGCACAGCTATGCTATCGATAAACTATCACCACCATTTACTAGTGAATGACCATCACGTGGTGTGTAACACACAGTAGGTGTACCATAAGTAAATGAGTGATACAAAGCATGCAACCTGTCCCCAAGAGTCTGGGACCTGCCATGTGAACCCCCTCTGGTTCCACTGTAGGTTAACCAGCAGGTCCTAGGTTCAGGACAAGAAACACACACGGAAGACACTGAAAAGTCCTCCCCACCCTTCAACCGCCTCTGGCCATCCCTCCTACTGTGTGAAAATGAGAGGAAAGCTTGCTTAGCAATTTTGAAGGGCAGTCCTTGAAATGGACCCATAGCGCTTCTTTGATAAACGGGCCTTCACGCGTGAAAATTCAGTGTGGGCCTTCCCCCAACATGGGTTACGCCAGCCTTTCTTTCGGTGTTAACAATGATTCTCTCCCACTGCTGAGAAATCCTCACTCATAACAGCATGACTAAAATATAAAATTTTTTAAAGGACGCATAAGAGATCAATAATATACACACGTCCTGGCGGTACGATTAGAAGGAATTTTCAGATGGCTCAGGTCTTCTATGGAGTTTAACATATCCCATCTAAGTCAAACCCTATCTGGAGAACCCAGAAAAGTCGTGGCTCAGCTACTTCCTCTTTTAGGGTATTTTGATTTCCTGACGCGGACAGGAAAAGCTCCACACCCGGATTGTAACGTCATCCCGTTGCCATGGCAACGAAGGCAGACATTCCACGGTGACCTCACTGCAGAACTAGGCAGCTGTCACATGACGCGCGGCCAAGAGACAGCCCTGCCACCTGTTAAGAGAACGTGGTAGCCTCGACCCCGCCTAAGCCAAAGCCAGGGCGGGCGGTGGCCGAGGGCAGGGCCCGGGCACATTCGGGTCTCAGGGCATGCGGGGTCCAGCTCCTCGGCTTCACGCACGGGGAGTGGGTGTCTGCTCCAGCCCGGTTCCCAGCCTTCGCTCTAGCTCGCAGGTCGGCGACCGCGCCCAGGCTTCCCCCGCCCCCATCCACGCCCTTGGACCCCACTCCAGCCCCCGAGTGGGCGGGGCGCCCGGGGAGCGGCTGCATAGTCAGCCCTCCCGGAGACTCACGCGTTGCCCACGTAGACCCTCGGGATGACCTCGTTGCAGGGCTGGGTCGGGAGGCTGTAGCAGCCGCTGCCGTCTGAGAGCAGGTCGTTGAGATCTTGCACCGAGAGCTCGAACGAGCCGGACATGGCGGCGGCGGGGCCCTGCACGCCGGGGCAGGAGCGAGCCAGGGGGAGAAGCCGGGTCAGTGGGGCGGGGCTGCCTAATAAAACCGCCCCGTCCCGCCCCGGAGGCGGGCCCGCCGGGTGCAGGAAGCTGCGGGCGCCGTGCCGCGTGGTTCTGCGCTGCGCAGAGGACACGCGCGACCGACCCACGCGCCGTAGGACCCTGGAGCGTGTCCCTGACCGAGATGTCGTCACTCCCGTGTCGCCGGTCCTCTATCTCCCTGGCTAACGCAGGGGAGCGCAGGCCCTTCCCTTACTGAACCCGCCTCAGGGCGCCTGGGGTACACCTGGTGTAGCTCTTTCGGGATAACGGGGACCCCTGGGGTTTGCTGTGAACCCTTCTGGCTGCAGACCAGCATTGTTGGCATCCATTCCCTCACCTCAAACAGACTCGTGAGAACACATCTTCCCAACACACTCCTGCTGAACCCCGCCCACCCCCCTGATTCCTTACCCAAGGTCACAAGGAAGAGCCCAACGCTGGGGACACTTCTTCCGTGTTCGTTACAAAGCAGCATTGAGTTTTTAAAACTGGGGCTATAGGTCGCCAGGTTTGGCCTCTGACCCTGGAGGACTGCTTAATCTTTAGCTGGCTAGTAAAAGGGAGGGGGGAGGAGTGGGGGGTACAGCGTCACAATAATAGTTTGAGCTGCTATGATTTTAGAGAACCGAAGTCTTTAACTTTTTTAGAGTGTAAACACGATGCAAGTGGAAAATTCTCACACCTGACCTGTGACGGATGCCAGTCAAAACACAGGTGCACGAAAAATTACTGTACAAAATTATATTCAGGATAGGTTTATGTGTGAAACATTAATGAGTTTCCTGTTTAGACTTGGATTCATTCCCTAAATACCTCATTATATATATTAAAATAATATGAAATCCTAAATGCTTCTGTCCCGAGCACTGAAGTAAAGAATATGCAATACCTAACTTGTAAGGATTGCTGGAAAGATTCCAGAAGCATTCAAGGGGCCGAGGAGGTTCCTGGGCTGTTAAAAGGTACCGAGCACGCATAAAGCCCTACTTTAGTTCCCTGTATAAACAGACAAAGCGGGACCAGAACCGCTTAAAATCTCTGAATGTTGTGGGAGCTCACTGGGTCTGCGCCCTGAGCTAGTGCACCCTGTGCTGGTGTGGAGGTAAATCGTTCTCCACACCCTCCTTGACAGATCTTGCTGGAGCAGCTGCTAACTCACTGTGATCCACGTGGTGTCAGTAGCTGATCCTCTCTTGGGTTTCCACTGAGGGCAAAGGGCTCGGAAGCTTACTTCAAAGCGGTTCTCAGTTGCCATGGTAAACGGCAGAGTCCTTAACTCCAAAGCGGTAAATACAGTGTCTGGAATCCAGGAATCCACACTCTGAGTCCGACTCTGACACTTACTAAGGTTTTTCTTATGTTTTTTGTTGTCTTTTATTTCATACTTAAGTTTTTGAGACAGGGTCTCACATAGCCCAGGCTGGCTTTGAATTTTCTGTATAACCAAGGATAACTCTGAATTTGATCCTCCTACCCTCACTTCTCAGAGTGCTAGGATTACAAACATTTGCCACAGCACCCGTTACACGGACACAGATCGTAAATGTTTCATTCCCCAGGAAAGCTTATAGACTCACAGCTTCAGGGAAACATAGCTCAAAGGGCACCGATGAGGGCTGGAATTCCTGCCTTCCTGGGTGCCTGCCTGTGCTAGCCAGGGACCTCCACATCCACCAGAGGTTTTCTCCCCCTCTAGGCTTGAAACATCAACTTTCCAGGCAGGTGGGGAGCTACAAAGCCTGCTTTCCTTCATCTTGACATGGCCTGACTTAGCACAAAACCGAAAGCCCAGCACAGACCTGTAAATGCTTAGGGGAGAGAGAGGTGCTACTTACCCTAGTCCAGTCATAACACAGGGCATGTAAGTACCGGATCATTCCACACCCCATCAACATATAGAAATTTTATCTCAACTCAAAATTAAAAAAAAAAAAATTAGGTGCCCAGAGACAGCCAGGCATGTTCTTCTCCTATTCCTCCATTGAGACTTGTCCCTGATGTCATAACTGAGTAACTGTGACACCCTATCACAGGGACAGCTAAGTGCCTCACAGAGGAGTCAAGGTATCTCATTTCTAAAGTGAGACTAGGAAGAAAAGATGAACAATTCCCTGGATTACCTGGCCTACCCTGTTATCGTCTCTAATCACAGGCAAAGTACAACCTTCAGGAAGAAACTGGACTTTGGCCATTACGTATTGCACAAGAATAGAGTACAAATAGGTATGAGGGCAGTTGGGGCTGGGCACCGCTCTTGGAGATTCTAGAAGGACCCATCATAGAGGTAGTGACAGGAGACTTCACCAGCCCTGGCCTTATCTGCCTGAGTTTGGCCAAGAGGACATTGTAATCAGGGACAGACTTTATCTTCTACCTGAGCGTCCGTGTGCTGGAAAGAATCATTTTTTAAAGAATATTTATTTATTATGTAAACAATATTCTGTCTGTCTGTATGCCTGCAGTCCAAAAGAGGGCACCAGACCTCATTACAGATGGTTGTGAGCCACCGTGTGGTTGCTGGGAATTGAACTCAGGGCCTTTGGTAGAACAGGCAATGCTCTTAACCCCTGAGCCATCGCTCCAGCCCCGAAAGAATCTTTTTTTAAGTACTTTAGAGCCAAAGTTAGAGAACGTGAGTGCAGTGCCCAATAGACCATCTAGTAATGTTGGGAAGGTATGGAAAAGACGCCATCTCATTGGACTGAAAGGAATTTTATCTCGATGAATTTTTGAGGTAGATTCCTGTAGCCAAGGTTGGCCGGGAGCTCACTGGCTGAGAGTCAAGGATGACCTTGAGCTCCTGGTGGTCCTGCCCCCACCCCTGGAATGCTGAGGTTACACTACTTTGGTTTAGACAGGCGGGGTGTCAGCCCCAGGGTCCCTGGTGCACTGAGCCCCTGGCACTCTTACTGACTGAACGGCTTCCCCACCTGCTCTTTACGGATTTACTAGCCCTGACTGCTCAGCCATCTCAGTTCAAATTCTCCAGAGATGTCAGATGGGAAAATTAAGTCTCACTGAAGTTGCTGTCAGGATTCAAAAGCGGAATGTTCAGTCGTTGGGGTCGCGTGGCCTGGTGGTTTTCCAAAGCCACGCTCTAACGATGCTCTTTGTCCTCCAGTGAAGCCGACTGTTGATACCAGACCGCCAATGGCGCACACACATCACATTCTAAAACTGAGCAAACTCCAGGTATTTTACTGCATTTTTTTAAGTCTTTGTTCTAAAGAGACCCAATTCCCCAGTGCCTTCTAAACATCCACCAAACTAAAGTCATTAACATTCCTCCCCTGATATTCATGAGTAGTCTCCCTAAGCTCTGTCCTGGGCTCCACCAGGGCTCTCGGTGTGCCCCCTTTTTCTCAAAGTCCCAGAGGAAGGTGCTGCAAGCCACTGTGTGGAGGCAGCACAGTGGTGATGTCACCATGGTGGGGTTTCTTGCCAGGGTGAACAAAAGAGAATCGACAAAATTGAATATGAAAATAAACAACTATGCCAGAAAATTGCCAACGCCCATCGCGGCCCTGCCAAGGTGGACTGCTGGAATGAGTATCTTTCAAAAAGGTAGTGTTCTCTCTCTCTCTCTCTCTCTCTCTCTCTCTCTCTCTCTCTCTCTCTCTCTCTCTCTCTCCATTTCATTCTCAGGAAAGCCAACCTTCCCTTTGGGTTTGAGTGAGAGAGAATCACTCAAAGGACATTATGGAGAGAAGCAAGAGACAAAACTACCAAGATTGACAGCTTCCCAAGCAGGGTGTTAAATCCCACCTTTGCTGTCATTTAAGAGAGTTCCCCTAGCTCTCTTCAGAGCCTGTCCCAAGCACACACTTGCATACCTTTGCAGAATGCCCACGTGTCGTGGTGGTTCAGGTGCAAGGCAGTGAGCAACAATTTTTTTAATTGATATTTATTGAGCTCTACATTTTTCTCTGCTCACCTCCCTGCCTCTCCTCTCCCCCCTTCAACCCTCCCCCAAGGTCCCCATGCTCCTAATTTACTCAGGAGATCTTGTCTTTTCTACTTTCTACTCCCATGTAGATTAGATCTACGTAAGTCTCTCTTAGTGTCTGTATTGTTGTCTTGCCACACCAACTCCAGTGTCGTCTGTGTGACATGACATATGTCATTATGCTGGACGGGAGCTACGTGTCCTATGGGACTAGGCTTTTGGAGGTCAATGGCAGATGGCCCCGTATTAGCCACCGCTGAGGCATAGACGGGTTTCTCGAGTAGCTGGCTATATGGAATATGAGCTTTGCACAAATTCTTTCATAATAATGATAGTCTTTATATATACAAGACAAGGATCATTCTCTTCAAGAACAGCTCTGGGATAAGGAAGCACAGTATGGGAATGTATAAGACTACAGCAGAACCCTTGTCATACACGGGATGTATGATGAGCAAGGGAATAGATGAGTTAATGTTGATGGACAAAGACTGTTATATTATACTTTGAACTTTATGGATAGGCTTGCTAAATCCCAACCCCCATAGTGTTTGCTGCATAAGAAGGTACTAAAAAGTATAGTTCAACAGGTGCAGAGAACTGATTAGGTCTATTTGGTCACTAGATGAAATAAAGGGTTAGGAAGAGGAAGGGCCATGATAGCGATAATGAGACAGAAACTTTCTATTCATAAGATGAAACCACTTGCCTGAGGTTTACATCCCAAGGACAAGATTTCCTCTTCTAAGGATGCTTTATGTCTAACACCTGTTCCTGATAATATACTTTTCTTAAATATCGCTGATGTGACTAAAAGAAGCTCTCATACTGTGCCAGCCAATGACACATGACCTTCTGATTTGTTCTTTGAATACTATATAATGAAAACGTGAATTCAGTAAAATCGCAGCAGATTCCAACCGCTCTCTTGTGTGTTGTGTCTGTCTGTCATTCGCCGAACTTGTGCCTTCCTGTTACCAGGACCCTGTTTCTCCCACGGTCTGAGTGGCTGCCCTGAGCCGGTCCGTGGCATTGTCTAAGTTCTCTGGGATTGTGGTTTGTAGGCTGGCTTTCTTTGCTTTATGTTTAAAAACCACCTATGAGTGAGTACATGTGACAATTGTTTTTCTGTGTCTGGGTTACCTCACTCAAAACAATGTTTTCTAGCTCCATCCATTTTCCTGCAAAATTCAAGCTGTCATTTTTTTTCTGCTGTGTAGTACTCCATTGTGTAAATGTACCACATTTTCCTTATTCTTCGGTCGAGGGGCACTTAGGTTGTTTCCAGGTTCTGGCTATGACAAGCAAAGCTGCTATGAACATAGTTGAGCACATGTCCTTGTGGCACGATTGAGCATCCTTTGGATATATACCCAAAAGTGGTGTCACTGGGTCTTGAGGAAGGTTGTTTCCTAATTTTCTGAGAAATTGCCACACTGACATCCAAAGGGGTTGTACAAGCTTGCATTCCCACCAGCAATGCAGAAGTGTTCCCTTTCCCCCAAAAACCTCTGCAGCATAAGTTATCATCAGTGTTTTTGAACTTGGCCATTCTTACAGGTGTAAGATGGAATCTCAGAGCTGTTTTGATATGCATTTCTCTGATGATTAAGGATGCTGAACATTTTCTTAAGTGTCTTTCAGTCATTTTAGATTTCTCTGTTGAGAGTTCTCTGTTTAGGTCTGTACTCCATTTTTTATTAGATTATATGTTCTTTTGGTGTCCAATTTCTTGAGTTCTTTGTATATTTTGGAGATCCAGACCTCCGTCTGATGTAGGGTTAGTGAAGATCTTTTCCCATTCTGTAGGCTGTCAATTTGTTGACTGTGTCCTTTGCTTTACAGAAGCTTTTCAGTTTTAGGAGGTCCCATTTATTAATTGTTTCTCTGTGTCTATGCTGCTGGGGTTATATTTAGGAAGTGGTCTCCTGTGCCAATGCATTCAAGTGTACTTCCCACTTTCTCTTATACAAGGTTCAGTGTGACTGACTTTATGTTGAGGTCTTTGATCCATTTGTACTTGAGTTTTGTGCATGGTGATGGATATGGGTCTATTTTCATTCTTCTACATGTTGATTTCCAGTTATGCCAGCACCACTTGCTAAATACGTTTTCTTTTTTTTTTTTTTTTTTGACATTTTTTGCTTCCTTGTCAAAGATCAGGTATTGGAAGGTGTGTGGATTGATATCCGGATCTTCTATTTGGTTCCATTGGTCCTCCTGTCTGTTCATATGCCAATACAAGGCTGTTTTCAGTACTGTAGCTCGGTAGTAGAGTTTGAAGTCAGGGATTGTGATGCCTCCAGAAGTTCTTTTATTGTACAGGATTGTTTTGGCTATCCTGGGTTTTTTGCTTTCCCATATGAAGTTGAGTACCATTCTTTTGAGGTCTTTGAAGAATTTTGCTGGGATTTTGATGGGCATTGCATTGAAGAGCAACCGTTTCTTTATTAGTTCTGGAGGCTGGGGAATCCAGATGTACAGGGAGGCACCAGTGGATTCTGGGTTGGCCTTGGTGTGGGGGCTGCTTGCGTTCCGCAAAGACAGCCATCTTCACATTGGACCCTCATGGCAGAGGGACAGGAGTTCTCTCCCCCAACTTCCTTTATGAGGGAGCTAATCCCATCCCCAAAACCTCACCTCTTAATATCACCTTGAGAGTTAGTGGTCAGGCATATGGGTTTGGCAGATCCACAAACATTCAGATTTAGCATCATAACTCAGACAATGCTATGACCCTCCAGCAATCAGTTCCACGAAAACCCTTGACTGAGTACTACATGCTAGGTGTCTCCGACCATAGACAAAATGAGGAACATTATTTCCCAACCCCAAACACTTGGAATCTAAGATGTAACATTTGTAAAAACCCATACTAAAGCAGCATGAGAAGGACAAGGGACGTGCACACCAGGGAATAGTCGCATATATGTGTAGAGGGGGGAGGGAGGAAGGGAGAATTCCTGTGTCTACCCAGAGATCGCAAACAAAGCTGAAAGTCAAGGAAAGGAAGATGAACCAAACCTTGACTCCAGGCACGTATGCCTTATCCACAGGACGCCTTCCTTGCTTATACAAACCACGTTTCTAATCCTGGTTTCACATTATAACCCTTGGGAGATGTTTACAGCATCCTGAGGTCATGAGCATTTTGCCAGAAACAGACGAATACATGTGTGTCTTTCCACACGTCCAGATTTGGTAAATAATGACAAATTCACAAGTCCTGAGCTATTGTTGCCACGTTGTTTTTGAATCACAGGGGTTCTTTACTCCTATCTTAATTACTATATTAGCTCTTGATAGATTACACATTACATGCCCATATAGTAAATGTTTCTTTACACATGTATATGATGAGTAGGATACATAATGATGACCAAAACTTAAAGTCATTCACATAGTTTAAAGAGGCCCGAGAGGCCAAAGCTGGGAAATGGATAAGGACTCTGTCTCTGCATTGATGACATAACCCAGGCGGAGGTCTTGGAGAGGCTGTTGGGGCTGTGGGCAGAAGAATCGGGTAGCAGGGTCAGGTTGAGCGGTAGAGTTGAGTCCAGCTTCTGAGGCAAAAGTGTCAGACCCGACCTGGGTGAACAAATGGGTGAACAGGAAAAAGAGACGGCAGTTCAAGTATCGGCAGAGGGAACTGAGCTTTTCTGAAGCCCCTAGGATAGTCAGTTCACAACTGGTCCCTTGACCCACATATCGGTTCAGATGACAGGTGACTGGGACCATCAGCTGCCGACTTCTTTCTGGGGTCCGAGTGAGAGAGCTACACCCTTTCCTCAGACTGACTCTTGAGCCCTGGGTTTCTCTTAAGATTTTAATGCCCCCATGCGCTCCTACAATTCCAGTTCACTCTATAAATGGATGGGATGGGAGCCTCTCTACCCCAGAATAAGTAGATAAGTAGTGACATGTGGGTGCCACTGGGCAGATGGCGCTACTCAAATGTCGTCCCAGGTGCAGCCTCCCTTTCTAGCCTCAAAATAGCATCAAAAGCTGCCAGGGAAGTGAACTCTCTCAGGGCAAGGCCCACGGTGAAAACAAGTGTCTTAGGCAACAGGGAGTCACTGAGAGTTGGAGCGTAGTCTAGCGCGGCACTGAGACCTGAGCTCTATCCCGCGTCAACATTATCTCCCTGCAGGCAGTGGGGCTGAGGCTCCTGACAGACACCTGCAAATGCTTCATGTATTTTCCAGAGCGCACTGTCCCAGACTTGAGAAATGCTTTCTTCTTCACCCACCCTGGTTTTGTGTTTTCCAGCTTAAACAGAGAAGCAAGGAACCGAGAGCTAGTGAGAATCACCATGGAAAACCAGGGCATCCTAAAGAGGCTGGGTGACCGCAAACCCCACTATGACCGCAGGGCATCGGAGGTGGACTGGCAGGCACGTGGCCACTCTTGTCATAGTTCCGGGTGTACCTGAAGTGCTCAAGCGTAGAGACTAACCACTAAGCAACTCGGTCATGTGAAAGACATCAGTCACTCAAAGGAAAACCCACATGGCAAGCATAGCTTACAAACTGGGGAATGACCAAAGGCACCTTGGCGATAAAGTTACTGAGTCAATTTCAGAAAATACCGGGCAGTGCCCCCACCCCAAATTCATACGAAAGGCTGAATGTATAAATATGGAAGAGGGCAATGTGATCCTATATGTGATCAATCGGCCCCATTTAGAAATGCTTCTTCAAAGGTAAAATGGGGAGACTTGGTCCAGAGGCTGAGGCGGGGGATGACTCAGTTGAGAACAAGCAGCCTGGACTACTTAGTATTGAGACCTTGCCTCAACAAGTGAGCAATGAAGTAAAGCTCAGGGGAGCCATGGGCAGTGTTTTTAAAAACCTCTTCTCCCTACCTTTTCTAAGCCACTCTTAGGATTTAGAATTTCAACTCTCACACCTGCGTGCCCACGTTGACAAGCCTTTCTGATTTTTTTTCCTTTCAAGAATTCAAGACGCTATATCAGAAATACAACAAGATATCTTCTCTCCCACGAAGAATAGGTATGTCATTTTTATAATAGCGCTTCACTACCGAAGTCCCGACAGCTCCATGAATGGCCGACGAGGGCTCAGCTCGGGAGGAGATGGAGAGCCGTTGAGGAGCTCAGAGCTCTGACTTTTCTGGGAACGGTGCTTTTGTATCACCAGCTTTAAGGCTTTATGGGAGTCTAAAGGGAGTGATCTGTGCCACTAAGACATTGCCAGGCAAGGGCAAGATGGCTCAGCAGGTAAAGGCGTGAGCCTGAAGGCCTGAGTGCTATCTCCAGAGCCCACGTAAAGGTGGAAGGCGAGAACCCTCTCCACAAATGCTGTCCAATGACCCCTGTATGTGTGCTGTGGCACATGAGCCCCACCCACGTGATGATAATTTTTAAAATGTTTTAAATTTTAAAAAATTAGCAAGAAACCTAGGCTTGAAAGCGAGGTCTAAGGTCCACGACTAGTAAAAGGCACTGCTATTTGAGCATCGTATTAGACACGGTTAGTAACGAGCTCTGGGCCTTCAAGGAAGGAAGAGACGTGGACACCTAGGTTCTCCAAAGAACAATGCCACAGTTGATATCCACCCCCCTTTCCTCCTCTGCCTCCTCCTTGTCTTATTCCTTCCCCCCACCCTTGCTCTGGACACAAGGTTACTCACGATGGGAAAGACACAGAGAAGACCCAGGATTTCTTGCCTGCTGAGAATCTCAAAACACTCCAGACTGACCGCATGCCCCATCTTACGATGTTCCAATAAAGCTTGGCACATAAAACAGGGCAGGCAAACGGAACATGATGAGCCTTTTATTCGTATTCTGCACACACACCTGTGTGTTCATGTGGGGATATTTGTGTGTGTGTGTGAGAGAGAGAGAGAGACAGACAGACAGACAGACAGACAGACAGACAGACAGACAGACCGGTGCATGGAGACCTAGTCTGACTGACGTTCGGTGTCTCCTTTGATCACTTGCTTTTGAGACAGCATTTCTCACTGACCCCAGAGCTCATTGATGGAGCTAGGAGATCAAGCCCCTGAGCTCCAGAGATCTGGCTGTCTCTGTGCCAACCCCACACTTGGCTTTATGTGGGTTCTGAAGACTCAAATGTGGGTCCTCAGCTTATGCTGTAAACACTTTATTAACTGAATCATCTCCTCAGGACCTAATTTGTACTTTTGTTTGTTTGTTTTTCAAGACAGGGTTTCTCTGTATCTTTGGAACCTGTCCTGGAACTCGCTCTGTAGACCAGACTGGCCTCAAACTCACAGAGATCCTCCTGCCTTTGCCTCCCGAATGCTGTGATTAAAGGTGTGCACCACCATCTGGCTCTCTCTACTTCTTAAATGATGTGTGTATTGAGGGCAGAGGACAATCTGTGTCAGAGCTCACTTCCCACCTTGTTTGAGACAGATCTCTTTATTGTTGGCTGTTGTGTGCACCAGACTAGCCTACCCCTGAGCCGCTGGAGATTCTCTCGTCTCTGCCTACCAGTGGGCTGGAATTACAGACACAGGCTACCATGCCAACTCTATTTGGGCTCTGGGAATTTGAACTCAGGTCTTCAAACCTGCATGGCAAGTGCGTTAACCACTGAACCATCTTCTCAGGCCCTCCTTCCTCCTTTTAAAATACAAGTGATTCCTGCAGAAGTATCCAGCACCACGTAAGATGGTGGTTACCTTTGTTTTGCCCAGCAGCGAGGGTAAAGAAACTGAAAAGGTGTGAGTCTGTTCTAGTTCCTTCTGTGTGGCTGGTTCATCTCTCTGGGAAGTCCCGCCCCTTCCCTGGTTCATTTCT
This sequence comes from Chionomys nivalis, assembly GCF_950005125.1. Lineage (NCBI taxonomy): Eukaryota > Metazoa > Chordata > Mammalia > Rodentia > Cricetidae > Chionomys > Chionomys nivalis. The sequence goes on from NC_080092.1 coordinate 81,954,402, forward strand.
TTGTCTAGAGCAGCCTTTGGGGCAGGTCTCCAGTTTGGTTTGCTTCTCCCAGAGCACTGTCAATCCCCCTCATTCCTAAATTAGTCTCTCGGAACGCAGGCTTCAAACACTAATAGTTCTTTGTCCTCAGATCGTGATGTGTTTGCCACCTCTTCACAGTGTAAAAATAGAACCTGAATTCCTTTCCTTCCTGGCTATTTTTACTGTTTTTAAGGTTGGTCTTCTTCCCCCTTAATCTTCAGTTTCTAGGAGATTAAGCAGGAAGTGTGCAAGCTTGTGTCTGTAATTCCAGTCCACTGGTAGGCAGAGATGAGAGAATGCCCAGCGGCTCAAGGGTAGGCTAGTCTGGTGACATTATTATACCTGTACTCCCTGTACTTGGGAGGCAGAGGCGGGAGGATCACGAATTCAAGGCCACTTTGGGTGAAGCCAGCCTACTGAGGTCTCAAAAAAGATCTGGAGAGCTGGCGCACTAGTTAAGAGCACTGACTGCTCCTCCAGAGACCCAGATTCGATTCCCAGCACCCACATGGTACACAGACATATGTGAAGGCAAAACACACGCACACCACCGCACACACTGGACACCTGATCTTGTGACTGGTGGCACAGGTGGTCCGTGTGACACTAGGTAAGTCTGTACACAGCTGAACTCCCCACATGCTGGAAAGCACTGGGGAGATACATAAATAGCAAAAGCACTATTGGCTGAGGCTAAGCACATCTGAGCGGTGACTGGCAGGGGTTATAACCTCAAATCTCTCTTTTGCAACCTCAAATCTCTCTTTTGCAAGGAACGGGCTGGGAGGCAGGGAAAACATCACTGGATCAAGAATACCATGCTCTGATGCTAAAAACCTTGTGGAAAGAGCCAAAGGCAGACGAGTTCTGTAATCGATAAGTGATGTCTGCCATGGGGGTGGGGGGGGCAGGTTGGGCAGTGGGAACACATACAGGATCTCTTTAACATCCTTACCTTGAGAAGTCCTCTAGAGCCCACATTCTTTGTAGCTGTAGACACAGACCAAGGACTGCACTGTGTTTAAAGGGCCCCAGGAATGAAACAGTGTTTCTCAGGAGGCACAGAACTGTACTGGCGTGCAAGTCAGGAGTGAGAAACTTTTGCCAACCTTTTTGCAGGGGTAGGGCGGGCTCAGAACACACATACTGCGGGTTGAACTGGACTTGGATTTGGGTTTACACACACTCCACCAATACATACTTGCAAACTGGTACATTTATTTTTTGTAACAACATTCTCTGCTTTGATAAATGGCAATAACACATCTTCCAGATGACACCTATCCCCAGGGTCCTATTCTCTCTGCTCCCACGATTCTCCTAGCAGACAAAGAGCTGTGAACATAACTTGTCCTGGGAGAAGGGAAGACACTTTAATTGCAAATAAATCAAGCCCATTTTCATACCTTACCTCATAATCCACACTGGGTTACTATCACCTCTCATCTGAGAATTAGCTCAAAATAAGGAGTAAGCAGAAAAAGATTCTTTAGTATACTAGACATGCATTTTTTTTTTCTTTAAAAAAGTCACCAGGTGCCCAATACCAGAGGGCAAGTCCCTCACATCGAGCTGCCTGTAACCAGGCAAGGTCGCCACCATGCTGCAGATGTGAAATGGCCAGGAATGAGCTCTTCCTGCGGTGTCATCTCCCTGGGAGTGGACTCAAGATCCAGTTCTCCATCACCCTTCATGAGGCAGCCCCCCCCTCCCCCCCGCCGCCACGCCTGGATTTCTGGGAAACAGTTAAGTCGCTGTTTCACTGGCTACAAATCCAGTAAGAAGGACCCGCCCTTGGCTGGGAAGTCCTACAAAATGAGATCCTGGTTGGTGGGTGGCCTGAGATAAGTCAAAGAGCTGCAAGAGTTCTCATGCAAGGAAGTCAGCAAACAGCCTGCCTGGTGCTTTGCCGTCAGCCTCGCCTGTTTCAGGGATAAGGTATCTTGCATGTGTACAAACGGCATCCTTTTTCTGGTCCTAGAAGATGCAAGCAAACTCCACACTGTTCATCTATGAATATACTTTTCACAAGTCAGTCATTTCATTAGGGAGCCCCCGTTAGAGAAAGCACAAAAGCATAAGGCGGTATAGCATCATGGTTAAGGATCATAGCTTGTGTGAAGAATTTTGAGGCTCAAATATATACAGTCATACCATTATGCATGTTCATGTGTGTAGGTGCACAATGTGTATGTGTGTACACATGTGTCAGTGCAGACTAGCCAGTTCAAAAGTTTCCAGAGATTCTCCTGTTTCCACTTCCGATCTCCTGACTAAACTGCCGTGGTTATGAAAACACACTACAAATGGGTTCTGGGGATTTGAACTCAAGTCATTAAACTTGCAGGTAAGCACTTTTTATGGATGGACAAACCTCCTGAGCCTTGGACTGTTTTTCAGGTGTATGAACTTGGACACACGATTTAAAGTTTCTAAGTCTCACTTTTCTCTCAGTTGTAAAATGGGAATGGTAACATTGCTACATTGTCGGCCTGGTGTATTTACAAATTTACATATGCTGGCGGCTCATCAGAAGTAAAACTCTCGGAGTAGCCATGACCTGTCACAATCCCTTCAGAAATCGCTGCTGCTTAGGGACAACACGACAGACCCACACTTTGAGTCTACACACTTTTAGACAGGACTGATTTATTGTGGCTGAGACAGCTTTGACAGATGGAAGTCATCTGATTCCCCACAATCTAGCACAACAGGAACCCCAAACTGAAAACAGAAAGCCTAGGACCAAGGCATAATGACAGAGAGCTGATATTACAGGACAAATCAAACACAGCAAGGACTCATTTCAGGGGCGTGGGGGTATTCAGAAAGGGGACAGGCAGCCTGACATTCCTCAAGAGTCCCCGAAGGCACTGCTGCATGGTAGAACCGACTAATGGGCCATGTGGACTGTTACGTGTGCCTCTGTCTTGCAGGAAAAACATCACGTATACGAACTATGTGGAAAGGCAGGGAACCAATTTCTCTACCACCAGGCAAGCACTACCAAAAAAAAATTTAAGTAATATTTCAGTGCTGCAAGACAGTCATGTGCACAGAAGATCCCCTTGGGGAAAACAATTCCCAACAAAGTTGGGCCAGAGAAGTGTCGTATTTATAAAGCTGAATCATCACTGTGAATCACTATATAAATTCACCATCACCACCACCACCCCCAAAAGACAGTGGCTACATAGCTTTGGTACAAAGGATCAAGGCCAACTTGCCTACGAGATTTTTAATGGATGACATGTTATTCTATGAACTGCCCCTTTCAACTCAACTCGTGAAGGGGAGCAGTGCAAAAAGACAGACAAAAATCCAACACCAAACAAGGCTTCCCACTAATACCAAGGGACGACCATTTGTGGGAAATCCTGCCGATGCCAAACAAGGCTTCCCACTAATACTCAGTAACGACAGTCTGTGGGAAGTCCTGCCCCTCTCTGTACTTGACAACACATGAGGGAGGCTAGACAATGCGGTCTTCAAGGTCCGGCCAGACGGGATGCTATGGGGTGAAGTTACCTCACCCAATCAATGGGTACCCAGTAAGTGTCCTTGCTCAGCTTCTCTAGGACCGCTCTGAGCTGGCTGCAGATGCCCTGCAGGTCCTCCCTCACGAGCACAGCGTCAATCAGGTGCCCATAGTGCTGATCAATGAAGGCAGCAGAGGCGGCCATCTCTTGCTGCTGTTCATCCTGCAAGGAAAGGGACAGTATGGGGCCTGGGGGAACACGCCCCCATCGGAACCTGCATTTATTTATTGTGTCGGATGGATCCCTGTGTCCTGTAGATAACCTTAACTGTGAGCGTGAGACCAGAGTGTAGTAACAGTGTATCACACAGAAGGAAATCAGTGGGCAGCAGACACAATCACTCACTCACAAAATATCCCCTGAGGACCTCTGAACTGAGAACCATTGTTTCGGGATACCTTATTATATCTGTGTATAAAAGTCAAGTTCATGTTCCTGGCCCCAAATGTTTCCAAAGAGTGTGAAGCTGGATGTGATAGTACACACCAGCAATCCCAGTACTTGGGAGGCTAAGGCAAGGGGATCCAGCCTGGGCTGCAAAGCAAGACCCTGTCTCCAAAAAATAGCGGAGTTCTATTGACTAGTAGCAGAGAACTGATTGTGTGTTTTACACCAGGGCTGGGTTAGGATAGCGAAGGGAGGATGACCTAGGAGAGCCTTGGGACAACTCCGCTAAAATACCCCATATCTCCTAGGGCACTTCGCTTCCTTCCCAACACCTCGCATTAAGATCTACACAAAAACTCTGCTTTCCCCAGTCTGGTGGGGCTTCATGCAGAGTCCCTAGAAATTGGAATTTCAATCGTGTAGCCCAGACTACGAGCCTGGTTTGTGGAGAAAGTGGCAGATCTACCTGAGTGGCTTCACCGATGCCCCTTTCTGTCCCTCTGCAGTCCTCTGTTGCCCTCTCTGTTTCTAGGGACCTGTTTTCACAATGCCATATGGGAAGGTGGGATTCTGGCCTCCCCCATGGAGACCTATTTCCAAAATATGCCCCCCCCCCGTCATCAGTTCCTACTTTTCTGCAGCATCAGTGATTTCAGGGATGAGTGATGAAGGCCCAGACATTTTTTTAAATGCTGGAAACCTAAGAAAATACTGAGCTCATTTCTTCTTATATCTTCCAAGAGGAAAAAACTTAGGTTCCTCAGGGAAGTGTTTTGCAATCCTTTCTTCTCTCTTTCAGGGCTATTCGTATACTGAGAAGCCCTCTGCAGTGTCTCCACACAGCCCCTGGACCTTCAGTCCTGCCTCACCCACTGCTGCAAGCAAGCAAGCAAGCAAGCGCGCACGCACGCATGCACACTCGTAGCACAAAACCAATGAAAACCAAGGTGACAACTCGTGAGGAAAGACACCTAAAGCTGACCTCTGATCTCCCTATTCACACTGGTGTACATGCACACACACACACATCCTGCACAATGACCTGTATATACACACCACATACACATGCAACATTTGGGTTTGACTCAGAAATCCAACAGCTGAGTGTGGTCTGTCACACTCACACAGGATTCCTGACAGTTATGGGTTCCCTGTTAGGAGAGGATGTTGGCATTAGGTCGTAGAGGGTGGTGAGTCCAGGCAAAGACGTCCTTCTTAAATTAGAAGGCATGGTCCCCACCCACCCTGAGCCTTCCAGCTACATGACCATCTTTTCTTAGTCTTGTAAAAGGGATCTTAATGACAGCCTTATGAGGAAAACATGCCCTCTGTCCCTCTTCCTCAGAGGACCCACAGTCAGCTAGGTGCAGTCCCTCCCTTGAAAGGAGACACGATCAACTTGAAACTTACAAGCCGAGCTGCTGTGCCCTCAGAATCTGGAGACACAGGCGGCGTCTTCCTTTTCTCCTGAATTGCAGGTTTTACAAATATAATATAGGGTTTAAACTCAGGGGTCCTCAGGTGTCTTAGTGCCTAAAAAAAAAAAAAAATTCCAGAAGATAATATGCTTTTTGCAACACATACATTCTGGAAGCTCAGTCCTCCTGGGCTTTCATCCTCAAGGGTCCTGGTGGTCAGTCCCGAGACGATGGACTTCTACTGGGCAGACTAGCCGCAGTCTCTGATCCTTTACTTTGACACTGAACTCCCCTGGTCCAGACAGGCTACTTGAGAACAGAGATTCTCTCTTCGCTGCGACTCTCCAACCCAGGCAACCTCCTCGGGCTCTTTCGGATCAGCCCATAGCTGAGCCAAGGGTTCAAGGCTCAGCATGCATAGGTTTTAGTCTCCACCGTCAATCTAACTACACTGTGTGCGACTGGGCTGTTCCACGGGCCACCTTCCGATACTCAAAGCAGCAAAGGTTTGCAGAGTAAAGGAAGTGACGATCTATGGGGTCACTGGGAGCAAGGACAGATTTCTGTTTTCCCACACGCAAACTGTACTGCTAGCAGAGTGCATCTTCTGCACAGGGTAAAGGCCTCCATTTGTCCACACCGAGATTAAATTTCTACACACTATCTACATACACACAAAAATCAATAAAACCATGTTTCAAAAAATATTTCAGAAGCTGGGCATGGTGGTGCACACCTTTAATCCCAGCACTCGGGAGGCAGAGACAAGAGGATCTCTGGGTTCTAGACCAGCCTGGTCTACAAAGGCAGGACGGTCAGTGTTGTATGCAGCTTCTTTGTGTACAGAGAAATAAACCCTGTCTTGAAGAAAAACCCGAAAATCTTGGAGGAGCTGGAGCAATAACTCAGCACTGAAAAGCACTGACTGACCTGCTCTTCCAGGGGACCCAGTTTCAATTTCCAGCACCCACCTGGTGTCTCACAACTGTCTATAACTGCAGTTCCAAGAGATCCAATGTCTTCATCTGGTCTCCTCGGGCACCGTATACACGTAGTGCACAGATACAGCAGCAGGCAAAACACTCACACACATAAAAATAAGATGAGGATTTAAAACAAATCTTTGACATTTGTATTTTGATAGTTTTAAAACGGTTTATTTTTATGTGGATGAATGTTTTGCCTGTGTGTGCCTGGTGCCCTTGGAGGCCCAAAGACAGGTTGGAGTCCCTAGGATTGAAGTTACAGACAGTTTGTGAGCTACCATGTGGCGCCAAGAAGTGAACCTTTGTAAAAGCACACACACTTATACCTGCATGAGTGCAGGTATCCGAAGAGGCCCAAGGAGGTGATGGATCCCCTGGAGCTAGAATTACAGGCAGCTGTGAGGCACCCAGCGTGAAAGCTGGGAACTGAGCTCTGGCCTCCTGCAAGAGCAGTGTGTGTTCTTAGGCGCTGAGCCATCTCTCCAGCCTCTAGGCATTAACTACCAACTCATGGTGAGCGCAAATAAGTGAGTCGTCCCCTTCCGGGCAAGCTGTGCTTTTAGAAATATGTTTCAAGGCGACTCCGGTAAAATAAAGCGCACACTCTATACTATAACATCAAAACTCTGCTCCTGTAGTAGGGGAAAAAAAATCCATATGCTGAGTTCAAAGTGAGGGAGTTTTTCTGAAAGACAAGGTTAAGAAGACGTCCAGATGCCTGCAGAGCCTGCAGATGTCCAGCCGCAGGGAGCCGGGACAGGCTCTGAAGGTCTGTGCAGGTTAGGCTGCTCCCCAACTCTTCCCTCGGGGCCTCTCCTCCACTACATATACTTGTTCCCATTGCAGAGGCAGAAGACTGGCAAGGAAGGAGAGGAGCAACAGCGTGGCCTGGGTATACACACTAACAGTTTTCTGCCCTGTTAAAATTGGCCAAGTAGAGCCAGGGACTTAAACATGTATGTGCGCTCCTGCGTGTGGCTAACGTGCATTTGCCAATGCAATGCCGGCAGAGTCCAGAGAGGGCATCAGATCCCCTGGAACTGGAGTTGCAGGCTGTTATCAGTCACTTCACATGGGTTCTAGGAATTGAACTCAGGTCCTGTGGAAGACCAGCGAGCGTGAGATACCAACCCACTCCCACCCCTTTTCAGACAAGTACTTAGTGTGTAGCCCAGGCTTATCTTAAACTCACCATCATCTTGCCTCAGCCTCCCAAGTTCTGGGACTACAGGCGTGTGCCACCATAGCTATAGTCAGTCTACTGCATGATTTGCTCCATGTAAGGGTTACTGTCCTGGATATCTGAGCTACTCAGAGGGTTCCTGAGCTCCCTCAAATTAATCCTGTACTTGACAGTAGCAGGCCATGTTTGGGGCTAAAAAAGATTTCATCCAATTCTCAAGAAGAGGGTCAAGCACGCCTAACATCAGTGTTCTGAGCTAAACCGTCCTTAGACTGTTCTAAAGAGTTCTATAGAATGGATAGCCACCCTGGGTTACAAGTTCCATAGACTCGCATGCCCAGATGGCCCACGAACTCACTTCTGGTTCTACATCCACCAAGCAAACTTTGTTTTTGGCCATAACAGCCTGAATGGCCTCCAGGCTGGTCCCATAGAGGTTCTCCTTATATTCACCGTGTTCCAGGAACCTAAAACATCATCAAAGGGGAAAGACTTCAGTTTCTGAGCAACCCAAATTTCACACACACACACAGACACAAAAGAAGAAAGAAAGGAAGAAAGGAAGGAAGGAAGGAGAGAAAGAGAGAGAGAGAGAGAGAGAGAGAGAGAGAGAGAGAGAGAGAGAAGGAAGGAAGGAAGGAAAGGAAAGGAAAGGAAAGGAAAGGAAAGGAAAGGAAAGGAAAGGAAAGGAAAAAGGAAGACAGACAGACAAAGCAGACTTTCCAATAAGACATCTCTCCCACTTCTTGCTTCCCCCCCCATCCTTCCAAAAGCCCACCCACGGGGTCAAATACTGATATAAAATCGGATGATCACAGAGACACACGGACCAGAGGGCCCACTGGCTCATGAAGCAACATACTTGTTATGATGCAAGTCAGCCTCGAACACTTGCTTGGAGACAAAGTGATACTCCACCCCTTCCTTCTCATGGCTCTTCCGGGGTCTGGTGGTGTCTTTTAAAGAAAGAAGAATTGCTGGGCCAAGAAGATCAGCAAGCCTGCGCCCCTGCCCCAGAGCTCATCACTGATCTCTGCAAGAACCAGCCACTTCCATTCATCAAGTGTCTTCAAAGTGCACAAGTCTTCCATCCAGGCCAAAGGAGCGCCCCTCCTTTTACAGACAGGATCTCACATAACCCAGACTGGCCTCAAATTCACGATGTAGAGAAGGATGATGTGAGGGGCAATACCGAGCTTTTCCAGAAGACAGAGGAACTGAGAAGACAGTTACCCAGCCTTGAGGATGCCCAGAAGACAGGGGAACTGGGAAGACAGTTATCCAGCCTTGAGGATGTCCAGAAGACAGGGGAACTGGGAAGACAGTTATCCAGCCTTGAGGATACTCTGCTTCTAGGTGGCATCAGGGCAATCCCCCAAAGAGCTGCTAAGGGCCCCTTCCCACATCACTGTCTTCAGACCTTTATCTGCTGATTCGATGTTAAGCATCTTCAGGAGCCCACGAGCCCCCTCATGATCTGCCCAACCTCCAATGCAGCTAGCTCCCTCTCCTGCCTCACTGGCTACACTAATGTTCCCAGTCCTTAGCACAGCTGCCTTGGGTCACACCGTCAACCCTCGGCACAGGCTCCTTCCTCTGTACAGCAAACGCTTCTTCTCTTCTCCGCTCAGAAAACTTCTATTTATACTTCAACATTCAATATAAAAGTCACCACCTCTGGGAAGCCTTGCCTGACTTCACCTTGCTGTGGGTGCCCAGAAACAGGCAGACCTGAATTCTGAATATAGGCTTCGCAGGAACAGAAGTGCGTGTGTGATGAACTCCTGACATCCTCCTGCTTCATCCACCTGAGACTTAAAGGCCGCTTCCGAAAGTCCTCAGAGCTGTGCTTCCAGAGTGGCCTCCACAGACCCACCACCTCCCCTAAGTCTCTTCTACTTTGGACAATGTTCTAGATGATTCTGATGGCTGTGGGCTTGGCTGTTGGACATGGGCTTGGCTGTTGGCCTTGGGATCAGGAAGAACAATGCTGTCTAAGGAAGTCTCTATAGTTATCCCTCCCCAAAACATTCTGGAAAAGATCATTCCTGTCCTACAATATTCCCTCCCCATGGTGACCAGACATCCACACTGCATCCCTCCAGGGCCAGGAGGCCAGAGAATGAGGAAAGGCACTTAGAGAAACAGGACATGGGGGAGCATGGGAAGCGGCCATATAGCCACCCACTTAGCAATGACCTGGGCTCCAAGCCTAGCTCCACCCCCTTCCCCTGTGTGATGCTATGCTAGTTACCTAACCTCCCCGAGCCTTGAGGCTTCTCCTCCTTAGTATGGCATTATATACCTCTTCTCTAGGGTACTGATAGCGAGAAGCCTAGTTCCTACATGTAAGGGCTTAGGACCTGGTTCTCATTCTCTTCTCCTCCTCTAGAACCAGGACCCACACCTACAACCAGGCAACCCACTGCCTTCGGGATTAGAACCACTGACAACACCCAGGAGTGTGCCCAGCCACCTCGCCAATTACCATCCAACTACAGCAATATCTCCCCTCTCAGTGGAATGTTTGGCAGTACCTCCACCTCACCAGCTCTTGGCTTCATGGTAGCCAGTATGCTCTGGACTCACTCCCCTTCCCAGTCAGACACTAGGCAGGTGATGCTGCAGCTGTCACCCGAGAACGAGACTCTTCCCATCATTCCGAGGTCCCCCCATATGTATATAACATATATATGTTATATAACAGGCAATGTCTGGTGGGTGCTCACACCCAAAGTACCAAAAAGGTTGAGATGAGTATGAAGAATTCAGTCCCTGGAAAGCATTCATGGGCATGCGTGCACACATGCACGTACGCACTCACTCATGTGCGCGTGCACACACACACACACAAGCCCTCTTACGTGGAACTGCGACACCAAAGTGCTGGGGGTCCTCGGCCACCACCCTTTGCTTCAGCTCATGCAGTTGGGCTCCCAGAGACCCTGGAACAAAGGGAAGGTTGCCTCAGTCCCTACAGAACTCCTTCCTCACCACGCCTGAGGAAGCCAGCCCACCTGGAAACTCAGGATATCACCTACCAATCAGAACCACCAGGCGGGGCCGCTCCCCAGGCTGCTGTTGGTACCTGGCCACCTCCTCATAGGTCAGCAGCTCCTGAGACTCGGCTCCTGCAGCCACCTTTGCCTCTTGTGAGCCACCCAGCCGCTCCCTGCAGCCTAGCCGGAAGCTTCTCCGAAGACCAGCTTGAGGAGGGAAAAAGGACAAGGTGGCATTGGTTCTGAGATTCCCCAATAAAGGCCTTCTACAGGGAGCCAAGTATGGAGGTAAGGCTGGGCGCCTGGCTGCCCAGCCTCCTGCGCTGGCCACACAGGTGACCCCCACACCCAAAGACTGGAGCTCAAGGTCACTGTTTTCCTTGCTGTGTGACTGACCTTGGATTAATACGTTGCTTCATTTCTCTGAGCCTCAATTTCCTTATCTGTAAAATGGGAACTCTGATGTTCAAAGGCAGTGGATGGGTCTAGATTGGATCCCAGACCAGGGGAAATAAAGGACATTATTGGGATAACTGGTGACATTTTAATAACAGCATATAAGACAATAGAATTGTATGCAGAGGAAATGTCCAAGATTTGATCACTATCCTGAAGTCGGGTCATAGGATGTCCTGTCCATAGAAAATACACACTGAGGGGCTCGGGGGTACAGCGACAGGATGTGTACATTAACTCTCACGTGACAGGCGGCAGCAAAAGAAATGAGAAAGGCTCGGAGAGCTAAAAATCTCTGCCTAGTCCTGTGAGTCTGAAATCACATCTGAACAAACACCGGGAGACATCTGCCCGTCTTCTATGACCTTTGAGGGGACCCTGGGGAAAACAAAACCCCTTCGCTGTGTGTGGTGGTGAGGCCCACACTGAATAAACTCCAATCACAACGATGAAGATAAAAATTAGTGACAGCGTAGGGCTCTGTGTCTCTCTCCAGTTCTGCAGCTGGGCGGGCCCTGGGCCTGAGTGGGCACCGCCTTCTGCTGACTGATTCTTGGCAATGAGATGAGGGTCCCCCAGGCTCAGCAGCTCCTGTCAGGTTCCTGGGGGAGCCTGGGCCTGGGCTTGGAGGGTTTCCAGGGGAGCAACTCACCCACATAGTGCCCTTTGGGGTACCCTTCACAGTCACAGGTCTCTAGAAACCAAACAGAGAGGGGGTAAGACACACTGGATACATCCTCAAACCCACAGGGACCCAGCCCCTAGGTAGTCAGGCAGAGCCCTCCGTGATAGTGATGGGGGAAGGTCTAGAAAAGACCTTTGTGGCTTGGGACCAGCTCTTCTGTTTCCAGCCCTTGGCGGGGATTCTGGGCCAGGAAGCCCCCTCCCCGTCTTTGTGAGCCCAGATGAGACACAGGAATAAGATGGGAGGCCTCACCCCCTGCCCTGCCTTCCTGTTTCTTCTCTTACCTAGCACTGAGGTCACAGTATCATCCTTTAATGCCAGACACATGGGGAGGGGGTCCTAAGGCTTTGAAGCCTGTTCCCAACCCGCGCATCTGGGCAAAGGTACCCAGGTGCGGGGAGGAAAACCAGCGCCCTCAGCCCCAGAGGGGCCCCAGAAAAGGGGCCTCACTGATGTGCACGGGGACAAACACCAGGCCTACCTTCGTCACAAGGCTGATCATCTGCAGTTTGCATAAAAGACAGATGGGACAGCGTTAGTGCAGGGAAGCAGGAAGCCCTGCGGCTGAGAGGCAGCTACAGCCTCGGCAGCCTGAGGAGAACTCCATATGCCCCGTTTCCTTGCTCCAACAAGCCTATGATCTGAACGGTGGTGTGTTATTAAACCCCAGCCCTGCTAATTAGTCTTCTTGTGTGCGGCTCATCAGCAGCCGGAGGAAGTTAGTGTGTGGCCCGGGGAAGCAGCCTCCTGGCCGGCATACTCAGCAGATTCCCCCCCTGCCTGGAAATGCGGCCACTGGCAATGGCTGACGGAGTGACTCCTTCTGAGGTCCCACGGTAGGAACGGAACCCGGTCCCCCCCTTTCCAAGAGTCTAAGGCCTGCTAGGAAAATGCAGGTACCTGAACAGGCCCCCCTCACTCAGTAGGAGCCACCAGCAACAGAGGGTAGATTTGGGGAGAGTCCCTCTTTGTGAGGGACTCTAATCCAAGCCCTCCCCAAAAGACCTCTAAAACCCACGTGGAACCTTATGACTCTCCATGCATCCATTCAGGGAGTGAGGCTGCCATCCCACCCACTTCACAGGGCCACTGTGACCAGAGGCAGGGGAGGGGGAACGGTTCTGCAGTACAGCACCTGCCTTGTGCGGATGAGGCCCTGGGATTGGACCTGCCACAACCAAACAATAATTCTTCAAAATTACAAGGCGGTAGGCAAGCCTGTTTTCAGGGCAAGCTGCACAGAGAATTTCCAACAAATGCCAGCCAACAAGCTAAAGCTGTCTCAACCACAGAGAAGTTCTTAGCATGCTTCCATGGGACGCACTAGACAGCAATTGGTGTCTATCTCAAATTCAGAACTAATGGGATTTTCTGTTTGAACCTCCCAACGCTATCACAGAGGTTGCAAGGACACTTAGCAAGGGTGTGCAACTTCTTGGCTTCTCTGGGCCACACTGTCCTGGACCAAGCAGGGTTATCCAATCAGTGGCCCAGGGCTTGGGGGAGGGTACATGCACTGAAGAGATGCTGAGACAAAATATTATCTAAAAGTTCACACTCAAGAACCACAAAATTGAGTTACAAAAAATAAATAAATAAAGTCACAAAAAAACATAATGGTTTAAGCAATTTTACAATTGGGGTACATTCATAGCTAATCCTACAATGCATACGGTCATGCGTGGACACCCGATTCCCATTCCATATCAGCAAATTTTAATGTTCAAGTTCAAAGTGTTCCTTAGGCAGCTGAAGAGAGCTTGGCACTGTCTTCCAAACAGACACCCACAGAGGCTTGCATACCAGCTTGGCATGGTGTTAACATGTCCCCAGGGATATCCATGGACCCCAATACAGAAGTTCTTCTCTAGGATGGCTGTCCTCCCCTCCCGATGCTTCTCCCCACCTTCTCTTTCCTCTGGAGGTCTGCAGGCTCAGACAGGGCCTCTGATGACCCTCCCTCTAACTCAGTGTCAGTTTCTTCCACCCCTCCCGCACCCCACCTCCGCCACTCTACTCACAGGGGGGCTTTTTGAAGCTCTGGGGGCTTGGCAGGGTGCCTGTCGTTCTCCGGTAGCTCAGCCGCCTGCAGGGACACGGGTGGACGCCATCAGTTGGGTTAGAGAACTAGCTGAAGGGAACTTTCTAGAAACTTGGGGAAACCAAGGCCTGAATTCCACGGCTGGATACACCTGGGCATGCCAAGGACCTCCTACTTCACAGGGAGCTCTGGGTAGGGAAGGGGACACTTTCACAGATCTTAGTCTAGTTTATAATGGGGGAAAATGAGTCTCCCAGACTGTGAAAGGTTTGTCCTTCCCAAAACAGTCACATGAAGGAATGCGAGCTGGTGCCCGGGTCATCATTGCTGGTTATGCTACCTCAGCTGATTCCTGAGGCAGGGAGGTTCTTCTCCACCCCTACCCTGCCTCTCCATCCCCAAGGAAAACGGAAACCAGCAGAACTCTCAGGAAGATCTAGCTATGGGTCAGAAGTGACACTGATATCACATTCCCCACATACACTACTAGAGGGCCTGGTCCTCCCCAGCAGTATCCAAGACAGGTGTCAGGCCATCACCCAGGTCTCCCTTGGGTCAAGCATCATGGCAGGGCTCTTGCAGCATCTAGATTCCATATTTCAGAGGCAAGAGTCTGGGGAGAATGCTGGTCAAGTGCCTGCCCTGCAAGCAGGAGGAACCGAGTTTGAGCCTCAGCATCAACAAAAGAACTGCTGGAGGCTGTGACACACGGTTGTAATACCAGTCCTGGGGAGGCAGGCTCGCTGGCCATCAAGACTAGTCACATCAGCGGGACAGGTTCAGAGACCCTGTCTTAAAAACTAAACTGAGAACAATCAAGGAAGACACTGGGTACTAACCTCTGCCTCCACATATGCACACACGAGGGCACGGGTGCATGCATACACACGTGCAAAAAAATAAAATAAACGAAAATAACAAAGCAGGTAAGGGCTCTCTCCCACCTGTAAGACAGTGAGACCTGCAAACCTTCTGTGTGCATGATCACTATAGCAACCTGCATCAGAGAAAAACTGCAGCCCGCCTTAGGGGGCAGCCACAGGGAAGTCAGACAGTGCTCAGGCACGACCCTTCCTCCGTGAAGCCTTCCCTGCATGCCTGGACAAGGGTTCATGATCCTGGTATAAGATCACAAAGAAAACGTCCCTCACACCTGTCACCCCTACATAAAGTGTGTGTTGGAAGGAGGTCTGGTTTTTCCTCTGCACTGTGAGTTCCTTCAGGGCAGAGCAAGGGTTCACAGCTGAGGTTAAGAAGCCTAACACAACTGCCAGGGATGCTGGCTTGCACTCAAGAGGCTGAAATAGGAAGACTGTCATGAGTTCAAGGTCAGCCTGTACTATAGGGCAAGATCCAGCCTCAAAACAATGCTACTAACACTAACAACAATAGTAACAACAGCAGCAATAATATATGACTAAAAATGACAAAGGGGCTGTAGAGATGGCTCAATGGCTGAGAGCAGTGGCTGCTCTTCCAGAGAACCCAGGTTTGACTCCCAACACCCACATGGCAGCTCACAACAACCTGTAACTCCAGTTCTCCAGGAGATCCAATGCCCTCTTCTGATGTCCACATCCCCAGCCACTACACGCACACGGTGCATACAACATACATGCAGGCACACACATACACATTAAATGATTTTTAAAAGATATACAGCACAAGCCAAACCAATCCTAATAAATACAGCTCACAACCAAGTGACCGTTCCTCGTGAAATATTACATAAGCATTAAGATGATATACAAGGAATATGCAAACACGGGAAATGCTAATGTCAAACTCGCAAGTTAAAAAAGGGAAACTCTGGGTGCAACACACACAGAGAAAGCACAGATGGGAGACAAACTGTGCTCTTTGGACGCACAGGGCTCTGGGTAATTTTCTCTTCCTAGTCCCCCTTCTGAATGTTCATCAATCCACTCTCTGCTAGTTCATGTTATAAGGTATCGTCGGTGCTGTGTGCGTGAGCTCCATATCCGCAAACTCAACCCACTGCAGCTTGAAAACATTTGGGGAAAACCCTTGAGTCTACAGTGGCTGTGTACTTACTCTCTTCTCCTTGTCCCTGCAGAATACAGCGTGCCAACCTGTCACATGGCCCTTACACCTAATAGCTGCCTTAGTTTCTTTATTGCTGTGATAAGAGGCCATGACCAAGACAACTTAGAAAAGAGTTTAATTTGGGGCTCACAGTTCCAGAGGACTGGAGTTTATGACCATCATGATGGGGACCATGGACGCAGGCGGGCATGGTGCTGGAACAGTGCTGAGGGCCCACAACCCACATGCACAAAGCAGAGGAAACTAACTGGCAATGGCAATGATATGGGCTTTGGAAACCTCACAGCCCAGCCCCAGTGACACACCTCCTCCAACAAGACCACACCTCCTAATCCTTCCCAGACAGTTCCACCAGCGGGAACCAAGCATTCAAACATGAGCCTAGGGGGATTGTTCTTATTTAAACCACTACAGTGTAGCATCCGAAATCATCCAGAGAAGAGTCATAGCACCAAGACAATGTGTGTGGGGGGAGGGGGTCATATGCAAATACAATACAATTTTGGACAAGGCCCTTAAGCACCTTTTGATTTTGGTATCCAGAAGGTTCTAGAAGTATATTTAGAGTATAGTAACGGACAACTGTATGCATTAACTCAGTTCAAATGTTCTAGCTGGTCCTGATGTGAGGCCTGAAGGGAGGCTGAAGCAGGCCTGCAAGTTAAGGCTATCCTGAGCTAAAGAATGAGTTCAAGGCCAGCCCGGGCAACTTAATGAGGCCCTGTCTCTAAACAGAAAAGTGAAACAGAAGGCTGGACCTGTAGCTCAAGTAGAGCGCGTGCCTCATCAGTTCCTGGATTTGATTCCCAATAGTGAAAAAGAAAAGCCAATGTCCCTGCATTTATTGAAATCTCCAACAGCCATTTCCACTAGCTATGGGACCAGAACAGACACAGACACAAAGGAAACTGTATTTCTGTCAGCAGGCTCCCCCACGACTGAGGTGACAGAGACTCAGCGGGTTTGGGTTTCAGAGTACCTGGGCCATCAGTCACATGGCGGCAACACCCCAAACCTACCTCTCCTGGAACTGCTTAGACGGGATGAGGCCAGCTCGAAGGTTAGTGTCTCCCACTCTCTTGGCCTGCCACCAGGTGGGGTCGTCTTGGCTCACCACCTCCAGGACCTGCCTCCGCTGGAAGGGCAGGCCTGCCTCCTGGCAGGGGATGGCACGGTCCTCCCGAGGGTCATAGTGGAAGAGGGCACGCATGAACACCTGCAAGGCAAGGGCTGCAGTGAGGGGACCTTTCTATATAAGGGCACAGGCCGCATAATGACAGCGGCCCTTCATAGTTAGACATAGTGGTCTGTAGTGTAGGAAGCTAGTTAGACACCCTGCTTTTGTTTCTTAGGGGTCTTTATCCATTTACAATATTTAAGTCAAGAAATCCATAGGTAATAGGAAAACGCCTGTCTGGGGAATGGCTCAGTGGCACAGTGTGCTTGTCCAGCACCTTGGAGACACTGCTTCCATCCCCAGCAGCACCAACACCAAAACCAAACAAACAGGCTCGGAAAACAGGGGCCAGTGGGTAAAGGCGCTTCACATGCCAACCTGACAAACTGAGTTCCAGTCCCCAGTTCTCTTCACCAGAGAAAAATAACACCTACAAGTTGTTCTCCGGCCTCTGTGTGTGCACTGTGGTATCACACACACATGCACGCACACGCACACACACATGCACGCACACACACACACAATCTTACTTAATTAAAATGAAAACGAAAAAAAAGAAAATATATAGACAGGTCCCACATCTGACTTTTTCTTTCTAACCAAAATGTTTCCCTGTGGCCCTGATCCGCCACGCTTAGAGCCTCAGCCACACTAAGTAACAACTAACCCTGGAGACACGAAACAAACACACACACAATGTGCAACCATTGTTACTTTTACTACGACCTGCTCTTGATGAAGTCAGGCGCCATCTATGCAAGGAAGGACCCAGGGGTTCTCAGAGGAAGGAACCCAGACGTCAGCAAAACCTACTTGGTCGACTCCCAAGTCTGTAACGGGCACCCACAGCCTCGACAGTCCCACCTTCCTTGTCTGCCATGTATTTGGCCAAATCTCCTCCCTGGGAAAGGCGGGATAGGACACAGAGCAGCCTCCCACCTCTTTGCTCCCTCGTCACCCAGTGCTATGAATTTATGGCAAGTACTCTAGTTCTAGACTGCACGGTCACATTATTACAGCAGCAAAGAGAAAAGAAAGAGATCAGGGTCATCTTCAGACGTGCCTGCGTGAGATTCCCTCATGCGACCAAAACAAAAGATTAAAGTAGACAGCAGTAAGAACCTTCTGGGCCTCTGAGGTAGAGACAGACACCCTCACCCAAATACAGACACGATAGTGCAGGGAGAGGCTGTCCAGACAGAGCAGTAGGTCACAAAGAAAGATTTAAGAGGACAGGGCTAAGGGACAGGGTACCACATTCTTCTCCTGTATCAAGTCCACAGTGTGACCCCACACTGGGGTCAATGTCATTTATGCCCTGGGAGTTAATTCAAGAGCACTAGGAAGAAACAGCCACGGCAAGGTCCTTCAGTGGCTGCAAAACAAGAGGCCAGGGGAGACATCACCTGTCCCCAATCACCTGCCCTTCATCAATAATGTCTTGGCACCTCTGCTGGGCCAGAAGCTGTCCTGAGCCTTCCTTCAAACATTCAGCACAGAGTGGAAAGGCTGGTTGGCCTGCTCCTTCACCACCTGATGAAAACTCATCTTTTTTTTTTTCTCCTTTCTGTCTCACGTCCAAGAACTTCAAGTCCAAATTCATCATGAAATCAAATCAATACCCTCTGCCATCCTCAATACTCTCCCACCTGGGCTTCCAAACAGTCTCATTCTGCACCTCCCTGCCTCTGACCTTCACCCATTCCAAGTCCTCCAGGGCAGCGGTTCTCAACCTGTGGGTCTCGACCCTGTGGGGATTGTATATCAGAGATTTACAATTCATAACAGTAACAAAACTACAGTTAGGAAGTAGCAACAAAGTAATTTAATGGTGGGGGGGTCACCGCACGTAAGGAACTGTATTAAAGGGGTGCAGCTTTAGGAAGGTTGAGAACCACTGCCCAGAGAGCTTGGGCTGTCCAGAGAGCTTTCGGAGACACCCTTGTGATCAGAGTGCCCTTAACATCTCACCAAGGCAGGCGAGATGGCTCAGCAGGTAAAGGCACTTGCCACCAAACCTGATGACCTGAGTTCAAGCCCCCAAACCCACATTGTAAAAGGAGCAAACTGACCCCTGCTAGTTCTCATCTGATTTCCGTGCTGAGAGGCACTGGCCCCACAGACCCGAGAAGCAGGTCTTCTTCCCACGGTGGGGCTGTCTCCTGGGCTCTGGGCTGGGCTCCCATCCCCAGGGTTGTACCACTGTAGTGCACGCCAGCTGACTTCAGGGTACACCTGCACCCCTTTGCCTGAGGACTTACATCCTGCAGTTGCTGAGTTTGCTCCTCTCTAATCTAGCAGTTGGCAGCTACAAAGAACAAAGCCCCAGTGCCTGCTGGGAGTTATGTACACATCTCCCCAGTTCTTGGCCGGGGAGAACAGCAGCATGTTCTGATCCCCAAAGCCCTTTGGGATTAAGCTTCAGGAACCCTCAGTGGGTGGTGACTTCTGGGTAGCAAATTCTCCAGTAGGACTGCCTGCCCTTCCCCTCAGCTCCCTACCCATATAGCCTGGGTCACTTCCCACCAAATAAGCTGTGTGCCTTCAAACCCTTCAGCCAGGGTCTGCTTACAGGAGCACCCAAACTAGGCAGGAATTGTGCCGAGTCCTTCACAGCTGAACCCATATCCCCAGCAATGCTCCTCCCACCTGCCCCCTTAAGCCCTCCCACACTGCCCTTTCTCTCAGACTCCTCCAGGCCTTTGTCTAACAGATGCCTTGATCTGACCCTTCTCTCTGAAATTCTAAACATCTTTACCTCCCTCCAACCCCAGCACCCAACCCGAAATGCCTCCTGAGATACCTCTTGCGCTACAGACTCTTCCAGAACCACTTGCCACACAGCAGTGAACCATTTGTTCGACAATCCCCCTTCCACAGTAAAAACCCTCCAGCAGAGAGGTCAGGAGCAAAGGTAGGCCCGGCGAACAACCAAGCTAACAGCAGCAACTTCACTGATCCGGAATTCAGTTCCTAAGCACCTTCTCTCCGTGGCCCAGATTTTCTACTCAATTACAGTAAGCTTGTCTTTTGTTAGCACACCATGCAAAATCCTGTTTCCAAACAGCAGGGTGCAATGAGTCACCTAGGCTGGAGTCCTTGGCTGGAGAGAGGTTATGGGGCCAGATGCACAAGATGTTCAGAGTACAGCGACCAAAGCCTGGCAAGGTTCAGACACCCACCCTGCCTCAGCGGAGCAAGCCCCAGGGAGCCCACCTCCCATACCTTGCTCTCTTTGAAGCGGTCTTCCTCCTGGGTGGCAGGGATGATCTTGAGGGTGATGGATCCCTGGGACTGGGCCTAAAGGGAGAGGGAACAGAGGTCGATGGTTTTCTAGACCCGATGCTCAGTGAGTTCCGGTCCCACTTCCTAAGTGAGTGTTCAGAATGAAAGACAGACTGACAGCTTCCATTCCTCTGACCGGGTGGGATTTGCTATTAAGAATCAAGTGTCTGCCTAGGCAGTTAATGTGGACTGCCCGGGATAGAGCACGTAAGGAAACGAAAACGCTCCCTTTACATGGGACACAGAGACTGGAGATTTTCATTAGGACTCAAGGTCCCCAAAGCGCCAGATCTCGGGGGTCCCATGACCTCCCCTTCTTGGGTTATTTTAAATTCTATTTATTTTTTATGTATGTGAGTGTTTTATCTACATGTATGTCTATACACCATTTGCATGTCTGGTGCCTGTGGAGGCCAGAAGAGGGCATCAGATCCCCTGGCACTGGGTTTATAGATGGTTATCAGCCGCCATTTCGGTGTTGGGAATTGATCCTGGGTCCTCTGGAAGAGCAGTCAGTGCTCTTAATCACTAAGCCGTCTCTCCAGCCTCTCGTGGGCTATTTTAATAACCCACTTCAGTCAAATCATCCTAGGTCCTGCCTGATTAGTACTTCCTTCCTTGGTTCCACTCCTCCGCAGGGCTCCCATCTCAGGCCGTTCCCACCTTTCTAGGCAGTTTCCTTCCCTTCAGAGGCCTGCACCTCAGTGTCAGAGTCCGAGAGGAAGAACAGGATAGCCCCAGAACAGATGACAACACTGTTTTCATCCCCCCGAATCTTCTCACTTGATACCCTTCTTCCATGCTAATAATAACAGGCAGGAGTTGAAAAACCTCTCTGTTCCCATGTTAGCGCAAAGGAGGCTGGAAGCTAGTTAGACTAGGATAAACCCGAGACTTGAAAGGTCCTCAGAAAACAGAGCTGGGGTGAAGAGGAAGACCAAGCCGAAGAGAAGAGCTGAGAGAGAGGCAGATCAACTGGAAACCATTCGGTCTGCCCCATCCTCACACAAACAGGGAAGCAGAGGCAGGGGCTGTCCTGGCTGGGAAGCCCCCATGCTGGGTCTCTGAAGAACCCCCCCCTCCCCCCAGCCATGCTACACGGACCAGAATCTGACTGATCTCGTCTGGACGCTTGTGCAGGACAGCGATCCCGTTCACCTCCCGGAGCTCGTCACCGACATGCACCAGACCTAGGAGACACAGGGATGGAGGTTGGCTCGGCACTAAAACAGTGGCCCTGATGCTGGGCTTCATGCCTCTGAGCACTAGGGGAGTTACTGCAGGGCAGATTCAGGTCTAAAGCTGGAGAAGAGAGACACGTACTCAGTATCAAATTCAAACCCTCCTCTGGGGAGGTGTCCGAGTACAAGGCACATTTGGGAGCCAGGCACATACAACAGCCCTACAAAGCCACACTGCTAAGAAGTGACAGAGCTACCAAGCATGCATAGGCACTTCAGCACAGAAAGCTGTATTTAGGGGGTAGTGGCACACACCCTTAATCCCGGCACTTGGGACACAGAGGCAGGAGGATCCCTATGAGTCTGAGGCCAGCCTGGTCTACAAAACAAGTTCCAAGACAGACAGGGCTACACACAGAGAAACCCTGTCAAAAGAAAGGAAGGGAGGGAGGGAGGGAGGGAGGGAGGGAGGGAGGGAGGGAGGGAGGGAGGGAGGGGGGGAGGGAGGGGGGAGGGAGGGCGGGCTGGAGGGAGGGAGGGAGGGAAAGAAAGAGGAGGAGGAGGAGGAAGGGAGGAAGGAAGGAAGAGAAAAGAAAAGAAAAGAAAAGGAATGAAGGAAGAAAAGAAGGAAGGAAGGAAGCTGTTTTTCTTCTGCCACAGCTCTGCTTAGATAGAGACAGAGAGTGTGTGTGTTTAGGTGTACAGGTGTGGACACTTGTGCACACAGGCATGTAGAGTTCAGAGGACAGCGTTATCTTCCCTCAGGCACCACCCACCGTGTTCTCTGACACAGGGGCGTTCACTGGGACCTGGGACCACAGATTCAACGCTTTCCTAGAACCGGGCTTACAAGTGTACAAGACTACGTTCGGGTTTTTACACGGGTGCTGGGGATCAAACTCAGGGCTTCATGCTTGGGTGGCAAGCACTTTACCAACTAAGCCATCTCCGCAGCCACTAGCTCTGCTTTCTTAAAAGTATTATTAACTCTTCACTCTTCTGGACTGCAGACTCTGGGGATATCTATCTTAAGTCTTAATGAGAAAACTTAAAGGCACCAGAACTTATCGATGTATGTATTTATCTACTTACCTACCTATCGTTTATCTGTGTGTCTATTTATATAGGTATGTAAGTATGTATGTATGTATCTATCTATCTACCTATCCATCTATCTTGAGATGCAGGTGGCCTAGGCTGACTTCAAACTCACTCTGTAACAGAGAACTACTTTGAACTTCCGATCCTTCTACCTCTACCTACTGCATGCTGGGATTACTGGTGTGCATCGCTGTGCCTGTTTTTATGCAGATGGAACCCGCGGCTTCATGCTTTCTGGACAAGCTTACTACCAACTTAGCTCTTCACTCAATCTAGCTTCATTTACTTATTTATTTACTTTAACGGTTTTTTTTTTTTTTAATGTAGCCCAGGCTGATCTTGATCTCTTGTATGCAAGGAATCATCCCTTCTGAACCTCCCAAGCAGCTGAGGTTACAGGTACAAGCGCCACCACACGCAGAACATAGCCACCACTTTAATGACAACTCTCCTGACACGTAATTTAGCCTCTCTGTGGCTCTGAGTGGGCACTAGGCCAGCAGCAGCCGCCACCATTAGGAGTGCAGATTTCTGAATCAGGACCTCTGTGTTACCAATATGCTCTGGGGTTGTGCTTGTCTCACCAATCAGTTTTCCAGACCTGGAAGGTAACATCCCCCTACACTGAGAGGCCTGCCTACCAGATTTCCCATGCACTGATAACTGTCAACCTGTTTACCACCCAAACTAATCTGGGTCACGAACACATTCCTGTCCACTGCAGTGTCACAGGTGGTGAGGTTACTGGAGGTGGCGAGGACCATCCCCACCCCAGCGAAAAATCTCCAACTAAGCCCATCTCCAAACTTCATTGTTTTAATCTCTGCCTACACCAAGTGCCCGAGCCGTCTCCTGATCACCCATGAGAACTCCAAGCCTCTTAGGCATCAATTAAATTCCTATTGACCTTGGGACCTTGAGAATTCCATCCACAATCCCCAAAGCGAAACACACCCCGCAGAGGTTACCCTAGAGGTGGAGATAGAGAGCCACCACCTCAGCCAGGCTGGCATCTCCTCACTCCACAAGGTCCACTCACCGCTCCGATCCGCCGCGCCCCCTCGCATGATCCTGGCCACCACGACGGCCCCTGAGTGCTCATCTCTCCGGATAGTGGCACCCTGAATGAGAGACAAGAACAGGCAGGCTCCAGCAAGGCAACTTCAGCTGGCACTGCTTCCTTCATTCCTCCTCTTGCTAGGCCACGAAAGTGGACCATGGGGACCTTCCCAAGGCTGCGAACACCACGAGACCAGGAGAAAAGAATGAGGAAAACGCCACACTTTGCAGCTTACAAAGCACAGTGATCATTCTGCACAAAGAACTGGGCCTTTTGAGTTGGGTGTGGCGGCACACAGGCCTGCAATCCAAACACTCCCGAGGTGGACGTGGAGAATAAAGAGTTCAAGGTCATCCTCAGCTACACAATGAGTTTGAAGCCAGCCCGAGCTATTTGAGACTCTACCTCAAAAAGAATAATAATTAAATAGAGCCAGAGAGATGGCTCAGCTAGTAAAGGTATCTCCCATCATGCCTGTCTCAATCGCCAGCAGAAAGAGAACCAACTCCTACAAGTTGCCCTCTCATCTCTATACTTGTGCTGTGGCGCACGTGCAAACACACACACACACACATCTACACATGCACAAAACAAATAAATGCAATTTGAACTGTTATATAAATAAATAAGACACGAAGGACTGGGTATCAGGGAAGCTAAGAATCTTCAAAGTCACCCTCGTAGAAAGGGGAGCTTTTGATGATGCCAACACCAGTGTTTTCTCTGTCTCATCACAGCCCTTGTCACTCGCAAAGACATTTAATAACAAGGACAGCATGTGCTAGCAAATTCTCAACCTGCCTCAAGCCAATCTCGGTGTTCCTGAGCCTTCTGCTGTTGCCAACAGGAACCAATTATGCCCCTGCCAGAGCATCAGGACCAGGATGATTTCTGGGATAAAAAAGGCACTAATGAGCTCCTAATTTCCTGTACCAGGTAAGTAGGCCCATGTCAGAACAGAGATGGGGTGTGTGGAAGCTGAGCCCAGATAGCCAGCTCAGCCATTAACTAGAAATCATGTGGCCTCGGCCAAGAAGTCCCTGCGTTCTCTGAGCCTGCTTCCTCTAGAATGGGGGAGAGCATTTAACTCGGAGGGTTGTGGAGGGGATCCCATAAGGAAACGCATGAGACAGGTAAACAGTAAGTGTCCAATAAATGTCTGCCATGTGTTACTGACTTTCCACGCAAACACTGCACGTTTGTTAGCACAGCGTTCGTGTCGTCATGAGAAGCACAGACAATGAGTTCTGCTGACTACAGAGCTGTCCATTACACCTCCCGAGGCCATTGTTCCCTGACCTGTAAAGTCCCCACCACTGCACAGCACATTGTCCTCACTGAACCTCCTCCACCCCCAGCTCTGAGAGTGCACAGGAAGGATACCGGAACCTGTGCCATGGCACAGGTGAGGAAGCAGAGGCAACGGGGACATCTTCATCTGCTGGGAGACATGGCTCACCCGTCAGAGGTAAGCTGGGGAAAACTGGAACCAGATAACGCCAGTTCTGGGGTTCTCTGAGGCAAGTACTAAGCTCTCTGGGCACCCACCAGCTCCTTTCATCTGATAAACAAACTCGACTCTTTGCCCAGTTCATCACTGCTGAAAGCAGGGGCAAAACCAGCATTTATCTGCCAGCCTCCAGGAGAATGTGGCTGTGCCCACACTACCTAGTTGTACAGAGCTGGGTCAGCAGACTGTCTATAAAGGACGGAGCACACATATTAGGGCTTCGAGGGGGGGCTGGGGTTCCACTGTCATTACTCAACTTCTCATGACAAATGAGTAAGCATGATCTTGCTTTAAAAAAAAAAAAAAAAAAACAGGCAGTAAAATTAAGCTGTAGGCTACATTTGGACCTTGGACCGAGTTTGTGAACTCCTATTTCTCAGCAAAGCGACCACAGTCACCCTACACAGCCCTTCAGGGCGTGCACTGCAAAAAACGGCTTAGCCAAAATTGAGAGGTACTGCATCCACTCAGGAAAAGGAGTGTCCTGCACACAAAGATGCTGCAGAGGAGAGCGGTCACCCTGGCAACATGGATGCCATTCACTGTGAATTCCGGACGGTGCCTTCCTGGCTGTCTAGGCCGGGGTGAGCTGCAGAGGAATGGGGTGGGGTGGGGGGCCTGTACATACCAGGGGCTCCTTGTTTTTCACCAAGCGAACAATCTTCACCGACTCCTCCTCAAATTCCTCGTCGATATTATCGGGCAGAGGGGGCAGAACAGGATCAAAGTTCTTCTGGGCAACTGTGTCGTGTACCATGAGCACAGCCTGCCAGGAAAGCCAGGGAAAAGGGCTGGCACTATGCCCTCACAAGGTTGGGGGGGTCCTGACTGGGCAGGGGTGGAAAGGGGGCTGAGATCTTCTGCCCAAGAAACGTCTCCCTCCTCAGGACATCACTTAGGATCACCTCACAGAGAAGCCTCCCCCTCTCCATCTCAGGACCCAGCAGTCCCTCCACCCCCACGTCCCAGGGGACCCATCTGCGTGGGCGTGCAGGGACTGCGGCATAACTACCCTGAGGTGGGGGGTGGACAGCAGCTGCAGCAGCTCCTTCTCGTCACTGTGCACGGAGGCGGCCTGCAACTCCTCCATCACCTGTAAGAGACGGATGCCCCGGCGGGAGTCTGCTGGAATCCCTGGGGGGAAAGCCCTCTTTCCTGGGCCTCAGTCACAAGGATCCTCTCAGAAATGACTGCGGCACCCAGAAACATGTCAGATCTGCCACTCTAGGACGGGTGGAGGATGTGGGGGCATCATGGGCAGAGCGTAAACCTGCTAGCCGCTGTTGCTTTCTGTGGATTTTCTCAACAAACCAGACACCATGAGCACTTAAATTTTGCTCTTTACGGATGAGAATCTTGAGGCCCGGAGAGATTACAAGTCTTGCCCAGGATCACAGAGCTCAATGTGGCACAGCCAGGATTTAAACCCAGCCTCATCCAGCCAGACAGTCTGTGCCCTTGATACTAGACTATCCCAAGGACAAGAAAACTGGGGCCGAGAGGCCGGGTGACTTGTGTAAGGTCACACAGTGGCAAAGTTGGCAATGCAGAGCCGAGGATGTAACCCACTCCAAATGATCACACCGTGTCTGTCACAGACTACACGGTCCTCCACAGGGCTATCTTCTGGCCTGAGGCTCTCTGGGAAACAGAACAGCTAACTAGCTGGATATCAGGTGATCTATGTAGGATCCAGTTTGCATTAACAACCCACATAGCTAAACCGAAAACCACAAGAACTAAGGTCCCTGAGTCAAGATACTACCAGAGCTAGTCAGCAGAGGCACACACAGTTAAGTCCCTTGAATTCAAGACTTTATGGCAGCCTCCCAAAGCCCAGACACGAGACACTATCTGACCTACTAATATCACCAGGAACAGGTGGGGAGCACTGACAGGATCCAAGGCTCTCATTTTACAGCTGAAGGAACAGGCTTGCTCCAGAACACACGGTCAGCAGGAATCGGCATGTCTCCTGGCTCAGGCTACGGCTAAAAAGGCCCTCCTTGATGCCAGAAGGCTCAGGGAGGAACAGAGCTACAGCTCAGCCATACAAAACTTGCTTAGCATGTACAAAGATCTAGGTTTGTCCCCCAGGAACACACGTATGTATACACACACACACACACACACACACGGGAGGGGGCAAGATAAAGGAGGTGGAGAAGGGGGGAAAGGAAGTGACCCCTCCCTCTTCATCCTCAGGCTCCCAGCCTCTGATGTCTCCAGCTAAGCAGTGATTACAAGGCGAGCAAGAACATTTTCTGGGTCTGGAGTGTTGCCTCACCTTAAACCAAAACATGAAAGTCTGGACTTACATCCTCCGCGAGGGCCATGGCACTGTGCAGGACAGGGGTAGGGCTCTGCCTCTCGTAATAGCGGAGTTTCTCGTGAATCTGCAAAGATACACACCGCACCCAGGGTTGGGGTGACACCTAGGGCCACAAACAGGGTCCCCTCCGTAGCAGTGTATACGGAAAGCCATGTCTAGTGAGTTCAAAACCTTCACAGTGCAGGGAAATGGCTGGAGTGACCCAGAGAAGAGCCCCCCTGGGCCGGGGACGGGAAAGGAGGCCGAGCAGGCTCTTACCTTCATCAGATAGCTGAGGCTCTTCTCACTGAAGACGTCCCTCAAGAAGCCCATCTCCTCCCTGTGGTTGGAGTCAGGCCTGAGCTGAGAGGTCAGAAGTGCCAGGGTCTCATGCAAACCTGAGGAAGAGGCGAGGAAAACAAGACCCACAAACAGTGGGACTTCCTGTCCTTGAGAGCTCTCTCAACAACACCCTCATCCTGCCTTGACAGCAGCCTTCTCCCTGCAGGCTCAGGTCTGCAGGGTAGGCAGGCAGCAGTTTCCAGAGGTGACACCACAGGACTGGTCCCCCTTTTTTTGTGTGTATTGTTCTTTCTCGTTTCCCCCAGTCCTGCGAGGCCTGGCACATGCAACCAAGGTGGAGGACACTCACCCGAGTCTTCGGACAGCACTGGCATGCCTGTGCCTGGCAGGTCCCCAGCTGTCCCTGCAGTTTGTGGGGCGGGGTAGGAGTCACTCAGCAATGAACACACATAACCTGAATCTGCTTATGACCTGTGTGAGGACAGAAGAGACGAGAAGAAAGCGGTCACTTCTTTGGGGGGTGGGCGGGCAGAGAGCAAGGTTTGTTGAGTGCCCCCAATATGCCAAACATATTTTCTGACTATGCATAAAACCTTGAAGATGAACACCAATGCTTCCCATGTTACAGAAGAAGAAACAGAGGCTGGGGGTCCTTAAGTAACTTTTGATCCAGAATAGGTACTCAGATCCCTTCTTCCAGGCTGACCTTGGTAGTGCCGAGAGCCCCTGCCTGCCTTGTGCAGGGTGTTCTTGCCCACAGCTCTGCCTTCTCTATTGCTACCTTCAAAGAGTGTTTGCTCAAGTTCCCTGCAGCAACATCCCTTTTCAATAAGTACCTGGTTAAGGCCTACAAGAACCCCCGTTCCCCAACCCTCCTCCAGAACCCAATCCATAGGGGCCTCCAGTATGAAGGCAGAGAGGAAATGAAGGGAGAGTGGAGTTTCCGCTGTACCGGAAGCAAGTACCCTATCTCAAGAGGCCCACTCCCCAGGTGCTCTGCAGCACGTGGACCTCAAAAAAGTCCTCCTTCAGAGAGGGACAAGGACTCATGATTCATTCATTCGGCAGACGCAGAGCCAGCACGCTGCGCAGAGCACCAGTCAACATCGAAAGCCAGAAGAATGGTACCCAGTCCCCGGCCCCCGGCCCCCGCCCCCACGCCGGGCTCATCCCTCGGCGGCCTCCAGCTGCGCCCCCGACCCCCCTCCCGACTCCAGAAGCTTTCGGAAAGAATCTGGGGGACAAATCGCGAGTGCATCTAGCCTGGAGAGGAGAAACCCCAGGGGGAACTGGGCGGGTGGTATCAAGGGATGCGGAGCGGCGCGGGAAGAAGCCGGACGCACGGGATGCGCGAGCGCCGAGCAGCGAAGGGGACCGCGGGCCGGGAACTGAGCCCCCCGCTGGGGAGGGTGGGCCGCGAGGCTGTCGCGCACTCGAGGGGCGGGTCCCCGGGCCACATCCCGCTGCGCACCCGGTCCCTTGTGTGCCTAGCGCCGCTTCTTACCTCGCCGCGCCGGGATCTAGGCTCGGTGACCCGGAGCCGCGCGGGAGCCGCCAGCCTCGGCCGCCACTGGCTCCGCCTCCGCCGGCCCCTCCCTGCCGCGGCGCGCGGGGTCGGGGCAGCGCGCGCGGGCGGAGGCGCGGCGCGGGCCCGGAGGGGCGGAGCGCGGCCCCGCGGCCCCCTAGTAGCCCTCGCCCCTCGCACCGACCGCTCCCGGTGGACACCTGCTCCGCGGAGAATCCGATTTTGCAAACATTGATTGAGCGCGCTGCAAGTGCCAGGCACTGTGCCAGGGACTGAGGCTTCAAAGCCGATTGAGGCAGAGAGGCTGCACTGGGACATTAGCAAGCCTAACAGGGGGTGGGGGTGGGCACCCCGCAGCAGCCCGGCCAACCCGCTGCAACAAAGCTGTGTGCTGCGAAAGATTTATCGGTGCACGCTGCCCTGGGGGACTGGGAGGAGCGAGGGAGAAGTGCGGCTGGGAAGAAGGCAGCTGGATTCTGCCTGGGTGGGAGGGGGTGGGGCTGCATGAAAAAGGACTAATGTCCAGGGGCTTCACCAAGGGAATGAGCTCCTAAATAGCTGGCTTCTATTGTGCTCTCTCTGCCCCTACATACTCTTGGGATCACATGGTATTAGCCCCAGATACAGACACCAAAATTATTTCCTCGCTTCCGTTGAGGAAACTGAGGCTCGGGTATTGAAGTGTGTGTGTGTGTGTGTGTGTGTGTGTGTGTGTGTGTGTGTGTGTGCAGGAACCAGTAGGAAGGTATCGCTGAGTGATCAGGTGTCTGGGGAATCTTAAAGGTTTAAAGGTTGAGGCGTGGCCTGGTGGGTGTGTCCCCTCCCCTCAAACGTAGCAGAAAAGAACATCGCATCGCATACAGGGTTGGGATACACATGTTCGAGAGAGGTAGTCGGGAGACAGCCCTTGTAGCTTGCAACGGACAGGCAGGCTGTGAGAGTCAGCAAATATCACTAAGACATTTTCCCCTCATCCCTCAAATATCAGTCACCCCAGTGTTCCTCAAATTTTCGCATCTGTGAGCCACCTGAGGCTTGTGGGGCAGAGTAGTATCTGCCTTGTGTTTCTGACAGGTCCCCAATGGTGTGATATAGATAGACTGCAGGCCACATTTAGAGTAGAGAAAAACTAGGAAACGGCTTTTTGTTTGTTTTTATTTTTATTTTTGGTTTTGAGACAGGATCTCACTTTGTGGTCCTGGCTGGCCTGGAATTCACAGAGAACCGCCTGCCTCTGCCTTCAGAAGGCTGGGATTAGAACAGGGCGCCACTACACCCGGTCACAGGAATGTTTCTACTGGTGCTTAACTTTGAAAATTAGCAAAAACCAACTGATGCTTTCTTTATTCGAGCACCAACAAAGGATGTTCAGACAGTGGTTTTGTGCAGTGTGTGTGTGAGTGTGCACATGTGTGCATGTGTGCGCACACACACATGTGTAAAGAAAGAGAGAGCACTCAGCCCCTACCTCACACCATACACAAAAATTAAATTTTTAAGTGATCCAAAAATGTAATTAAGTTGACACAACCCCAAAGGGGAAACAATATAGTTAAATACTAATGTAGGCACAGATTCCTTAGAAAAGATTTTTTTTAAACTGCATCAATGCATGGGATAAAAATCTGAACCGTGGGGCTGGAGATGGCTCAGTGGTCAAGAGCACTTGCTACTCTTGCAGAGGACCCAGATCCGGTTCCCTGCACCACCTCAGACCTCTCACAACAGCCTGTGACTCCGGCTCCCTCCAGCCTCAGCAGGTGCCTTCACTCACTCATGTGTGTACCGCACACAGACACATCCACAAATAAATACCCAAAACAAAAACCAGTTATTAAGAAATGAAGAGACTGAAACCAGTTCAAGTGACTCATGCCTGTAATATCAACGCTCTGGAGGCTGAGGCAAGAGGATTGCTCCAAGTTAAAGGCCAGCCTGGGTTACATAGTGAAATTTTAAAAACTCGTGTCAAAAAAGTCAGGGAGAAAGAGGGGGTGAAAAATAGAGGGGGGCTGAAGGAAGGGAAGGAGGGAAGAAGGAGGGAAAAGAGAGAAAGAATATATAGACATGGTTATCTCAATCCCTGTTCACTATTTGTGGTCAGACATTGTGGTACAGGCCTGTCATCCAGCTAAACAAGAGGCTTAAGACGGCGAACCCAAGCGCACACCTTTAATCCTAGCACTCTGGAGGCAGAGACAGGTGGATCTCTGAGTTTGAGGCCAACCTGGTCTATAGAGCGAGTTCCAGGACAGCCAGGGCTACACGGAGAAACCCTGTCTTAGGGTGATGGCCAGGGGTGTGGAGAAGACGGCAAGCCCAGTGTGCTACACAAATAAGACACTGTTTCCAAAAAATGGGGGCAGGAGGGGGAGGCATTGTGATGCTGGGGGTGGGGGAAGGGGAAAGGCATTGTGATGCTGGGAAGATAGCTGGGGGTGGGGGAAGGGGAAAGGCACTATGATGCTGGGAAGATGGCTCAGTGCACGCTGTGAAAGCACAAGGACTTGTGGTCTGAGCCCCAGCAACCACACGTAAAAGCTGGGCATGGTGGCACGTGCTTTGGAGGCAGACATGTGCAGGTCCCTGATCTCACTGGCCAGAGAGCCTGTTCTAATTGGTGAGCCCCGGGTCCCAGCAAGGACAGCTCCTGGAAAACAACACTGAGTTTAACTTCTGCCACTCACATTTGTGTGCATATGCACACTCACAGGCATGCACACACACTCACACACTCACACGCACGCACACATTCACGCACAGGAAAACCACAAGCTGGGAAGAAATATTATCTGATAAAGAACTTGTACCCAAAATAAAGAACTCTTGCCGTTTAATAATAAAAAGGCAAGAAGCCAAAAATATTGGACAAAAGACACACGCAAGCATTTCACTAAAGAGAATACACAAATAACATATTGCCATATGGAAAAATGCTCACCCAACATCATTCGTCATCATGGAAATGCAAATTAAAACCTGTCAGTTCCCGCTGCCATAACAAAATACCACGGGCTGGGCATAATAAATAATAGAAATTGATTGCTTAGGAGCTGGAAAGCCCAAGCCGAAGGTGCAAGTAGGATCATGACGGCGGCACCGTGTGTAAGCGTCCCTCACACACCAAAAAACAAAGCGAGGACAGGAAGGAAGGGACACTGTGTTCTCACACAGAAGACAAGGGTGCTACTCCCCGAGTACCGTGTTAAGGGCACTAGGTACTCATGCCTGTCAACCGGTGAGTGGATAGATGGCGCTGTGTATCTGTACAGCGCTGTCTAGGTTTGTTCTACTGTTGCTGTGATAAACTACTCTGCACTGGAAGGGTCTTTTTCAGGCTCAAGTTCAAGGGCACCAGACATCACTGTGGGGAATTCAAGGCAACTCGGGCTTGAAGCACTGGTTACATAGTATCTGAAGCCATGGGGCAAATGGTGAGAAGTGTATGTTACTACTGCATTCCTTTTCTTGGTTTATACAGTCCAGGATCCCAGGCAGGGATCCACATTGAGTTAACTCAGTCAAGATGATCCCCTACAAACATGCCCTAAGAATTTCCCCAGAACAGGCTGGGTGGCATATGCCTGTAATTCCAGCACTTGGGAGGATGCGTCAAGATCAGGAATTATATGTGCATGTATATGTCCTCAGTGCAGGGGCTATTTGAGCATGCAGGTTAGAGGAAAAAGCAATCAAAGAAAGAGAGGGATTTGAGTGGATGAGAGCTCAGAGTGAGAGAGCTGAGACTCACCACGAACAGGAGATTCAAGGGCAGGTGGATGAAAATGACAGGGAAGCCAAGACATGAGTCAGCCAGCCAGAGCTAAAGTGCCTGATGCAGAGGTCATAGCAGGAGGAGCTCTGACCCCAGAGGGATGAAGGAGTAAGAGAGAGCTGCTTGTGCACCAAGAGAGTATAGGAAGCCGGATCCAAAAAAGATAGATGCCAGCAGTTCCGGAAGAGATGGCAGAGACTGCCTCCGGTTACAGGTGCTCCTGGCTTGGCATGGCAGTCAGCCCAGGCTCCAAAGGGAACGGGGAACAATTCCAACAGAGGAAATGGGCTCGAGCCCAGACGGGCATCTCCAGGTGAGCTGAGTCAGAGAAGGACAGCTACAGCGAGAATTCTCAGTCTCATTTGCATCTCAGTGAGAAGCAGGTGGGTAGAGCACCCGATTAGTGCGTGCCAGCCCCCTGCACCACACTTTAAAAAAAAATAAACAAAAGTTTAGCATTAAGTTCTCAAATATGCACACAGGAAAATCCACAAGCCAAACTCCCAGAGCAATAAAACCAGAACACCTGTGCAACCCACACCCTGATGGAGAAGTAAACATTGGCGACTCCCAAAATCCCCTGCAGACCTCTGGCTCGCAGCTTCCACGCTCTGATTTACGGCTTAATCATAAAGCATGTAGATGCCATACATTGCTAATCAGCCTGGTCCGTTCTAGACCCCCCAGAACGGACTCCGAATATGCCTCACTCGCCAGCAGCTTCCGTATACTGTTCGCAGTGGATCCATGCTATTCCAGGTTGTGCGCTCTTGACATTTTCTCCCGCTCTGCCATTTATTTTATTTATTTATTTATTTATTTATTTATTTATTTATTTTTTAATATCGTCCATTCCACCAGTATTTTTCTTCATGAGCTTTGCTTTTTGAGTCTTAAGTATTCTTTCCTAGGGTTGGGAGTTGGTAGAATGCTTGCCTGGCACACACACACACACACACACACACAGAGCCCTGGGTTCTATTCACAGCACCACATAAACCAGGCATTGGGGCACATACCTGTGGTCCCAGCACCTGAGAGGTAAAGTTAGATGGGTGAGTTCGATATCATTCTCAGCTACAAACTGAGTTCAAGGCCAGCCTGGGCTACATGAGACTCCCCAAACCAAAAGAAAACAGGGGCTGGGGAGAGGACCTGGTGGATAGAGCACTCGCCATGCACATGTGGTAGCTTTCCTGCAGAACCCAAGGAAAGCCAGACACATGTTTGAAATCCCAGGGCTCCAGTGGCTAGGAGGGGAGATGGGGAGGCAGGCAGAGATAGGAGACACCCTGAAAGCTTGAACAAGCCTTGTATACACAGTTGGGAATAATATCCCGTTCAAATAAAATGGAAGGCAAAGATTGACCCTTTGACCTCCACACGTGTGCTGTGTTTTAAAAGACAAAGAAAAGAACACTCTTCCTCTACTCAAAGTCCATGAAATTATTCCCTATTATGTTCTAAAAGTTGTACATCTCACCCCATAATTTACCTAGAACTAATTTCCATCTCTCTCTCCCTCTCTCTCTTTCTATATGTCTTCCCACTTGCCATCAGTTAGTGTCTTAGGCCCAGACAAAAATCACCCATGCTCTGAGCCACAGGCTCTAACATCTTCCATATAGCAAACCCTCGCACGGGCCTGAAGAGGTGATTCAATGGTTAAGAGCACTTACTACTTGCGCCGGCTAGTTATGCATGTGGTCGTTTTTATTTTGTTTGTTTGTTAACCTGACACAAGTTAGAGCCATTTGGGAAGAGGGAACCTCGACTAAGAAAATGTGCCCCCACCGGACTGGCCTGTGGAAGGCTGTGGGACATATTCTTGATTGACGGTGGATATGAGAGGGTCCAGCCCATTGTGGGTGGTCCAACCACTGAGCAGGTGGTCCTGGGTGCTTGCTGTCAGGAAACAGGCTGAGCCGGCAGTGGTGGTGCACACCTTTAATCCCAGCACTTGGGAAGCAGAGGCAGGCGGATCTCTGTGAGTTCAAGGCCAGCTTGGTCTACAGACTGAGTTCTAGGACAGTCAGGGATACATAGAGAAACCCTGCCTCTAAAAAAAAATTAAATTAAATTAAATTAAAATTTAACAAAAGAGAAGAGAATAGGATGAGCAAGCCATGAAGAGCAAGCTAGTAAGAAGTGTTCCTCCATGGCTTCTGTCTTAGTTTCTGCCTCCAGGCTCTGCTGTGAGCTCCTGTCGTGACTTCCCTTACATGATGAATGTGTAACCTGAGATAAACTCTTTCCCCACATTGCTTTGGTCATGGTGGTTTATCCTAACAATAGAAACCCTCACTAAGATACTGCTCTCCCACCAGACCCAGGTTTGGTACTCAGAGGCCATATCAGGTATCTCAGAACCCCTTCTTACTCCAGCTCCAGGGGACCCAACATCCTCTGGCTTCCATGGGCATCTGCACACATACAAGACAGAATGAACTCACGCAGGCTACACACACACACACACACACACACATCATTTTTTAAAAATGAATACACAGCTGGGCGGTGGTGGCGCACGCCTTTAATCCCAGCACTTGGGAGGCAGAGGCAGGTGAATCTCTGTGAGTTCGAGACCAGCCTGGTCTACAAGAGCTAGTTCCAGGACAGGCTCCAAAGCCACAGAGAAACCCTGTCTCGAAAAACCAAAATAAATAAATAAATAAATAAATAAATAAATAAATAAATAAATAAATAAATAAATAATAAAAAAATAAAAAATAAATAAAAATGAATACATAAATCTTTTGAGAATAAACACACACAAATGTATCAAGAATGCATGCCCATGTTGCTTCAGATTCAGAATCTCTGGGTCGTGATTTATCTATCTTCTGTCATTCTGGGTTTCTCGTGAAATGTACGTGAGCCATGCTCATCCCTTCCCCCGCTTTTTATAGCCCCTCTTTAATTTCACTGCACTTCACTCTAGTTGCAGATGCCAGCCTGGCTTCTTCTGAAAGGTCTTTCCATTAATTAGGAGTTCTACCCCTGTCCTGCTCGCTTCCAAAATCACCCATTGGATCTGTCGATATTCAATTCCCTTGTTTTTCAAATCAGCCGTCACTTTTCTACTTCTGCCAAAACTTTCAAGCTGGAATCCTGCCTCCGCGTGCTCAGTGAGGAGTCCCGTGCTGAGGCTCTTCCTGCTGTCTTCAATATCTGCAGTCCTGACCAGCCTGTCACCGTTGCCCGCCGTCTCTGTGTGTCCTTGCGGTACCATCTGGTGTCCGCTGAGTTCGCTAATCTTGGATCATATACTGGGTCATATTGGGGGGAAAAACATTTGTAAAGCACAACTTGAGGCTAAGATGGATGCTAATTTCCTCCAGGAAGGATTTTTCACTGGTGTCTTGCAGTGCTCGTGGGTAAAGATAAGAAGGATCCAGGCTTGGAACACTTGTAATTCCAGATCAAAGCGTAAAGTTTGAGGGCCTGTGAGACGGTTCAGAAATGTTTGCCATGCAAACCTGATTCCCCGAGTCCAACCCCAGAACCCATGATGGAAGGAGAGAACTGACTCCCGAATGTTGTCTGTGGATGCGCATGCCCACATACATATAGACATACACCTCAAACACACACACACACAATAATAATAATAATAAATAAAACCAGAAAGCATTAAGTGTCCTAGGAACCCTACCCAACAGGGCGTTGAATGGAAGTCCACAGTGGCCTGGGATATTTGTGATTCTCTCAGAGTGCCTGCCTTGGAAGCTTTAGATTCCCACCTCTTGTCCTCCCCCCTCCTCCATCTTCTCAAGTCTCTTCTTCAGCACTGCAGGCTGAATCCGGGGCCGGGGCCTCGCACATGCTCGGCAAGCATGTGACCGCCATAGCTGCATCTTCTGCATCAGCGCACACTCAAGGATGAATCCTGGCAGGCTGCGGCCACGTGGCAAACCCTCACACTCTTCCTCGTTCTTCGTTGCTAACAAATTTTTAAATAACAGCATAGGCTGTCAATCTTTTCCCGAGGTCTTTGTTTTAACGAACTTCTATTTTAGGATAATTTGGGGTTTACGGAGACGTTTCAAAGATAATAAAGTCCCTGAATAGCCCTCACTGCTTCTTCTACTGTCAGCATCTTACATAACCAGGACGCATTTGTCAGAGCCAAGAAATGAACCCTGGTGCATTATTGCTAACGAGACTCCAGATTTTATATTATTATTTTGCTGATTTCTTTACTAATAACTCTTCTGTGTCCTGGGATCCAATCCAAGGTACCACATGGCATCTAGCTGTTAATGTTCTTAAGGAGATTTAAAAAAAAAAAATAGTCATCTCTCAGCATTGACAGGGCATTAACTCTAGGAAATCTGCCTCATATTATAAAAAAAAATGAATGCCAAGGCCCTTCTATAAAATGGTATTGTCTTTACATGTAACGTGCACACATATCATCCTTCAATGGCTTCAAACAATATGAATCCTATATCAATAGTTCTTCTTCTCTATTGTTTAGAGATAACGACAAGTCCATTAGAGACACAGCTGTCATAGGTCTGAGGAGCCAGCCCTGGTGACACAGATTCTTATCAAAGCTATTTGTGACACTGAGGCACGAGGGTTGCAGATTCGAGGCCTTCTTGAACTATAGAGTGAATTCGAGTGAGTTCAGAATTTGATTTTGGTCGGTTTAGAGGTGTAATTGTGATAGGGGGCTTACCTATAGCACGATTAATAAAAACCCAGAGACAGGTATTGGAATTCAACCTGAAAGTCAGAAAAGCAAAGCAGCCAGCCACTGGCTCTTACCTCTACCTCAGTCCGAAATGGCGATTCTGCCTCCAGGAATCCCAGAATGAGACTGTGTGTGAGAGCTGTCTCCTCCCGTTTTATATTCCTCTCTAGTGCTGGGATTAAAGGCGTGCGCTACTACCCTTTAATCCGTCCGGTTTCTATGGCAAACTAGTGTGGCTACAGGGATTAAAGGTGTGTGTCACCACTGCCTGTCTTTAAGGCTGACCAGTGGGGCTGTTTTACTCTCTGAACTTTAGGCAACTTTTATTTATTAAAATATAAATTGAATATCACTACACCTACCTAACATTTACAGGACCTACGTTTGATCCCCACACACACAAGCACACAAGTGTAGTGGGCAATGCGCACCTCTCAAGCTCTGGAGAGACACTAAGAATCTGATGTGTGAAATGGTGGGTCCTCCTGCAGAATCTGCCCCATGTCACCCTGTCCACATTATTCAATGGATTACTTAGCAAGTAGCAAATTCAAATTTTTATTTTATAAAAATGTTTTTTTAAATTTATTGAGACTAGAGATAAGGCTCAGTAATTAAAAGCACTGGCTGCTCTTGCAGAGGACCCAGGTTCAGTTCTCAACACCCACATGGTGGCTCCCAACCATCTGGAACTCAAGTTCCAGGGGATCTGATACTCACTTCTGCCTTGGACACCAGGCATGCATGGGGTGCACAGGCAAACACTCCTGCATGCTAACTGTAAAATAAATAAATCTCTTTAAAATTTTGCATTAGTAGTGTAGGTGTGCGTGCGTGTGTGTGTGCGCGCACGTGTGTGTGTGTGTGTGTGTATGTGTGGTTTTGCTGGGGATCAGGCTTGGGTCCTGTACATTTTAGGTAAGTGCTCTATCACGGAATTATACCTCTCACCATCATGCCACAGCATGCCTACCAGAGGACCACTCCGTGGAGTCTCTTCTGCACCTCCGTGTGGCTCCGAAGGCGCAGACTCAGATCAGCAGGTTGGCAAGGCCAGTGCCTTCTCCCGCCGAGCTGTCTTGCCAGCCCCTAGCTTTCTGGATTTGTCTTCCCCCAAATATCTCCATCTGATTTCTTTTTTTTTTTTTTAAATATGTATTTATTTATTTGTTATGTATACAATATTCTGTCTTTGTGTATGTCTGCAGGCCAGAAGAGGGCACCAGACCTCATTACAGATGGTTGTGAGCCACCATGTGGTTGCCGGGAATTGAACTCAGGACCTTTGGAAGAGCAGGCAATGCTCTTAACCACTGAGCCATCTCTCCAGCCCCCCCATCTGATTTCTTTTGAATCGCAGATACAGAATCCACGAGAATGAGGCCAACCACTTCTCTCTCAGCCGGCCCCTGAGACGGGTGAGCTTTCTGTCCCACCATGGCCACCCTCCCCATGGCTTCCACACAATTCCGCTCCTCCGCCTAAGAGTCACTGGAAGAGTAAACACGCAAGCTTAATATTCTCAGATTTGTTTTTAGTGGCAGTTGAAACACTGGGTTCGCACCTGCCAGGGATGGGGAAATTGAAACTGGCACAGAGGGTGGCGTATGTGAGAGAAAATCACACCTGTGTGGTGTAGACTGCGCCACAACATCCCAACAGCGGAACACACAAGAGTCTCTCCCGCCCACAGGATGTCCGCGGCAAGCCTGGTAGCTATCTAGGACAGATTCCTCGAGTTGATGGCTTCCGGTCTGAGAGACCACAGGCTTTGTTAAGAAAGCACCTTCCCGCTCCTGCTGTCCTCTTCTGTAGCGCAGCGCCCCGCTGGGACCTCTTCCCAAGTCTTCACTGATTTGACTGATGAGCGTGGAGGGGAAAACTAGGCATATATCTTGGAGCCTCCTTGTTCATTTTCCTGGGAGCCTGCCCACTCGGCGCATGCTCAGCTTTTCTGTACTGTGGAACTCTGTGTGTGTTAGAGAGAGAGGGGTATCCACAGATAGAAGCTTAGCCTGTTCCTCCGGAGGATCTGGGCTTGATTGGCAGCACTGAGTATCATCTGTAAAGTTAGTTCTAGGGGAATCCAACGCCTTCTTCAGCCTCCTCAGGCGCTACACCAACAAGGAGCACAGACACTCAGGCAAAACACCCACACACAGGCAATTAAAGACTAAAAACAAAGGACTTGAGAGATAGCTCGTTGCTTAAGAGATAGCTCGCTGCTTAAGAGATAGCTCGCTGCTTAAGAGATAGCTCGCTACTTAAGAGATAGCTCGCTGCTTAAGAGAACTGGCTGCTCATCCAATAGGTCTCTAAATTCAAGTATGGGCAACTACATGGTATCTCAGCAACCAGCTATAGGGGACCTGATGCCCTCTCCTGTCATTCAGGCACACATGCAGAGTGCTCATATACACACATAAAGTAAATCTAGACAGGGTTTTCCTGTGTAGCTTTGGAGCCTGTCCTCACACTCTGTAGACCAGGCTGGCCTCAAACTCACAGAGATCCATCTGCCTCTGCTATCCGAGTGCTGGGATTAAAGGTGTGCGCCACCACCACCCAGCTACACCATGCCTTCTGAAAAATGTATAGTTACATAATCAGTCTTTTCAGAACTCAAGGCAGTTGCCCTTTGAAGTCCTGAATATATGTATCTATGGTAAGTTGTACATACTTTAATTCCCCAAACTCTGCAAAATGAAACACATCCATTTGCCAAATTTCATTGAAATTTGTTTTATTAACTGTGCTTTATTAACTTTAATTTTTTTTTTTTTTTTTGAGACAAGGTTTCTCTGTAGCTTTGGAGCCTGTCCTGCAACTAGCTCTTGTTGACCAGGCTGGCCTCGAACTCACAGAGATTCACCTACCTCTACCTCCTGAGTGCTGTGATTAAAGGAGTGTGCCACCACTACCTGGCTAACTTTAAATTTTTTTAATGCTAATGAGAAAGGAGCAGCTGCTTTGGAGAGACATTGAACAGAATAAAAAGCTGCTGAATTCAATCAGCCTGTTTATTTTAAAGATGAATTGATCTCAGAATAAAAACCAGGTTATGTGTTACTTTGGGGAAGAGGTTTTGATTTTGTTTTCACAGGAGAAGAAAAGCTATTAAGATTGATAAAGATTAGATTCAAACAGGAGAGACCTCTTGGTTAGAAGAGGTGATAGTTCATCAAAAAGCTTGGTCATTAAATCTGAACTAACTTGTAAGACTAACAAAAACATTTCATTTGATCAGGTATAGAAAAATATTATTAAGAGATAATGCTTTTTCTACTGCCAAAACCTAATTTACCTTAACAAAGATATGACCTGCCAAAAATAGGAACTCCCCAAAGTTAGGGCTGGGGCAGGGTTTTATTTTTGTCTTTCCAGGAGAATGAAAATTTCTAACTAAGGAGTCTAAAGACTGCTGGACAAATGAGATATCTGAAGAGGAAGGACAAATCAAGAGAAAATGTCCCCAAAAAAGGAGTAATTAGTCTAATGATATAGGACACCTCCAACAGGGTAGAATTTCATAGATCTTCCCAAATGCTTGTTTCTGCTGATCTGTACAAACATAAAAGGCAAATGATCTTTTTTAGTCCCGATTCAATGAAAATTAAAGCCAGTTTTGGAGTTGGAGCATGGCTCTCTCCTTCTCTAAACCCAAGCATGCTTGTTAAAGGAAAATTCAAAACTTCTGTCTCATGTCAGAAGAGCCACCAGGTGTGGAACAGAAGAAAACCAAAATTAAGGGACTGTTCTATCATCATTAACCTCATAATTGTTTGGTTTTATTTTGATTTTTTTTTTTTTTTTTTTTTTTTTTTTTAGTTTTTCCAGACAGGGTTTCTCTGTAGCTTTGGGCCTGTCCTGGCACTAGCTCTTGTAGACCAAGCTGGCCTCGAACTCACAGAGATCCGCCTGCCTCTGCCTCCCGAGTGCTGGGATTAAAGGCGTGCGCCACCACTGCCCAACTTATTTTGACTTTTTAAAACTTTTCTTAAGGTATAAATATTATCTCAAAATATAAGATTATTATATATATAAACTTTCTGTCATGGTTTTAGTGGTCACATAGAGCACTAATTCTAGAAGAAGAAAAAAACTTCATCTAGCTTCCTGTATGTGTTTTTGGGTTTGAGTCTGAAGCAGGTAACTAGGAACTAAGTTTGCATACCCCGGATGTACTTAGTAGATTGTGGTCCTCTAACCTTTCCGAGATCTGCTGTATATGACTTTTAAAATGTTTATGATTTCTGCAGTCAGCCATGACCATTCTTAACAGTGACCTTCAAAGTCTCCGAAAAGTTGATGGAGCCCTGCACCGACAAATCCACCTGGACTGTGAAATGCCATTAAGCTGGCAAATACCACCCAAAGATCAGCTTGGGACTACAAACTGCTCAGGACAACTTCAAAGCAGTTAGCTAAAATGGTCCAGCCTCTTATACTTCAGATAAACCCTGCACTTTCCATCACACAGAGGCTGGACAACAAATGACAGCTAGCTCTCCCAAGACATGACTTTATTTTCTCAGGGTCCCCTAAAGATGCTGTTGGCTCCAGCAAGAAGAAGTAATTGTAAGAACACGACACTCAGCTGGGTGGTGGTGGCGCACACCATTAATCCCAGCACTTGGGAGGCAGAGGCAGGTGGACAACAGCCACAAACAACATAAAACATTTTTATGACAAGAACTTTAAGTCTCTGAAGAAAGAAATTGAAGAAGACATCAGAAATGGAAAGATCTCCCATGCTCTCAGCAGTCTACAGATTAAATGCAATCCCCATCAAAATCCCAACCCAATTTTTCACAGATCTTGAAAGAACAATACTAAATTTCATATAGAAAAACAAAAACCAAGGATAGCCAAAACAATCCTGTACAACAAAGGAACAGCAGAGGCATCACCATCCCTGACTTCAAACTCTATTATAGAACTGAAGTGATGAAAACAACTTAGTATTGACATAAAAACAGACAGGAGGACCACTGGAATCTAATCAAAGACCCTGACATTAACCCACACACCTATGAACACCTGATTTTTGACAAAGAAGCTAAAAATATAAAATGGGAAAAAGAAAGCATCTTCAACAAATGGTACTGGTACAACTGGATGTCAACATGTAGAAGAATGAAAATAGATCCATATCTATCACCATGCGCAAAACTCAAGTCCAAATGGATGAAAGACCTCAACATAAAGCCATTCACACTGAACCTCATAGAAGAGAAAATGGGAAGTACTCTTGAACACATTGACACAGGAAATTACTTCCTAAATATAGCACCAGTAACATTAAAAACTGAGAGCAACAGTTAAGATATGGGATCTCGGGGCTGGAGAGATGGCTCAAAGGTTAAGAGCATCGCCTGCTTTTCCAAAGGTCCTGAGTTCAATTCCCAGCAACCACATGGTGGTTCACAACCATCTGTAATGGGGTCTAGTGCCCTCTTCTGGCCTGCAGGCATACATGCAGACAGAATATTGTATACATAATAAATAAATAAATAAATATTTTAAAAAAGGATTTAAAAAAAAGATATGGGACCCCCTGAAACTGAGAAGCTGTAAAGCAAAGGACACTATCAACAAGGGAAAAAAAATGGTTGCTTACAGAATGGGAAAAGATCTTCACCAACCCCACATCTGATAGAGGGCTGATCTCCAAAATATATAAAGAGCTCAAGAAACTAGACATCAAATTACCAAATAATCCATTTTAAAAAGGGGGTACAGATCTAAACAGAGAACTCTCAACTGAGTAATCTCTAATGGCCTAAAGACACTTAAGGAAATGCTCAGCACCCTTAGCCAGCAGAGAAATGCAAATAAAAACAACTCTGAATCGCTTCTCGGTCTTTTGGCTAAGATCAAGTGTAGTATCTGTTCTTATCAGTTTAATATCTGATACGTCCTCTATCCGAGGACAATATGTTAAATGGATTTTTGGAACGAGGAGTTGGAATCGGAGCTTGCTCTGTCCACTCCGTCCACTCCAAGGGGAAACAAAACAAAACCAACTCTGCAATACCATCTTACACCGATCAGAATGGCTGATGTCAGAAACACTGACGACAGCTTATGCTGGAGAAGACGTAAAATAAGTAGAACGCTCCTCCATTGCTGGTGAAAGTGCAAACTTGTACGGCAACTGTGGAAATCAGTATGGCGATTTCTTGGAAAATTAGGAATCAAGCTACCTCAAGACCCAGCAATATGGCTTTTGGGCATATACCCAAAGGAGACACACTTATACCACAAGGACATTTGCTCAACTATGTTCATAGCAGCATTATTTGTAATAGCCAGAACCTGGAAACAACCTAGATGCCCCCATCCCCACACTCTCTCTCCCACAGTGTCCTCTGGCTTGAAAGATGTTTTGTTTCCAACAATTTTTTAAAATTATTTTATGTATATGAGTGTTTTGC
Organism: Chionomys nivalis; assembly: GCF_950005125.1. Classification (NCBI taxonomy): domain Eukaryota; kingdom Metazoa; phylum Chordata; class Mammalia; order Rodentia; family Cricetidae; genus Chionomys; species Chionomys nivalis. The sequence continues at coordinate 81,998,548 of NC_080092.1, forward strand.
CATCCTGTATGTATGTAGACTGTGTGTATGCCTGGTACTCACAGAGGCCAGAAGGGGCATCAGCTCCTCTGGCACTGTAATTACAGATGGTTATGAGTCGCCATTTGAGTGCTTCGAATCAATTTCTCAATGCTTAGTCCTTGAGCCATGTCTCTAGCCCTTGAGGTCGGCTCCTGGGCTAGATATGGAGCTGGGAGAGCAGGGGTGAAGGATCTTTAAACATGCAGAAAGAGAGTACGGAGGACAAGCCGCAGTCCCAATGCTCCTCGAATATAAATAAGCATTTGGGAACATCCCCTGTACTCCCCAGGAAAAACAATCATAAATAACATGCCTGCTCATATGATTCATTTCTTTAAATTATAATATAATATCCCAGCTGTTCTAGGGAGAAGAAATGAAAAAGAAAACAATTTATTATCAAGCAGCACATATTTCAACATGTCAGGGGCCAGGCCCTACGGCCCTAGGAAATACAGTGTAGGGCCAAGCGCCTGCCCCACTTATCACGATAAATTAGGCATAGGAAGTGAGAACAGGAAAAAACATGCAGAAACGCACTGTGAAAAGCTAAAGTAGATATTACCTTGTGGGCGGGGTTTGCTTGTTTTTCAAACTGCAATAACTACTTGATTGGATAATCTGTACACACTCATATTCCTGACTGAGGTCTGTAGGGCTTCAAGGTGAAACGGTCCATGCCGGTAAATAGCGGCATTCAGCCGGCCAATCGCTGTGGGATCAAGACGTGTGCCCTCGTGCTGAGGACATGGCTCAATGCATAAAGGTTCTCACAGTCAAACAAGACAACCTGTGGTATATCCCAGGAGCCCCCATGGTGGAAGAAGAGAAGTGAATCCTGCAAGCTGTCCTCTGCCTTCTACAGCATGCCGTAACCTGCGTGTGCTCACGTACACAAATACACAAGTAGGCTAGCCAGGCGGTGGTGGTGTGCGCCTTTAATCCCTGCACTCGGGGGGCAGAGACAGGTGGATTTCTGTGAGTTTGAGGCCAGCGTGGTCTACAGAGTGAGTTCCAGGAGAAACCCTGTCTCAAAAAAAAAAAAAAAAGCAATAAATAAATAAATAAGCGTAATCTTTATGCGCTCAGTTACCAGAGCCGCAAGAACAAACTTCCCTCCCACAACCATCCAGTTAATGCTTTAACTACTACTACCCTGCTCGCCTTCCCTTCTTTCTTACATTATAATATAAACATTTGCTTAGACTCTATACGAACTTTGAGAGACAGTTATTTTGGAAAATGGTTCAGAGCTCCCTCTAGCGTGAGTGTTTGTTCTGGTCCCTTGAAGGATTATGCAAGTCTGCGAAAAGGAAACAAGACACTGATTCACTTTTGTAAGCGCCCAGGAAGACAAAGCTGCCTTTCTGGGGAAGTACCTTTCCAAGGCGGCTGGCCCAAGGCTCCATCCAGTTTAGCTCAGCTCAGCTCAACTCAACCCTGCCTGCACCGCCTCCCGGTGGCCAATGGAGGTACTGCGTTCCGGATAGGGGTTGTGGGGCGGGGATGCTAGTTCCAAGAGCTGTTCAATGGTCATTAAAAGTTGTACCACTGCCGGTGGAACTGGGTCACCAACCCAGCCACAAAACCTTCGATCCATCCTGCCTGCTAGAGAGCGGGGAGGGATGGACACGGGGCCGGGGAGGTGGGAGACAATGGAGGAGCAGTTCTTACAGGAACGGCCAACCAACCAAAAACTGTGCAAACTTGAGACCCAAGCTCCGAAAGGGAGCCCATGAGCCACACTGCCTGGATGACCAGGAACCGGACACTGAGGACCTAGGGTAGAAAAAGAAATCAATAAAATGATTCCCAATGATATATTGCTAAACTCATAGATTGGTGCCTAGCGCTATCACCACCACAGAGGCGTCTTCCACGAGCTGATGGGAACAGATGCAGAGACCCACAGTCAAACATTAGGTGCAAAGGAAGCCTAAATTAGAGATCTCCATTAGGTCCCCTCCCTCTGAGCTCAGGCAAATCCCGTGGAAGAGGAGAAGGAAGACTTGTAGGAGCCAGAGAGGTCAGAGAACACGGCCCACAGAATCAAATAAACTGAGTTTGTAGGAGCTCACAGAGACTGGAGCAGAAATCATGGAGAGAAACCTGCATGGGGCTGTGCTCAGTCCTCTGTGCTATGGTTGTTAGCTTGGTGGGGTTATTTACTTGCTTTGCTTTTGGGTGTGTGTGTGGGGGGGGTTGTTTGTTTTGATTTTTCCTGCATAGCCCTGGCTGTCCTAGAATTCACTCTGTAGACTAGGCTGACCTTGAACTCAGAAATTCACCTTCTTTTGCCTCAGGAGTACTGGGATTAAAAGCACGTGTGCCACCACCGCCTGGTTTAGCTTGGTGTTTTTGTGGGACTCCTCACAGTGGAAGTGGCCATGTCTCTGACTATTTTGCTTACCTTTGGGACCCTTTTTCTCCTACTGGGTTACCTCTCTCACTATGATATAAGGGTTTGTGCCTAGTCTTAAAACTTGTTTTGCAGTCTTTGGTTGATAATCCCTGGGAGGCCTATTCTTTTCTGAAGGGAAACAGGAGCAGTGGATCTGGGGAAGAGCAGAGGGCAGAGGGGGAACTGGAGGAGTGGAGGGAGGGGAAGCTGCGGTTGGGATGTATTGTATGAAAGAAGAACAAAGAATTAAGAAAGAAAGAAAGAAAGAAAGAAAGAAAGAAAGAAAGAAAGAAAGAAAGAAAGAAAGAAAGAGAGGTTGTACCAGTACCACTGAACTCTTTAGCTGTGTGGAGAAGCTTATAAATTTCCCTCTCAAAATAATTGTCCATACACACACACTTATGAAACATGGACACTTGTTTAAAATAAGGATCACAAGACGTCTCGAGGAAAAAAGTGCTTTCCACACAAGCCTGGTGACCTCAGTTTGATTCCTGGAAGCCACGAAAAGGTGGAAGGTGGACTCTACAAAGCTGTCCTCTGAAAATATAGTTTACCATTTTAGTAACCTAAAAACTGAGGGCTGGAGGGATGGCTTGGCAGTTAAGAGCTTCTGCTTTTCGTCCAGGACCCAAGCTTAATCCTCACCATTCATGCGGCCCTCACAGCGGCCTGTAACTTCAGCCCCCAGGAGTTCCAGCACCTTCTCTCTGAGGGCTATGCACACACATGGTCCACAGACATAAATGCAGGCAAAACATTCACACACATAAAAAATAAAATGAAAATTGGGGGCTTGCATGCCTTTACTCCCAGCACTCAGGAGACAGAGGCAGACAGATCTCTGTGCGTTCAGGGCTAGAATGGTCTACAGAGCAAGTTCCAGGACAGCCAGGGCTGTTACACAGAGAAACCCTGTCTCAGAAAAACCAAAATACTAGTACTACTTACTAATAATAATAAATGAAAATAATAAACTCATATTAAAATACTAAAAATAGGGAAATAGTTTTAAGCATGTCATTAGTGATACACTAGTCAATAAATATGCTTCCATATCTAGCATTTGAATACTCAGATCTAGAGGCAAGTCTAACAATTAATAACTTTCCAAACAGCGGGGAATATACATAAAATTCGGGATGTCAAGCCGGGCGGTGGAGGCGCACGCCTTTAATCCCAGCACTCGGGAGGCAGAGGCAGGCGGATCTCTGTGAGTTCGAGACCAGCCTGGTCTACAAGAGCTAGTTCCAGGACAGGCTCCAAAACCACAGAGAAACCCTGTCTCGAAAAACCAAAAAAAAAAAAAAAAAAAAAAAAATTCGGGATGTCAGCAACAACTGATTGCTTCAGGTTTGTTTGGTTTTGGTTTTTCGAGACAGGGTTTCTCTGTATCTTTGGAGCTTGTCCTGAAACTCGCTATGTAGACCAGACTGGCCTCGAACTCACAGAGATCCGCCTACCTCTGCCTCCCAAGCGCTGGGATTAAAGGTGTGTGCCCGCTGCTGCCGCTACCGCCCAGTTGGCTTGGAGATTCTTAATAGAAGGGAAAGCAGTCTATCAGAGGTTCCTAAAGGCCACGATGCAAGTTTTTCCCATCAGATCCCGCAGACTCCTGAATGTCACCGGTAGAGTTCTGGTGCTCAGATCTCAGATTAAGGTTAAGCAGGAACTGGGGTTTTGGAGAAGCGTTGGTGCGGGTCTGCAGGCTGCAGTAACCGACCCAAGGATAGCAGGAGGAAAAGCAGTGGCGCCTCTGAGACTGGGCTGGACAAGGCGATGCACGCCCCTCCCCTCCCTTCCTGGTTCCAGTCTGGCGGTTCTGCGGGAAGCTAAAGCCGGGAGTGGCCCAAGGAGCGGGCAATTGCAGGCATCTGCCCCACCGTGTCCATCATCCACCATGCGGCCTCTAGTCCTGCTGTGGGGTTGCCTGGTGCTCCCAGGTGAGGGGGAATGGCAGTGACAGGGATGGAGGGGCAGGCAGGTGCGGGCCTGAGCTCACTCTTCTGGTCTGCAGAGCCGCTCTTCCCCTCTACTCCGTGAGGAGGTGGGGTGGAGGAAGAAACTTTCCCATTTCATCCCAGCTAAGCCATCCTCAGCCCAGCAACCCTGGGCGCAGCTCCTGGTGTATTTGAGCTCAGACCCAGGGGTCTTCCTCAGGCGTGTTTGTGGCCTCTGCGCGACTGTGCAGGTGTAAAAGGAGCCAAGCCTCGCGCATCACAGCGATGCATCTACTTAGCTCGTTAACGCAGCTGACTTAGTTGGATTTCTACTAAACTTGTTTCTCTTTCTTTGCTTTCATTTTTTCTTGCTTTACTTATTTTGAATTTTTAATTTACTATTGTTATCGTGTGTGTGTGTGTGTGTGTGTGTGTGTGTGAGAGAGAGAGAGAGAGAGAGAGAGAGAGAGAGAGAGAGAGAGAGAGAGAAGGAGGAAGGGAGGGAGCATGTGTGTTGCACAGCACTCATGAGGTCAGAGTAGAACTTTTGGGTTTTCTCCTTCCACTATGGGATCAGGGGATCAAACTCAGGTCATCAGGTTTTCACCACAAGTGCTCTTACTGCTGAACGTGTGTGTGTGTGTGTGTGTGTGTGTGTGTGTGTATACATTTACATATACTACACACGGTATATTTAGTTTAGTTAGTTCATTGCAAGAAGGCAAAGGGCTGAAGAGTAGCTAGAGCGCACCTGCAGGGAAGCTTTCTTTGCTCTTATCATTTTTATCTTTTATTTCTTTTCTACAATGCTCAGAGGAGGGTGGAACCTAGCACTGGAGCACGCTGAGTGAGTGCTCCATGCCTAAGCTGCATCCCCAGCTCCCTTTCCATTGTTTCAGACTTGAACTTACCCTGATCCCAAGTAGCTGTGACCACAAGGGAGACCACCATGCTGGGCTTCCTTAACCCATTAAGACCTAAAAATCAGGATGCATCTTATAACTGCTCAGTTGGGTGTGTTTGTTTAGTTTTCCCTTAATAATATATACATTAACTCAGGCTGTTTTCTGAAGTCTTTTGACATGTATTCTTCATGTGTGTGTATGCACATGCGAGCACGCATTAGGTACACAAAAGGCGCAGCACACGTGGGGAGGTCAGCGTACAACCTTTGTGGTCTGCTCTCTTCTTCTTGAGTCTTAGACTCACTTTGTTGGGCTTAGCAGCAAGTGCCTTTACCCCTTGAGCCATCTGGCCAGCCTGGCTCATGTCTCTCAAATGCAATGAAGGAGAATGTTAATATCCTCTATAGACAAGAAAACTTAGATGTGTTAAGCAACTTGCCCAACATCACGAAGCTACGGAATGCCAAGGCTGGGACTCAACCTCCCAGCAATCTGAGTCTAGAACTTTGTCTGTCCCTTTCAGTTAATGGTGTTTAAGGAAAGAGCGGCAGGTTTGTCTTAAGGTTCCCTAGAAGAAGAGAACCCTGGGGCTTTTTCAGGCTGCCTCAGATCTGATGAGAAAGCCTCCCTTTCTCCCTGTGAAATGGGCTTCGGGTCTGGGCCGAGTACTTGGATCCATAGACATCCTGTCTCCATTCATGCTGTGTTTTCAGGCTATGAAGCCCTGAAGGGCCCAAAGGAGGTCAGTGGATTTGAAGGTGACAGCGTTTCCCTGCAGTGCACCTACGAGAAGAAGGTGAGGGGACACAGGAAGTACTGGTGCCGAGAGGGTGGCCTCATCCTGTCCCGCTGCTCCGACATTATCTACTCAAGACCGAACGAGGAGGTGGTACAGGGCCGGATGTCCATTCGAGACAGACCCCGAGAGCTCTCAATGACCGTGACCATGAGGGACCTTACCATGAAGGACTCGGGGAAGTACTGGTGCGGGATTGACAGACTGGGCTTCGATGAATCTTTTGAAGTGTTTCTCATCGTCTTTCCAGGTAACGAACGGCTCTCCACGCGGCCTGGGTGGGATGGGCAAGAGGATCTGAACCGTGGAGAGTTTCCTGTTACAGAAGGGGGCAGACTTGGTACCAACCTCATCAGGCCTTCTCTAGGACTTGAGGAGTCAGTAGGGACACCTGCTGAGCACTAGAAACGACTCAGAGAAGCCTCAGCTGTCCCTTTGCAAATCTCCCTGTTAGGATTTCATAGAGCAAAATGTGGTCATACCTGTCACTCTTGGCCTGGATGTCTTGGGGGAGACAGGATGAGGACAAAATGACCATCTCAGGCAATAAGGAAGGACCTGCAGATTTCCCGTGTCACAAATGCTCCCACAACCTTCTGAGCCCAGACTAACCATGGTCACCTCCCAGGCCCAGCCCAAAGTGTTCCCTAAGCCATGAGCTGGCTTCACTATGCTGATGGTCTCCGTGTTTTTTCCTCCTTCTGTATGGAGAACCCAGGGAAGGAAAACTAGAGGGAGCCAGAGCACAGACAGTCCTGTCTCAGCCAGTGAGAGCTGGGTAGATCTCTGAACCACCACTTCCCACATGGGACACAGAGACACTCCAAGACACTCAGTGACTGGCCTAAGGTTGAGGCAGGAAGCAGAGCAGGCAGGATTCAAACCCAGATCACTGCAACCTGTCTCTCTGTTTGAAAGATGGGCCCAGAAGCTAGGACCCATCCTAAGCCCTGGTCTGTCCCCAAAGCCTATTCTCTTTCACTCCTGAGTCTCTGTGACAGTTAAGGGAAATAAAAGTAAACAAACCAGACTCTAACAGCAGCAACAAAGCCTCACTGATGAGACTGGAGGGTGTGGCTCAGAGGTCCAGCTATGGGTAAGACCCTGGGCTGCATCCCTAATGCTGGAGCGATAGAACGATACTCCTTGAGTGGCTTCTCTTAGTCAGAAGGTCCCAGTCTCTTTCAACTCTTAACAGTGCACAGACAATTTTCCCCCTAATTGTGAATAGCTCTATCTTTATTTCTTTTATTTCTTTGGCTTTTTAGATGATGTCTCACTATGCAGCTCTGACTCCTCTGACTGGCCTAGAAACTCACAGAGATCTACCTGTCTCTGCCTCCTGAGCACTGGCACTAAGGTCCTGTGCCACCACACCTAGGCTACCGTTCTCTAATTTTAGACTCTCTTGTGTCTGGTTCTTGCCCTGAGCTCTTGTCACCTCTCCGAGGTATGTGATCCAAGCCTTTCGTCCTTTTGTGCCAGAATTGGTTGGTTTCTGATGACAGCTCATCCTGCCAATGACGAGGGCCGTGTCAGTGGGTGCCCCCACAGCCACTGAGGACACTGGCCTGTAATGTTTATAGGTTTCTCTGGTAGCAACACTCCCTCCTACAAGGCCAGTGTCTATCTGCCAAACATTTAACAACCAGCTCCTGCAAAGTTAACAAGCCAGAGGGAACTAGCAGCCTCCTGGGCCAATCTAGGCGGGAAATATCCATTATCACATCCTCCATTTCTCATCTTCTGGAGGCCCTAGGCAAGGCAAAGAGGCGTAGAAACACACAAAATAGGAAGCTGCTCTTGACTTACAGAAGATTTAGTCGGCTACTTAGAAAAAAAGACAAGTAGGGCTGGAGAGATGGCTCAGTGGTTAAGAGCATTGCCTGCTCTTCCAAAGGTCATGAGTTCAATTCCTGGCAACCACATGGTGGCTCACAACCATCTGTAACGAGGTCTACTGCCCTCTTCTGGTCTGCAAACACACACAGACAGAATATTGTATACATAATAAATAAATAAATAAATATTTTAATAAAAAGAAAAAAGAAAAAAGACAAGTAAATGACCGAGCGTTAGACTTGAGAGTGGAGAGCAATTCCAGAATGTCAAGGTTGGGTGTCGTCAGAAAAGACCCTGGGATGCTGGCCCTTGAGGAATCCCAGGCCCTTGGGAGACCCTGCAAATCTATAGTTGTAGTCAAAGTGAGCACTAGCTCCCCAGGAGACAAACACAGGATTTTGGGGCACACAAAGGAAAGGGAGAATTCCTCCACCGTTACTGGGACTTAACTTTCGAGCTGATGATGGAAGACAGGGCAGGGGTTGGGGGGCAGAGGTGAGGGGGAGCTTTAGGCAGAGGTGTACGAGAATGGTTTCACAGAGGGACAACCTGGCAAAGGCACAGCAGTAGAAAGGGTGACCCTGAACACAGGGCATCTCTGCGTGGCTCTGTGAGTTCCCCGTGGGGAAAGAGGTGACTTTGGTAGGGTGATCTGAAGTCTGGGTTTCAAAGGCCGTAAGAAACACACCAAGTAAGCAGACGGTGTTTCAGCTTACAGCTAAAATGGGGAGTCGCCGATGGCTTCCAGAGCAGGAGGCAATGGGATCTGATGTGTGTTTTAGAAACGCAGGTGTCCGTGCAAAGGGTGGTATGAAAGAAGCAGGCTGGGGCAAGGAACACGGAAGACCTGATCCAATGAGAGACTAATATGGGCAGCAGGTGGGGAAGACCCAGGATCCACTGGGATCTGCCAGTTATGGCCTCCGATTGGCTCGGAGGAGACAACAATGGCGCCTCGACTGAGAATGAGGGGCCCACTGTGGCAATGTCTGTCTCCCCTGAGAGCAGCCTCTCCGTTTCCTTTAGGAAGAAGGGACATTCCCACCCCCACTGGCACCTGCTGCCCTACTTCCCCCAACCCCTTCTTCCAGCCTCTCACAGTTATGAGGATCCTGCAGCCCAAGGCAATAGCCTGGCAGACTCAGCTCCCAGAACTGAGTGAGTCAATGGCTTTCCTGCCCCTTCTCCAGTTCAGGAAACATAGTGTGAGGGCCACCCAGCTTGCTCTGCCCAGCTTTTGGGAGCTGAAGGAGGTTAGGCCTTACCAGAACATCTGGGTCAGGAGGTTCAGCGCTGGGCAGATGGAGAAGTTGCTTTTTAGGGAGGACCAGGATGTAGGACAGAGCCTTGGGGGCAGGGTCTATGTCTACAGAACAGATTACGCATAGATGTGCCTGGTCCAGGGTCTTCTTGCTCTAAGGGCCTCTCTTGGGCCTCTGCTTGCCTCCTGGGGGTGTTTTAGTTGAGGACATCCTGAGAGATTGGAAAGATTCATGTTCAAATGTCTGGGTGGAGCTCGAGGGCCAGGGAAGGTGCTGAGGTATTGTTTTTGGACTTATAGCTTCTCCTGGTCTCCACCCGACAGTCGTCACAGTCAAGCAGGGGAAGACAGAGGTTAAGGCCCCTGTGTTCACGGAGGAGGCCCCAGCCTGGTCTTCAGAAACCTCCCAGGTTCTCCCAGGAACCTCTCCATATGCTGGGAGTGCTCCTCACACAACAACCCCAGCCTGGTCTGCAGGAACCTCCCCTTCCCCAGGAACCTCTCCATATGCTGGGAGCTCTCCTCACACAGCGACCTCTCCTCATGCAGGGAGCTCCCGCCCAGTCATCTGGCCTCTCAGCATCACACCAAAGGACTCCACGGCCAGTCGTGTCCTCACGTCCAGGTGAGTCCAGGGGACCCAAGGTGACTCTTCAACCTTTCGACTCTCCTTCCTTTCCTCCTGGCAGATAGTTCCTCTGGTGGTGGCTACAGCATGTGGTTCAGAAGGCAGATTTCAGGCCTCAGTCCCCTCGCAGGGCTCATCTGGACACACAGAGCCATCTGAGGTGAAGGGTCTCCCTTGGACCCAGAAAGCATCTCTCTTCCGCTCAAGTCACCCCAGCTCAGGGGTTTCCCTGTATACTTTGCTCTGAGCCCTGGGCTGCATGAAAATATGAAAGCCCTTTATCAACTTTTTCTTGACACAGCTGGATCCCAGTCTGCAGCAAAGGATTCTGGGGGCTCTCCCTATTCCCAGTTCCTGCCTTTCAGATCATCACTAGCAGGTTCAGGCCAGGCTGAACATATCCTGTATGGCTGGGGTACCCCGGGCAGAGCACACAGGGATGATCTCTAAAACACTGGCCCCTCATGCCTTCTGATCTCCTCGGGTGACAGAAATCTGACTGGATGCTGAATTAGAGCATTGTGTTGCCGTAAACCGGTGCTGGTGACACCGCCTTCAGGCCAGTGAGCCTCCCCATTTCTTGCCAGATGTGGAGGAGCACACCTGTAATTCCAATTATTCAGAGTTAGGAAGGCCACAAGTTCAAGGCCAGGCTGAGTTAAGTTTGTGAGACCTTGTTTAAAAATAAAAAGCCCTGCTTGTTGAATTGTATAGTTTAGCAGCAAATATAACTAGGTACTGTACTAAGATTTGTTCCTAGTGGGAGGAGTATTTAATTTGAGATAAGTTCTCTCATGTAGCTCAGGCTGGCCTCCAGCTCCCTTAGTAGCCAAGGATGACCTAAACCTCCTGATCTTCCTTATCGTCTATGTCCCAAGTGCAAGGATCACAATCTTGAATCACCTCACCTGTCTTTGAACTCAGTATCTTTTTTAAATTTATTCATTTATTTTTTTTATGTGCATTGATGTTTTGTCTATGTACGAATGCCTGTGTAAGGGTATCAGGAACTATAGTTACGGACAGTTGTGAGCCGCCATGTAGGAGGTGGGAATTGAACCCAGGACCTCTGGAAGAACAATCAGTGCTCTTAACCTCTGAGCCATCTCTCCAGCCCCTGAACTCAGTATCTTAAACATTCCAACTTGTTTGATCCTCACAGCCTTGCTTCATAGGAAGTAAAATCGGTGGTCTGGAAGGTTGTTTAGTCACTTACTCAAAGTGACATGTCCCTGAAATGTCAAGACCAGGGTTCGAACCCAGAGAGCCTCGATTTGGGGATGTGTTGGCCATCAGGCTAGAAACTGGCTTTCTCAGCTTATGCATGGGACCTAAGGACATAGATGGCTGATCTGGTAAGGGCCACCAGGCTCCTCCAGGCTCCTTTCATCTCTCCTCTAGTGTGTCCATCCCGATGGTCCGCATGATGGCCCCAGTCTGGGTGCTCTTGTCCCTTCTGCTGGCAACAGGTCTGATTGCCTTCGGCAGCCACATGCTCCAGTGGAGAAAGAAAGGTAAGTGATCGACATGGAGGGAGGAGGCTCGTGCACACCTGTGATACATCAACCTTTGAAAGACCTGCGGGCCCCAGTGGGTGGGTCTGACAACCTTCTGTTTGCCATGTGTCCTGGTGCACCCCTTTAGTCTGAGTTCAAGCCTGGTCTACAGAGTGAGTTCTGGGACAGTCAGGGATACACAGAAAAACCCTGTCTCAAAAAAACCAAACCAAAACAACCTAGCTGTTTCCTTCTGAGAAGCCATGAAGCAGCCAGCACTGGGAAGAACAATTTAACTGGGGAAATGGGAGCTCTTTAATATGAAAGTTCAGGGAGCCAAGATAGAAGCGTATTCCTATAATCCCAGTGCTTGGAAGTTGGAGAAAGGAGGGACAGAAGCTTAAGGACAGTCTTGGACACATCATGAGTTCAATACTAGCCTGGGCTGTGTGTCTAAACAAACAAACAAATGAGCAAACAGAGTAAAAGAGTTAGCAAAGCTGATTTTAACAATAACAATTAAATTTCATTCAATTTGATATACCTGAAACATGACCAATTCAGCACGGAACCAATGCTAAGACATTAAGGAAACCTGGACATTGTAGTGAACGCCTGCTGTCTCAGCTACTCACACTGAGGCAGGAGGATTAGTTGAGTCCAGGAATTTGAAAGCAGGCTGAGCAGTACAGCCAGACCCCATCTCAAAACCTCAACAAAATTTGATGTTCATACCCTAGTTGTTGTTTTGGGTTTTTTTTTAAATATTTATTTATTTATTATGTATACAATATTCTTTCTGTGTGTATGCCTGAAGGCCAGAAGAGGGCACCAGGCCTCATTACAGATGGTTGTGAGCCACCATGTGGTTGCTGAGAATTGAACTCAGGACCTTTGGAAGAGCAGGCAATGCTCTTAACCGCTGAGCCATCTCTCCAGCCCCTTGGGTTTTTTTTGGGGGGGGTCCATATTGAGCCTTTGGAAGTTTAGATATGACTTCACATGACCACATTCCCGTGCTGGGTGACATGTGTGGCTTCTGGCTCCTGTGCTGGATGGTAGAGGTCAAGCAGGTTACATGATGTCATAGTATTAAGAGTGCCAGGAACCAGGCAAGGTCCTGCATCTCATCTCCATTAACCTATTGTGCTGTGGGGCACCCCATCTTATAGTGGAGGAAAGTGGACGGTTAGGCAGCTTGCCTTGTGTTTGTAGGCCTAGGAAATAGTAGAGCCAGAAAGAGACCTACAGTGGCATCCCAGAGAAGGTGGGCCTGGGGCTTTCCTGGGCCTGCTTCCGACCTTGTAAGAAATCTCAACTTATTCGTGTCCCCAGATTCTCTCATTGGAGACCAGAAGGGAACACACAGAGTGGAAATAGCCTCAACTCTGAAGCCACTTAGCATCTTACCTCTGGAATTATGGTTCCCCAGCAAGCAGCAGCGCCCCCTCTGGTAGCCTGTTAGAAATGCAGAGTCTCGGAACTCAATTCAGAACCTGTGTGTGATCATCTGGATACCTGTGCTGGTCATCTGGGTCAAACAAAATTCATGTTACGTGGCTTCTGAAGAGATACCTCACATGAGGTGAGGGAAGAACTTCTCACTCATGGCTAGGAAGTGAAAAGAAGACAGGCCCACAGACACCTTCAAAAAGAGGCCCCCTAGGTCCCACCTCTTAAAAGTTTTACCACTCTCAAGTTGAGGACCAGGTCTCCCATGGGACAAGTTGCATCAAGCTGAAGATGTCCCCCATGCTTATTAAGGTTCAAGAAGTGAACACAGTTTCCTCATCCACTTTCTAGTTTTCATAGATCTCAAATGCCGACTCCTTCCTAAAAGGCCGAGCTAGACAGGGTGTCCTGCTTCAGGGCCTCCTAGGTCCCTCTGGAAATCCCCCATACATGGGTGACATGACCTTCTGCATTCTGGGAATGACTCAAGGTCTTCCTGGCCTCAAGGTTCCCCTGGGTCTCTTTCAGCTTGGCTGGCCGTGGAGACACAGAGGAACGAGAAGGTCTACCTCCCAGCTTCGGTAAGGACCCAGGGAGCCAAAGTCTGAGATCAACCCCTCTGGGGCCTACCTAGGTCAGACTTCCAGGCTCATCTCTGTGCCCACCCAGAGGCAGAGCTCGCTCCCAGCCTTGAAAGGATCTGTGGGAGTCTCCAGACCGACCCTTTAGGGTGTGAGCTCCTTGGCATGCCCATCATTGACCCTGATCCCCACCTGGAATCAGGCAGGGTCGCCAAGAACCAGGTAGGCATTGTTCCACCAAGTGGGTACCCTCTTCCCAAGCCTTTTAGAATCATGGTTCTTCAGCACTGGAGTGAGAAGGATCCCTGTGGATCCCGGGTCAGTGTGTATCTCAACTCTGATCCCATCTCACCTGTTAGCAGGGTTTGACGATGGGATCTCCCAGACTCCGCTTCCAACCCAATCTTCTAGGGCTAGGGCTGGGAACCCACAGCCCATCAGAGCACAAGGGCCCCTCAAACATGACTCCATTGTACTTCTACAAATGAAACCCAGAGAGGCCCAGAGAGTACGAAGGTCTGGCCCAAACCCACACAGCCGCACTCAGATTTCTCAATTCTTTTAAAAGATTCATTTATTTTATTTTATGTGTATGAGTATTTTACTTACATGTATGTTTGTGTGCCACATGTGTGCCTGGCACCCATGGGACCCAGAAGAGGGTCGAGTTGCAGACAATTGTGAGCCACCGAGTGGGTACTGGGAACCAAGCCAGTCAGGCCGGGTGGTGGTGGCGCATGCCTTTAATCCCAGCACTCGGGAGGCAGAGGCAGGCGGATCTCTGTGAGTCCGAGGCCAGCCTGGTCTAGAAGAGCTAGTTCCAGGACAGGAACCAAAAAGTTACATAGAAACCCTGTCTCGAAAATCCAAAAAAAAAAAAAGCCACTTAGTCCTCTTAACCACTAAGCCATCTCTCTAGCCCCAGATTTACCAATTCTTCTTTAATCTCTCAAAACATTTTTTCTGGTCCTCCACTGATTCTGAGGCCATGCTACTCAATGTTTGGCTGCTCAAGGACCCAGTTGTGAGCAGAGCACCCGGGGAACCAGTGGGAGTGGGGACTTGGGAGGGGGGATGTACAGAGGTTCCTGTGCACATCTTCCTGAGGAACCAAGCCATCCAACTTCCCAGGCCAGTGCTTGCCTCCCCGCCCCACCCCCCGCCCCCAGGATGCTGCAGAATTGTATTCGAGAAACAAAATCCTACCTTGCCTTGCCTGATGCCCTGCCCCAAAATCCACCCAGTTACTGAGGTATTTCAACTCTTATTCTTCCAAACGTGGGGTCAGGAAAGGGGAACTATCATCCCCTTCTTTCCTGGCGTCAGTAAAGACAAAAGACTCCAGGCAGATACCCAGGAGAGGGCTGAGTGGGGATGGGCTCTTCCTTGACTTCGGAAGCAGCTGTTGTTGTCTCAGGAAGTGGAACAAGGCCAAAAGTGGCTAAGGGGAGTGAGGCAAAAGTCATGGGAACAGAGGCCACCCTGAGCCACTTTCAGAGCTCAACCTTCTGGGGTGGAGATGGCTCATCAGGAGAGTGCTGGGTTCAGAAAACCAGCCTTGGTTGGGTGTGGGGGTGTATCCTGTCCTGCCACTGTGGGCAGGGCTGATTCCAGCCTGGGGCACCTGAGCTCCCCCTGAAGCTGTAGGAAGGAGCAAGAAAGAGCTCAGGGCAGTTTGAACAGAAGGAAACTGAGTAGCCCCCACTTTAGGTAGAAAGATAGGAGAGGGGACTTCGAAGGTCAGAGGTCGTCGTTACCAGAACACAGCCAGTTGAAGACGCAGACGCGTGCTTTGTTTGGTAGAGTCCCCATTTCTGCAGTCTTCGGCAGAGGTCTGGGGAAGACACAGGAGTGGTTGGGGATTTTCTTTGCACACACTCACAACAAAGAAGGAAGAGGACATTTGTCCTGAAAGAGGCCAAAGGAACTGACATGGATGGTGGCACAGACCTGGCATCCAGCACGCAGGAGGCTGAGGAAGGAGGGTTGCTGTCCAAGGCAAGCCTGGGGTACACATGGCAGAAACAGAGGTGAGAGCAGGCAGTGGGGGCTTGACCCCTTGTTGTTTTTATTGGAGCACGCAGTGTTATTTCCTCCATATTATATACATAGCAACAGAGACTCAGAGAGGGCAATTCTATGCCCACAGTAACACAGCTTGAGGAAAACAGAATTAGACAAAACCACCCAAGGTCTATGAGGCTGGCTGATGTGCCGTCCGTCCTTCCACACTGAAGTGCAAGGGTTGGAAGAATTCAGTCATATGTACTGCCCAAGGCTGGTCCCGTAGACTCCAGAAAAAGAACCATTTTTCTTCCCTAAGCATGGGATAGTCACAGACCAAATGCCTCCTGTGCTGTTTGTATCTGGTGAATCTTTGAGCCCTACGAAAACCAGCAGACAGCCTGCTTGTTCCCTCTGGTTACGAAGGAATAACACGATTAAAACAAAACAAACCATTCCAGAAGTTTCTGATCACTGGGTGGTAAGATGCTGTCCGGAGACTGCAGGCGCAGCTCACTTGGTGGAGTGCTTGCCTGGCGTACACGAAGCAAGCCAGCCTCAGCTGATGGTGGCGGTGCACATCTGAGACGCCAGCCCTCAACAAGGTCATCCTTAGCTACAGAAGGAATTCAAAGCCAGCCTAGGAAGCAGGAGACCCTGACTCGGAAAACAAAGCATGGTGACACAGGCCTTTATTCCCAGTATCCGGGAGGCACAGGGATCTCTGTGAGTTCAAGGCCAGCCTAGTCTACGTAGCAAGTTCCAAGTCATCCAGGATTACTTGGCGAAGCTCTGTCTTTAAAATTAGTGCTATCTGGATGTGTGACCCTGAGAAGAAACATGTATTCAAGCTTCTAGCTTGCCAAGGCAACACCCAGGTGTCAGAAGTCATATGGCAACCAGAACTATGTCTTTCCTCTCCAGCTCCTCTGGGCTTAGTTCCAGACTGTCTATGCTGCTAAGAACAGGCTGTCCTGAGTTCTGACCGAGTTCCTCTTACAGCCACCAGGGAACAACTGGGTGCCTGAAGATGCCATGATCAACCTTGCAGCGCCTCCCGAGTGTCTCAGCAACCCCAAGGCCTCCGCTGTGCCCTTCACGGAGACCCAGCACCTCGACCAGGTGTGGACAGAAGAGCTCTGGAATCCACGCTAGCTGACACCATTATGGGGACAAGGCGGGGAGGGCTCTTCTCCCAGCATCCTCTTCCCCAGAAGCCCCACACCCACATCTGTCCATCTAGCCTATCAAAACCGTAATAAGACTAGGTCATTTCCCGCAGGCTCCAAACTTCACGATCTCCTCTTCCAGACTTAGAGAATTCTTTAATAGCATGTTGGGTGTCTGTTTAAAGAGTTCTCAGCTGAGCGGGGCCTTGTGGTACTTGTCTGTAATCCTAACAGTTGGGAGTCTGTGGTCAGAGGGAGGAGCTGGGGGATTCGAAGCCAGTTTACATGGTGAGACCTTGTCTCAGAAAAGCATGCGCTACAGACAAGAGATGAGGGGGCGGGGGCTCTGCTGGAGTGGAGACTTCACCACCGCCAGGCTCTGCTTTTCAACCTCACCATCATCTCTCCAGGCTACAGAGGAAGAGGCAGCCCCTTCCCGGGACGCCAAGGAGGATGAGGATGCAATGGCAGCCCCTCCCCTGCAGGTGTCCGCACAGGAACTGGCCTCCGAGTTCGTCTCTGTGTAACCTCAGAATGGCCCGTGGTCAGGCTCCATAAAGCTGAACCGCTGAGTTTGCATGAATTCGCCGGCTCTGCTCACACTCCAGGGCTCCGTCCACCTCCCTCCAGGCTCCCTGCTTGTGTGGCCCAGAATGGTAACAAAGTGTATCTGTGGACCCCGAAGCCCAGCGTGGACCGAACAATTCCAGCCAATGGCTGAGACCTCCCCAGCATATTCTAATCTCTAGGAAGAGTGCGCAGCTGCGGACCTTCACCTGGGCCTGGCAAGGCTCAGTAGATGAGGGCTGAGTTTGTATGGGTTCCAGGAAATTTCCTGGGCGTGGGTGCCCAGCAACCGTCCCTCCTCCCATCCCCTGCAAATCCCACCTTTGCTTCCCTCCATTCTCTTGCCGCAGCTGCTGTGGAGGAGACAACATACGTGTGTATAAAACATATGTGTTTATAAAACACCTGCATCCTGGCCCTTCAGAAAAATCATTAAAACAGAATTCCCGAGCCCCGCCCCAAACCATCTGGAGGGCAAGACCCGGGTCTTAACCAGTGGCTCTGACAAGTGACCAAAATTCCCACACTTGAGCCTGAGGAATCTTTGGCTTCCTCTAGCCTGAGAGTCTTTCTTCCTTCTTTCACTGTGGGGTCAGCTGTTTCTCCTTCTCCTTCCCCACGACCCTGTATTCCAGGCTTTGGAAGGACATTGGAGAAAAGTTCTCTGTCCAAACGGGGGTACTACTCCATGGGCTCTGGAGGCTTGGGGAGGAGGAGGAAAGCAGAGTGGGGTGGGAAGGGGGGAGGACAGGAAGAAACAAGACTCCAATTAGTAGAGGATAATGCTAAATCCAGGCCAGCTGGATGAGGGAGAGACAGTCTGGCTCAACTCTTTGCTTTCCTTTTACTATTTTGTTTTGAAAATGACACGCTGAGAGGGAGTGTCCAGCATGTAAGACATAGAAACACAGTGAAAAAGACAAAAAGCAGGGGGCAGTGTTTTTAAGGTCATCTGTAACCTCACCAAGCCCTGTTGGCACCCTGACCGCACCTGGCTGGATCCCCCTCCTTTCTCCTCCTCGCATTTTGAGGTTGCTCCTTTCACAGAGGGGTCACCCCATCCCACGTTATCCCATCATAAGCATTCCTTCAAACCTTGTACAATAAACTTTCTCAGCTGCGTAGTACTTCAGCACATAGGTGTGCCTCAGTTTACCGAACCGGTTCTCTGTCACTAGCTGTGAATCTTTATGCAGGAGCATAAAATTTCCATTAGAAATCTCTAGAAGGAGTTGAGGGAACATGTGGTCCTGAGAAAAAGAATATTTTCTTTTCTCTCTCTCTCTCGTTTGTTTTTTTTTGGGGGGGAGGGGGAAGGTTGTTTGCTTGTTTTGTTTTTTGTTGTTTGAAACAGGATTTCTCTGTAGTTTTGGAGTCTGTCCTGGAACTCGCTCTGTAGACCAGGTTGGCCTTGAACTCACAGAGATCCACCTGCCTCTGCCTCTGCCTCCCGAGTGCTGGTATTAAAGACATGTGTCCCTCCTCTCCTAACCTCCTGGAGGGATGACTCAGTAGATAAAGCATTTGTTGTGCAAGCAAGAGGACCCCAGTTCCAGTTCCTTGTAACAGCCTCACTGTGAGTCTGTACCCCAGTGCTGGAGGGAAGATGGCAAAGCCCAAGAGCATGGTAGCCAGGACATCAACCTCTAGATTCCCTAAGAAACCATCTCAAACCTAGAGGAAGACAGCCGGTGCAGACCTCTGGCCTGTATGGGGCACCAGCAAGTGAAACCCCCCTCACGGGGTGGGGGGGAGAGGGAGAGAGAGAGACAGACAGAAAGAGACAGAGAGATAGAGAGACAGAGAGAGAGAGAAGGGGGAAGGGAGGGAGAGAGAGGGGGAGAGAGAGAATATATACCTACAAGAATGCAGGCCATGCAAATCCATTAATACATTAAAAATTGGGATAAGCCGGGCGGTGGTGGCACACGCCTTTAATCCCAGCACTTGGGAGGCAGAGGCAGGTGGATCTCTGTGAGTTCGAGGCCAGCCTGGTCTACAAGAGCTAGTTCCAGGACAGGCTCCAAAGCCACAGAGAAACCCTGTCTCGAAAAACCAAAATAAATAAATAAATAAATAAAAATAAATAAAAATTGGGATAAGCAGTGCCCCCAGGCAGTTAGCAGAGAACACCCAAAAAAGAAGTTCATCCAAAGTGGACTTTCCAACCTGACAAAGTAGCACACACCAGTAATCCCAGATTTTAGGAGCTGAGAGAGAAGAATTCCAAGTTCAAGACTAGTCTGTGCTGTATTATGAAACCCTACTTCAAGACACAGCATAAATTAAAGCACGCTGGTGGCTTAAGAGTGACTGATGAAAAAGAAACACCCCCCCTCTCTCTTTCTGTGTGTGTGTGTGTGTTATATAAACACAATTACTATGTGTCAATTTTTAAAACTATATTTTTTAAAAAATATTAACAAAAAAGTCAGGAGGCGTGGTGGTGCATGCCTTTAATCCTAGAGGCAGAAGCAAGTGGATCTCTATGAGTTCGAGGCCAGTCTGTTCTACAGAGTGAGTTTCAGGACAGCCAGGGTTATGGAAAGACCCTGTGTCAAAAAAAAAAAAAAAAAAAAAAAAAAACTAATAATTTCTTTCAGACTATCTGTCTTTAATTTAGGAAAATGTCTTAATGCCAACTGGAAGCCAAAAAGACGTTTTCTCAATCCCAAAAGTGTGGCAAACAAAGAATAACAGTGGTCAGCAAACCGGGCCTCACTCCGGGAGCTTTTAAAACAAAGCACCTCCCAAAGCTCACTCAGTACCAGGATCTGCTGCTGCCTGCCTTCATTCCTCCACAGACTACATTTCCCAGCCTTCCTTTCAGTATCCTGGGACTGGGGACCAGGTTCTAATGGACAAGTGGCCATTGCACACAGGGACTACCTCAGAGACCTGCAGTCATAATGGCGGGATGGTGTACCATGCCTCCCTCCTGCAGAACTTTGGGTGGAAAGGATGCTGATGCCCTGGACCACACATACTGCTGTGGTGGAACCCCTGGGAGGTGTGATGTGTTGTTGCTGTTAGAGGGATCTAAAGAGTGACACTCCAGTGTCATCTCCTGCCCTCGGGTGAGCACCCAGAACCCGTGAGCATTATCACTGAGAGACTGTGGAACTTTCACAGAGGGTGAAGCCAAGCTCCAGGGAGGCAGGGGCAACTGCTGAAGGCCACAGGCATTCCACATGAAGTCATGTGGATTGGCCATGGAGACCCTGAGTCCTTTGTTCCCTGATGCTCACAGCTCCCAGGCATAAGCTCTTAAGATACAGCACAGAGGGGCAAGACAGGGGAGGAAGACTCCATAGTCCATCTTCCATTCTAGAAATATTGTTAGGTTGTTAAACCCAGGACAAATGGCTAAGGTGCCTATGTAGCATAGAGCAGATACCAGCCACCAGGTTCTCCCTGCATCCCTCAGTCACTACCTATTGTTGAGGGCCCTTCTGGCTGGCATACCCAGCTCCCTACCCTGAACTCCCGGGGCTGGGGGTGCTGAACTGCTCTTCCCTATATAATCCAGCCATCTCGGTTACTAGCTCTCTTTGTATATTGGGCCTTCTAGCCGCTGCACCTGGCTCCCTGCTCTCTCCTCTCCCTTCCCCTCCCCTCCTCCTCATACGGCACAGCTCAATCTGATCATGTCCACTCTGTTCTCCTCCAGATGTCCCTGTCCCTGCCTCTGGCTAGGCTCTCCTACATGTCTGCCATAAACCTCCTCCACCACACCTAGGAGGAGTCATGTGCTTTCCTTTTCCTTTCTTTCTTTCTTTTTTTTAATATTTATTTATTATGTATACAATATTCTGTCTGTGTGTATGCCTGATGGCCAGAAGAGGGCACCAGACCCCGTTACAGATGGTTGTGAGCCACCATGTGGTTGCTGGGAATTGAACTCAGAACCTTTGGAAGAGCAGGCAATGCTCTTAACCTCTGAGCCATCTCTCCAGCCCTCCTTTCTTTCTTTTATTCCGCTATCTGTGCTGTATTCCCTAACCCGCACCTTCTCCCCAAACCATCTACCCAACCCCCCAATCAAAGACCAACAGAATCCAGAAACATATGCTTTCACATTTAATCAAAGGAAAAGAAAGAAAACTTAAGAATTAGATGGCTGGCGGAGGGAACAAAGGAAGGGCAATGGGCTGAGGCTGAGCGTCGACCATGGGGGGACAGAGTCCTCCTTCTCCTGAGGTCCACGGTGGGAGGGAGGGAGGAAGGGAGGACAGAGTCACAGAGTTAGCTCGGTGGGCACCAACATGTTCTAACTAAAGGGCTGTGCCAGGTGAGCTGAGGAGGATCCCAGCCTCTATTCCCACCCGGCCAGCACTTGAAAGGGGTGTAGAGTTGGGCTCAGCGGGAGAGGTAGGAGGCTGTTCAGAGAGGAGGGACCCAGCCCTGGCCCTTGCACATTACTGGGATGCTGTGAGGATCGCTACTCCACTGGGTATCCAGAGGGAAGGACTGGTACCAACTCTCCAGCATGGTGCCCACCAGATCTCTTAGCGGCCCTGGTCTTTTGGTCAGAGGGCTTTGTGGGTTAATCGGGGGGGGGGGAATCAGGGGCTGCTCTGACCCCTACACTAATCCTCCAGGGAAGGAGGAAACTGGCAAGCAGGGAAATGTGCCATCTCTCTCCCCCTACCGGTCCCCTTAGGCTAAGTGAGGGTCAGGGTCGCAGCAAGATGCTGAAAGGACAGGACATTGACTGACAGGGGAACAAGGTAGGAAGATGACTGCACGGTGTGGGTAGAGCTATGCAAATGAGCAGCAGGCCGTCCACCTCTAGTCTGGTTTGCACATCCAATGGCAATGCAAATGAGGCTTCTAATATAATAAATATATTTCTAGCATTTGTAATAAATATTCTGTTTATTCTCCCTCCCTCCCTCCCCTCCCCTAGGAAATGGGCACACAGTGGTTCAGGGGTCAGCTTGGGCTGGCACTGCAGCAAAGACTGACACTCAGGAGAACTGGGAGGCAGAGGGTATGGGTGCGGGGGGTTCCCTGAGAGGACAGGAGCCCCCTCAAGAAGGATGAAGGATGAGATGTCTCCGGATGTCAAGGACAGCGTTTTTAAAAGGATTCTCCTAATTTACAAAATCACCCTCCCCAAGGACTAAAGGCTGGTACTTAGGGTAAGGGACAACAGGAGAGTAGAGGAAGGCCCGGGCTCTGGGGGCCTCAAAGAGCCACCTCCAAGAAAAAGCATTCCTCTGCCTCCCTTCAAACCAAACCACATCCGTGCATATGCACGCACACGTACAACACACACACCAAGGCCAGGAACACGGACCAGCACCACAGCAGGCAGAGCCGCAGACTGTCCAGCCTGGAGTGCCAATGGCTCTCCCTTGGAGTTGTGTGGCTAGTGCTGTTAAAGCTAGCCTGTCTGTTTCCAAGCCCAGACTCACAGTCTCCCCACCCCCTTTTCAAGCCCAAGCTTGCCAGCCCTAATGCCAGGGGCCACCTAGATCCATTCAGAGAAAAGCTCAAAGCGAACAGAGTCTGGTGTGGGCTGTGGAGCCCAGAGCACTTTAGGTCCCAGCAACAAAGGGTTCAGCTTTCTAAGCCCTATTCCCAACCTGGGCTAAGCCTCCTGCCACCTGCCAGTCGCAATGTTTGGGGAGCAGGACTTATAAAAGAGGGACACATAGAGAAGGTCCATGGAGAGACTTTGGCAGTGAGAAGCTAGGAAGGAATAAAGGAGGGACCAGGCTACGTTTGCTCCTCGAGGAGCTGAGGCCTGTGCCACCAGCTACAATAGCTGGCTCACGATGGGGCTCCCCCAGTCTCTAAAACAGCCTAGACTGACACCACTGCCCAGGTCTGCTTAGCTACCAGTGGTCTGAGTACCTGGCCACAGGAGAACAGCCCAAGGCTGTTCCAAGGACTATAGGAAGGGGTGGGAGGGGCCAGAGAATAGGGTGGGTGTGGCCAGCCCCAAGGAGAACCGGCTGGTAGGGTCCTAGACCTACTGACCACAAGGTCCAAGCAGTTCTACTCTTCCCTGGTCTGAGCATCCCAGGAGGGACTCTGAGATGCTCTTGGACACAGCATGATCCTTAGGGAGGGATGTCTGGTGGCCAGTGGGCATCGGGAGTGGGCAGCACCTGGGTACAGAGGTACCCTATGAACACCCACCTCCCTGGCAGTGCACACCTCTGGACTGAAGCCTGCTGGGAACTGTGATCCAGGGAAAACCAGTGATGGGGTGAGGGGGTGGAGATCATTATCGGGGCAGGGGGTGTCACAGGTGGGTTAAAGGATGGATGGATTCCCAACCAGGCAGGGAGTGAGGTCCAGAGCAGAGCTCAGTACACCCAGCTGACGGGCACCCACTGGGGCTCTGTTCGAAGCTTCTCCATGGCAGCCTGGAGCTCACGAAAGGTCCTCTCCAGATTGCTGTTGACCAGGCTGAGGTCGAAGTAGTGCCCGTATCCCCTCTGGATGCGGCTGCTCTCCTCCACTGTCCGCCTCAGATCCGCCTCCTGTCCCACACAAGAGGCTTCGTCAGGGCCTCCTCCTTGCCCCCATCATCAGAGGGCTCTACAACCTGCCTACCTCACCCCAAAGTCCAGCCACAGTGGCACAGATGCCCTGTGCCCATAAGGCTGTGTCCCAGCAAGCCCAGATGGGTGTGAAGGAGGGAGGGAGGGAAAAAGGGAGGGAGGAAAGGAGAGAGGGAGGGAAGGAGGGAGGGAGGAAGGGAAGGAAGGAGAGAGGGAGGAGCCATTGTGACAAGCAGGGCACTAACGGTTTGGCCACCCACAGGCCCTTTACCATAGCTCCACAAGGGAGGATTAATTTTCTCCCATTAATAAGACAAAGCTCAGATACAGAGAGGTCACAGTGAGCCGATGGCTCAGGGATCCACCTGACTCCAGCCAGGGCTCCCTTCCCTTATATGAGGTGGCGCCAGGATTTGCCTGATACCAGGATGATCCCACAAATGGACAAGTTAATTCCCACCCACCCTATACCTAAGGAAGCTAAGCTGGGAAGCGGTGAAGGAACTGGACAACTGGCTTAACGAAGCTGAGGGTAGTGGTGTTCTAGAGGCTCAGGCTGCGTTTTTGGTCAGGGCCATGGTGTACAGAGCTGACATCAGGTCATCAGAGGATGCAAGCCCAACCCAGACAGCCTCTGTGGAGCAGAGAAGCTGTCGTAACAGGCATGGGACAGGAGATGGGGGCATGGGGGTGGGAAGCCTTCAGCTCAGAACTTGGCAAACCCTATCCATTGGGGCAATGCTGTATCAAGGTCCAGAAGCCTCCCCTGGCCGTCTCTGTTCCACAAGTCTCCCACTGGCTCTCTGGAGCACGTAAGTAGGCCTGGAGTCAAAGTTCTGTGTCCCTGGCTTGATCTGAGACATTGGGCACTGGGTTTCTCTTTCATTCTTTCCTCTCTTCAGATGCACAAATTACTGACTGGCTGCTCTGGCTTCCACCACCCCAGGCGATCAGAGCCCCTCACCGTCAGCTGTTTCGTGGACACGCCGCTCTCCAGCGCAGCCCGGTTCATGGCTCGAAGGGTCTCAAAGTCAGGGGCCTCAATGAATACCACATAAGGGACAAACTCAGCTGTCCTCAGGACCTTCACCGCCTGCAGGCAAAGAAGAGGTGGGAGGCATATCTTCACATGTGTGAGTGACAGGGTGGGCACCTGAGAGTGGATGCTTGGGGTGCCTGGGGTTCTGCGACCTGGGTCCTGAGAAAGACAAACAGCTGGAGACAAACTGAAGGAGGCTGGGACAAGAATCCAGGAAGTCGGCAAAGGGCCGGATGCCTAGCCATAATCGAGGGGAACATGAGCACTAGGAGCCATACAGGGGATGCTGAGGGGAGCAGGGTGTGGGCAGAGGACACTGACGGACATGAAAGGGAAGAGCTAGACAGTACCTGGGGGTTGACGTCCAGCACGCACACCTTGCCGGAGGCAACCACGCCACGGATGGAGTCGATACGCGTGCCGTACAGGTTGCCCTCATACTCGCCATGTTCCAAGTAGCGCCCAGCACGGATGTCGGCCTCCATCTCCCCACGAGACACAAAGCTGTAGCCCTGCCCTTCCCTTTCCGAGTCTTTGGGCCTCCGGGATGTGTCTGGAGAGGAAGCATGGCTGATGGGTGAGTCAAGTCACCCCACCTCAAAAATGCACATGTGGGTTCCATGTGGGTTGCATGATCTCTGAACTCGTCTTCACACATACCGACCCTCATCCTCAGCACTGACATGCATGTGCACACACAGGTACACAAACACACGCAAGACACTTGTCTGGGAGGACTTTCAGAGAACAACTTGCCCAATCTCATGCACACTGATGGTAGCAGAGGCTCAGGAAGGCGACGAACATATATATATGGCAAGGGTCAAGAAATCTGTGCTTAATATTCATTTTTTTTCTTTTTCTTTCTTTCTTTCTTTCTTTTTTTTTTTTTTTTTTTTTTTTTTTTTGGTTTTTCGAGACAGGGTTTCTCTGTGGTTTTGGAGCCTGTCCTGGAACTAGCTCTTGTAGACCAGGCTGGCCTCGAACTCACAGAGATCCGCCTGCCTCTGCCTCCCAAGTGCTGGGATTAAAGGCGTGCGCCACCACCACCCAGCTGTGCTTAATATTCTTGTTCCTGCCTCCAGGAACCGCCACCACCCACCTTCACCTCCCGCTGACCCATCACTTAGATTAGAAGCCCTGTCGGCCATACGGCCACATGCAGTTCAACCCTCTTTCACCAGAGCCCAAGGTAGACACTTTTTTTTCTAACCCTTTTTGCAAGCAATACTTGAGAGAAGAAATCCTGAAATAAAGCCAGCCCCTTTGCCGAATCCCGAGCCTGCAGTTCCCTTCATCCACCCACAGAGGGTGCACACCACACAGCGCTCACCCAAAGGAACCACCCAACCTGATGCCCCTGAAGATGCTCACTCAGTGCTGTTCCGCACCCCTCCACCACCTTCCCTCCTTTCTCCTTTCCCCAGCCCCCCGCACCTCCCGCTTCATGGCCCCCACTCACAGGGCACTGTGGTGCCATAGCGGTCTGGATCCCACAGAATGAGTTTGTTTTTCAGGCTGCGTCGGCCCACACCCTGAGCGCCAATCAGCACCAGGGTTTTCCGGCGGAATGGCGGCATGCGGGCCACCTCCTCGTAAATGAGCAGCTCATGGCGGTCAAACTCTGGGCACAGAGAGATGGCACTGCTCAGCAGGCTGCCCCATGGGGGAGGGAAGGGGCTCTCAGAATGCGTTGAGAGTAAAAGTGCTTGAGGCCTGGGAAACTGAGGACTCAGGCAGGCCTAGGAAGGAGGCTGGCAGCATCTGAGCAGAGTTGACCCCCAAGGTTACTTGTGAGGAAGAGCGATATGGCATATTGGACAACCGGGACAGGAATTAGCACCCACCTGCATTCTTGGTTGTCAAATACATCATTCGCTTCTTCTTCTTTCCCGAAAGGCTGCCACACAGGGTCCCTGGCCACAAGGAAACGAGTGAGTGAAAACTAGGTCATTCCAAGTCTTAAATTGGGACTTGAGACCGGGGTCGGGGCGCCTACCTGAGGTCGGGGTCAGTTCCAGGTCCCGCTTGACAAACGCTTTCCGCTTCTCCTCCAACAACTGGCTGGGGATGAGCCCAGCACTGCCCCCTTCTACGTGGCACGCCTGAAATGGCACATGCCAAAGACCTACCTGGGTAAGAGGACCCTTCGCAGCGCCCCACCCCTTCTACCCCGTTACTGTACTCAGAGACACTGTAGGAGTGCCCAGGGCTCACCTGCCACCAATTGGCATCGTCCTGGTTTACAATCTGAAGCAAGTCCCCAGCGTTGAAACGCAAGCCTGCTTCCTTGCAGGGGATGAGACTGTCGCGGGCGGGGTCATAATCGAAGTGGCATTTAACAAATACCTGAGCACAGGGATTTTGGAGGAGTCAAGGGACCGAAGAGAGAGCAGTCCCCTGGAAGGGTGTTTGGCAAACAGTTCACCCCTCCCTGCCACTCTCCCTGCCTAAAGGAGTGATATCCCCAGGCCTGCTTACCCTGCCTTCCTGGTACTCCCCTTGGCAATTGGAATGAAGAGATTTAAATTTAGCAATTGAGAAACTGCCCAAGGCTGGGTCAGGAAAAAAGAAGCAGATACCTAGGTCGGGGTCACTGGCACCTAACCCTATAGTCTTCCTTCCTCCCTTCAGGAGGGCAGAATTCGGAGAGAGCAAAACCCAAAGAGGAGGTGAGGTGACAGCTTTGACAATCTGCCAAGGAAGCAGCTCCCAGGGCAGGTGACAATCCCACCTTACACAGCCTGCAGGGTGAGGTCTTTGCACACACACATAGGTGCAAAGGCCACAAAGATCACTACATCTCTTTGCACGCTCAGGACACTCCACACAATCTCTTGCACACTCAGATAGGCCTCCCTAGTCATAGAAGCTCACATAGCTCTTGCGTATGTGCATGAATGCCTACACATAAGACATGTCAATGTGTGCTTATGCGCCACACTTGGAGGCTGTGTAGCTGTAATGAGTACCATCAGCCTGGAGGGCTTGCTGGCTCGTCTTCCCTAGATATACAGTTTAGGGTGGAACAGACTAAGAGACCTAGGAGCTACAGCTCAGCCAACTCTTGGGCCTTGAGCTGGGTCGGGCTCAGGGAGACAGGCTCACCTGTCGGGGCAGGTGAGGCTCCTGGTAGCTGGGCAGGATCTTGAGGATGACACTGCCACTGGCGTTGCGCAGGAGCTCCTGCAGCGCCCGGGGATCGCTGCCCACTGGCTGCCCGTTCACTTCCTTGATGATGTCACCAACGTGCAGCAGGCCTTGTTGAGCCACCATGCCCCCATGCAGAATGCGAGCAATCACCAGCTCGCCGCCCTCCACTCGGAACGTCACACCCTGGGGGACGAAAGGAGAGGGTAGCAAGGCTGTGTCTGTCCAGAGTGGCCCTCCCACTCCAGTCCCCACCCCCATCCCCACTCAAAAATCTCCTATTCTAGGCTCAATTCTTCACCTATAGCCACAGCCTGGAGAGGATCCTGAGGGAGAATGTGTATGTATGTGCATGTGCACACGCATGTGTACTCACATTCATGTATAGCTAAGTCTATACAGCCCTTGGATGAACCTGGGCCTAGTCCCACCAGCCCTGTCTCCTTTCTCATTAGTGACTCTCTGTCCCCTCCCCCCAAGCCTCTGATCCTCACCAGATGTTCTCCAGCTGTCTTGCGGATGCCCACCATGCGCACCGCATCAGGAGGTACTGGCTGATTGCTGAACGTAGGATCTAGATCTGGGCTGGGGGGTGGGGTCTCATAGGTCTTTGAGGCCACTGAGTCATGTGTCTCCAAGAGGGACTGAAATGGGAAAAGAAGGGACAATGGGAAAATGCCCCGCGCTGGCTTCCCAACCAACTAGGAAATTGCCGCCACCGCCACCGCCACCACCACCACCACCACCGCAGGCAGCAGGCAGCAGCCAGCAGCTGGGAACCTGGAAGTGAGGCTCCTGGAGGATGCGTGCCAGTTCTGCAGCAGTGCTGCTCTGCTCTGCCAGCTGCGCCAGGTCCCGAAGGATTTCCTGCACCAGCTCCAGGTTGTTATCCCGAACAGCCTCCAACTTCGTCTCCTCCAGCCGCTCGTGCGCCTAGGGTGTGGAAGCAATAGGTGAGGCCAGCCAGGCCCAGGAGTTCTGAGACGCCAAAGAACACTCCTCTGGCCCCAAACCCCTAATCCTTAACCCCCACTGGCAACATCACTCTGTGTCTAACTTTAGTTACACAAGACACACACGTTCATGTGTGCTTTGTTTTCCTTTCTCCAGCAAATGATGATTAACTCTGTTTAGATGACTCAGCAGTTAAGAGCACTGGCTGGTGTTCCAGAGGATCCGGGTTCAATTCACAACACCCACATTGTGGCTCACAACTGTCTGGAACTCCAAGATCTGACATCCTTGTACAGACATACATGCAGGCAAAACACCAATGCACATAAAATAAAAAGGCTCAGTTTATGGACAGGCCAATCTAAAACACAGACTTCTGATTCCATTCTCTTGACTCACATGGTCACCAAAAATCATCAAACTGTCCCCAACTCCCCCAAAATTTAAGTATATGGAGTCAATATCATGGTCAGATGAGACCTTAGACATCTTTTAACCCAAGATCAGAAAGCCATGGAGGTAAAGTAACTTTCCCAGGGACTTGAGCCTGGGTCTCCAGGCTCAGTGTGTCTTGTGGGGAAGGGACAAGAAATCAGTTCATGAGACCAGCAAGATGACTCATCGTATAAAGGCGCTTGTCACTCAAGCTTGTAACCTGAGTCTGTTCCCTGGAACCCACATGGAGGAGGAAGGAGAGAAGTGACTTCACAGAGTTGTCCTCCAACCTCCATGTGCATGCTATAGCATGCGTGCACATACACACACACACACACCATGTTAACATCATAATACTTTTAAAAGTAAATCTCTTTAAAGAAATCAGGGGTGGGATGGCATAACCCTTTAATGCCAGCACTCAGGAGGCAGAGGCAGGCAGATCAGAGTCTGAGGCCAGCCTGGTCTACAGAGTAAGTTCCACGATGTACACATTGAGTTCCAGGACAGCCAGGACTGCACAGAGAAACCGTGTCTCAAAAACCACACATACACCCAAAAAAAAGGGAGGGAGGGAGGGAGGGAGGGAGGGAGGGAAGGAAGGAAGGAAGGAAGGAAGGAAGGAAGGAAGGAAGGAAGGAGGAAAGGAGGGAGGGAGAGAGGGAAGGGATGGAGGGAGAGAAGAAAGAGAAGGAGGGAAGGGAGGGACGGAGGGAGGGAGGGAGGGAGAGGAGGGAAGGGAAGGAGGGAGGGAGGGGGGAGGAAGAAGGGAGGGAGGGAAGGAAGAAAGGGAAGGAGAGAGGGAGGGAAGGAGGGAGGGAGGGAGGGAGGGAGGGAGGAAGGAAGGAAGGAAGGAAGGAAGGAAGGAAGGAAGGAAGGAAGGAAGGAAGGAAGGAAGGAAGGAAGGAATTGGTGCTAGGGGCTCTGAAATCAGGGAAAGGTCCCATTCCCCCATTCCCAGCTGATAGGAGGTCTATGGGTAATGAAGCAATGCCATCCGGGGGTCTATATGAACGGAGTCTTTCCTGCTGCTCATCTGAAAGACAGCCACAGACACTACAATCCAAAGTACATTAGCCTCCTCCGATCTAGAAACCACTGTGCCATTAGCACACACAAAAAGTGTAATATAGTTATGTGTGGTAATATTATCTAATAATCCAAACTCAAGGTTCCCTATTAATCCAAAAGTATCCTTTCTAAATCTATTTTTCTGATCCACTATCTTACCAAGGATCATGTGCTGCTTTTGGTCATCGAGTATGTTTATTCTTCTTCTTTTTTTAAAAAAAAAGATTTATTTATTATGTATACAATGTTCCTCCTGCATGTACTCCTCTATGCCAGAAGAGGGCACCAGAACCTCATTACAGATGGTTATGAGCCATCATGTGGTTGCTGGGAATTGAACTCAGGACCTCTGGAAGAACAGCCAGTGTTCTTAACCTCTGAGTCATCTCTCCAGCCTTGTTTCTTCTTCTTCTTCTTCTTCTTCTTCTTCTTCTTCTTCTTCTTCTTCTTCTTCTTCTTCTTCTTCTTCTTCTTCTTCTTCTTCTTCTTCTTCTTCTTCCTCTTCCTCTTCCTCTTCCTCTTCCTCTTCCTCTTCCTCTTCTTCTTTCTTCTTCTTCTTCTTCTTTTGGTTTTTTGAGACAGGGTTTCTTTGTGGTTTTGGTTCCTGTCCTGGAACTAGCTCTTGTAGACCAGGCTGGTCTCGAACTCCCAGAGATCCGCCTGCCTCTGCCTCCCGAGTGCTGGGATTAAAGGCATGCGCCACCACCGCCCAGCTATTCTTCTTTAATCTATAAAATCTCAGTGTTTTTCAGACTTTTAAAGAGTCTGGGCAAAGGCCAGGAGGTGGTGGCACACGCCTTTAATCCCAGCTCTCGGGAGGCCAAGGCAGGAGGATCTCTGTAAGTTGGAAGCTAGCCTGGTCTACAGAGTGAGTTCTAGGACAGCCAGGGCTACACAGGGAGATGCTGTTTTTCACAGGTAGACTTGGTTAATCATTTTGGGAGGAGTTTACATGAGGGAGCTGTGTCTTTCCCCAGCTTTAAAGCTGTGTGATTGTCCCACTCCCCAGTGATCCTTCTCTAGTGAATCTGGCATCCATCCACTCATGAGCTTTGCCTGAATCTGTTATCCTACCTAGAGCTGTTCAGCAGTGAGTACCAGCCATCCCGTCCAAATTTTGATTGGCATTCTACTGAGAGAGACAGCTTTCCTGGGGCTGGGGAGATAGCTCAGACCAGTGGTTCTCAGCCTTCCTAATGCTGCAACCCTTTGATACATTTCTTTATGCCTTGGTGACCCCTAACCATAAAATTACTTTTGTTGCTACTTCATAACTGTAATTTTGCTACTGTTATGAATCATAGTGTAAATATTTTTGGAGATAGAGGGTTGTCAAACCCTGTCATGGCCCACAGGTTCCGACTAAACCACTCCTCACGCAAGTGCAAGGACTGGATCCGGATCCCCAGAACCCACGTGAGTGCTGGGCTGAAAGAGAAGACAGAAGATCCTCAGAACAAACTGGCCAGACACAACAGCAAGTTCTAGGTTTCCTTGAGAGACTCTGCCTCAATGAAGCTGGTGGAAGAGCAACTGAGGATGATTCCTGACCTCAAACTCAGGCTCCCACACACATGCGCATGTATACCTACTCACACACGTGTGTCAACAGACATGTTAACCATGCATGCACACGCTGAGATGAAAACAGGCATCTTCCACCTCTCCTGTCTCCCTCCCTCCAATCCTCCTTCCTCCTCCTTTCTCTGGGCATTGCTATGAACATTTTATTTTCTTTTTGGTCTAGTGACAGTTTTGTTTAAACACAGTCCTTCCCTTCTCGCTTGCCTACTTGGTGTCTTAAACAGTTTTGTTTGTTTTCTGTTTTGGCGTTTTGAGATAGGGTTTCTCTGTGTAACAGTTCTAGCTATCCAGGAACTCACTTTGTAGACCAGGCTGGCCTCGAACTCACAGAGATCTACTTGCCTCTGCCTCCTTAGTGCTGGAATTAAAGGTGTGTGCCACCACTGCCTGGCTGACAGTTTTTATTCTATTGTGGCTGAGTTAAAGAGTTGTGACAAAGAGTAGGGGGCTGGAGAGATGGCTCAGTGGTTAAGAGCATTGCCTGCTCTTCCAAAGGTCCTGAGTTCAATTCCCAGCAACCACATGGTGGCTCACAACCATCTGCAATGAGGTCTGGTGCCCTCTTCTGGCCTTTGGCATACACACAGATAGACTATTGTATACATAATAAAAAATAATAAATAAATATTTTTTAAAAAAGAGTTGTGACAAAGAGTATACAGCCTGAAGATGTAAAATGCTCACTACCTATACCTCAATACCTTAGCGGAAAATTTTACGTGGTTTTTAAAGTGTTTTATTATTATATGTGTGTATATAAATTATATATAATGTGCTGCAGTGTGGCATTCTATACGTTTTTTCCTATTTTACAGGTGTGTTTTGCCAGCATGTGTGGCTGTGCACCACGTGAAAATGGTGCCTCAGTAGGTCAGAAGAGGACTTGGATCAGTTGTGAGCTGCCATGTGGGTGCTGGGAATTGAACCTGGGTCCTCAAGAAGAGCGGCAGTCCTCTGACCACTTGAGCCAGCTCTCCAACCTGACATATATATTTTGATTGCGTTCACCCCGTGCTACCCCGTCCCCTCCTTCTCCCATGGATCCCTTCCTCTTTATGACTACTTCCAAGTCTTATATGATTAATGAATCAGTGAGCTTCATCAGGACCGGGTAGAGGCTCATGAGTGAGAGGTCATTTACAGAAGCATGGGCACCTTCCCAGTGCCTACCACTGAAGAAAATTCCCCTTTACCAATCATCAACTACCTATAAATCCCTCTCCCCACCCCGCTTTTTTTTTTTTTAAATCAGTGTGTTTATCTATGGCCATCAGTATCTCTTTTGTTTGTTTTGGGTTTGGTTTTAGTTTTTGGCTTATTGTTTTTTTTAGAAGGGGCCTTGCTATATATCCCAGACTGTTCTCAAATCCCAATATTCCTGCCTCGGCCTCCCAAGTGCATCTATTCCCCCTTAACTCTAGGCTATGTTTTTTTCCATTTAATTTTTAATTTGTACATTGATATAGCTCAAATTTCAAACCTACACTAAAAAGTAAGCTGAAAGTCTCAGTTCATCCCTTCCCCACCCCCACACTCTATCCATACACACACCCAGAAGGAATTATTTCATCAGCTTAGGGATTGTGCCGTCTCCACAAGACTGAAATGTTTATTTATTCCTCCTTTGTTGTGGGATAATCTTTTTGTACTCTACATGAAGATATGTCTGTGTTTTGCCTCACCTGCCTAAGGTACCTGATTGGTTTAATAAAGAGCCGAATGGCCAGTAGACAGGCAAGAAAGAATAGAGGGAACTTCCAGGCACAGAGAACTCAGGGTTAGAATCAGGCACAGGAGACACCAGCGAGGCAGGAGGGATCAGACATACAGAATGAAGGAGAGGAAAAAAGCCACGTGGCAGAACATAAGTTAATAGAAACACATCAATTTAAGTTATAAGTTATAAGTTGGGAACAAGCCTAGGCTAAAGACCAAATAAAGACTTATTCATAACTAATAAGTCTCCGTGTCATTATTTGGGGGCTGGCGGTCCAAAGAAAGTACAACAAGAAAGATTTAATACACTCCTTTTTTATTTTATTTATTTTTGATTTTTCGAGACAGGGTTTCTCTGTGTAGCCCTGACTGTTCTGGAACTCACTCTGTAGACCAGACTGGCCTCGAACTCAGAGAGATCTGCCTACCTCTGCCTTTGAAGTGCTGAGATTAAAGGCATTGCACTACCACTGCCTGGCATATTTCTCTTTTCTTTTTTTGTTTGGGATCTTTATTTTTAGATTTTAGTTACTTTTAATTTATGTGTATGGGTGTTTTGCCTGTAAGTTTGTCTGGGCACCACATACATGCAGCGCCCATGGAAACCAGAAGAGGGCATCAGATCCCCTAAAACTGCAGCTACAGATGGTTGTGAGCTGCCATGTATGTGCAGTGCTTGAATCAAACCTGGGTCCTCTGGAAGAACAGTCAGTGCTCTTCACTTCTGAGCCACCTCTCCAGCCCTATTTGTTTGGGGTTTTTGTTTGTTTGTTTGAGACAAGGTCTCACTATGTAACCAAGACTGGCCCGAACTTGCTATGTGAACTCCCAGAGATCCTCCTGCCTCTGCCTCCCAGGTGCTAGGACTAAAGACATGCACCACCACACCCAGCTGTTCTCTGGGTTGCCAGCCTAACAGTTCTCTCCAGAACCCACCCCACACCACACATGGAGATTCCCTTCTATGGCCCTTACGTTTTTAATGACTGCAAGACTCTACTGCACGCCGGGCATCCTACAACTTACTCAACCAGTCTCTGAATATTCAGCTTGTTTCTAACATTTTGCTATTGCAAGAAGACGGGGAAATAACCATGACACAGTGCTCTCTATCCATGGAGATCCTGCAGACATTGCTAGAAGTCTGGCTGGGCCAAGCAGATGCCTCAGATACCGTGGGGCTGCGGCCAACTTCCCTTACCTCCAGCATCGCATGTGAAATGTCTCCGCAGCTCCTCCCAGTACTAATCAAATTTCTGAATGCCTGCCAGTCGCTCCGATGAGAAATGATCCGACAGTGGAGCTTAGTTTGCATTTTGCTTATTATGGGTGCAGCCAAGCATCGCTTCGTATGTTTAAAGACCATCTGGGTATCTACTTGTGTGAACTGTCTGTTCATGTCTTTTGCCAATTTTTCTATTTGATTTTTTTCCCTTTCCCCATTTTTAAATGTTCTCTCTATATTGAGAAGATTAGCCCTTTATTTATGACATCTTTTGCAAATCTTTTTCCTCTAGCTTGTCATTTATCTTTGGATTCTGCTTATGGTGGTTTTTGCCTTGCAAAAAATATATTTAATATGGCTGAATGTATTCATCTTTCATGCATCTGAATTTTGAGGTTGGGAGGGGTGACTCCCATATATAGATCTTCTAGGATGTATAGTTTCATATTTAGGTCTCTGATCTGCTTGGAGTTTATTCTGATACATGGCGTGAACTGTGGATCTACCTTGATATCTTCAAAAATGAATGCCATGATGCCCCAATACTGTTTATTAAAACTCCACAATAGGAGGCTGTCAGTAAAGCGCTCCTGTTTTGCAAGTATGAGGACCTGAAGTCAGATACCCAAGACAAACATGAAAAGGTGGAAGTGGGGTGTGTGCCTGTGATAGCAGCAGGTGGGGTGGGGATGAGATGGGTAGGTAACAGGCAGAAGACCCAGGTTTGGTTCCGAGCATCTACATGGTGGCTCATGACAGATTCTAGATCCAGTTTCACGAAGTTCAGTGCTTTCTTCTTCTAGCTCTTTGGGCACCAAGTATGAACATGTTGCGTGTACATATATGCAGGTGGCACACGCCTTTAATCTCCGCACTTGGAAGGCAGAGGCAGGCGGATCTCTACGGGTTCAAGGCCAGCCTGGTCTATATAGCTAGTCCTAGGACAGCCAGGGCTACACAAAGAAACCCTGTCTCAAGAAAAAACCAACAAAAGTATACACACAGAGAGACAGAATAATACACACATAAGACATAAAGGGGAAGGGAAGGGGAGAGGAGGGGAGGGGAGGGAAGGGAGGGAGAGAATTCTTATCTTTGATAAGCACACTGAAATGCCTAGAGATAGATAACGTTAATTACATCTGAGATTTGCTTCAGCAGAAAGTAGAGCAGGTGGAGGTGTGGCTGAAGCAAGGCTGTAAATTACCACGTGTTGAAGAGGACAGAGTGATGGACGATGGCTCTGGGCACATTTTTTTTTTTTAATTCCACAATGTTTTCTAAGCCCAAAAGATAGGGGAAGTTTTGTTTGGTTGTGTTGGGGGTGAGGTTCCCAATACGTTGCTGTGCTGGCCTTAAACTCTCAGCTTCCTACGCCCCTCCCACCTCGGCTTCCTAAATCCTGGGATTACAGGCATGCATGAAGCAGTCACCAAACCCAGTTTCATACAGGGAGAGTTTAATTATTTTATTACATTTACTTATTTTATTATGTTTTACTTATTGGGGGAAGCATGCCACAGAGTGCATGCAGAGACCAGGGGACAATTTTCTGGAGTCAGTCTTCTGAAAAGAGACCTTAATAACATTTCATAGACAGACACGATGTCTGCATACAGCAGGTCCTTTCCCCTTTCTCTTTCCCAAACAGGGCAGAAACAAACCTGTAGAGGGGAAAGCCCAGAGCACAGTGAGAGAGAGCTTGCCTGGAGCCTAAGAGAGAGAAACTGCAGTGGCTCTGGGTCACCTCTGTGCCCAAGGCTAACGCTGGGAATCTGAGGCTCAAGAGGAACAAAGTCATAGGGGCACAGGAAAGCGACCACTGCAAGTCAGCGCAGCTCTGGCCCAGGAAAGTGACCACAGCAGGCCAGCACAGCTCTGGCCCAGGAAAGTGACCACCGCAGGTCAGTGCAGCTCTGGCCCAGGAAAGTGGCCACTGCAGGTCAGTGCAGTGGCTAAGAGGATCCAGCTCCGACCCAAGTATCTGACTTGGGCTCCTGAGAAGTTGCTCCTTTGGGTTTTAGCATCTTCTGCTACATGGATAGAAGCAGGACAAGCCAAGCAGGCTAAAGAGACTAACCTGACCAACAAAGGAGTCAGGCACCTCCCAGCAACTCACCTTCTTGGACGTAATGATGATAGCTAATCTTGGCTGGCAACTTGACTACATCAAGAACCAATCAAAAATAAGTAGTGGGGCATGGCTGTGAGGATCTTAATTAGATCATTTGAGGTGGGAAGGCCCACCCTAAATCTGGACCACACCTCCCGGAGGCAGCCCATGGAAAAGGATGCGGGAGAAAGAAGCCTTCACCTTTTTGTCTCCTTGCCCTCACTCTTGCTGGCAGGTCCATGCACCCTGTTGCGAGGCATTCCCTCACTGGTGTTAGACTCTGCTTCTTCAGGACTCCAATGTAGACCCACGGCCAGGAGCGCTCTGGGAGTTCCCGAGGACTCCAGCACCTGATTGCAAGGGCTGGAGAGCCAGTCTCATGGACTGAACTATGGGATTCTTCAGCTTTCCCTCAGGAGACAGCCATTGTAAGACCTTCTAATAAATCCCGTGGGGTGTGTGTGGGTGTGTTATTTATATATTCATTCTACCGGTTTTGCAGTTTTGTTCCTGAGAACTCTGACTACCACAGTGGCCTCTGACCCCATCGAAGGCTGCTCCATCTCTATTCTCATGACTTCTGCCTAGAGCCTTACCCACAGGCAGACCCAAGCTCAACTTCCAGAGCCCAGAGAAAATTCTGAATATGGACCCATTAAATACAGAGCTAACATTTCGGAGGGTTGAAAAACATCTGCCTCACCAGGGCTGAACTCTCTTAGCCTCCATCACAACTGCCAACCTCTGGGAGCCTTAGGAACTCAAGAGTTAGCTTACAATGCTAAGTTCATGATGTGCTTTCATGATGGGTTTATGCCCAGTGACTTGGAAGTTATTGGACAATATTCTCTATCTAACCACAGGCCCCACCCACCACATATCCATTGCCTGTATTCATGATTCCCTGGCTTTCTGTTTACCTCTCTATATGGATTCTACACAGTCCTAAAGGCAATATAATTTGTAGCTATTTTTTTTTATTTTTATTTTTTAAAGAGAGTCAAGCTATATACGTAAAATCCTAGGTGCCTGGTTTGGGGTTTTGTTTTATTTTGTTTACAATTTATTATGAAAATTTACTTACTGAGTGAAAATCTTCTTTATCTACTACTTTTTGTTAATTTTACTAGGAGTGATTTTTAAACTTACTGTGTATTAGCATTTGCCCTCACGTATGTATGTGTACCATGTTTGTGCCTTGTGCCTGAGGCAGCAGATTAAAGTCTTGGGTAGCCTCGAACTGGAGTCGCATGGATTCTAGGAACCAAACCAGGGACCTCTGCAAGAGTGGCAGGTGCTCTTAACTGCTGAGCCCTCTCTCCAGCCCCCAAGAGATTTTTTTTCTTGTTTTCTGTAGAAGTGACTGATGTAAACATAATTATTAGAGACGCTGACCCAGGAGAGTAATTTGAATGTCCATGGTGACCACGTGTATCTGTTTTGATCTCAAACCATCCTCAACATGGCCTGGGGTGTAGCTCGGCTGGTAGGGCGCTGGCCTGGCATGAAGGAAACTGTGGGGATCCCCAGCATATGGTAACCAAGCACAGCTGTGTATACCCCTAATCCCAGCACCGGGAAGGCTGAAGCAGGAGCTCAAAGTCAGCCTCAGCTACATAGTGAGGTCAAGGCCAGTCGAGGCTACAGGAGGCTTTATGACTCACATACCCCCCCTCCAATGCAGGGGCCAGGAACTGGGGCCAGGGACATGGTCAGTTGACAGTAGAGGGAACACTAGTAGCCTGGTTCTGCCAACTCCTGAGCCAGAGCCAACAGCAGGCTTCAACCATAGATCCTCCACAGCCATCTCTCTGCAAAACCCTTTCACCCTCTGATTCCCAGAGTTCCGATCCTGGCAGAGGACAGAACTCTCCCTTGACCTCTGGGCTCATAATTAAACTCAAGAACTGAAGCAGGTGCCAAAGAGCAGTGTTCTAGAACTCTCTCTCCCATCAGGGTTGAGCAACAGTGATTTGCTTTGGCTATTGGGACATCAGCAGAGGCTTGGCAGGGTCTGTGACCTGGAATTTGTTCTCCCTGGACAGAGAAAGCACCATGTGGGAAAGACGGGGCCACCTTCCTACAGGCTGAGAAACTATATGGAGAGAGACCCTGTCACCTCAGGCATTGCAGTCTTCTGAGCTGAGACAGCAGTTGTGGGCGAGGTCATCTTAGGTCACCCAGCACCCAGGTGAGCAAGCCCAGCCCACAGAAGCCACCCAATCTGCCTACAAAACCGCAAGAACTAAAGCACAGCACATCGGGGAATCTGGGGTGTAGCAAAAGCTCACTGGTGTAGGGAGTTCCCCACTGCCATGCCTTCCCCTTACCACACACACCCTTGTCAAGGCTCCAATCTCATTGGCTTCCCTGTTCCCTCATTGTTCTAGAGCCCTGGCTTGTTCGGCAAGCTCATCCCGGGCAGCCTAACCACAGGACAAAGCCTTCTGAGGAATTCAGGCTGATGGAAGATTATACCACAGGGACACGGCCACATTCATAGCCACCGCTACATCCGTTTGACTCTCTTACCAGACAGGCATGCCTCTCCTCACTTCTCAGAAGAAACAACTGATACCCAGAGATCAACAGACTATGGCACCACAGGGTCTGAACCTGAAATGCGCCCCCATGGGTTCATGTTTTTGAAAGCTTATTCCCTAGCTGGTAGCACTGCTTAAGAGGGCTGTGGGACCGTTAGGAGGTTCCTTAGATCTACCTATCTGGCAGAAGTAAGACACTAGGAACAGTCCAATAAAGTGACAGCCCGCCCCTAGTTCCAGCTGTTCCCTGGTTCCTGATCCACAGTGACGTGCTGAGCCTCCATCGCGTGCTCTTACTCCCAAGAACCCTGCCAGGACAGACTGCCCTGAAACCATGAGTCAGAATAAGGGACACCCCAAAAGTCAGTCAGGGGGGTCTCTGACTTTAGCCACGGCTCTTTGCCCTTCATCATGTGGACTAGTTCAAATATCGTCTTCCCATGCTTCCCTGCAGGCAGGCGAGCCTGCTCTTAGCAACTTAACCGGTTCCTAAATGCCATTCGCCTTGGACTGTTCACCTTGGCGTTATCTGCCTCTGAAGCACCTGTTGCTGGATCCATGTCAGCCCTCCCAGATGCCAGGCACCTGCTATCTACAGCCAACCCTTGGACTTAGGAGCTGCCTGCCACGCTCACCCTCAGAACCTTTAATTCCCTGGGTTTGCTTCCTCAGGCACCCCATTCTTGGCCCCAGCTCTACCCATCCCAGGACCCCCCCCCCCATGCCTATCATATTCTCAGAGACAAAAGTCAAGCCCAACTCCTCAAAGGCAAAGGAAGGAGGCAGCTTACTAATGACTACAAAGAGTTTAACCCGAATCCCTTGAGGGCTCTGAGGTACCAAGATTTTGCAGCTGGATCTTTTTATTTATTTATTTATTTATTTATTTATTTATTTATTTTTATTTTTCAAGACAGAGTTTCTCTGTAGCTTTGGAGCCTGTCCTGGAACTAGCTCTTGTAGACCAGGCTGGCCTCGAATTCACAAAGATCTGCCTGCCTCTGCTTCCTGAGTGCTGGGATTAAAGGTGTGCACCACCACCGCCCGGCCGCAGCTGGATCTTTAATCATGCTGGGAATCCAGGAGACAGGTGTTGAATAGATGATCTGAAGAATGAATGAGTGAGGGAATGAATGAGTGAGGGAATGAATGAGTGAAGGAATGAATGAATGAGGGAATGAATGAGTGAGGGAATGAATGAGTGAGGGAATGAATGAGTGACAGAGCCAGCAATCCCTCTCTGGAAATCTGTCAAGTGCTTGGGCAAGGCCATCGGGGAATGAATGTTACTGAGGAAAGTCACACTCTGAAGGAAGCTGGATACCACCCAGCCCTGACCCTGTGACCCACAGATGTGGCCTAACCCATACAACCCTGAATCCAGCTTTGGAAGGTTACAGATGTTGAGGCTCAAAAATTCATGCATTCAGCACTTCCATTGCCAGGTCCACCCCAGAGAAATCCTCACATTGTGCATAAACACACGGATATAAGGACATTTTCATCAGTGCTGTCCTTTTCAGGGAAAAATCTGCACCACCACTCTCATCTCCCAGAAGGGAGACACCAGACTCTGCACTCGACACACGTCAAAATTGGAACACAACAGTTCAATGAATCTCACCATCTTTACCTATACTTAGATCAAGAACTTTACTCCCTACATAAACTAGAAATCTCAAAGACAGAAGCAGATTATACTATCATTCCATTTATGGGAAATTTAAAGGCATGGATAACAAGGGCATATTATTAGTGGCTAAACCCATATATAGATAAGGATAGCAAGCATTCTGGGAAATGACATCACCAGTGTTTACCCTTGGGAAGGGACAGCAGTAGAAATCAGTAGAAATGGGGGGGGGAGTGGATTTAACAAACAACATTTGTATTTCTTCAGCAGAACGAGTGAAAGCTGGAGAGAGGGCTCGGCAGTTAAGAGCACTTCTTGCTTCTGCTGAGGGACCCAAGTTCGGTTCCCAGCACCTACATCAAATGGTTCACAACCCCTGCAACTTCAGCACCAGGCAAGCTAATGCCCTCTTCTGGCTTCTGGAGATACCCATGCACAAACATACATACACATAAAGAAATGCATATATTTTTAAAAGGCTTTAAAAAGAAAGCCAAAAATAACAGTCTCAGTATTAATGTTACGGAGATGGGTATTGGGGGAGTGGTTACATTGGTTTTTCTCAGTCTTTTCTATTTATCCACTCACCAAATATTCAGTAAAAGCCAATTATGTGCCAAACACTGTTTTAGGCTCTGAAGACACGGTGGTCATCCAGGCAGACAAACCTTCCTGCCTGCCTGAAGTTTATGTGCTCAGCATTTGAACACAAATAATTCCTCCCTCACCGTCTAAGAGACAGGGTCTCACTGTGTTGCCCAGATTTGCCCTGCACGAGGCTCAAGCAATTCTCCTGCCTCGGTCTCCACAGTAGCTAGCACTACAGGCATGTGTGAGTTTTTGCTTTAAAATTTTTTTAAGAAAAGTTATCTTCAATGACCACAGAATGCAAAAAGCAACCTCCCTTTCTCTTGTACCGTCTAATCATCTTTTCTCTTCCTCAGAATTTCTCAGATTTTTTAATCATCTGCTCTTTTCTGTGTTTTGATTGTTTTTGTTCACTTTGAATGTTTACTTTTTGTGGTTTCTGGATCCAGCATTTCCTGGAAGCCCAGAGGGACCTCAAACTCTCTGAGGCTGACCTTCAACTCCCTTGCTTCTTGCGCCTCTATATCCCAAGTGCTGGGATTAAACAAATAAATCATCATGCTGGGTTCTTGTGGGTTTTTTTTTTTACAGGGCTTTACTATGTTGCCCAAGCTACCAAACGCATAGGTCTCCTGCCTCCGCTTCCCGTGTACATGGGCATTAACGTATACCAGGTGTGCCCCTTCCTCCAGCAGGACCTAATACACACCACATAAATATATGCACACATGTGCACACACACATACACATATGCACACATGTGCACACACACATACACAAAAAGAAAAGACAAAGAAAACCTCACCGCCCTCTATACTGCCTCTCTGTCCTATAATCCCTCCCCACCATTCATTTCTGAAGACCCTGCTGACTGCCTGAGTCTCATTCCCATATCACCTGCCATTGGCTCTGATTCCCAGGTGCATGTAGCCACGCCCACCTCACTACAGCTTTTCCCTCAGGATCTCTTTAATGCCCCTGAACAACAGACTTATCTGTAGCAGCCACACCCTGTATGGTCATGCCATCCCCCCCAGAATGTCCTCCTTGGAAATATTCTA
This sequence comes from Chionomys nivalis, assembly GCF_950005125.1. Lineage (NCBI taxonomy): Eukaryota > Metazoa > Chordata > Mammalia > Rodentia > Cricetidae > Chionomys > Chionomys nivalis. The sequence continues at coordinate 82,041,241 of NC_080092.1, forward strand.
CTTCCTACCTCCCTCTCTGACCTTGGCCTTCTCTTCCATCTCTGCGCCCTCACCACTCCCCAGCTATGGTGCAATCTCAGAGAGACCCCACTCCCAACCTCCAGGTGGGTTTCCTCCCTCCCCCTCCCCCTCCCCCCCCCCCCCCCCCCGCCCCAAGGTCATGTTTTCAATCTCAGGCTTCTTTCATGGCTCCACCTACCTCTGAGCCCAGGATCAAAAGCCCACCTTCTTCTTCCTCTTGGGGAGGGACTGAGTCATCCCACCCTGGGAAGTCAGTGTCTACCAAGGACTGACTGTCTGGGTCCCTGTTCACTAGATCCTCTCCTCTTCAGTGATTGGTCAAACTTTGCTTCTGTTCCCCTGCTCGGACCTTGACCCTTGAATCCCAGGAGAGGAATGCCTGCCTTTCCTCAGATTTCCCAGTGATCAGCCTGACTTCCAGCATGCCCAGCCTTGCCTCCAACCCAGCCCAGGAGCACCCCCTTCCCCCAGGATCACTCCCTTTCCCCCAGGAGCACCCCTTCCCCCCTAGGAGCACCCCCTTCCCCCAGGAGCACCCTCTTCCCCCAGGAGCACCCCCTTCCCCCCCAGGAGCACCTCCTTCGCCACAGGAGAAGATTCCCACCCTTATTGTTGCACCTCTCTACTAAAGTCAACACCAGCCTCCCCCACTTACAGCGGAACCTTGGGTTCCTCATTATGTCCTATCCCATACCATCTCAGCACCACGCTCCTCCTAGCTCTAACTACCATGTGATCTTTAACTGGTCTCTGAAACCCTCCATATGGCTGCCCGGTGAGGGGGGGTCTCTATGTCACTGTCCCTTCTTGCCTAAAATGTACGAAGCTTGCTTGATACTTGAGGAACAATATCTGAGGCCCTAGGCATGACCCTCGGTGCCCTCCACAACCTGCCACCATCTTCACAGCTCACTGTCCTTGTCTGGCACCTGAGGCCCCAGCTTCACACTTGCAAATACCTCTCACTTTGATGCTTCCGCCCAAGCTCTCTTCCTGCCCCTCCCCGTCTCGGCCCCTCTACCCCCAGAGGCTCAGGTAGGTCCTGTCCTCGATGCTCCCCCAAGCATGTGTGCATCCGCTCCTAAAGTGCCATGACGAAATTCTCATAATTTTCTCTTCTCCTGAGTCTGCCTCCCACCTGGCACACATGCACCAACACCCAAAGGCAGAGAAGTGGGCAGGACCAATCTGGAGATTCCAATACCCATGCATGCTCTACTCTCAGTCAGATGTTCCACTTGCCACCTCTCACCAGCCAGGTACAGCCACATGCAGCCAGGTGCAGCCAGGTGCCACGGAAGCTTGTCTACCTGCACCCTCAGGTTCCTCACCCAGGCATGATATCCTTCCACACCCTTTCAGGTGGCTCCTTCCATCATGTGCCCCATTCCTAGGGTTCCCGAGACCCACCTCCCTGATACACCATACCTTGGCCAGGGATCTGACTATTGGACTTTCCATAATGCCTCGAAGGAAGATCAGGTCCAGTTCTGCAGCTCCGGTGGCGTTGGGGAGGGATCCCAGGTTGTCCAAGACTTGCTGCATGGCTGGGGGAGGGGCAGTGAGATGCTAAGTATCAGCTGGACACTGAAGGTGAAAGTTCAGCACAAGCCCTCCCATCTCCAGCCCCATAGAAGTCAACCAGCAGCACTTACTCTCCTCTCACAGACTCCCAGGCAGAGATCCTGGGGACAGGCAACAGTTTTTTTGTTTGTTTGTTTGTTTTTTTACTTTTTTTTTCCACCATAAGCAAGGCCAGCCTGGGAAAGTAGGAGGCTACCAGCAGCAGGAACCAGACCAAGGAGCGGGGACAGGTGTCCCTTTTCCAGATTCTGTCCAGCACCAAAGACTCAGACATCCCACTCAACTTCTAGCTGGGTCAAAGCATGAGGATACAACCACCTGTAGCTGGCAGGCCCGGGGTAAGACAGTGCTTAGAGGGGGTTCCGGACTCCAAGCATACCCAAGCAGGCAGCATTGCCAAAGGCCAGAGTCAATGCAGCACCAGTCTAAGTTACATACCACTAGCTTAGTGTGATACAGCACAATTCTCTAGAGACACCATTATTTAGAAACTAATGCATGATTTAAAAAAAAAAATGTCAAAAACAGAAGCCTGGAATAACAGCAGGTGCTGGAGAAACAAGCACCCAGGGATAGCTTGTGGGTACCAAGGATAGATGTAAAAAACCACATCGCCCCAGGGTTGAGCACTATCAGCCTGGGATGAGATGCAGCCAAGGACGTCAGTACACCTAAAACTGGTCTCGGAGAATGGGGTAGAAGCTGCCTTCACTCCCGTGGGAAGGTGGGGGGGGGAGCTCCAGGGGGTGGAAGGAAGGAAAAAAAAATCAGTGTGCCCAGCTGGGAGCAAAGATGGGCAGGGGGTATCATTACTCTGCCACCCACGCCTACTTCTGCATAACAGCATCCAAGCCCTGGAGGAGGGGGGAGTGGGGAAATAGGCTGCCTGTCACCTCACCCCAATATTGTCAGAGCTCCCCTCCTCCAAAGAGTGAGGGTGGGCAGGAGGGGGCCCTAAAACTGGAGCTTGGGGAGGATGGCTTAGGGCTCCTGAGCCCCGTTTCTTTTCTGCTCCTCTTCCCATCTTCTCCATAAACCATAGCCCAGTCTGCCTCCAGACCCTTCCTTTCCAGGTCCGGACTCGCAAGGACCAGAGACTTACAAGGTCCTTCCAGGGCTATCAAAGAAGGCAAGTCAGAGCCCTTCCCAGTCTGCCAAACGTCCACAGTCCCCGGGCCTGCTCACTGTCTGCCCAGACAACCAGCTATTGAGGGTGGAGGACTGAGCCGGGGGGAGTAATGTCCTCTGCCAGATCAGCTCTTCTGGCCGGTGGGCGTCCAAATCTCCCCTAAGGGCACTGCTGCCCAGGTGCCCCAGAGACCACTATGTTAAAGCATAAGTACCCCTCCCCTGACCTCTCCCCACTCCTCTTCCTACCTTCCCTGCGAAGCTCTGCCTCTTCAGAGGAGCCCAGGGAAATCCCCTCCAAGGAAGCCCCACTGCCTGGGCTGCAGGCCATGGCGACCCCTTGGCAATCCTGGAACAGTCTCCCGCGAGGTCGGCGCCTTCCCAGCCAGACGCGGGCTGAGCTAAAGAAGGCGGGACTCTCAGAGCGCTGCAGGATCAGCCAATAGCAAGGCTCCGCCTCCTGGACCGCCTTGTTGATTGGCCAAAGCCCGCCTGCTGGTGAGGAGGGGGCGGTAATGGGTGGGAGAAGGGAGGTGGCAGGAGAGAGTCATGCTAAACTGGCCTGATCCCCGTCACCGGTGCAGGTAGGGAGGTGGCGATGTGACTGGGGTAAGTCCCTCAGGATTGGGCCCTTTCAGCCAGTGTAGAAATTCCAGGCAGAGCTTGACTCCCGTCTGCTTTCGTACCTCTCTCATATGGATGTCCCTCCTCTACTTCTGATGCTGACTCCTACTTGCTCCTGATCTTCACCCTCTCCCCCACGCCAGGCTAGCTTCTTTACAATAACCCCCTCAACCGAAGGAAGCCTTCAAGAACAGCTCTAGGTCCTCTCCGAGGTAGGTGCAGGAAGGCAGTAATACCATTTGACAAGAGGCAAGTATCTTAACCTCACATGCCATTATCCACTAGGGCACGATGTGGGCGGCAGGTGGAAGGAGAGACAGAATGGTGGTACCCACGGAGCAGTAAAGGACCCGCCCCTTAACTCTAGCTTAGTAGTTGCTTCTCCCTTTTGCCATCATTATCCATCAGGTGAGGCATGATGCCCTGGAGCAAGCCAGGCACCTTAGAACTGGGGGAAGGAAAAGGCGCAGCAAGAATAAAAGTGGGCAAGAGGAAGGAGCTTAGTGACGACCCTGCACTCCATGTGAACGCATGCGAGGCCACTGCGAGGGCACTGCTGTTGCTGTTGCTGCCACCTCCAGTCAGCCATTCCCAGAGGACTGGCACCAGGTCGCCTTGCACCCCTGGTTGTCATGGCAGCAGGCAGGATTACACACAAGGACGGTAACCCAGGGATGGCAGAGATATTTAAAGGGACAGCCTCATCTGAATGCAGGCCCACATCCTCACCTTGATTCAAGGAGAGGAGTGAGCCTGGTGAAGAAAGAAGAAACAGTGGGGCCGGAAGTGAGCACAGGATGTCTAAACTCCCATGCTGTGTGTGTTACCACCCACGCAGCTTCCAAACTCTCCTTAACTAAAGTAAGGGTGAGCCCTCCCATAATAACAAGGGTCATTTTGATCCATGGGGAAGGGATGGAGAAGGAACTTGCTAGTTTCACCTTTGCAGAGCCCAAAACAGGGATGCCCCCCTGGAAGGGGGGGGGGCTGACCTCAGATGAGGGGCACAGCTGGGTCTCTGTCAGACCCATGGGAAGTACAATGGCCACCAAATGATAAAGGGCAAGATGCACCCTTAGATTTTGAGGCTGAGAAGTCCACAGAGGCCTGGCTAGGGAAAGGGAGCACACTGTACTTCTTCCTTTGGATATAGAAGCAATGAACAGCCCACAGCACTCCATCTACAAGAACAGGGCACCAGGGGGTGTCCGAAAACTCAGGCCACACTCATAGGCACGGGCTCCCCACCCTGTGTACCCCCACCAAGTGTCCTGCAGCTGGAGCCTATGCCATATGCAGCCCCTCAGGTCACTGCTAATAGGTTTACTTGGCAGCCCCAGATGAGAAGCCTTTAATCACAGGCTCAGGGATGGGTCTCATTCACTCCTAAGCAGCTTTAGAGCGGGCTAGCTGGTGACTAGAGCAAAGAAAGATGTCGGGGGGGGGGGGCAGGAGAAAAACACGAGCCCTCCTAGAAGCTGGGGACATTCCATAGTATGGAGAATGAGCCTTTCCTGGGTGTGGGGGGAATGCAGCAAAGGGGTCACAGTTTAGGTTCTAGCTGGCAGACAGCAATTTTCATTTTCTCAGAGGGTAGGAACAAGGATTTGTTCTATCCAAAGTGGGGACCGGGATGCTTTGCCAAAGGAGCAGCAGGATTCACTGTGAAGAATTCAGGCCTTCTCAGGGCATCTCACAGCTGTAGCCAGAGCTTTCTAGAGACTAATTTTGGTGGGTCTCAGAAAACACTCTAGGAACCGCTGAGGTGCGGTGTAGACTTTGGGGCATGAATGCAGGTGGGTGGGGCCCACTGCGATCATCAGTCTGGGAGATCTAGGAGCAAAATTAAAACCACCAGTCCCATCCTGCCACTCTATTTCACTTCCAAGGGAAGTGGCCGGCTGACTACAGGTCAATACCATAACAACCAGCCACCTCTGCAGCAATGAGTTCTCCCCTCTCATAGCCATCAACCCTTTCAGAAGTCCGGCACCTGGGTTTTGCAGCCTCTGTACTCTAAGGGCTGTAACACTTACAGAACTTTGTGCAAGCGTTCCTACCTGGGGTTTTTGTCTCTCTATTTACACCTACCATAGTTGTCCTGCCCCCTAGCCTCCGGGTAGGTAGAATGTGCTACGGACTTCTCAGTTCCTCCAACCTGTACTATCCTCCAAATCCCAGATTCCTCCTCCACATCCTGGGCACTTCTGCCATTCCTGTCCAGCTGCAGTGTGCACCATCTCTGGAGCCGGCACCCCCGCCCTCCAGCAGGTGAGTTGTGCTATGTAACCCAGAGCTACCTGGAGCCAACGAGGGTCTCTTACTCTGCTCTCTCTGATCCCAATTTGGAGGCAGCTGAATGAAGGACTGAGTGTCTGAGTGCGGTGTGACTGGGGAGGGGTACAAAGTGCCCAGCTCCTACTGCTGCAGTCCCCCAACCACTAAGGTAGACTGACAGCTTCACCCTCTTCTTACCAGACTCGGAGTTCGTGGCGGCAACTGGCATGGTGAGGTCAGTGAGGACTCTGGAATCAGTCTCCTAGAGCGGGAGAGAGGAGGATGAGAAGGTACAGGGCAAAGCCAGGGACATGAGATACTAGGAAGGGCGTCCTCTTCAGGAACAGCCACATAGGAGGAGGACAGCATTGCCCAGAAATGGGGGTTGGATTAGCAGAATGACCCCAAGTGCCCTGGAAGGCAAGAAGAGCAGATAGCACGCCCCTTCGCCCCTTCTCAGAGGCGGGAGAGACAGGAAGGATCAAAGGCTAATCGGTTTTTCCCAAGCCCCAAAGCTGGTAGGAGAGCTACAGTGGAAACCTAGGCTTTATGGCGCGTAAGGAAAAAGTATTTCTCACTGGGCATGCTGATGCCCACCTATGCTGTAGTACCAGCCACTACGGTCAAGGCAGAAGGGCCCCTCCGCCCAGGGATTTGAGCCAGCCTGGGAAACATCTCAAAAACAAACAAACAAAATATATTATTTCTTTCTGGTTCTGGAAGGAGATTAAGTGTGAGTCCTGAATAGAAGCCAAAAGCGGGAAGTGTCCCCAGAAGGGAAGCTCCGTGAGAAACAAGAATGGACTCCATTACTCTAGGCCCCAGGCCTAGAACCTTTGGGTGTCCCATGAACAGTGCTGTCCAGCTGACAGAAATTCTATTTCCTTTCCCACTGTCCTTCTGACTTCTCTCTCTCTCCCCCTTCTCATCTACCAGGTCCAGAATTGGGACAGGGCGGGGAGGGGGTTCTGCAGCCAGAAATAGGCATAGAGCCTGCAACCCCACTGCCCATCCCAGGGTCTCCCCAAGCCGAGATGGCTCCTTCATCCTCCCTGGAAAGGATAATGAGGTGACCCACCACTCTTCCTCCCCTTGCCTTCCTGGGCATGTGCTACTGGCTAAAACCCTAATTCCCTAGTTACCATGACAACAGGAGGCAGTGGCTCACAGCAAGGGTGGGGGAGTAGGGGGAAGCAGCTGGCAGTGCCCACTTTAAGACTAAAGCCTTTTGCACCCCGAGGGGTGGGGAAGGGAGCCACAGGACCACTCCATCTCCACCCAAGAATCCAAAATGAGGAGCAGTTACTAACTTTGCTAACCGCCTCTCTGCTCCTTCTCGAAAGCCTAAACTAGTGACCTCAGCTCTGGAGGCAGAAACCACAAAGGTGAGTAGACTAGTTCCTTTTCCTCCTGGATCTTCTCCAGAAGCATTGAACTTGCAGAGAGAGAAGGGGAACCCCTCTCACACTAGCACCACTGACTGGGGGAAATGTCCAGGCTCCACTGTGCCAGCCAGTGTCCCTTGTGCCAACTCCCCTGCTCTTTCCTAGAGAGCAGGGGGCACCCTCTCGTAGCTCGGGCCGTGTTTCCTAGTAAAGGTGCTGACTGAGGGGTAACTCTTTCCGGAGCCAGGAGACAGGGAAGAAGCAAGGGAGGAGCCTGTATGAAACCCTAGGCTCGGGAGTCCTGCCCAGTGAGCCCGGGTTTGCTCCCTGAGGAGTTGGTTCCCACGGTGTCGGCTCGCTCTGCCCCACCCCCACCCAAGTCTCTGAGAGGGCGGGACCGGCTGTGCCCACAGGAGAACGGCAGTGCCAGGCAAGCTAGCCTGGTTCCATGCCCAGGTCCCCGGGCCCAGTCATCACGGACCCAGCACCTCAGCCTCCAAAAGCCTAAGCCCAGGTACCCTCCCACTCCCACCTCCACCGCCACCAAGCTATCCATCTTTCCCCACCCCCAGGGTGTCTGTCTGTAGGTGAAGCCCACCAGCTTCAAAAGGGGGAGGTTTCCTCCAGCCTCCCACCCACCCCTCCATCAGTGCAGACACAGAGAGGTGAGAAAGAGGAACGCCTGACAAAGGCACTTTGGAGCCTGGTAGGGTTGTGGGGAGGGCTGGACGTAACTAGGAGCGGAGGATGGGGTCTAGGGAGCAGGAGGACGTGCCCGCACTCACAATCAGACCGCCCCTGCCCCTCCAATTCGGTTCTAAGCCGCTGAGCGCTAGGACCCAGGAAGGAGGGGGCGTGTTGCGAGCCATCAAAGAAGGCTCTTTGCTTGCGCGCCCGCAGAGACCAGGGGATGAGGTCACTGAATGACTGCTTCCCCCCCCCCCAACCCCCACTCCCCACCCCCAGTCTTCATTTCCCCACCATCCTCTTAGTTGACCTAACTTTCTGACCCTGGCTCCTCGCTTCTGGCACGAATTCCCTCTGAAGTCCCCAGGCATTAAACCCTGGCCCCCAAGACCCGGCAACCTCCTGTTCCTTGCAGCGTTAGCAAGGCAGCTCTTCCCAGGACCCCCTCCCAGGAAGGTCGAGATGTTGGCCTCTTGGGGTGCAGAGTGCCAAGGGACCCAGCACAGTCTCAGTCTAGCTCCCCCACGGCCGGAAGCGCCGGCAGCACGGCTCTTACGTAATGCCGGGATCCGAAGTCTCCCCCAAACCCTGCACAGACCCCGAGTCAATACCTGGGCTCCCCTCAGCTCAGCACCCCTGCACCCGGTGTCCCTCTGGAGCCCTTACTCTGGGATGGAAACCAGCATCCCTGGAATGAGGGATTCAGTTCTCCTCACCCGCATCCCTGAAAAAGAGAGAGCACCGGGGGCTGCGGCTGGAGAGGGAGGGGGTCGGCTTGGGAAAGGGGCCCGGGAGTTTGGACCTAGAGAATTGGGTCCCCAACTGCAGTGCCAGGTCGAAAAGAAGGCAGGGATTCTGAGGTGGATGCTGGCCCAGAGGCCTGGGAATACCTACCTGCGTCTTGGGGAGCCCCTAGCTCCTGGCGACTCTGTGCAGCCGGGCGCTCCACGGTTATTGCTTGTCAATCGCTAGCCGCGCTCTTAAAGCGGCAAGACCGCCTAGGCGCGAAGGGGCGGAGACAGAAGAGGGCTGGGACAAGGAAGGGACACAGCAACCTCCCAACCACTGTAAAGTAATCTCACAGCAGCAGGCGGGTGGGCGGGGTGGTAGTGGTTAGCAGACCGCAAAGCCCACGACCCCCCCCCCCCCCCGCGCAACGCGGAGAAGCACCAATGAGTGTCACTTGGCGCCCAGGAATTCTTTAAAAGGGCAATGGTGGAAAACCTGAGCCTGGTGGGATCATCACACACACACACACACACACACACACACACACACTCGCTTGGTCCAGAATTCTGGTCCCACGCACGCTTTCCTGATTCAGTTTGGAAAAGGAATGGGACATTAGGACACTAACTCCCGGCGGGGCTCATCCAGGGGGGTGGCGTTAAACATTCAGATGGCAAATACCTGCATACCGGGCTTCCAAGAAAATTTGGACCAAAAAATAAAAAAGGGCTGTGTCTTCATAAAGGGGCCCAAGACCCTAATTTAGGCCTTGACGCATGGAGTTGGTCCATGCTTCTGTCTGTGGAAGAACAAAAGTATCACTCTCTTCTTCCTGAGTCCCATTTTCAACACGTAAGTTGCGGTGGGGGCGCCATTGGTGGGTAGAGCGTGCAGGAGGCCCTAGCTTTTATCTCTGGCACCAAAAGGGAAAAAAAAAAAAGGAAAAGAAAAGAGAAAACAAAGGGTTAAGCCCACTAGCCCGCCTTTCTCAGTTTCTGGCTCCACCCAGACCTGCTAGTAAAAGATACTGCACAGCCTCTAACTATTGGTGGCTGCGGTGTAGAAAACAGCATTCATTCAGTCTGTGCGACCCGGGTATTTCCCTAAACTGGGAGTCCCCTGCTCCCCCTTGCTGCCCTCTGGAATATGTGCAAAGTTGGCAGCCAAGCCATTTCTCTCCCTTCTTGCTAACTGGGCTCCTAAAATCAGAAATGGATTGCGTCCTGGAAACTTGCTTGGAAATCTCGAAAATGAGTTAGCTTGAGCATCCATCCCTCGATGTGATCCGAGCAGACTCTGTTCACAAAGAGGAAAAGTTGGGAATAGATACAAGGAAAAGTCAGAGCCGGTCAAAGTACTAAAAAGCCATGTTCAGAAGCTGACTATATTACTAAGGAAGGAGAAGAAAGCATTGTGGCGACCCCAGATGGTAGTGATTGGAACTACAGGCTTCTGTCCGAGGAAAAATGCTTCCCAGAACACTCCAAACTTCTGTAGTTAGACTAGAAGATCTTCCTAATTGAACTCAGGACAAGAGGTCTCCTCCCTCCCATTGCCGAGACTACACCCGCTCTCAACCACTCACTTGTGCTGTGGAACGGTACTTTAACTAGGCAAAGATGTGTTACATTTGTTTATGCTGCAGAATGTTACTTTCTGTGAAAGTATGTTACTTTTGTTTCTGCTGCCTCTGTTAACTATGTAAAGATGTGCTACATTTGTTTGTACTGCATTTAACTATGTAAAGACGGGTTGCGTTTGTTTCACCTTGTCTACCTAAGGCACCTGATTGGTCTAATAAAAAGCTGAACGGGGCTGGAGAGATGGCTCAGTGGTTAAGAGCATTGCCTGCTCTTCCAAAGGTCCTGAGTTCAATTCCCAGCAACCACATGGTGGCTCACAACCATCTGTAATGAGGTCTGGTGCCCTCTTCTGGCCTTCAGGCATACATGCAGAAAGAATATTGTATACATAATAAATAAATATTTTTTAAAAAAAGCTGAATGGCCAATAACTGGCAGGCAGAGAAAAAATAGGAGGAGAAATCTAGGCAAAAGAGAGAGAAGGTGGAGAGAACAGGAAGAAAGAGAGGGACACACCTGGGGCCAGAAGCCAGGCAGCCGACAGCCAGACATGGAGACAGCAGGAAAGTAAGAGATACAGAAATAAAGGTAAAATGCCCTGAGGCAAAATGTAGATAAAGAGAAACAGATTAAAATAAGAACTAAGCTAAGGCTAAACATTCAAAACTAATAAATCTCTGTGTCATGGTTTGGGAGCTGGTTGGTGACCCAAAAGAAAAAACCTGCTACACACTTCTGCTCAGGGAATTGCTTAACTTTTGCATTTAGTTGGGAAGGGAAGAGAGATTTTGGTTTCTCCCAAAACGATTAATTATTTCTCAAGCAAGCAACTATTACCCCTTATCAACACACAGCAAACCTGTTCCATCCAGGATCCTAAGGAAATGGTGTAATTTGAGTTCAAATCTACCTGGTGGAGTCCAACTCATTGTTCTTACAGTCTGACCCCCTCACACACATCTTACATTTGATTGACAGTTTCATACAACAGTCCTGTGAGATTGGAGTGGATGGAAACATTTATCGATGAAGACTAGAATGTCTCTGTTCAAGACAAGGTGCCTGTTTCTGTGATCCTGAAATAGACAAGGAGCCTAATGTCCTGGAGTGGAGGCCGGGGAGATATGTGTCACAGGGATGAAGCAGCTATTCTAGTGGTATGGTTTAGAATAGAATAGAATAGAATAGAATAGAATAGAATAGAATAGAATAGAATAGAATAGAATAGAATAGAATAGAATAGACCAGACCTAAGGGCACATTCTATTACGAATTCTATTACGAATGTGCCCTTAGGTATACTGCTCTAAACTGAGCCCAAAGCCATCCAGGCCCCGCTTAGAAGAAGGTCTCCCAGAGTCTACCAAGCTTCTCACTGCAGTCCTAGGAGCTGCACCGCCCCCAGGAAGAATGCTTCCTCCTGATCCCAGGTCTGCATTGCTTCTGTCTTTCTTGGAAGTCACAAGGTGCAGGCACCGCTTCCCTGACTGTGCTTGTCTCCTGTGGCAGATGTTCAGGCCTTAGAGTGGTGCTATACTTCCTGTGTTAGCCAGTAGGAGCCACCAGGGCTATGCCCAATCTATGCACCCACACTTGGGACACACAAGGACAGAGATATGGATGCACACCCACCTACAACTCCCCAGAGCTTGCTTGTTCTGGAAACTTTTTCTATTTGCTATGCCACTCAGGAAAAAGAAGGTTGGAAACATCAGTGTAAAAAAAAAAAGAATAGGAGAGGGCTAGAGAGATGGCTCAGTGGTTAAGAGCACGGACTGTTCATCCAGAGGTCCTGAGTTCAATTCCCAGGACCGACATGGCAGTTCTCAACCATCTATAACTACAGTCCTATAGAATCTGATGTTCTCTTCTGGTATGCAAATGTACATGCAAGGGGGGCTGGAGAGATGGCTCAGCGGTTAAGAGCACTGACTGCTCTTCTCAAGGACCCGGGTTCAATTCCCAGTACCCACATGGCAGCTCACAACTGTCTGAAAATCCAGTTCCAGGGGATCTGACACCTTCACACCAATGCACATAAAATAAAAGTTAAAAAAAATGTACATGCAAGCAAGGCAAAACATACACATAAAATAAAGACATCTTTAAAAATAAATAAGAAAAAGAGGTGAGTGTTTTCTTATGGATTATTGTAGCTGAGCTACTGAACTTACTGCACATATTAGAAGCAATTCACATATACACAAAAACTTAAAACATTATTTTGAAACTATGAAAATTCAAATGTGTTTCCCCATATGGCAAGGAATTACCTTGAATACTCCTGGGTGCACCCCTACTTCAGATATATTGTGCCCCCTGCCCCAGTCTCAGCCTCAATACAACCTCCCGGCAGGTATGTGAGGACCAAATTGAGATGTTCTGGCCCCTTGGTTTCTTTTCAATCACAAGACACAGCCCAAAGACTACTCCACCATCCAAAGTCACACCACACACCCTGTGCTGTACTGGGACTGCTCACCTGGACCAGGGCCCTAGATCTCTCTGTGAAGCAGCCTCCTTGTTCCTTGTCTCACCCCATCCCAGGACCACACTTCTCCCCCCTGGTTCTACTTTTCCTTATTAGGGTGAGAAGTTGTAGCAGTGCTATTGAAATCTTAGCCCAGCCGCATGTGTATGCATGCTAAGCCAGTTTACACAACCTTGCTGAGCCTCAGTTTCTCCAACCACACAGTGGGGATAGTAGCCTCCACCTTGCTGGAGGATGGCTGCAGAGTAGCTGCCACTGTGTCGGGCACACAGAAAACGATCCTTAAATGCAGGTCCCTTCTAGAAGTTTGGAAGGCTCTAGCTAGGTGCCAGGGGGACGAGTGGGTGGTTCACCTCTTCCATCTGATGTGCCCTGACTGACCCCAGGTCCTCCCAGAGCAGGCGGGGTCCACCCAAGGACTTCTGAAGTGTGTGGTCTGAAGAGCATGTCCTCTTCTCAGCGCCCACACACCTTTAAGAGGAAGCTTGTTCAGCCCCATCTGGGCCACCCACTTCTCTCCTCCCTTCAGTGCTCCCAACTGAAAGAAATAAACCCCTGGGAGCAACTTGTGTGCCTCCTTGCTGATGCTTAGCCACTTCCCGTCACAGCTTACTCCAACCCTACACTTACCTAGGCTCAATGGTGGTAATCTTACTAATTAATCTTAATCTCTTATTAACTTGGCACTAGACACTGGACCCAACACAGCTTAGCGGTTCTTTCTTCCTTTCTTTTATGGAGACACTGCCTCACTGACCTTCCAAATTGGCCCTGAACTCACAATGCTGGGATTACAGGCATGCAACACCACACCTGACTGTTCAGCAATGCTTGGCAGCACCTGTCAGGGATGTCCAAAGGCCAGGACCTTCTGGTTTGCAGAGTCACCGACATCCCGCATCACAGGAAAATTGGTCCACAAATCACCTGTAACAGGGGAGGATGGGAAACCAGAACTTCTACTCATTAAAAAAAACAATAAAATTTAAAAATCGTTTTCCACAGACAAGAGGTAGCCTCTTAGCAAATATTTCTTGAAACATTAATTATTCCATTCCTTAAATACCTATTCCCATTAGACCATGGAGTTCTTTGAGGACAGTGGCAGTCTGGCTGAGCTGTGACTGCCTTTCATCAAGTCAGCGCTCAGTAAACACAGGGTGCAGAATCTCCGAGGACAGGTCCACCAAATATTTGACAGTTTCGGGAGCTGGGGTTTAGATGAGCGTCTCCCAAAGAAACTTGGATTAAAGGGATTAAAGGCTTAGGCCTCGGGGTACTGCTATTGGGAGGTGGTACAGCCTTCAAACAGTGGGTTTAGCCCAGAATTCAAAACATCTGAACACAGAAAATAGGAAAGCATGATTAGGATCGAGGCTATAGCTCAGCTTACAGTGCCTAGTGGGCACACAGCCCTGGGTCCAGCCTTGCACTAGGGGATAGAAAAGGCGAGAGCTACTGTGCCAGGCTGCAAACACTGGGATCCCAGCACTCAGAAGGCTGAGGGAGACTGGAGAATTGAAACAAGTTCAAAGCCATCCCAGGCTACTGGGCTATATAGTGAGATCTTGTCTCAAAACAAAATCATAATAATGGAAAAGGAGGAAGAAGGGAAAGGAAAAAGCCAGGTGTGGTGGCACAGCACGCAGAAGGCAGAGAAGCAGGTGGATCTCTGTAGCTCTCTCTCTCTCCCTCTCTCTCTCTCCCCCGTCTCTCTCTCTTTGGAGGCCCACCACTCAGCTCCCAAATAAATACACAGAGCCTTATTATTACTTATCCGACCTTATCTTGGCTTGTTTCTAGCCAGCTTTTCCTTTAACTACATTTTGTCTCTGGGCTTTTTACCTTTCTATATTATCTTATTTATGCTCTGTGGCCGGCCGGCCCCAGCATCCTCCTCTCCTTTTCTCACTCCTCGTTCTTTTTTAGATTTCTTCTCCTATTTATTCTCTCTGCCTGGCAGCCCCGCCTATTTCTCTCTTGCCTAGCTATTGGCCATTCGGCTCTTTATTAGACCAATCAGGTAATTTAGACAGTCAAAGTAACACAGAGTTAAACAAATGCAACATTTAAAAAGAAAAAAAAGCAATGCATCTTTGCATCATTAAACAAATATTCAACAGCAAAAATCAATGTAACATCTTAAACTAATATTCCACAACAGATCTCTGTGAGTTCAAGGCCAACCTTGTCTACATAGTGAGTTCCAGGATAAACAGGATTAGTTCCAGAATAGATATGAGTATGTAGAGAGACTTCGTCTCAAAAACAAGTGGGTGGGTGAAGAGATGGCTCAGTTGTTAAGAATATTGCAATGCTCTTACAGAGGACCCAAGTTCGGTTCCTGGTGATTACATTCAGCGACTCACAATTGCCTTTAACTCCAGCTCCAAGGGATCTAACACTAGCTTCTGGTCTCTTCAAGCAACTGCATTCATGTGCAAATAGCTACACACACACACACACACACACTTTTTAAATATAAAAATAAAAACTTTTTTTGATGGAGCAATCAGAGCTGGAGACATAGCTGGATCAGTGAAATTCTTTCTGTACAAATAAGAGGACCTACCAAGCAGTGGTAGTGCCCACCTTTAATCCCAGCCCTTGGGAGACAAAGGCAGGCAGATCTCTTTGAGTTCAAGGCCAGCCTGTTCTACAGAATGAGAGAGTGAGTTCCAAGACAGCCAAAGCTAAACAGTGAAACCCTGTCTCAACAAAACCAAGAGAGAGAGAAAGACCTGAGCTCCTTCCCAAGCTGATGTGGGATGCCCTTCTGTATACTGTGAATATGTTTTATGATCATTGGTTAATAAAGAAGCTGATTTTGCCAATAACCAGGTAGAATATAGTTAGGCAGAAAAACCATACAAAGATAGAGGGGAAAAGAAGGGGGAATTGGGGAGACACCAGCAGCCAATGGAGAAGCAAGATGTGGGGTAACAAGTCAAGAGCCTCATGGTAAAATACAGAGTGATAGAAATGGGTTAATTTGAGTTGCAAGAGCTAGTTAATAATAAGCCTGTGTTAATAGGCCAAACAGTTTGCAATTAATATTAAGCCTCGGAGTGGTTATTTGGGAACTGGTGGGTGGAAGAGAAGCCTCCAGTTAAACCAAGCACCCATGTAAAAACCAGGTATAATGGCACCTGCTTGTAATTCCCGCTCTAAGAGGGCAGAGACAGGAGAATCCCCACTGACCAATCTAGCCAGCTCAAACCACTTTAGACAAAAAAGAATTCTTTGATGGTCTCTGGAGCAGCTTATATGGGAGACACCTCAGCTTGGGGCCAAAACCCCTCTGAGACTTCTCCCACTGAGCCCGCACCTAGCTCTAGCACTCTCCCACAGCTGAAGACATCACACTCAGAGACACAAAGTAACTTGTCCACGGAATGCAAGTGGTCATGCCAAGCTTGGAACCCAGGTCTGTCTTGGAACCAAAGCCACTATCTCACCTACCAGAATCAAGAGGGAAAAGTTCCTGAGAAACAGGCAGGATGGAAGAGGCATAGGAAAGGGCAGGGGTTAAAAGGCAAGCAGGGTGCAAGCCTGCTGAGCACGGACAGCTGTGGGGTGAGGGACTGGAAGGCCGTGGGGGGACAGATAGGCAGGGTACGGGTGGTGGGGAGCACTCCAAGAGACTGAATTACTTCTCATCAAAGCCTACCCTGAGCTTCAGCTTCATGCCCCTGTACCCTCGGGTAAATCCAATTTCTCTCAGCTTTCATCCTGCAACATAAAGGATTAATAAGGTGCAGAAGTGTGACCTAAATAACACTAGAGATTTCATGTCAGATTGCTTTACTGGAACGCCAGACCTGGCACCAAGCACAACAATGATTATCAATTATCGGCTAGAATATTCATACGGATATTACTGATAATGATACAGGGCAAAGTTCCTTGATTCCAGAAGCAGCCCATGAAGATTAAACACGACAAGCCCGACACCCACAGAAAGACAGGACCAAAGCAAGACTGAGAAGCAGCAGAATAAACCCCAGTTCCTGCCCTGTGTGTTAGGCATCTGTGCTCATAACGGCACCATCTGGACTCCAGAAGTCCTGTGCCCCCAGCTCTGCCACCAGAAGCACACCTCGCCTTTCCCTTTGGCCAGCTCTGTTCCATGCCAGAAGCTTTCCTCTAGCCAGAAATAGAGCAACTAAGCCCCTGGACCATCATCCCCACACAGTCAGAACTGGATTGCTCCTGAGATGAGTCAAGGACAGCAACCAAAGGATGAGAAAGAGCCCTAGAGTTCCACACAGACACATCACTGAAGCTCTGAGGACCTCACTGAGTGTGGGGTTCCGGGTGTAGAACCAGGCTTGCATCTAGCTGGGACATGTGATAGCTTGTTTCAAATGCAGTATAGTGACTTGTGTCTTCATCCCACCCAGCACTTAGGAGGCAGAGGCAGGAAGATCAGTTCAACCTTCTCCTTGGCTACATAGTAGCCTCATGATCCTGTTTCAAAACACACACACACACACACATACACACACACACACACGCGGGCGCGCAAATTTATAGCTTGTTGGCATGTGGGGTATCTGCCCCCCCCAAACAACTCCTCTACCCTGTACCACAAAATTTTATCCTGGAAATCTCATTTATTTTTCCAGCTTTTTGTTACCCAGGAATGTGGATCTGATGGCACTGTGGCCTCACTGAGCTCCTGAGGTATTGTGCATTCTCTGATTGTACTGGCCCTGAGGTCCCACCCCTCCACTGAGAGCGGGATTTACTAAGGAGAGGGTGAACATGAGGTCAGTGGAGACTAGAGGAGAGGTATACCCACATAGAGGGGCTCATCGTGCCCATCGCCCAGTCTGTGCCAAGAACTATCCAGTGGCGGAGGTGCATGATCAGACCAATCTTGGCATCAGTCTCATGCTGGAGACATAATGAGCCGGGTTCCACATATGAGGCTGTGGGACCCACCAGGAAGTGGAGTCCCTTGATCAGGTTCTACACAGCCAAGAACGAGGGAGGTCAGGATTCCTAGTCACTTCCTAGAAGTGGGGTGGTCGCAGGGAATTTGGTCTGGACAAGTAGCAAGGTGGAAGACACAGGCTCACAGCAAGGTTCTTTGGCCTGAATCACAGTGAGTGTGTTACTTAAGTAGCCAAGATTCCTTTCCCCATAGGACTCATTAGTCACGCCCAGGGATTCCACATGGCTGGGACAGGCAGAGCAAGGGATGCAATCCCACAAAAGCAGACATGCTTGGCCTCCACAGAAAGCTTCAGGAAGACTCCCCTTGGATCAGCTGGCCGAGTAGGGCGTCTCAGCATTAGCCTCTGCTGACCTCAGAAATAGCCCCTGGGAAAGGCACTTCCCACTCACAAGCCCAGACACAGCTCTTCCCCAGGATCTATGGTCTTGGAACAAAAAGGTACCTGGCCCCAGGAGCCTCCCACCTTTGCCGCCCACCCCTCTGAGCCCTTGGAAGACACTGTGCCTTACTCAGGACAGTCAGTAGGCCGTGTCCTTCCACCCCCACACTCTCTCTGTTCCCAATCCCTGGGTCGCGATCCAGGAACAGGATAAAGTCATGCTGGGGCAGGACGTTTGAGAAATATAAAAGGCCTCTGAAGTCCTGGCCAGAGACCCTTTGCTGTGTTGCTTTGTGCCTGCCCAGGACTATGGTAATGTCCAGTGGCCCCCGAACCGTGTGTGTGTGTGTGTGTGTGTGTGTGTGTGTGTGTGTGTGTGAGTGAGTGACTGGGGATGGAGGGAATTACTGGGCTGGGACTCCAGTGTGCAACTATGTTACTCATTTAATGTGTTAAACGCCAGGCCCAGGTCTCAGTGGCAGGCGGTACTACATCAGAGAAAGTAGGTAAAGAGCCCACCTGCAGTGTAGTGGGAGGACGTGGGGCTGGGAAGAGGTTCAGCCAATAGTTACAAATTACTACAGAACGCATCAAGGAGTGGCCATGGCAGCGGCAGCACAGGTAAGAGTGGGTGGCAATTTTATATAGGGTGTCAGGGCTAGACCTATTGGAGTGTCGAGCTGATGCTTGAAGCTGAGCTGGCCCTGCAGGCGTCTGGAGGACCAGGCTCCCAGGCAGACAGCAGCATGGCTAGGGTTTCCGAGGACCACCTAAGGAGGTGGGAAAGGCTGGAGTGGGGAGAACGAGGAAGAATTTGCCGAAGTCTGTAAGGTCAGGGACCTGACCGGCAACTCTAAATCATGTATCCTTGTCAGACCGGGCTCCTGTCCATTTTTGCCTCAGTACTTTGGGGTTACTGAGTGCACATCCAGGCGTGCCCTATTCTCCCTGGGAACCAGGATTCCCTAGAAGCTCTGTGTATACCACGTGCAACTACATTTCCTGGTCCGAGCTTCGCCACACTCCCGGCTTTCCCAACAAACGGAGTGTGGCCCCGAGATTCAGTGAGGACACAACCAGGTCCCACCGCCACCCCACCCCACCTCACCCTCCTTCCCAGGGTCACCTGACCGTGCTATCTGCCCCGCCCCCCCTACAGACCGTGTCTCTACCTTGCGCGTGCGCACTGGCTCTGGGATGCCTAGCGGCACTCCTGGTGCTACCCGATGGCGCCCTGGGCAAGGAAGTCCAACTGCAGCAGTCTCCCGAGCCCAGAGTGGCCAGATGGTTCACAAATATCAACAAGTACATGGAGAAGCTCTTCAACAACAGGTGAGCTGGCGGAGGAATGGGGGAAGGAGGACCTAGCACCCCACTCACTCCTCGGCCCCGTGATCTCTGCAATGACATGTTTCCTAGATCGAAGAAACCCCAAAAACACAAGAAACCCTCCAGCTCTACCAAATCTACCCCATCGAGCGTCACAGTCCATCCTCACTTGAACATCACGAACCCCACCACCGTAAAACACCAGCCAACCCCGAGTACTGGAAGAACCACTGGGGCTCCAGCTCTGAGCCTCCTCCCTTGACTCCAGGTAGGCAGGTGGCGCAACCAGCAGAGGCCTCCACCCATATCCTTGGGCAGGCGGGTAGGAGAGAGGGGGAAACTCTCTCCTGGGGATGGGACCGTGAAAGGGGTACGCCAGGGCCAGGGGGTGTTCCTCTCCAGCCTGGACCTTGACCTCCAGAGGCCTGGCCGGGATTTGGCTACCCACGGACCCCTTTAGACGGTGAGATGGACCTCTGTTCCTCCCTGCCCACGCAGCACGGACAATAAAGAAACATAGTGGGAATGACAAGATGTCTCAGGGGTAAAGGCACTTGCCACTAAGCCTGTCGGCCAGAGTTCCATTCCCGATCCCATAGGATGGAAGAAAGGATACGTGTACCATGGCTTGTGTGTACACACACATCATACAAACCACAGTAACAACAAAGGAATGGATAAATAAATAAATAAATTCCTAAAATGACTCTCTATTGCTTCCGTGGTTTCTGTGGACACCGGCAGGAAGGGCCTGTCCTTCTGTGGTGAAGGGGACCTCGTAATGCTTCCCATGAGATAAACAGGCCTCAGTCTAGGCTTGTCTGCATCGCTTTGCAACCCACCCACTCACCCTCCACCGCCTCACCTCAGCGTTCCATGCTGTGACTCTGAGAGAGAGAAGATAAAAATAATTGGTCCTAGCAACTTCAAAACAGGGTCTTCAGCCAGACCTGCTCCCTGCCAAGGGTCACCCCACAGCAGGACATGTTGGAAGGCCAGTCTGGCCTGTGAGAGTAGCACAAAAGCACAGAGGGGGGTGGAGTCTGCGGGACCTCACCCCTCCTGATCCTGGTAGAGCCTGTTGCTGCAGCCGGACCACCAGAGGGTTCTGGTCACGGGCACAGCCCTTCCCATACCATTCAGCTACCAAACCCAGGTATGTGTGGAACAGGTTCTGAATTCCCACCTCTATGACCGTTTATCTTTCCCGGTAAAACCCATGCCAGGCTGGAGAGATGGCTCAGGGTTTAAGAGCACTGGCTTCTCTTCCAGAGACTCCAAAGAGTCCAAGCACATGCGTGGTGTCTCACAACCATCTGAAACTCTAGTTCGGGGATAGCTGAAATCCTTTGGCCTCCAAAGGCTCCAGGCACACGTGATGAGCAGACACTCCGGCAGGCTAAGCACCCACACATAGACTAAAACTAGAAGTCATCACCTAAGCTACCAAAGAAGGTATTGGAACTTCAGACTCCAGCAGCCGCATTTAAACCCTGTTCTCCTGCAGAAGCCTCCCTATCCCCTAGCTCCTTGGATTTAAGAATCAACTTGAGCCAGGCATTAGCAGCATAGCTGCATCCTGTGCAAGCCTTTGGCCCTTTAGGGCAGGTTCTGCCTCCAGGTCACTCACACTAAACATATAGAAACACAGTTACAATGTCAGTGCTATGGGATTAATGCCAAACACTGAGACTGGGAAAGAGAACTTCATCCCCCAAGCCTATCACCCCAACCCTTCAGACCCAGCCTGCGGCAGAGAGGGGAAAAGCCATTCTGGGAATGTCTCATGTCTTGCCTTCCCCATGATGTCCCTATCCACAAAATCTCCCAGGAAGTGGAGTCAGTCAAGCCTTCTCTCTCTCTCTCTCTCTCCTCCCTCTCTCTCTCCTCCCTCTCTCTCTCTCTCTCTCTCTCTCTCTCTCTCTCTCTCTCTCTCTCTCTCTCTCACACACACACACACTTTGCATAAACACATACACACCACCACACCATCTCCACCTTTTTAGGATGCTTAGTACAGGTAAACAGTCTTCAGGTAGTATCTGGGCCTTCCCTCCTTGCCCCAAGAACCAAAATGTGGATGCCACAGCTTGGACCCATGAAGGCAGTCAACATGCTTGACTGTGTCTTCACCCTGGGGACACAACCCCCTACAGCTTTTCTCCCAGTGGTAACTAGAATTCATTCTGAGGCTATCAGCTTACGACCTTTCAGGACAGCCCCTTCTCTCCAGATTCCTAAAGAACAGTTCAAAGCAGGCAACCGAATGACTTCCAGCCAGCACTAGTCCTCAGAGGATGCTCCTTCCCTGTGCCAAGGGCATTCTAATAGAAATGATTCTTCCCCCACTGCCCAAGTTAGAGGAAGCAGTCTTTTTTTTTTTGGTTTTTCGAGACAGGGTTTCTCTGTGGTTTTGGAGCCTGTCCTGGAACTAGCTCTTGTAGACCAGGCTGGTCTCGAACTCACAGAGATCCGCCTGCCTCTGCCTCCCAAGTGCTGGGATTAAAGGCGTGCGCCACCACCGCCCCTAGAGGAAGCAGTCTTGAGGGTACATGTGGGAACAGGGTTGGCCTTGGGCTGAAGAGCTGGATGGTTTAGAGGTGCTGGGATAGGAGGATTAAGCTCAAGACTGCCCTGTCACAGACCTACAAGGGAGTCTTGCGTCTCTCTCTGGACCACAACTTGCCCCTCTGTGAAAATGACGAGCTGAGCCCCTACAGACACTCATGATCATCCTAGCTCCCCTTTCCCTCTCAGCCTCCCTGCCTGTGATTTCACTTTCTCCTGCCACTGTGGGTGTACACCATACACACACACACACACACCACACACACCACACACACCACACACACACACACACACCACACACACCACACAGAGAGGATGTGATTTTTAATTTGCTTTATTTAGTTTGAAAGGTAGCAAGTTGTTGTGGGAGTGCAGAGGGACAGCTGAACCGGTGCTGTCCTACACTCACAGACAGGAAGCAAGCGGGGCCCTACAGGTCTGTTGTGCTGAGCTCCCTGCAAGGAAAGAAATTAACAGTGAGGAAGGACAGCCCTTGTCCTCTGAGACCCTGGTTTCCTTCCCTCTCCTCCAGATGCCCACTTTCCAGACCTACCCTTAGCTCCAGGGAGCTGAACAGGGAGTCAAGCCAACCAGCGGGCTGGAGCACAGGGGAAGCTGCATCCCAGGAAGTCCAGCTGTGTTCGCCTCTTCCCTCTTCCCATACCTGGTAAGGAGGACAGCTGGGATAACCGTGGTACCCTGGTGGCTTGTAGCCCCTCTTTAGACACTGTCCTGCTTTCAGCACAAGGACCCAAGCCACTCGGTAGAAATACTGTTTTCTCAGAAAAGGCATAGAAGGGACTGAGGCCAAGGTTGGGGCGCTCTCTCTCTCTCTCTCTCTCTCTCTCTCTCTCTCTCTCTCTCTCTCTCTCTTTCTCTCTCTCTCACACACACATACACCCTACCTAGGCCTGGTTTGCGTATTGATGTATCTGCGGAGCTGAGTTGCATATTGGGCCATCTGCTCTGGTGTAGCATAGTCCCCTGGGTACACTGGCTCCAATGGGGCTCCCCAGGCACCCTGCAGGGGCTGCAGCAGCAGAACCACCCAAGTGGATAGGAGAAACAGGGAGAGGAAGCAGTATGCGGTGGCCATCTGAGGAACAAGGAACAAAGTGGAGACAGATTCATCTGCAGATTCTGCTGTGTCCCAGACCTACCTGGCCAGCCACTGCCCACCACAGTTTCTAAGCCAAGCCTGGGGACAAGGCAGACGAAGGAGCCACCAGCATCCACCACCTTCCTCCCCTGGAAAGCAAGGACATCTACACAAACACACCCCCTCAATGATCAGGTCAGTAGCCAAAGGTTAGCCCTGGGCCGAGGAAACATAAAAAGTGTAGCAGAGAAAGTGGGTATGAGAACTGGATACACACGACTTATTGATGCTTCTGAGGATGCAGGAATGACCAGGGATGATGGGAAACACAGGGTAAGGGACACAGAATTCACTCATAAAGTAAAGGAACCGAAGTCTCTGACACTGTGGGTCCAGCCTTCCACGGACACATTCGTACAGATGTAGAGAGAGACCCAGAAAGGACCTTAGGCCTCTTGAGAGCCCCAGTCCTACAAAGCACCAATTCCTACCCTCTGATCCCAGTGTCAACCCAAGAGGTCCCCAGAGGCAGGGCAGGGTGAGCCCACTTACCTTGTGTGAGCAAGGGGGTGCTGGACCGCGCAGACACCTACCTCCTTCTGCACTGGTCTCCCTGCACATGGCTGTTCCCCTTTATAGTCCTCGGCACCCCCAGAGTCCCCGCCTCCTGTCAGCCTTTCTCACTGCCAGCCTTCAACTCCATTGCGCTGTCTCCCTGGTACCTGCAATACGGGCATTGCAGCCAGAGAGAGGAAGGTGCCGGGACAATATTCTCGGGGTCAGGCAGCACAGGGTGGATGAAACGGGACCACGACCAGGATCTTCTGTGGGGTCTGTATCCAGCTTTGGGCACCAGACCAGGTTTGATTCCTAAATGACAGAGTCCTGACATGGTAACCCAAAGGTTCTAGTTGTTGGCCTGCGTCCAGCCTCCCCAGGGACAACCCCGGTCACCAAGAGCATTTCCTCAGGGCACAGATTGAGGCTGCAGCTCCAGGCTCCAACCCCAGCACGAAGGATGGAAGTCAGGCCTTCCCTCCCAGTGGACAGCTAGAATAAGGAGGGGACCGTGGAGTCTCGGGTTCTCAAGCCACTGGGAAAGGAGTGGAGAGATCCATTTGGTACCTGCATAGGATGCCAACCAAGATCTGGTGGGCCACAGTTCAGGAAACATAGGGTTCATGGGGAAGGGGCAATTTCTGGTAGCTATTTCCTGGCCCACCCCAGAGCTCTGTCCCCGGGAAGGGCTAAAAAACGGCAACACTTATAAGATTCAAGTTGTCCAAAAAAAAAACCCACACTGCCATCCCACTAAACCCCTGCCAGGCCCTACTTGGCAAACAAGGGAAAAAAAGAAGAAGAAGAAATGAAGGAAGGAAAGAAGGGAAGAAAGGGAGGGAGGGAGAGAAGGAGGAAGGAAGGAAGGAAGGAAGGAAGGAAGGAAGGAAGGAAGGAAGGAAGGAAGGAAGGAAGGAAGGCGCACTCTGCCCTGCCCAGAGACCTCGGGTAACTAGGCTCAGACTGCATAGCTCATGGTTGGGACAGCTGAGGTTTGGAACAAGATCTAACAACAACCTTGAACTGGAACTCTCAAGGCATTGGTTTTACTTCCTGCTTGCTCACTAAGGGGTGGGAAGCTCACAAAGGTGGGAACCCTTGTCCGAGACTCACCCCCAATTCTCACAGTCAGCCCTCAATTCCTCCTGAGAGCATCCCCTGGTGAACACCACTGTGTGCTTCATGTTCGGTGTCCTTTCCCCAGTCAAGACCGCTCCCCTGCTCAGGTCAAGAGGCATGAGAGTGGGTCCTGGAAATGCAGGAAGTGATTAGAGGAGCGAAGGTGACAACCAGCACGGAGAGGTTAGAGGTCTGATAGGCTTGACCCCAATTCCTGCCCCTGCCGCGTCCCTCTGTGTTGTCCTGGGAGCATAATCCCTCTATGTGGTCTGGAAAGTGAGGATCACTGCGCCCATCCCCCAGACAGCGAGAATCAAGGATCCTGTTCCTCTCAGCTTTCATGTATTGTAACAAGACAATCACGAACGGCTCAACAGATAGCTGACATTCCACAAAGTAAGCGGAGTTTATTTCTTTTTTTTTTTTTTTAGTCTTTTTTAATTAAAATTTCCACCTTCTCCCCGTTTCCCATTTCCCTCCCCTCCTCCCAAATATTGCCCCCTCCCCCCAGTCCCCTCCCCCTACCCCTACTCCTCTTCTCCTCCCCCCACACCATTCCCCCTCCCTCTCGATACTGAAGAGCAGTCCAAATTCTCTGCCCTGCGGGAAGACGAAGGTCTTCTATCTATGTCCAGGAAGGTGAGCGTCTAAACAGGCTAAGCACCCACAAAGCCAGTTCATGTATTAGGATCGAAACCTAGTGCTATTGTCCTTGGCTTCTCATCAGCCTTCATTGTCCGCCATGCTCAGAGAGTCCAGTTTCAACCCATGCTTATTCAGAGCCAGACCAGCTGGCCTTGGTGGGCTCACAATAAATCAGTTCCACTGTCATAGTGGGTGGGTGCATCCCTCGTGGTCCTGGTTTCCTTTCTCATGTTCTCCCTCCTTCTGCTCCTCATTGGACCTTAAGAGCTCAGACCGTTGCTCCAAACTGAGACTCTGTCTCTACCTCGATCCATCGCCAGATGAAGGTTCTAAGGTGATATGCAAGATATTCATCAGTATAGGATAGGGTCATTTCAGGTTCCCTCTCCTTAGTTGCCCAAGGTACCAGCTGGGGACATCTCCCTGGACACCTGCTAACCCCTCTAGAGTCAAGTTTCTTGCCAACCCTAAGATGGCTCTCTTAGTTAGGATATATACTTCGCTGCTCCCGTATCCTCCCTAAGCGGAGTTTATTTCTTAGCAAGCCTGGACCTTTCTCTGGGCTTACTTTTCCCACTATGCAAAACCAGTGGCAAATCCCAATTCGAGGCCACGCACTGTCTGGGAGCGGCTACAGCTGCCACCAGGGGGCGTCTGGCTCTGGCACCGGTTTTAAGGGTCTGCGTTTTCATGGTCTCCGAGCCTCACGGGATCTGTTCTGGCCTCTACTCAAGGTGAAGGACCCTCACCAAACAGACTGAATTCGGGGGCTGGTTCTGGTGCAGGAACTATTTACAGTTTGTCACGCAAGTCAGCCAGCTTTGTCTGGTCCCAAGAAGTCAGAACTGCTCCTCAAATGTCAACCAAACCCGTGGCTTTAGATTTTTGCAACGACAGATTCCAAGGTCCTTGCAGGCGGTGACAGTCCTGGAGGAGGAGGTAGTGCCCGTGCCTTCTAAATACTATGTCCCCATCTAGAACACACAAATAGCTCCTGCTGGCCTTTGTGGGTTCCTGCAAGGCTTGCATGGAGCCTCCGGGAAGGCACATGTTCTTACCAGCAGACAGACTAGACTGACCGAGATGCTATGTCTTCTGCTAGCCACATGTTCTCTGGACTGGGAAGATGGCTACTGGGCACTGTGATAATGAGATCAGGAGAGGGACAGCCCAGAAACGTGGGAGCGAATGAAGAAGATCGAGGAGCAAAGTGCAGAGGCCCCACGTACATCCTCCAGGACAGGAGTTTGACCAGGGTCCTATCCTCCATCACACCTTTTCCTGGCTCTCTTACAGTGAACAGGGCAAGCAGGAGTCATTTGCGGCACACGGTTTTGTTTCATTTTGTTTTGTAG
Organism: Chionomys nivalis; assembly: GCF_950005125.1. Classification (NCBI taxonomy): domain Eukaryota; kingdom Metazoa; phylum Chordata; class Mammalia; order Rodentia; family Cricetidae; genus Chionomys; species Chionomys nivalis. The sequence continues at coordinate 82,067,765 of NC_080092.1, forward strand.
TGTGGGGGGTGGGTACGTGTAGAAGTGTATAGGGGTGGGTTGTGGGTGTGCAGGTGTGTGTAAGGGCTTGTGTATATGTGAGTGTATGTGCATGTACACACCCCAAATGTTGTTCCTCAAACCATTCATCCATCCATCCATCCATCCATCCATCACTCAGTGGGCCTGGATCCCTCACTGAGGCCTGGGACTCACAGGCCGAATTGACTGGCCAGCGGGCTCCAGGGGTCCACCTGTCTCCACGGCGGTTAGGTTGGGATCATACTCTTTGGCTGCCCTTCTCCGTGAGGCTGTGGTCAGCCTGGGTCCCTTACACCGTGCATAGACTACTTCACCAACTGATCTATCTGTTTTTGAGGGACATCTCACTATGTAACCTGCTCCTGAAAACTGTGATGATCCTCCTGCCTCAGCATCCCAAATGTGTCATCATGCTCAACTTGTACATATGACATGCTCTTAGGGGAACGAGGAAAAGGGGGTCTACAAAGATCTCATAGGTGAAGAAGGAGGCCCAGGCAACCTTTAATTATTTATCTTTTTAAGATGAGGTCACAGAGTTTGGGAAGAAGCAGGTTATGGTATAGGGATATAGATCCCTTATCTAGGACTGACTATATTCCAGATCCTTCCTCAAAAGGGGCCTCGATGGGTGTCACTTGGGCTGACAAGAAGGTTCAGCAGAATTTGAGTTCCATCTCCAAAACCCACTGCAGAAGGAAGGAACAACCCCTGCACACAAGTACCATGGTGCACACATGTGCACATACGTGCACGCGCACATGCACATATACACAACAAAATCAATATGGTACTACTATGTTGTGTGTAAAGCATATAGCCAATGATCTAACACATAAAGATGTCTGTTGGAGCTAGGCATGATGGCGCACGTCTTTAATCACAGCACTCAGAAAGCAGAGGCAGATGGATCTCTGATGATTCCAGGCCAGCCTGGTCTACCAAGTGAATTCCAGGACATCCAGGACCACACAGAGAGATTCTGTCTCCAAACAAAACCGATGTGTGAGACTTGCTGCCCCACCATGTAAGACTGAGTTTGACCCCTAGAACCCGCGTAAAGGTTGAAGGAGAGGACCAACTACCCAAAGTTGTCCTTGTATCTCCATAAGCTGCGACACATACAACACACACACACGATAAAAATCAATATGATTTTTAAAAAGAACTTTCTGCAACGATGATTATTGTTATGTCCTTGTTGCTATTGTTATATCTAAGCTTCCTCCTGGCTCCTATGTTGATTAAATTGATCAGTCCCAGATTAAACACCTGCTCAAAACTCCTCAGAGTGAACCAAAAGTAAAGCCACCTCACTGACGGTCGCCTGGACGCGTCACCTTTACACAGACTGTCTGTGGCCATGCATATGATTCATGCCAGGTCTCTCCTCTGTTAGCTGCAAACTGACCCCAGCTTCCCCATGCAGACCAGCAGATGGGAACCACAGACACCAAGCATCCAGACACACAGTTAGTCCCTGCAAGCCTGGAGTAGTGGAGGGACCCAGGGAACACACTAGGGTAAAAGAGGGGGTCTCAGGTAACGGCCATACTGGAGGGAGAGATGCAGAGGGACTAATTCCAGCAAGAGGAGTCAGGAATGGCTCTCGGAGGTGACCATGATGCGAGAGGGGCTTTCCAGGTGGGAGAGGAAGAAAAGGCAGTGTGAGCACGGCCTGCCGAGACCAGAATCCATGCAGTCTACAACACGTTGAACCCCGGGGCTGCTTCTTCCTCCTCTCCCTTTGGGCTGTGTGAGGCTGAAGGGCAGCCCCAGAAGATGGGTGTGGGACCCCCATCATCCCCTATGTAGGAAGTGTTTTGTAGCAGAGGTCACTCTCCTTCCAGAGCCACCAGGCTGTCCTGCATGCCTCCCCATCCACATAGTGGTACCGCTCAGCCTTCCTGACTGACACCCTCTCTCTGGATCTGTAGCCTTGGCTTCCATATGTCCCCTCCCCCTCATTCCCCAGTCCCCTCCCCAGGATAGGGTACATATGTCACCAGGACCACTCCCCATCCCACCTCCCAAGACCTAGGAACACTGGACATGGAGAGAAGGACACGTTTTATAGTGAGCAGAAAAGGAGAGAGAGAGAGAGAGAGAGAGAGAGAGAGAGAGAGAGAGAGAGAGAGAGAGAGAGAGAGAGAGCTGGCCTCCAGAGAAAGCAAAAGGGTCTAATTAATGGGCCAATTAATGGGATACGAGATATCTAGGGCTCAGGTTAGACTACAGTTTAAATACCCACAACACTTTAGACCCCAGTGTTTAATAATGGAAAAAGAGAAGAACTGGGGTATTCCCATGGCCTTTTCACCAGAAAAGCAGTCAGTGATAGAGATCGAGCCTGCGTTCGACAATATGGGGAATTCCAGCTGTTGCTGAGAGAAAGGAGACCTCCAGAGTTCAGTTGCTCCCCCTGTTCAAGGACCGAGGAAGTGATTATCTACCTCCTCACTCACTACCTCTTTGGGTCTCTTCCTCCTGGACCTCATCCTAGTCCCTGTCCTCCTGTCCTCCATGGCCTTGGGACTAACACAGGGCTGCTCAGGGGAACTCCCTGAGAGTGACCTCTCGCCTTCTCCCTGCCACTCTCTGGCCCGCCCTCAACCGCCTCTCTCCAACCTGATCTGTTCTGGCCCCTGTTCAGAATCCACTCCACCCACCCTCCCAGGTTCCCTTCCCCCAGAGTGCTTTCCCAGGTCCTTTGGGAACCCGGAACTAGAAGGAGGTGTCTATGCTAAACTCTTCCAGCCTGTCATCTTTTTTCTTAGCCACCAGTGTTTCCTGCAGCTTGAGCCGCCACCTCCGCAAAAGCGAAAGGGACAGAAATATAAACACACACGCGTATTTTATGTGACATTTGCTTTTTATTTGGGGACAGGGCAATGAACACAGCCTTCAAGCCTGGGCACCCGGGACACCAAGATATGGAGTCCCCTCTTCGAACCAAATATGCAAATGAAGTCGGTATAGTTAGCGCATCACGAAGGAGGACTTGGGGTTTTCACCATTGGTAGGCACCTTCTGACCTGCAGGAGGGAAAAGAAGTGAATTGAATGGGAGGTGTAAGTGGTGAAGCCAGGGCACTCTCCAGGGATGTGTGTTGTGGAGGAGCGGTGTTTTTTACCGAGACCGGACGGGGAGGTTCTCGCCGTCGTCGGTGAAGAGCAGTTTGGAGAATAGAGCTTCCGGGACATCTCTTTTCCCATACCTGGGGGGGGGGGCGGGACCACAAAGGGGCGTGGTGAGACCTCCAGGTGGAGTTGGGAGGAGGGTGAGAGGAGGGTGCAACCCGGGAGGCGGGGGTCCTTCCTTCCCCGCTCTCTCCAGAGCTCACCGCTGCCGGGTGACCAGGTTGAGGTAGTGGCGCAGGGAGGCATAATAGCGGCTCAGCTCCTCCGGGGAGGCGTCTTCCCCCGGAGCCTCGGGTTTGATGGGATAGGCGTCCACCAGCGCTCCCAGGCAGGCGAGCAGGACTAGCAGCACAGCGACCATGACGGACCAAGGCCTAAGCACCGCCACCATCTAGAAAGGGAGCATTGGCGGGTGGGCAATCCTGAGCCTCGACCCTCCCACAAGGGAGGCTGCGGCTGCCTGCCATCGGGTCCACGTCTCAAAGACCTGTTTGTCTCAGTCACCAGACTCGCCTCGTCTTCTTCCTCACTGCAGCATCTCTGACCTCAGTTTCCCCATCCATCTATCAGACTACCATAAGCCCTGCCTGCTTCCCCACTCCCGCTTGTACCCAAAGAGGTAGATAAGGGAAGAAAGCCATGCTGACACCCGGGTTCCCCAGCTTCTCTACTTCTCCGCAGCTAGACCCTACCCATATAGCTTCCACTGACCCGACCTAGGTTTCCCTACAAAATAACACGATACCAGACCATTCCAGGGCCCTGGCCACTCACAGCGACAGCTCCTGAAGTGGGATGAGCAGGAAGAGGTGGAAGGCACGGGGGAGGCTGGAGAGCTAGACAGCTACACAACGCTGGCTGCGGCCTCTGGCCTCTGCTCAGAGCTTCCCTGCGGGGCTTATATCCCACTTGGAAAGGGAGGGGGGACTCCCGGGGAGGGGATCCACCAGGGGAGGGCTTGTCTCCTCCCTCCACCCCTGCCAATAGCTGACTTTACACCCAGCCAGGACGTGATGTCTCTCCACATCGCAGGAACTGAGGGGGCAGCCCAGTCCTCCGACTTGGGGGTCCTTCTGGAGGGGTGACTTGCTGAATCTGATGTTCACCCCACAGCTGCCACCAGGAAGTGAAAATTGGGTGAAATCAGGAATAATCAGGTTCATCTTCCTTAGCCTTTTCTTAGAAGGGGGTGGAGAAAGGGGAACACAGTTCCCTCAGCCTGTGGGACCCGTGTCAGCTCCTTCCAGGAAGCAACTCTGTGTGCTTCTGTTTGACAACAACCCAGGACTGACAGGACATGTAGGGGAGGTCATTTTCTGCTGAAGGCAGGAGTGGCAGCATGTGACCTTGCCTCCCGACCTGATTATGATGTCCTGGGGTTGAGGTCTCACTGCACAGACATTTCGTTGTGTCCTTTCTCCAGTGAAAGAGAGACAGGGGGAGCCGAAAAGCTCGCTCCCTTGGCAGAAGCAGCGGCATCAACTACATGTGTATTCCAGCCTAGACCAGACAGATCCAGGACCAGCTATGCACACCTAGCATAGAATGTTGTCTCAAGGCAGAATCCCATCCCCAACCAGGAGACCTTCAGGATACAGATGTCCTCTGTGGCTGAGTGATGTCAAGGTGACCAGGTACATGCCACTGTTTAACCCCATTACAGTCATCACTGGACTCTGGGGCTGGTGAGGGACGGTGACCTGCATCCACAGAAGAGGGGCGACCACCCATGGTTACTAAGCATTTAGTTTGCACTGCATAACACATCAATTCCTGCATACTATTCAGAGTGTCCCCATGCTACAGGCGAGAAAGCTGAACCCCTGAAGGGTCACCCGAGGCTCAAACAGAGGAAGAGAGTAGACAGACCCAGAGAACAGCTTTCTTGGGGCTGACAGTGGATAGTCCCAGCACCTCGAAGCTCAGGAGCTACATACAGAAGCAGGGATTGGCATATGCTAAGCTTTGGACCACAACGTGCTCTGAGTGGTTGAGTAGAAAAAGGGCCCAAACCACCAACCCCATCTGACCCACCTCCTTCATCAAGAAGAGGACCATGGGGAAGTGTTCTGTAAAGTCTTTCCAGTTCCTTCTCGCAGCCCTGCCAGAGCTTCCACTACCTCCAACCCAGGGAAACAGGAAGAGCCATCTTACCCAGACCCCGAGTTCTGGGCCAGTCCTTCCACTATCAGGACAGATGGCAATGAATGCTATTTTTAGAACTCACCTGAGATGGAGCATCCAGGGCTCCTTCAATCACCTTTTTATGGGTTCAGTCACCTGCACTCTCCGGAAACAGATCCTTATCAACCAGCCCAGGTCCTGTGGGCCCCATGCAACAGAAGAAACACCAGGACATCTTGCTGAGCACGGTGGTGGAAGAGGACATCGGGTCAAAGGGACATGTCCCCCAGCCTTGGAGAAAGGAGGGAGGTGATTCTTAGGGAGCCTCTATCTGAGGGTCCCACAGGAGCCTTCATCTCAGAGAAGAGTTATAGCCATCTCCTTGGGGACCCCCACTGTCTTAAAACAGATACAGAGAGAGACCAGCCAGTGTCCTCTTGGGGAAGGAAATGACAGAAGTGAGAGAACGCTACTCCTTAAGGGAAAGCCAAAGGCCATGGGACAAAAATACAGAGGCTAGGGCAACCTGGGCCCTGGCTAGGACAGTTTTGATTATAGAGATAAGAGCCTCGACAGACAAGGATGGCACAGGCGGCAAGAGACAAGGATACGGCGATGGACATTTGTTCATAGGCCCCTGAAGTGCCTATGGTGGCGAGGGCACTGACCCAAGACGAAGATAAAGGAGTCTGTGAGAAAGACACGGAGGATTTACCAAGCCTGGACACTGTCCCCCCAACAGCCTTAGGGAAGACAAGGTTCAAGGAAAGATGGCAAAGAGGAGAAAGGGAAGTATAAGGGAAGGCCCAGGTTTGATATATGAAAGCAAGCCGAACCTGAAAGGTCCCTTGGTGTGGACCAGGAGCCAGCCTCCCCCACTCACAAAACCCCCTCTGTGGATCTTTGGTACTCCCTCCCATTCCACATCCCAATTACAGGACAAACTGACAATTCATTAATCACCACCTCCTCACCAAAGACTTAATTAACTGTTGATTAGTGGGGAGGATGTGCCAGCCCTCAATCGATAGGCTTGGCTGGCCCCACAACATGCCCACCGTCATCATTGACCCATGACTCAGCCTCCACGAGACAGGTCTGGGAAGTGGGGGCTGACATCTGTGAGAGGAAACTTCCAAAACAATCGTTAGTGTGCACTTGAGTCCAGGACCTGCCTCCAACTTGGCCGTGAAGGGTGCAGGGGTAGAATCGTTGGGATGCTTTTGTTCTTCATCCTCAGAGAGCCTAATCAGACCAGCCCAGGTCAGGGAGGCCAGAGACCTGGACCTCAGAAAACCACTTGTCTTGTCTAGTATGTTCAAACCCACTCGTGCTAAGTGACTTAGCATTCTGGAACACATCAGTGGTCACCTGGAGCCTGTATCTAGAACAGGAGCCTCTGGCGCACAGGACATCGCCAATGTCTCTTCCCCAGGCAAGGTTACAAGGCAAGAGAGAGTCATTCCTTACAGATGTGGGCACACAACTTGTAATGCCAGCACTAGGGAGGCAGAGGCAAGAAAGTCTCAAGTTCAAGGCCAGCCTGGGCTACAAAATGAAACCTTGTTTCAAAACAAAACAAAGCAACAACAGGGCTATGGCTCTATGAACAATGTAGCTCAGATACAATGTTTGCTTAGCCTGCTTCGTTGAGCTCTAAGTTTGACCCCCAGCACCAACTTGATGGCACACAACTATAATCACAGCACTTTAGGCGTAGAAACAAGATCAGAAGTTCAAGATCTATCTTTGGCTATATTAAGAGCTTGAGGCTATCCCAGGCTGCATGCATGAAACTGTCTTAGTTATGGTTACTATTGTGTGATGAAACACCATGAGCAAAGCAACTTGGGGAGGAAAGGGTTTCTTTGGTTTACACTTCCTCATTATTGTTCATCATTGAAGGAAGTCAGGACAGGAACTCAAGCAACAGGGCAGAAACCTGGAAGCAGGAGCTGATGCAGAGGCTATGGAGAGGTGCTGCTTACTGACTTGCTCCTCATGGCTTGCTCAGCCTGCTTTCTTATAGAACTCAGGACCACCAGCCCAGGGGTGGCACCACCTACAATGGGCTGGGTCTTTGCCCATCAATCACTCATTAAGAAAATGCTTTACAGGCTTGCCTACAGCTGCCTCTTATGGAGGCATTTTCTCAATTGAGGTTCCTTTCTCTCAGATGACTCTACTTTGTATCAAGTTAATATAAAACTAGCCATAACAGAAACCCTGACTAGAAAGAAAGGCCAGGGTTTGGGGGGAGGAAGGAAAAGGAGAGCTGGTAAAATAACTTAGCAGGTAAAGGTACTTGTCACCAAGCCTGCCGACCTGAATTCAACCCCTGCAGTCTAATTCAAGGTGTGTGATCTAGTTGGTCGTTGTCTCAACTCTAAATCTTCAAGTTGATCCAAAGAAATCCCTATTGCCTGAGGGGCCAGGCCAGTTCTCAGGAGATGATGATTCATGGGCTGGGGTACAGCCTCACCCTCATGGATGGCTGTGCTCAGCTAGGAATGATCCAGCAAGGCTGGCAGTACCCAAGATAACGGCAAAGTTTGGAACCTCCGGTTATCTCCGTGCCTCCGGATTAAGGAGATGAGCTAAATCAATAGGCAGTCCTGGAGGGCTTAACATGTCTGTGCAGAGTCGGCCAAAAATCTCACCCAAAGTAAAAGACGGATACAGAGTGAAAGCAGAGATGCCGGAGGGGGTGGATGGTTTTGACAACGTCATTTCTAAGTACCTTTCATGATAGGATTTTAACAAATTAGAAACTTAATCCATTTAAATTTGTTACTAAGAAAAAATAGATACGCGGGCCCGTGAGATGGCTCATCTGGTAACGGCCCTTGACACGCAGGCCTGGCAACCTGAATCCCATCCTTGGAACCTACATAAAGGTGGAAGGAAAAAAACTGACTCCAGAGTTGTCCTATGACCACACATGTACTGGGACATACACACACACACACACACAACCAATCAATCAATAATAAAAAGTTAAAAAAGAAAGTCAAAATCGTCCAGGACTGATAACACATTTTGCCTGTGTTTTTTGTTTGCTTATTTGTTTGTTTTGTGACTAAGTTTTACTATGTAGCCCTGGCTGTCCTGGACCTCTCAATGTAGACCAGGCTGGCCTTGAAATCATAGAAATCCACTTGTCTCTGACTCCGAAATGCTGGGACTAACAGTGTGTACCACCATCCAGGTAGTGGTGGCGCGCGCCTTTAATCCCAGCACTCCAGAGGCAGAGGCAGGCGGATCTCTGTGAGTTTGAGGCCAGCCTGGTCTACAGAGCGAGTTCCAGGAGAGCCAGGGCTATACAAAAAAATCCCTGTCTCAAAAAAAAATCAAAAAAGCAGACAAACAATAAGTGTGCACCACCACACCCAGCAAATGTATTTTAAGAAAAAAAAAAAGAGTTAGCAGGGCATGGTGACACATACCTTTAGGTACAGATTGGTGATTGAGACCCACTCCTTGTCTTCAACTGTGTTTTGGTTTGGTTTGGTTTCTCAAGACAGGGTTTCTCAAGACAGGGTTTCTCTGTGTAGCCTTAGTTGTCCTGGAACTCGCTCTGTAGACCAGGCTGGCCTGGAACTCACAGAGATCCATCTGCCTCTGTCTCCCGAGTGCTGGGATTACAGGCGTGCACCATCACCATGGCTCCTGTCTTCAGTGTTACCTTCACAAGCCTGGCAGTCTCAGCTCCAGATGCTCCTGAAGCTTCTGTGAAAGTCACCCCGGCCTCCCAATCCTGCTTCTCACCCTGTGTCCACCAAGAGCTCCTGGGCACATTGCACTGGTGGCATCTACCATTTGGTATTTTCCTGTAAAAGGTGACACCTATTCTTTTTTTAGATGGGGGGAGCACATGCCACAGCACAGGTGTGGAGGTCAGAGGACAATGGCCAGGAGCTGGCTGGCTCCATCCTCCTCGCTTTGAGGCAGAATCTCTCTTGTCGCTACCTCTGCGCCGTACACAAGCTTCAGGCTAGCTCTCCTGACTGAACTTGCCGCAGGACCACTGGAAGCACAGTTGCATGCCTCTGCATCTGGATTTGAATGTGTGTTCCAGGGATTGAACTCAGGCTGCCAGGCTTTCGAGGCAAGTATTTTTTTCTTACCTGCTAAGCCATCTCCTGACCAAAATACGTCTTTAGGCCAAGTTTGTATGTTTTCCCAGTGGGATGAGCCTTTCCTATGCTAGGAAGCCACTGCCTTAGCAGTAAGAAAAATTCAATTAGAAAGAATTATTCCTATTTAATAATTATTAATTAAGTAAATTACTAGACTACATGGTAATTAAGTAATTGTTACTAAGCAAATTGCTAAATTAATAGTGGAATTATCTTACCACACAAATATTCAAATCTACTTATGGAATGTGGCAAAGTTGTACAGAATTTTCACTGTGCCTGTGGTCTTCAGTCCCCTGAACTACAAATGATACTACAAAAAAAAAAATAAAATCAGTTATCAGAATTGGCTGAAGCTTTCAGCTTCTTCAGCGGAAGATACTCCTCATAGTGGAAGATACTCCCCAGAGTTCTCCTCGATCCAGAAGCTGCTCGTTCTGGAAAACAACAACTGGTTCCTTACAAAACAGTTCATGAGCATTTTGTGGAAATTAATGTAAACTGCTTGAGTTCTCTCTGCTAGAAGATTCAAAAAATTATAGCCAAATATTCAACATTGATTACAGTCTTTCTACAACACATTCGAAGCAGGCAAAAGACTCATGTAACAAAAAGTCAAAACAAAGCCAGGCGGTGGTGGCGCATGCCTTTAATCCCAGCACTTGGGAGGCAGAGGCAGGCGGATCTCTGTGAGTTCGAGACCAGCCTGGTCTACAAGAGCTAGTTCCAGGACAGGCTCCAAAGCCACAGAGAAACCCTGTCTCGAAAAACCAAAAAAAGAAGAAAAAAAAAAGTCAAAACAAATCAATGTATTTTCATCCAATTTTGAGTTTGTGAGGGACCTCTTCTAGATCTTCCAAACGTGGGGCTGGAGAAATGACTTGGTGATGGAGAACGCCCGCGGGTCTTTAGGAGGACCTAGGTTCAATTCCCAGCAGCCTCATGGTGGCTCACAGGCATCCTTAGCTCCAGTTCCAGAGGATCCCATGACTTTTCCTGACCTCCATGAGCAGTGGCATGCATGTGGTGCACATATATACATACATACATACAGGCAGGCAAAACACCCACACATATTTCTAAAAATCTAATAAGTGAATAAATAAATCTTCTAAAGGGAGCTCCATTTGGAGGGCATCCCTATTTTAAATCCCAAAATACTAGAACCAAAAGCAATAGAACACTCCCTACTAAGTAAAAGGAGGGCTATTACCTCGTTCCAACCGACTTCCAGAGTTGTCATGATACTGGAAATGATGAGATAAATTCCTGAGTATAACTGCCTATCTGCTTGCTCTTCCTATCCTTCCCGTCACCGCATAGTCTGTCCTGGCGGCCACCGGCCCTGCAGTATGGACCTAGCCACACCTGGCAAACACACCAAGTCCTACTTAGAAGAGTAACTTGATGGGCTCCTGTTCCAAATGACATACACTACCTTCAGTGCTACAGCACACTCAGACTCAGATGACATACACTACCTTCAGTGCTACAGCACACTCAGACTCAGATGACATACACTACCTTCAGTGCTACGCACACTCAGACTCAGATGACATACACTACCTTCAGTGCTACGCACACTCAGACTCAGATGACATACACTACCTTCAGTGCTACGCACACTCAGACTCAGATGACATACACTACCTTCAGTGCTACGCACACTCAGACTCAGATGACATACACTACCTTCAGTGCTACGCACACTCAGACTCAGATGACATACACTACCTTCAGTGCTCAGACTTCTGCCTACCCTGGGGTAACTTCTACTCAACTGTAGGTGGAGTTTTGCATCAGGACCGCCAGCTTCCCAATAAATGACATGCAGACTTATTATTCATTATAAATGCTTGACCGATAGCTAGCTCTTACAACTTAAAATAACCTGTATTTCTTATCTATGTACTACCAAGTGGCTCGGTACCTTTCCCAGCATGACAAGTTCATTTTTCTTCTCTCCACATCTCTTGGTGACTCTGCCGTTCTTCATCCTCGTGACTCTCTTTCTCTGTCCACAAGTCCCGCCCAACCTCTTCCTGCCTAGCTCCTGATCATTAGTTCTTTATTAAACCAATGAGAGCAGCACATTTTCACGGTGAACAAAAGGACTATTCCATAACTCAAAATTTTTGTTTCAAAAAATGTCTGTCAGATATTCTAGGCCTGTAGGCCAAAGATGGATGCCCCAACATTGCAGAGGAACTTTGGGTGACTGTCCAGGCAGCCAGATGTGCCTGTTGTTAGATAACATTACAACCTTTGGTGTCTTTGATGGAGTTAAGGACCAAATAGTTAGACTTACAGTTTTCTTTAGTCATGGTAAAAAGGAAGTTAGGTAAAAAACTTCAGACTCACAAAGAGAAGATAGATAATAGAGTATTTTCTCTAAATTTGTCAGATACAAATGGACTGGATATTGTAACTGTAATTCTTACTTGATAACTGTTTTTTTGTTTGTTTGTTTGTTTACTTTTTATTTTTCGAGACAGGGTTTCTCTGCGTAGCTTTCAAAACTCTCCTGGAACTAGCTCTGTAGACCAGGCTGGACTCTAACTCACAGAGATCTGCCTGCCTCTGCCTCCAGAGTGTTGGAATTAAAGGCATGTACCATCACTGTCCGGCAACAACCACTTTTGTTGTATATAATTTTACAATGTTAAAATTAAAACTAAATTTAGTTAAATTTTAATATAAAATCAATAAAAATAATAATTCCTTTTTAATTAGACAAAAAGGGTAAATGCTGTGGAATAATCCTTTTGTACACTGTGAAGATGTTTCACTTTCATTGGTTTAATGAAGAGTCAACAGGCCAATAGTTGGGTAGGAAGAAATTAGGCAGGAAAGCCAGGCCGAGAGAATGGTGGGAAGAAGGAGGGCGGAGTCTATCCGGATACAGAGGAAGCAGGGCATGTAGAAGATGAGGTAACAAACCATGAGCCACATGGCAGCATGTAAATTAATAAAAGTTGATTAATTTAAGTCGTAAAAGCTAGTTAGTCACAAGTCTAAGCTATGGGTCAAACATTCATAATTAATAATACATTTCTGTGTGGTTATTTGGGAACTGGCTGGTGGGACAGAAACTTCCGCCAACACTCAACTAATTTTCTTTCTTTCTTTCTTTCTTTCTTTCTTTCTTTCTTTCTTTCTTTCTTTCTTTCTTTCTTTCTTTCCTTTTTCTTCCAGGCAGGGTTTCACTGTGTGAACCAGGCTGGCCTCCCATTCACAGAGACCACCAGCCTCTGCTCTGGATTGATAAGGTTAATGACATGCACCCCCAAGCCCAGCTTCACCTAACTCTTACCAAACATTTTGAGTTAAGAATTTTTATCCAAATTATATAAAAACAATCAGCAAACAAGGGCAAAAGTATTCCTGGTGTTTCCATTAAAAAAAAACAAAAACAAAAACCAGATGCTAGAGCAAGCATGGGGCCGCTGGAGGTAGCGGTATGAGACTAACCCACACTGAACTCACTGAAAATAAGTCATGTCTTAGCAAAGGATTCGGGGGGGGGGGGCTTTGTTGTCATTTTTAACAGATGTAGATGGTCAACAAGCTAGCTCAGCAGGTAAAGGTGCTTGCCACCAAGCCTGATCTTTGAGATTTCACCAGGTATACGGAGAAAACCAACTTCCACAAGCTGTCCTCTGGCCTCCACCTGTACAATGAGGCACACACAGGTGCCCGGCCACACAGACACACATGCATGCCTGTACACGCACCCTGACAAATAAGTCATTTTTAAAGACTGGATCATGGGGCATAAAGCATTCTTTGGCCTCGACAGACACAGGAAATGTGAATAAAATTCTCAGAAAAACAAGCCACTCCCACACTGAAGACTCTAAGAGTCTGATTGACTGATTATAGAAACTGGAGTTCCCAGGAAAAAGCCACACCTCAGCTAAGGACTGTGCAGAGCTGATGGGCCAATGAGCAGCTGAAGATATTTCCACCAAGGTACTTGACAACTGCCTTGATGAATGACTTGCCTTTATTCATGAACTACAAAAATGTCCCGAAACCATATCCACACTGGAACACGTTATTTGGGAATCCCTAAACCCGCATTTCTGAGCCATGATCACTCCTGTTTTTCTCAGAAATGAATTCTTTCCTTTTGCCTTTGTTTCCACTGATGATAAGAGCTTCTTGGTTACAGAGTTAGAAGGTTGAGGAGCCACAGTCAAGGTCATGCTGATCTCATTTCATTCTTCGTGGTCCACTCTGTATCTGATCTAACTAACATCCTTTTTTTGAGACAGGGTTTCTCTGTGGCTTTGGAGCCTGTCCTGGAACTAGTTCTTGTAGACCAGGCTGGTCTCAAACTCACAGAGATCCGCCTGCCTCTGCCTCCCGAGTGCTGGGATTAAAGGTGTGCTCCACTATCGCCCGGCTAACATTCTTTTAAACATCAGGTAAAACGATGGGCTGTATTCTATCGATTTATTATTTATTTAGAGACAGGGTCTTACTAAGTGGACTTGGCAAGTCAGGAATTCATTTTGTAGAGCAGGCTGGTCTCAAACTCACAGAGACCTGCCTGCCTCTGCCTGCCTAGCGTGGGATTGAAGAGGTGTGCCACTGTGCCAGATGGCAGATGCTGTCTTCTTTCGTTCTTTGTTTTGTTTTTGCAGTGCAGCACTGAGGTCAGAGCCCAGGACCTGAGGCAAACATTTGCTACAGAGCCAAACACTCAGCTCAAAGAGATGCCACACAGCGGGGGTAGGGGGACAGTGATGATGCACGCCTTTCATCCCAGCACTTAGGAGGTAGAGGCGGGCGGATCTATGTGAGTTCAAGGCCAGCCTGGTCTACATAGTGAATGCCAAGACAGTCAGGTTACACAAAGAAACCCTGTATCCAAAAAAAAAGGGGGGGGGAGGGCAGGTAGAGAGTAGAGATGGTTTAGCTGTTAAGAACATTTGCTGCTCTGCAGAGGACCCAAATGGTGCCTCACAAGAATTACTTTTAACTCCAGTTCCAGGGGACCTGACACCCTCTTCTGGCCACTTCAGATACCCACATGTATATGACACACATTCAGACAAACACACATAAATAAAATAAAAACAAATCATATAAACGAACGGCTGAAGAGATGTTCAGTGGTTAAGGATACTTGTATTTGCAGGGGAACAAGGTTCGATTCCCAGCAACTGCAAGGTGGCTTACAACCATCTGGAGATCCAACTCCCTCCTTTGACCCCTGGGGGCAGTAGGCATGCACACAGTGCACAGTCGTGCACACACACACACACACACGCCATCAGAACACTCATACACACAAAAATAAAGAAAATAAAGTTAAAATTAAAAAAGAAAGATTAGGCCTGGTACCACGTGCCAGCAATCCCTGGCATTTGGGAGGCAGAGGCAGGAGAATTGCTGAAAGCCCAGGCCAGCGCGGTCTGCATAGTGAGATCCAGGCTATCAGGGCTTCCTGAGGATCCCCTGAACATCCATGATGAGGATGCGGTATCAGCTCACACCTAGGAGGAGGCTACACTAATAAATACCGATAGAGCCACTGTTAGTAAGGCTCTCGCCATTGGTGAAGGGCAGTGCAGACAGAGAGACCATTTAAGAAAATACGTGTAGCCGGGCGGTGGTGGCACACGCCTTTAATCCCAGCACTCGGGAGGCAGAGGCAGGCAGATCTCTGAGAGTTCGAGGCCAGCCTGGTCTACAAGAGCTAGTTACAGGACAGGCACCAAAGCTACAGAGAAATCCTGTCTCGAAAAACCAAAAAAAAAGAAAAGAAAATATGTGTGCACCTTCTAAAATGAAACATACACTTTTTTAAAAAAACAAATGCACCTGCATATGGCCCAGAAATCATGCCCCAGGGCTATTTTTCTTCAGGAAGTGAATGCACACAAAAACCCGAGCATAAGTGTCTGTGGTGGATCTGCTATAATTGCCGAAGCTCTTCGACGAGGGCGGAGTGAAGTACAACATAAAGTGGCCTATTTACCTTTGTTCCTAATAAGAAATGAAGTATTGATACTCAGAATAAATTGGGTTACTCTCAAAGGCTAATTAGGCTGCATGGACAGAGCCTGTCTGAGAAGGGTACATCCTGATATAATTCCCCTTATATGACATTTGCCAAAAGATAAAACTGCGGTGACGGAGAACAGATCTGCAGTAGGAAGACGAGGCTATGTTTTGCCTCATGATGATCACGAGAATCCCTTCTCAGGGCTGAAGAGACGGCTCATCGGTTAAGAACTCTGGCTGCTCTTCCAAAGGACACTGATTTGATTCCCAGCACCCACATGGTGGCTCACAACCATCCATAACTCCAGTTCCACAGCGTTTGACATCCTCTTCTGACCTCCACAGGCACCGCACACACATGGGGCACAGACATAACCAGCACAAAACCACTACACACATGATATTTAAAATGAAAATAGTAAAATTATCTGGAAAGCCCTCAACACAGTATCTGAAAAACGCGTCATCTTTCCAAAGGCGCCTTTTAGTCGGAGATCCAGCCTTAGTTTCCCGGCTGACACCCTCTACCAGTAAAAGAACCCTCAGGGGGCACCTTGGGCGCTACTTAAAGATTTCAGACTTCACTGGGGTCTGAGTCTTCCCCAGAGTCATAACCTAGCTGGTGCTTCTGTGCAAGCACAAGGGAAGCAGGGTGAGATCGCGGCACTCGGGAGGCAGGGGCAAGCGGATCTCTATGAGTTCAAGGCCAGCCTGGTCTACACACAGAGGTCCCCAGACCAGGCAAGGCTACATTAAAAACCTTGTCTCAAAAATAAATAAATAACATAAAATAAATAGAAAAGGGGCCTGGATACGTAGTTTAATTAATGATGTGTTTGCCTAGCATGCTTGAAGTCCTGGGTACCATCCCCAGTGCCACTTAAACCAGTCACAGTGACACATGTTTGCTGTCTCATCTCTCAGGAGGTCAAGGTAGAAAGATCGAAAGTTTAAAATAACATCAGCTATGTATTGAGTTTGAGGATAGTCTGGGATACATAAGACCCTGAGATAGATAGATAGATAGATAGATAGATAGATAGATAGATAGATAGATAGATAGATAATAGATAGATAGATGATAAACAGACAGATAGCAGGACCAAGGTCCAAAGACCCTGTGGCATGAGGCCACACCTGGCTCACTTGACTGCCCTTCAGTGCTGAGGGACTGGAGAGACGGCTCAGGACACCAGACACATGCATGATGCACATACATGTAGGCAAGACATCTGTACACAAAAGATAAAATAAATAAATCTTGGTGGAGGGGGGCTGATTTGTGTTGAGACATTCCTGCAGCCTCTGAGTCCTGTCGCCCCCAGAGCTCCCTGAGTCCACAGGGTGACAGGAGATATTTTGCTGACCACCTTGTTGAAGTCCAGACACAGGACTTTCCAGCACCGTGACCGCTGGCCAAATAATCCCATCAGCACAGAAAATGAGATCAAGCCAGAGTGATGTGTCTTTATCATCTCCGGTCATGTCTTTCCTTTTCACCTACCTCCGAGCCCGAGGGCTGTGCAAAAAATGTAGACTCTGCAGTGCCACTGTTCTGGGTCTGAACCCACACGCATTTGCCCTTGTGTGACTTTGGACACGTTGCTTGACTTCTCTGACTCTCATTGTTAAAAAGAAAAGAAGAAGAAGAAAAGAAAAAAGAAGATAAAACTGGTGCCTTGGGTTTCGTTTTGCTATTAAAACAGTTGGTATATCTGTTTATCATCTCCCTTTCCTACCAAGCTGTGGTCTTCTTGGGAACCAGGCTGGAGGCTGGGGGACAGCTCAGTGGAAGGGTGGCCACTTAGCATGCGCAAGGATCTAGGTTTGATCCTCAGCACCGCAAGAAACAGAGCATGGTGACACACAGCACTGGGGAGGCAGAGGCAAGGGGATTGCAAGTCGGGGGCCAGCCTGGACTACATATCGAGAGACTATTTAAAAGGAAGGAAAGGAAAAGAAAGGCAAAGTCTGTTTCCTATCTTGCCCCAGTGCTTGTATTTGAAGGGGACCCTCGCCCCCCCATGCACCCCATCTTTGTCCCTCTTTCGCCTGCCTCTCCTCTCCACATTCTCACAGACTCCCTCCTTTGTCCTTCTCTTTCCTCCACACACCCCAGTCTGGGTGACAGGCCAATGCTCATCTCCACCCTGGGGTCACCCGTGTCCCCCATCTGTCCTGTGGCGTGTGTGACCTTTGATGGAAGCAGGCACAGGTGTGATGAAGTGGCTTGACTCATTTACTAGTCGCTCGTTAGCAGCTTCATTAGTCCTCAGGGCTCCGGAGAAAGCCATTAGTGTGCGTCAGCCTGTGCCATCCGTCAGAGAGGAGGGGGGTAAGTGACAGCCGGGAGAAGGGAAAACAAGAAAATGACCCAACTCCCGCCCTCCTGCCGCCTCCCAGGAAGAATGAGGCTGGGACAGCTCCATGGAAACCACCAGCCAGGGGCCTCCCCGGGATACATGGCCTCTGGCAGGAGGCGGGAGCACTGACCCAGCTGAGGGACAGTATGTTACCTGTTCTGATGCTTCCTCCTGTGACCTGGCACCTCTGACCCTTGGTGCCACTCATCCAGGGACTCCCAAGTCTATCCTGTCACCCCGTCAGCTGATTCTGTGGATCCCTGGGTCCTGCAGGCCAGTTCACAACCATCTCTGCCACTACCTCAGGGGTCATCTTCCCGTGTCTCTGTGCCGGGCCTGGCTTATTCATGAAAAGCTCTGAAAACTGGTGCATCAGAGCTTAGAGCCTGAGGACATCCAAACCACACAAGCAGTCGGGCAGAACATCTGTGCCCCAGAGGGGAAAATCCCTTATAGTTCACACTCGTATCCGTTTTATATGTCTTAGTGTGTGTATATGTGTCACACATGTTATGTGGCATGCATGGAGAAGTCAGAGGACAACTTACAGAAATCTGTTCTCTCCATCCACCATGTGAGGCCTGGGGACCAAACTCAGGTTGTCACTCTTGGCGGCTATTACCTTTACCCATTGAACCATCTTGCTGGCCCCTCGCGTTCATTTAAAAACTGGATCCCCACAACAGCACTGGCGGGTATCTGGGAATTACTACTATAGTGTCACCTCCTCCTGAACTCTGCCTGTGCTCCCCACTATGAAACTCTCAAGACCCCACATCGGCAGAGCATCGGCAGAGCCCCAACATGACACTTTGCTCTTGGACACTAGGCACCGCAAGTCACATTCCTGTATCTCATCCTTCCATGTTCAAGGCTCCAGGCCAGAGAGGGCTCGCTAAACTGGGATGAGGAAAGATGTGAGCAGTCTTCAGTTCCCAGGAGGGAACATTGCAAACAAAAAGAGACAAGGGAGGCAGGGCGATGGTGGCGCACGCCTTTAATCCCAGCACTCGGGAGGCAGAGGCAGGCGGATCTCTGTGAGTTCAAGACCAGCCTGGTCTACAGAGCTAGTTCCAGGACAGGCTCCAAAGCCACAGAGAAACCCTGTCTCGAAAAACCAAAAAAAAAAAAAAAAAAGAGACAAGGGACCTGCTTTATCTCAGGTAACAGGAGTGTGACTTGCTGGGCCTGGACGCTCGCAGAGCTGGCTCCGTGACCCTGAGGAGATGGTGTGGGCAGGTGTGCCATCTGCCTCCTCCTGGCCGCCCTGTGTCTGTCCTTCCCAATTTACTGGTTAGATAA
The DNA here is from genome assembly GCF_950005125.1 of Chionomys nivalis. Lineage (NCBI taxonomy): Eukaryota > Metazoa > Chordata > Mammalia > Rodentia > Cricetidae > Chionomys > Chionomys nivalis. The sequence goes on from NC_080092.1 coordinate 82,086,869, forward strand.
ACCTTGACTAGCTGACTCCTGCCCATCCTGATTCCTGGACGGATCCCATTCCCTGGCCTCCCTCGTGACTGCACACTGAGTTGTGGCCCGTGAATCACAAATGGAATAGTATTTATTTACTTGTTTGTTTATCAGACAGGATCTCACGTCTCCACACTAGCCTCAAACTCACCAAGCAATCAAAGATGACCCTGAACTTCTGATCTTCCTGACTTAACCTCCAAAACTCTGGTATTACAGGCATGTACCATCACCCCCCAATTAGTTAGTGCCAGGGTTTGAACCCAGGGCCTGGTGCATGCTAGACAAGTATTCTCCCACCTGAGCTACACCCCCAGCCCAGGATTAATCTCTTCTATGAGGAGTTTTTAGAGGCACCACGAAGATACTCTCTGTCTGTACCATTCTTCTGCTCAGAATGGTGGAGCCCAAGTCGCCATGTTGGACGGCTTGAGAAGGTGATGGCCATGCCTTTGAGGACCAGAATGAAAAGCGTGAAGGACTCTAGGTTTCTGAAAACTCACTCCCACGTTAACCCTTAGCCACCATCCTTTGGGCTTCTTCCAGAGAGAAAGAAACATGGAAAGCTGTATAGCAGTTAATTCTCCAGTGTGGCTCCCAGAGCAGCAGCAGCGCCTGGCACCCAGTTAGAAACACAGCTTCACAGGCCCATTTAGGACCTTCTAAAGCACGGAGAGACAGGGGCACACACATATACATGCATGCATACATACATGTTCACACACGCATGCATACACATGTGGACACAATACATATATACATGCATGCATATATACATTCATCGCACGCATAGTACAATATACATATATATATATATACACACACATTCACACACATTCATGTATGCACACACAATTTCTATATGTTGTATTCTCAGTCCCCCAGGGGCTGGAGGTCAGGTGTACCCCTCAATGACCAGTCACCTAAAAGTGATTCTGATGCATATTCAAATTTAAGAAGGCAGCTTGAGTAACTTTTGGGGTCTTTTGGGGTGAGGGGAGGATACATGTAAAGTTATATGTTATACCCAGCAGTCAATCTTGGGTGTCATTCCTCAGAAGTCATTCGCCTTGTTAGGTTTTTTGTTTGTTTGGTTGGTTTGTTTCTTTGAGACAGAGTCTCTCTGTGTAGTCCTGTCTGTCTTGGAACTCACTATGTAAACTATGTATGGCCTCAAACTTACAGAAATCCTCCTGCCTCTGCTTCCCAAGTGCTAGGATTAAAGGTGTAGGACATCATGCCTGGCATGATTTTGTTTTGGTTTGGTCGACTGGTTTTGGTTTTTGGTTTTTTTTTTTTAATATTTATTTATTTATTACGTATACGATATTCTGTCTGTGTGTATGTCTGCGGGCCAGAAGAGGGCACCAGACCTCATTACAGATGGTTGTGAGCCACCATGTGGTTGCCAGGAATTGAACTCAGGACCTTTGGAAGAGCAGGCAATGCTCTTAACCTCTGAGCCATCTCTCCAGCTCTGGTTTTTGGTTTTTGAGATAGGGTTTCTCTGTGTAGCCCTGACTATCCTGGAACTTACTATGTAGACCAGGCTGGCCTAGAACTCAGAGAGATCTGCCTGCCTCTGCCTTCTGAGTGCTGGAACTAAAGGCAGCTGTCTCCACACCAGGTGCCCACAGAGACCAGAAGAGGGTGTCAGATGTTCCTTGAACGGGGTCACTGGTGATTGTGAGTCTCCTGACTTGCATGATGGGAACCTGCACTTGGGTCCTCTGGAAGAGCAGCAAGAGCTCTTAACCCCTGAGCCACCCTCCAGCCCCTCCTCATTTTTTTCTGAGGCAGGGTCTCATGTAGCCCAAGCTGGCCTTAAGTGTCTTAAGTATCTGAGGATGACCTTGAACTTCTTGGCATGGTGGCTCACCTGTAATCCCAACACGCATGAAGCTGATACACAGGGATAGTGAGAATTTCAGATAGGTCTTGGCCGCCTAGGGAGTTCCATGTCAGATGAGCGAGATGGCTCAGTGGTTAAGAACATGTTAACAGCTCTCACAGAGGAGCCGAGTTTGGCTACCGAGTTTGGCTATCCTTGCTGAAGTTGCTTGTCATCCTTTATTCTGTCACAGCAATGAGACAAAGTTACACAGATAGAATCATGAGCATTTCTGTACCTGTAAGCTATCAGAACAGCACCAGCGGGGCAGTCAGGATTTCATACTGCTCTTGCTGAAGACCCAAGTTCTGCCCCCTGCACCCATGTTAGGTGGCTCACAACTCCCTGTGACTCCAGCTCCTGCGGATTTGATGCCTCTGGCCTCTGGGGGCACCAGCAGGCATGTGCACACGCCTGCCCCCATAATTAAAAATAGTAAAAGTAAACCTTAAAAATTTGTTTTCACATGATAAAATACACCTTGCACAGCCTGAGTTCCCAGAAGCAGACCAGCCTGGCAGGGATGGGAATATAGTTGCTGGACAAGACCCAGGAACTCAGAAGGGGACAGAGGACAGACGAAGGAGGGTGTGGTGGAACCGAGAGTTTAATGTGGCATAAAGTCATCCAAATGCGAGCTCTATAAATGTTTAAAAACCATTTTCAGTGTTTTATTGAAGACTAGTATACACCCATTAAAGCGCAGAGACTGTAAATGTTTAGCTTGATGGACTTTCACAAACTGAGCACGGCCACAGAACCGGCACCCGGCACAGGAAACAGTTCCCACCGCTGGCCCCTTATACATCCCTCCCTGCTTCTCCCTGCCTGGGGGACCAGTTAGCCCGTTCTCTAGTGTATCAAAAGAGTCGCACGGCCAGCGTTTACAGGCCCAGATAGCCTGGTGTGTGTGTGTGTGTGTGTGTGTGTGTGCACACCATCTCTCCCATCCCTCCACCTTATTTTTTGAGACAGGGTCTCTTTGGGTGACTGTGAGCACACATCTCTGTGAGTGTACACAGCTGAGGGTGGACATGCTGGCTTACAGGAAGACTCATGTCACCCTGTGGAAGAGACAACCAGTTTTCCAAATAACTGTCCTGGTTTCCACTCACAAGGTTATAGTTTACTGGTGTGTGTTGGGAGGGGGCACCTTTAATCCCAGCACTCAGGAAGTAGAGGCAGTCAGATCATTGTAAATTAAAGGACAGCCTGGTCTACATAGTGAGTCCCATGCAAGGTAGGGCTACGTAGTGAGACTCTGTCTAAAAGAATCAATACTGGCCAACAGGCTAGCAAGAAGGCTCAGCAGGTTAAAGGCGCTTGCCATCAAACTTGATGGCCCGAACTCAATACGTGGGACCCACATGAAGAAAGGAGAGAAACAAGACACACACATGATGAAACGAGAGAAACCACACACACACACATACACACGATGGAAGGAGAGGAACGAGACACACACACATACAAATGTAATTTTAAATTTTAATGAAACTGCCACTTAACAGCCATTTCCTAAGCTATGAGCTCTTCCACAGGGGAATCCTCTGGAACTCCGTAGGTCTAAGCACCTGGACCAACACCCTCAGCCATACCCATCATCCCTAACTGTGAATGGCAGGGAGCAAGCGCCCTTTGGAGTGGAAGCCCATCTCTGAGAGTGCCAGGTGGCGAGAGAAACCACCGCAGAGGCGCGAGTGTCAAGGAGTGCGCTCGAGACGAACCGTGCCAGAGCAGTGACAACCTGAGCTCTTTCAGACCATGGGCTTTCTTTCAGGAAGGCAGGGGAAAACCACAGGACAGTCAAGTCTATGGAGGAAGCAGGAGTCCAGGCAAGCAGAGGCAGGTCTGGGCATGTGACCAGATGGTTACTACACAGGACACAAGATGGGACAAAGACTTTCAAGTTAATGGAAGGTTAGCAAGGCCATGTACAGCACCGAGACAAGCTGGCTGCGAGAGCCTGAAGCTTTCTATCATGTTCTTTCCATGGGCTTCTCTGCTCAGTTCATCCATATTTCAGTCATACTGAGAAAGAGGAGGGTAGCCCCAAAACTGTAGTAGCCTCCAATGGCAGGCATGGGGGGCAGGGGGGTTCCAAGAGTCACTGAGAGTCACTGGAGTAGACAGGCATGAGAAGGAAGCAGAGAGAGAGAGTTCCCTCCCAGGCTCTCCCCTGTCCTGACCTCTGCTGGGTGCATGTTAGTGTGCCAGCCAGGTGTGACACTGACTAAGCCTGAAAGAACTCTGGTCTCCTGGTAACTGGCCCTAGAAAAGGAGGGTTGAGGCCTGTCAGAGAACTGAGAGCAGGTAGACATAGCTAGACTGAACCCTATAAGGAGAAAGTGTGCTGGCCATCCCCAGCTACACGCACCTGGAATCGTCCCCCACATAAGTCCCCTGTTCCCCTGTCTCCAACTCAGACTCCACTCTCAGCCAAAGACTCACCACACACATACACACACACACACACACACACGCACGCACACACACACACACATGCACCCACTGGCGTACTCGTGCCCTTGACCCCAGGATTCAGCCCAAGCCACCCACCCGACCCAATAGCTGGGCCCAGCTACAGCTGCCACTGTCACCTGTCACATGGCCCCATGCTCCCCCCTTCCTGGTCCCCTAGGGTCTGAGAGCCACAGGCAGGACCCGATAGATCGGTCGTAGGTGTCAGCTCAAGCTGAGGGTCCGTGCGTGCGCAGCTGGTCTGTTTGCGCAACTAAGTGGCCTCTGTGTACCCAGCCGGGAGGCTTGCCCAAGCTTATCTCCTCAAACACCACAGGATCCGCCGGATCCACCAGCGAGGCTTCCATTAGACCTGGACATATATCTATCTGCCCATCGCTGATAAGGGCCCGAGGGGCGGCCACTCCCTCTCCCCTCCCCGCCCTGGATCTGAAAATTAACAGGGTCACTGACAGGGTTCCAGAGGGTGGGGAGGCAGACATGGACAGATGGACAAACAGACATGATACTTTCTAACACCAGGGTCAGGACCTCTCCTCCTGTGCCCAGAAGCACTTGTCTATCCCCTGCCCCTTGGGTCGATACCTGGGGCTTCTCAGAAATTCCTAAATTCCGTCGGTCAGCCACTGTCACTATTTTTTTGTTTTGTTTTTATTTTTTGAAACAGAGTTTCTCTGTGTAACTTTGGTGCCTGTCCTGGAAAGAGCTCTTGTAGACCAGGCTGGCCTCAGAGCAGGACACAGGCGTGTCTGAGACGATTTGTCTTCTGATTTTTCCTGTCATGACCTGGCGAAGCCTGGGACCCACCGCAGGGGCAAGCTGCTGACCCAGGAAGGTGAAAACCGCTCAGTTCACACAGCTGATCAGTGGCAGGTGGGCCATAAGACCCTCCCTCTCTTTAAAGATCCTGCCCCTGCCTCACCCTAAAATGCTGCCAAGGTAGTGCCACCACCTGCCTTCACAGATGGGGAAACTGAGGCACAGATCTTCGGCTACCCCACCCCCGCCGGGCTGCCTCTCTGCATCCTTCTGTGAGCTCCGTCTGGGTGTCAGTCACGCCACCTCTCCTTACACGCCCAGATTACTGAAATCGATTCTTAAGTCTAGACCAGGGCCTGCAGGCTGATTAAATCTCAATTTGCTCTTAATTAAATCCCGTCTGGTTGCAAGAGGGGTGGAACCCGCCCGCCAGGGCTTTGTTTGTTTCCTTTCTGAACGTGTAGACTGTGGCTTCTGTCATGAGAAAGAGAAGGCCTTTCTCCATACAGAAGCGATGAGCAAATGGAACCTGTAAATGTATTAACGTGTAATCCTGTGCCACGGGGAGTGGAGGATTTCCCTTGTAACTCTGCGACCTGGGAGTCTGAGACGAGAGGATCCAAGGACAAGGATTGCCTGAACCACAGCAAGCTCTAGGACCAGGCTGGGCTGCATATACTGGGACCCTGACTAAAGCCCAGTATCCTCCCACGGGCGATGGTGGCGCATGCCTTTAATCCCAGCACTCGGGAGGCAGAGGCAGGCGGATCTCTGTGAGTTCGAGACCAGCCTGGTCTACAGAGCTAGTTCCAGGACAGGCTCCAAAGCCACAGAGAAACCCTGTCTCGAAAAAAAAAAAAAAAGAGAGAGAGACAGTATCCTCCCAGCCTGCTCCCATCCCAGCCCTGTCCTCCACCTGCGCCCTCTGATAATATCTCCTGCCCACTTCCAGGAAGACCAGAGCCCCAGGGATTCTTGTCCACAGGAAAAAGCCAGGCCCTAAGCCTAGGGATGTGGGGAAGCACAGACTGAGGGGTTGCTAGGATTCCACGACAGAGTGAGAGCACCCTATGACCCACAGAGAGAGGTGAGTACCAGGCCCCTCCCCTGAGATGTGTATCCAGGTATATGTTCAGGTGAGATGGTGTGGGAGTACCTCAGAGGAATTGGTACCCATTCTTCCAAAGGTTACCCCAGGCCTGAGTTACCTGGAGGCCCCAGGCCTGCTCACCATGGTTCTTGATCTGGCAGTTTATCAGAGCTATTGTGTGTAGGGTGTGTGGTATGTGTGTGGTATGTATGTGTGTGTTGGGTGTATGTGATGTGTGTGTGTAATGTGTGTGTGTGTAGGGTGTGTGGTATGTATGTGTGTGTAGTATGTGGTATATATGGTGTGATGTATAAATGCGTATGTTGTGTGATGTGGTATGTGTACTTGTGTGTGTGTGATGTGTGTGTAGGGTGTGTGGTATGTGTGTGGTGTGTGGTATGTATGTGTGTGTAGTATGTGGTATATATGGTGTGGTATGTGTATGTGTGTGTGTGTTGTGGGGGTTATGTTTGGGAGTATGAATTGTGTGGTGTGTGTGTTTTATGTGTGTGTTGTGAGGGGGCTACGTGGGGGGGTGTGGATGTATATGGTCTGTGTGTTGTGATGTGTATGTCTGTGTGTGGTATGTGGGTGTCTCACAACCTCTCTGACCCCAAATCCTGCCTGTAGCACACTGATCTTTAGCAAGCTGTTCGCTCTCTCTCTGGTCCTTGGGTTCAGCATCCGTAACTATTGGAAGAACCAGGCTGCCTTGCAAGGGCTCTCAAAGAATCAGAGAGACAGACAAGAACAACAAAAGGCACACTAGTAAGGCTACATGAAACTGCCCCCCAGGCACGTTGGCTCCCACCCTCACCTCCAGCCCTGGGGACACATCCCTCACCTGTGCTCCATCCTTCCTCACGCCTGATGCTCCCCCTTCTTGCTCGCCTCTGTACATGTCCTGCTGTATCCCATGTACATTCGTTACATGTGAACATAGGAAGAGACCATGAACGTAATTGCTTTTCCGGTTCTAACTCTCATGAATTTTGCAGTCCGGGTGGTGGATAAATGCATTAGAATATATTCTGTATGGGCGTGTTCAATCCAGTGTGGCTGACACCCCCAAAGCTCCCATCCCAAAGGGTCATTCTGACAGCAAAGAAGTTCATTGGGTTGTATAGTCTTTGAGTCTGGTTAATTTTAGTATGTCTTTTCTTTTCAACTTTTTTTTTTTTTTTTTTTTTTTGAGACAGGGTTTCTCTGTGTAACTCTGGCTGTTCTGGAACTCGCTCTGTAGACCAGGCTGGCCTGGAACTTAGAGAGCTGCCTGCCTCTGCCTCCCAAATGCTGAGATTAAAGGTGTGCACTACCATGACTGACCTTCAATCTTTTTTTTTGTAAAGATTTATTTATTTATTATGTATACAACATTCTGCCTCCATGTATTCCAGCATGCCAGAGGAGGGCGCCAAATCTCATAACAGATGGTGAGCCACCATGTGATTGCTGGGAATTGAACTCAGGACCTCTGGAAGAGCAGCCAGTGCTCTTGACCACTGAGCCATCTCTCCAGCCCCAATTTTTTAAAATAAAGTTTAAAACAAAATTTAAAACACTTTAAGATGAGTGTAGGCTGTACACTTTCACTCAAGAGGCTTACCCAGGGGGATCCACACTTCAGAGTCAGTCTTGGGTAGCTACATGGTGATTTGGGGGGCCAGCCTGAACTACATGAGATCTTGCCCTAAAAAGTTCTTTTTTGCCTGCAACTTTAGGGTTGCCTGTGCCTAGATGCAGTTATGATTCACAGCGAGGGCAGCTGAATGTCCTCCCTCATCTCATGCCTCTCAGACAGTGAGTTGGACACTCAGACCCAGGGGCTGTAGATTTTTTTTTTTAATTAAACTTTCATACTGTATTAGTTGAGGTTTCCGTTGCTGTGAGATATACCATGACCAAAAGCAACTTGGGGAGGAGAGAGTTTATTTTGTTTACACTTCAACACCAAAATCCACGATTGAAGGAAGTCAAGGCAGAACCTCAAGCAAGGCAGGATCCCCGAGCCAGGAGCTGATGAGGAAGCCGGGGGTGGGGGTGGGGAGCCATGGGAGGGGACGCTGCTTCCTGGCTGGTCCTTCTTCATCAGTTTGTCCTCTTCTGCCATCCAGGACCATCTGCACGGGGGCGTCCCCACCACAATAAGCTGGGCCCTCCTATGTAAACCATTAATAAGAAAAAACCCCACTGACTCGCCTGTAGCTCAATCTTACGGAGGAATTTTCTCAATTAAGATTCTTTCTTTAGCCGGGCGGTGGTGGCACACGCCTTTAATCCCAGCACTCAGGAGGCAGAGGCAGGCGGATCTCTGGGAGTTCGAGGCCAGCCTGGTCTAAAAGAGCTAGTTCCGGGACAGGCACCAAAACTACAGAGAAACTCTGTCTCAAAAAACCAAAAAAAAAAAAAGATTCCTTCTTTACAGACATGTCTGTGTGTAAAAAAAACAACAAAAAACAACACACATCCATAAGTCTTGTCTTTACATCTCCCACCTCCGGCTGTTCTTTTGTTGGTTTGTTTGGTTTCGATTTTTTGAGACAGGGTTTCTCTGTTTAACAGTCCTGGCTGTCCTGGAACTCACTTTGTAGACCAGGCTGGCCTCAAACTCACAGAGATCCGCCTGCCTCTGCCTCCCAAGTGCTGGGATTAAAGGCGTGTGCCACCACTGCCCGGCAACCTCTGACTGTTTTCTGATTGCTAGTTCTTCATGCGTTCACTGCAAACTCAGCATGTTTCAGTGTATCTTGAATTTAATCCCAACAGCAATCCTTCCAGGCCCAAATATTAGCTACATCTTTACTTACTCGAAATGAGGCTCAGAGAGTTGAAGCAACCAGCCCAGGATCCCAGAGCACAGAGAGGGCAATGCTAGCTCGCTCAGGCTAGTGTAACCCAGCCTTATGAAGCCAGGCCACAGAAAGGAAGCCAGGTTGCAGCACATTCCCCAGTCCTTGCTGTGCCCTTCCTCTGGGGTCAGCACAGAAATGGGTGGCTTGGTCCCAGTGTCAGTTTCCTGATTGCCAGTATTCTCAGACGGTGCAGGGCTCACCAACTCTCCCACCTTCATCTCCCAATTCCAGCCAGAGCCTCTGGAGGAGGGCTGGGCCACCTCCGCTCCTTTAATTACTCCTGGCTGTAATGAGTGCCTCTGAGCCCCTGAGACATCTCTGAGTAGCGCTTCAGCTCTCTCCAGACCTCCCTCCCCTCCCCAGACTCCAGCCCCCATCCCTGTCCCTGTCCCCAAACCTGCTGCAGGTTTCTGCCACAATGAGCACCTGGAGGGGGCACTAAGAGGGAGGTGATGCCCCTGAGACCACACCAAAGGAGGGCTTGCCCAGATTGGGGAATGTATCCAAATCCAGAATGTATCCACCCTGAGGGTTGAGCAGGCAGCTCACAAGGACAGCGGCTCCTGCCTCACACTGACCAGACTTATATGAGACCAGCACAGAGATTCTATTTTTTTTTTCACACACTTAGCAGTCCCAGCAGAGGCTGCTGTGTCCCCATCCCTGCTCCCGATCCTGTCACAAGACAGTGTGTGCACCCAGAGCCCATACAAGCAAACAACTCAGTTGAATTTCTTTTTGTTTTCATTTTTATTCATCTATTCATTTTGCAACTGGGTCTCACTATGTAGTCCAGCTGGCCTATCGACTCATGATCCTCCTGCCTCAGCCTCCTGAGACTAGTAATAAACAGCACTACCTATAATCTGAAATTCATTTTTATGCAGATGGGTGTTTTGCCTGCACGTATGTCTGTGCACCACATGTGTGCTTGGTGTCTGCAGAGGTCAAAAGAGGCATCTGAGTCCCTGAAACTGGAGTTACAGATGTTTGTGAGCCACCTGGTGGGTGCTGGAAACCAAACCCAAGTACTCTGCAAAAGCAGTAAGCTGCAAGCACTCTTAACCTCTGGGCTGCCTCTCCAGCCCCACTCCCACCCTGCCACCCCGCCACCCCAGCCCCTCACTCCTCTATCCCCAGCCCCTCACTGAAGCCTTCACTCCCCTTCACCACACACGCTTGTAGTTTAAATGGAGAACGTGGATCTGAGATGGTAACATCTTGGGGTGTGGGGAATGAAAGAGAACCTGTCCCAGTCTCCCCTATCCCATGTCATTGACGTTCTTACAGCAGTGCGTACCTGGAAGCTTATACTAGCCATCATGTGTGTTTGTGTGTGTGCATGTGTGTGTATGCATGAGAGAGAGAGAGAAAACACAACTTGTAGGAGTCAGTTTGCACCTTCTACTCTGGAGGTCCTGGAGGTCAATCTCAGGTCATCAGACTTGGCAGCAGGTATCTGTACCCCCTGAGCCATCTCAGGGTTCCCAGAAGTCAACTCCCAATCCTTCAAGTACCGGATGTACTGGATGCCAGGCGTGATGACCTGAGTTTGACTCCTGGGATCCACAAGGTGGAGTACAGAACAGACAAACAAAAGTTGTCACCTGACCTCCACACAAGCCCTATGGCATGCACATACGTGTGCAGAGACACACACGTGTGTGCAGAGACACACATATGAGATAAATGTAATAAAATTTACTTTAACCGTGAAATGCAAACATAAATCAAACCCTGGAAAAATGAGAGGAAAGAACTTGCAGCTGTTTTGGGAAGAGACTTTGACAAGCTTGAAAGCCTTGGCGCAACCACAGAGACGGTTAATGGCCTGGTCCACGGAAGCATTTAGTGGAGGCAGAGCAGGGGCTCCAGAACCAACCGCTGCAGTCAGCCAGGCAAACTCTCAATGTCTTCTGATTCAATTGCTCAACGACCCTGGAAAAAAATAAAGATAATGTTTGTTTGTTTGTTTGTTTGTTTGTTTGAAGATAAGGTCTCATGTAGCCCAGGCTAGCCTCAAATGACTCTTTGCTTCTACCGTGTGAATACTGGACATCATTTGGCAGCAAGCACCTTTACCCAGCAGGCCATCTCACCAGCTTGAGACCCTGTGGATTTTCTTGTGGTTGGTTAGTTGGTTGACTGGTTGGTTGGTTGGTTGGTTTGCTGGTGGGTTGGTTGGTTGGGTTGGTTTTAAAGAACAGAACAGGCAGAAGTAAGAGCATTGTCATGAGTTTCAGTTCAACCTGTTTTGAATTCTAAGAAATTTTTAGAAATAAAAAAAAGTAGAAGGAAACAGATCGAATACAATAGACGGGTACATTTGTAGGCTGGGTAAACCAATTTTCAAGTTTTTCAGTTATTTTTTCCAAATTACTTTTATAACAACAACAGTAAAAAAAAATAAAAATAAAGTATTTTATTTTTTTATTTTAAAAAGTAAGTAACCCTGTCCTGACCACCAGAGCCCCTCTGTGGTATCCAGTGGCCTGCTTCGGTTTCGACACCATCTGCCCCCAAGCGCCAGCCTCCTAAACTGACTCCTGAGGTGACTCCCCAAGTGCTTTCAGGTCTCCCCGTCCCCAGAGTCCCTCAACCAGCCTCTGGCCATGGCGAACCACCCCACCCCGCGCAAGTCAGCGCTCAGCTCTCCTCCCAGCTGAGAGATGGCACTCGGTACCCAGACGGAATAAGAAAACCAGGAGGGCTCGATCCTCTGGGCTCTGATTGCTGATCTAGGCAAGGTGGTAATCTCGGACAGGAAGGGCAGGGGTCCGGCCACCCCTGCTGCCCAGGCCTGGTCCTGGGTATGGATCAGTTCACAGGCGCAACGCTCTTGAGTACCACGACCTCGAACTGAGCCGCGAGTCGATGTCTCCCTCTGGTGGTCATGATTTGTAACTACATACAAACGCTTTTTCGCGCGTTCCCAAGGGCGCCCTTGGAAACTGAATTTTCATTTTAGAGACATGTTCATAAATCCTGACAGTCCTCAAGCCTACCCTACACCCGTTCATTTCCTACAGAAACTTCTGAAACATCCATCATTAATTGACCGTTTGTAATACTCAAACACAAAAGACAAACATGAACTCTGTCCACAGTAGATTACAGTGGTGAACAAGAGACTTTGCCACAAAAATAAGATGGACGGTGCCGACCAACATCTAAGGTTATCAGATTCCCTCTTCCATTTCCTCCTCCTTCTCTCTCCCCATCCTTCCCCTCCTTTTTCTCACCTTCTTCTCCCCCCTCCTGCCCTTTCTTCTAGTCATCTAAAAGTCTCAAAACGGAAGGTCAGTACCACTTCTGATAAGGTATTTTGCTTTCCACAAATCCCGGGACAGTAGCGAAAGACAAAGCATATGGCGCCCCCTGCTGAAATGCGCTGGTAGAACATTTAGCACTGAAATTTACTAACAATAATTTTTAAGGATATGTGTGTGGTTTTGGCTGTTGTGCCCAGATTACGATCCCCAGAGAGACCACCAGAGAGTCCCAGACTGTAATAACCAAGCTTTATTGCTGCTAATTAGTGTAACTCGAATTGCACTTCGGAGCTCGTCCCAATACCCTCCTTCTGAGAGGTTAATCTTTTAAAGGTAAAGCTTCAAGCAAGTCCTTCAGAGCTGTTTTTCGCACAGGTGCTAACTTTTGACCTGTGCGCCTTAGCAAAAGACTCCTGGGAAAACACTGAACGAACTCCCGGGTACTCTTTGTGTGTGTGTGATTTTTTTCGAGACAGGGTATCTCCGTAGCTTTTGGTTCCTGTCCTGGAACTAGCTCTTATAGACCAGGGTGGCCTCGAACTCACAGAGATCCGCCTGTCTCTGCCTCCCGAGTGCTGGGATTAAAGGCGTGCGCCACCACCGCCTGGCTGTTCCGGGGACTCTTATCCTACATTGTGACTGGTAAATCTGTCCGAGGGGTAAGCGAACTCGCCAATGGGGGGGGGGGGGCTGAAGCTGAAGTGTTTTATTGTGCTGGGGATGTGAGACCAGCGCCTCCAAATGGGGGACTAGCAGAGAAGACTTAGTCTCTTTTTCTTGCACCACACCAGGAGAGTCTACAATCAGCATCATCTTTACTGAGGAGGGGGAAAGGGATAACTGGTTAACAGGCAAGACTTGGGGACTACTACTGTATGTTCCAGGAGGAGAAGACGTAGGGATCCTGTTCTCTCTGCGGATTGTTGCAACATCCCCCACCCCGTGGCTGTAGCATTAGGCTCAGATAAGAAAAAGCCTCCCCCTCTTCCCAAGCCAACTACTAGCACAACTGCCCCGGGAATTATCTCCAGCATCTCTGTTTTACCAGTGCTAAAGACATGTTAGCATGCTGGCCCCACACCTAGTAGATCCGCAGCTGGAGAGGCAAGCTACGAGGACCTGGATCAGTTAGTATGGGAGAGTCACTGTAGTCGTGGTCAGAGCTGCCTCCTTTGCTTTTTCGCCTGCTAGATTGTTTCCCCCTAGAGATAGCATCTGTTCTCTTTTGGTTTCTAATTTTAAAACACTTTGCTGGGAAACTTCTTCTTGTTCCTTTGAGAATAAGAGACGAGGGTCTCATATTGAGGAAGTTTTATGTGCACCACACACATGCAGAAGCCTGCAAAAGAAATGCTGTTAACTGTTGACTGATCTCTCCAGCCCTCAGAACTGAAATTCTTTTTTTAAGAATTTATTTCTTGTGTATGCAACATTCTGCTTGCATGTATGCCTGCATGCCAGGAGAAGGTACCAATATTTCACTATAGATGGATGTGAGCCACCATGTGGTTGTTGGGAATTGACCTCTGGAAGAGCAGTCAGGACCTCTGGAAGAGCAGTCAGTGCTCTTAACCTCTGAGCCATCGTTCCAGCCCCAGAACTGAAATTCTTAAGTTCATAAACCCTTAGATTTTGGAATATATTAGGCATTTTTTGTTGTTTGGTTGGTTGGTTTGGTTTGGCTTGGATTTTCAAGACAGGGTTTCTTTGTGTAGCAGCCCTGGAACTCACTCTGCAGATCAGGCTGGCCTTAAACTCAAGAGATTTGCCTCTGACTTCTGAGTGCTGGAATCTAAGACAGGCACCACCATGCCCAGCATTAATTTGTTTTTTATGTATTTATGGCTTGAAGGAAAACTATATTTGGAAAAACTAACTTGCATGTATTGGGTGTCTCAACACACAGAAAGCATTGAATTTTTTATATTGGTGCCAGCCTGTTCTACAAGAGCTAATTCTAGGACAGGCTCCAAAGCCACAGAGAAACCCTGTCTCGAACAACCAAATATATATATATATATATAATATCGGGGCTCTTCCAGAGGCCTTGGGTTCAATTCCCAGCACCCACACTGGAGCTCACAACTGTCTGCAACGCCAGTCTTGGGAATCTGGTGTTCTCTCCTGGCCTTCAGTAAGGCCTGTTGGCCACCTAACCAATCAGGAAGTCACAAGTTCAGTGAGAGACCCTGTCTAAAATTAAATAATAGGATGGAGGGTCAGGGAGGGGATGTATCAGGTAAAAAAATGCTTCAGTCCCTGGAACCAAGATGGACAGAGAGAACTGACTCCATGAAGGTGTCTTCTGACCTCCACAGAACCACCTTGGTGCATGAGCCCCTTACCCCACACACTACAAACAATAACAATCATTTTTAGTTTAAAAATAAAAATATGATGGTAACTGGGCAGTGATGGTGCACGCCTTTAATCCCAGCACTCGGGAGGCAGAGACAGGTGGATCTCTGTGAGTTTGAGGCTATCCTGGTCTACAAAAGCTAGTTCCAGGATAGACTCCAAAGCTACAGAGAAACCTGTCTCAAAAAATTAAATAAATAAATAAATATTAAAATAAATGTGGAAAGCAACAGAGAAAGACATCAAGCATCAATGTCTGGCCTCCACAAACAAACACAGGCACATACACATGGGTACACACACACACACATGGACACGCGCACACACACGGGCACACAAACACACATGGGCACACAAATACACACACGGGCACACACACATGGGCACACACACATATGGGCATACACATACACACATGGGCACGCACACACACACATGGGCATGCACACACCACACATGGGCACACACACGGGTACACGCACACACACGGGAACACACATACACACAGACACACATACATATGCAATAAAATAAAATAATAAATAATTTTGTAAAGATTGGAATTATTTTTTTTAGCCAGGTTTCCATGTCGGCTGACCTTGAACTCATTATGTAGCTGAGGATGACCTTGTACTTATGACCCTCCTGTTTCTACTTCACAAGTGCCCCAAAGCCACCTTGCTGTGAGGAAGCCTAAATCAGACCACCCAGAGGGAGATAGATGAGACAGACAGAGACACAGAGGCTCAGGCCTCAGCACCCATCCTTGCTAACCACAACAGGAAAATGTGAGGCAGAGCAACCAGAGAGGCCTCACTGACTGCACTCTGTATCCCTCACTGACAGAATCCTGTATCCCTCGCTGACTGCACCCTGTATCCCTCGCTGACTGCACCCATCTATGAGCACAGCTTCCTTTAAGCCGCTGGATTGGGGGAGAAACATGATGCATTGATCTATAAGCGATGAAGGATTACTCAATCCTAAGGAAGGACAAAGCCAGACTTGGGAGATCGTGCCCTTCATCCCAGCTCTTGGGAGGCAGAAGCAAGAGGATTACTACCAGTTGGAGCCCATCCTGGGATGTGTTGTGAATTCCAGGCCCGCACAGGTTAGAGTGGAGAGTGTCAAAGAGCAAAATGAAAGAAAGGAAAGGAGGGAGAGGATGACACTTGAGACTTCATTTCAAAAACAACCAAAGTAAAAGGAAGGGGGTGTGGAGAAGAAGGGAAACCTCCACTCTTAGAGCTGAGGATTTGCTGTGGGAGGCATCTGTACGGCTGGAAAGTCGGGTCACCGTCCCCATACATTATGTTCATGTAGAGGCTGGCTTTCCTTAAGCAAGAAGCCATAGGACACAGTGGCCCCAGGTCCATCAGCCTGGTGTTAATCATTCACTAGGGGATACCTGGGTCCCATTGGCTGCCTGGGGACACAGCCCTCTGGGTGGAAGCCCAGGCAGTATCTGTCTGTCCCACAGGCTCAGGGCCAACGGGACCGATGCTGGTGACACTGGACCGAACAAATGGGTGGGTGGACACTCAGGAGGCCCCCAGTCCTAGGAGGGAGGCAGCAGCCCTCTCTCTGGGGAGCTCCAGTCTGAGACAAGGATAGCGGGAATAAGCTCAGAAGGAAGAGAAGGAAGAAAGGTTTGGAGGGAGGGACCAGAGGATGAGTGCTCAGGGGGCTTGGAGGAGGGCCAGTCGGGAGGGGAAACACGTGGAAGGCTGGGGCCTCTGAAGCCAGAGAGGGGTTTTAGGAGGAAAAGGATCACAGCTCGAGGGGTAGGTCCCCCTCCTTTGGGGACAGTGAGACGTGCACGTGGCAAGGGGTGCAGTGGCCTGGCAGTACAGAGGGAAGAGGAAAGGGCTCTGGAGGGTCTCGTGTGAATTGTGCACGCCTCTGCGTGTGTGTGTGTGTGTGTGTGTGTGCGCGTGCACGGGTCCCACACACAGACCTCCCTTCCCAGCTTTGCAGCACTGCCTGTCTAGCTTTCTAAGTTGGAGAATGGAAACACCAATGAGGAGGACTCAAAGGTCACAGCTCCTCCCATTCCAGACTCTCGGGCCAGGCACTGTGCGTGGGTGTGCTGAAAGGAGAATTTCCAGGAAGGGGTCCGCACACTCTGGAAATTCTTTCTCATTTGAGGAGAGCCCAGAGCCTCTCCTATATTCTACCACATACTCCACCACAGAATGTCCCTCTCCCCGTTCTGCCTCCTGGGAGTAGTCAAGGGGCCACTGTACGTCTTCCAGGTGTCTTCCTGGGATCCTGGCCTGGGAAACAAAACCACAGTAAGAGCTAGGCGTGGTGACAGCCTGCACTCCCCACGCTCAGGATGCTGAGGGGACTTCCAAGCCAGCCTGGTGTACATAGAGCAAGTTGCTCTTTCCGAACAAGCCCAGAGAAAGACAACAAAAGTACCAGGGAAGGTATGATGCCCGGTGTCTGCGCTGTGTGACCTTGGCCAAGTCACCTTCCCTTTGCAATGTCAGAGTCCCATTTCCTCCTCAACGACAACAGGGGACTAGACTGGAGAGAGTGTATCTGCCGCAGGACAGGCCTAACTGGGGTCACTCGGGGGTGCTTTCACCTAACACGTGAAATCATGTTTCCTGGGATACAGGCACCCCTGCTCCTATCTAGTCTGTGTCCCAAGGTCCTGACGTGCAAATAGGGTGGCAGTCATATCACCCCTGGAGTCACCATGAAGGTGACAGAGTGGGTCTCACCAAGCCAGGCATTCTGCCTGGGAAGGTGTCACCTGGTACTAAAGTATCGTTAGCCGTGTCACAAGCTAGCAGGCCATAATACTTCATCCAGAAGTATTATGTAATGGGTTTTTGTTCTCACCTTATTCTTAGGCAATTTTTTTTTTCTGTTCCTGGCAAGGGACGCTGGCCTCCAAGTCTCAATCCTCATACTCATAGATTTTAGCTGGAAACAGCCTAAAGCATTAAAATTAACAGAGGGCCACTTGGAGGCTATAATCCTTGGGACGGCTCCCAGTGGCTGGAGTTAACAAACCCTGGCCAATCTGATCATGAGTTCAGACAAGATTTTCATTTTAAGACAAGGTTTAGGCCAGGTGGTGGCACACGCCTTTAATCCCCAGCACTGGGCAGGCAGAGGTAAGCAGATCTCTTTGAGTTTGAGGCCAGCCTGGTCTACAGAGTTTCAGGACGGACAGAACTACACAGAGAAACCTTGTCTCAGAACACAAAAACAAACAAAAAACCAGGGTTTCATTAGCACAGGTTGACCTTGATTGAACTGCCTGTGAAGTCAAGGATAGCCTTGTCTCTGATCCTCCTCCTGATTCCACTTTGGAAATGTTGGGGTTACAGATATATGGCCATCATGCCAAGTTCTGTTTGTTTCGTTTTGGGGGGTGTATAGGGGATTGCCTTTTTTTTTTTCCTTCTTTGAGACAGGTTTGTGTCTAGGTTATGTAGACCCCTGGCTGTTCTGAAACTCCCTCTGTAGACCTGGGTGATCTTGTGGATACAGGCCTGCCTCTGCATCACGAGTCTCGTTTTTATATTTTGAGACAAGGCCCTGCTATGGAGCCTAGGTCCACCTGGAACTCACAGCAATCCTCCTGCCCCAGCCTCCCAGGAACTGAGATTACAAACATGTCTCATCACCTTCCGCTTGACAACAGGACTTTGTTTGCATACCAGAGGCTACAGTGAGAACCACGACCTGTGTTCAATTTTCCCAGACTCCTCCTTCCAACTCATGACACCTGCCTGTACGACCCTGAAAATTCGCAAAGACACACCTGGGACACTTGAGCGCTTCCTGGAACCGGTTTTGGCAGCAGATTAAAGAGCTCGGCCACTCTAAATCTGACCCTCATGACCCTCGCTAATGGTACCAATCTCCCCCCCCAGGGGCGGAGAATTCTAGAGGCCCCGCCTTCCGAGCTGTGAATTGCCCCGCCCAAATGCACCCAGAAGCCACTCGGGGCCTCCTATTCCGCCCGCCCCTGGTCTGATCCAGCCCAGTTCAGTCGCAAGTTAAGAACCCCCTAGTGCTGTGCGCTGCAGTCCAACCGCCACCTGTGGGTGGGGGGGCGAGTGGGTTTGGTTGTCGTCATGGCGACGGCGTGGGTGGCCACAGCCCTGAGGTCGATTGCTGCAGCCAGAAGGCTGCGCAGCCCTGGAGGTCCTGGGGGCTCACGGAGACTGAGCGGTAGCGCGCGGCGGCGCGGGGCGAAAAGCGCCAGCCCAGGACGCCGGCTCAGCACTGCCAGGGCTCGCACAGAGGACGCCGAGGGCGCAAAGGGTCGTGTCCAGTCTCCTGCCGTCGAAGAGCCGTCGTGGATACCAATTTCAGTTCCCTTCGAATCCCCCGCGCCTCCCGCCGGCAGATCACTGGTGCAGCGGGACATCCAGGCCTTCCTGAACCAGTGTGGAGCCAGTCCAGGGGAGGCACGCCACTGGCTCACGCAGTTCCAGACCTGCTACCACTCGAGGGACAAGCCCTTTGCCGTCATGGAGGTAAGCCGATCTCGGTGTTTGCCCAGTCACAGCAAGGAGATGAAGGCTGGTCGTCGTCGTCAGTCTCGACATGCCGAGCTGCGAACCCCCGAGTGCAAGGGCACAGAGTTAGTGCTGGGTATAGAGGGAAACCGTGAGGCCGCGGGAACTGCGCCTGGCGCTCTTAGGAGAATGGGGAACCCAGTCCTCCCTCAGAGATGTCTGAGAAAGGCCCCTCACCACAGACGCAGTTAGGGGTTCAGTAGGCAGAGCTGTCGCATCACCCCTCCCCCCAAGATGTCCCAGAGTCCAAGGCCGCTGGGAGGAGCCGAGGGAGGAACACTAGTGCTAGATAAGGGGGCGGCCAAGACCCAGCGGGCAAAGGGCGGAGCAGTTGGCCAAAAGTGGGGCCTGAAGGCACCTGAGTAGAGAGAGTACTGTCACTGTGGGTCCCAAGGTCCGAGTAGGAACCAGCAGCTTAGAGCCAGTTCATGTCCCTGAACGCCCGCCCCTGTACAGGTGGATGAGGTGGTGTTCCAGTGCCCGCAGGCGGTGTCCAACCTGGCTTTCGCCCTGGCCTTCCTGCAACGCATGGACATGAAACCTCTGGTGGTCCTGGGGCTGCCGGCCCCCACGGCACCTTCGGGCTGTCTTTCCTTCTGGGAAGCTAAGGCACAGCTAGCTCAGAGCTGCAAGGTGCTGGTGGATGAGCTACGGCATAATGCTGCTACTGCTGTGCCCTTTTTTGGTGGTGGATCAGTGCTGAGCGCTGCGGAGCCGGCCCCCCATGCAAGGTTAGTGTTAACCCAGCCCATCCTGGCATCCTCAGAGTGGGCCACTCTGCTGGCTCTGCCCCAGTCCCTCTTGAGCACCACATCTGGCCCACAGCTACGGTGGCATCGTCTCGGTGGAGACAGACCTGTTGCAGTGGTGCCTGGAGTCCAACAGCATCCCAATCCTGTGCCCTATTGGGGAGACAGCTGCTCGCCGGTCAGTGCTGCTTGACTCGCTGGAGGTGACCGCGTCCCTGGCCAAGGCCCTGCAGCCCACCAAAATCATCTTCCTCAATAATTCAGGAGGCCTGCGGGATACCAGTCAGAAGGTGTGCCCCTCTCCCGTGCCACCTTACGACACTATGCAAGACCGAGTCCTCAGCGTGACTCCATGGCAGGTCACAGTCACTCTCAAGTCAGTAGAGTAGGAAGGGCTAATGGAAGAGGAGAGGAGAGACTGACCCTTAGTGGCCAGATCTGAGCCTTTCCAGGTAGAGGACTCTGGGAGGAAGTAAAGGTTAAATGGTCAAAGAGAGGTCCATAGGGCAGGGCCTACTATCTGCCGGAGGCTGGGGGCTCATCTTCTCCCCCGACTTAGATCCTGAGCAACGTGAACCTGCCCGCCGACCTTGATCTTGTTACCAGCGCAGAGTGGCTGAGCGTCAAAGAGCGGCAGCAGATTCGGCTCATCGTGGACGTGCTCAGCCGCCTGCCACACTACTCCTCCGCTGTCATCACTGCCGCCAGCACACTGCTCACAGAGCTCTTTAGTAACAAGGGTGAGGGCTGTAAGAAGGTGGGCTGGGCTGAGTCCCAAGGGGTGAGCATCCACCAGGCCTGGTAGCCGGCCAGCAGAAGCGGCGACTTTCCCAAACGGGTTGAAAGCTGTGGGGAGAGGCTGTATACGATGCTGTGGAAACCTGAGAGGGCGTGGGGAGAGGGCGTGGGGGGGGGGGGCGGTGAGAGAACCCAGAGGAAGGACTGGAGGAAGGAACTTGAGAACTGGGGAGATGGGCTAAAAGCGCATCTAGCGGTGGACCTGACTCTGGCCCAACTCTCCAATCTCCCCAGGCTGTGGTACCCTGTTTAAGAACGCTGAGCGGACGCTGCGAGTGCGCAGCCTGGACAGCCTTGACCAGGGCCGTCTCGTGAACCTAGTCAACACCAGCTTCGGCAAGAAGCTCCGGGACGATTATCTGGAGTCGCTGCGCCCACGGCTACACTCGATCTATGTCTCTGAGGGGTGAGACTCTGGGCCCCAGAGGGCAGGGCCCAAAGTCCTAAGCAGGGCAGCTTCAGGCCAAGGGAAAGTCCCAGCCTGCCTCTCTCCCGCTGCGCCAGGTACAACGCAGCAGCCATTCTGACAGTGGAGCCTGTACTGGGGGGTACCCCTTATCTGGACAAATTCGTGGTGAGCTCCAGCCGCCAGGGTCAAGGTTCCGGCCAGATGCTGTGGGAGTGCCTTCGGAGGGACCTGCAGACGTTGTTCTGGCGCTCACGGGTCACCAACCCCATCAATCCCTGGTAGGCCTTGCCCTCCTCCTCCCAGAGCGCCCCCCCTCCCCGCCAGCCACGCCCCTGGCTTTACCAGCAGCACAGCTGGACATCCATCCATTCATTCATTCATTTCCTCCACTAGCTTCCCTTCTTCAGGGTAGTCTCCTCTGAGGTCAAGGTTACCTAGTGACATTCTTCAATCCCACATTTCTGCTTTCTTTGAAGCAAGTGGCAATGAACCAGGATACTGATCAATCCCAACCCTCCCAGCTCTCTCAGGCTCAGCTGCCACGCTGGTCATTCCAGGCTCTCTCTGAGGAACTCCTTCCTCATTCATTCAACAACCGCATCCTCAGCCCTCAGCTCTGTGGGCACTAGAAAGTAACAAACTACCAGCTCCTTCGCTACAGTAGGCAGTGGTGTGAGCTGGGAAGGCCCTCCCTTCCCCCCTCCCCTCGGACTCTCACCTTCCTAGCTGTGAGATCCTAGCAAGTTACCTAACCTGGCAAAATGGGCTTCATCAGATGCTCTGGTCGTTGTTCTTAGGATAAAAAGAACAGACATCTGGTCCCAGTGGGCTGTCACGTAGTAGATAAATATCCTGTAAATATCCTGAAAACACCGAGTGAGCAAACAGTTGTCCTAAGAGGCTTCCGCCTCCACACCCAGGTACTTCAAGCATAGTGACGGCAGCTTCTCCAACAAGCAATGGATCTTCTTCTGGTTTGGCTTGGCTGACATCCGGGATTCCTATGAACTGGTCAACCATGCCAAAGGGCTGCCGGACTCTTTCTGCAAGCCAGCTTCTGACCCAGGCAGCTGACCCACCATCATGGGCCCTGTAAATCCTGGGAGAGCCAGGGTGGACCAAAAGACATTCCTGCCGGGGGTGACTCCAGCAGCATAGGGGAGGAAGCTGCAGAGGCACTGGAACAGAACAAATACAGACTGAAGCGGACAAAGACCCAGCTCCAAAGCCACAACCAGATGACCCTCGATGTTCAGTCTCGGGAATGGGGCTGGGATCGCCTTCCAAGGCTCTACTTAAGGTAACCATAAGGGCAGGCCAGTTTCTGCGGCCTCTGTGTTGTCTTGAGGCTCCTTCATCTTACACAGCATCTAAGCCTGCCTGGTCTGCCACTCATTTTACTTCCTTTGAGTCTTGCAATTCTTCAGGAGGCCTTGATTAAAATGCAAATGCTTGTCTGAGTCAGTCACACTTGTCTCAAAAACAAACCAAGAAAATTTAAATTACAGTAAGGATTTTGGGGTAGGAGAGATCTTTTCTCGATGTTGGGGATGTCACATAGGGCCTGGGACATTCTAGGCAAGTGGTCTACTACTAAGCTATACCCCCAGTTGATGTTTTAAGATTTCTTTTTAAAGATAGTGACCCTTTGGGAACAGGTGCTTGAAAGCCAGGGACCAAAGGATACCTGGATGGAGCCGGAAGGCACCGAGGGTAAACACTCCCATTGTCTCCTCACTTAGGGATCAGCAGCCCCTAGAGAGGTTCTCCCACTCCTAGGTCAGGAAACATTCTCCACAAACCAGATACCTGTCACTGTGGGGGGACCCCCCCCCGCTCCCCACAGACCCTTTCCCATAAAGGCGAAAATTCTAGCTAACAGAAATGACATATTTACCTTGAAGAATCCAGAGAAATCACAAGACGGCCTTGACTTAAAAGTCCAGACTTAGTCATCCACCGCAGGTCATCTGTCATTTTTATAAAACCAATACTCCTCGGCTGGGCAAAAAGCGAGAGCCCGGAGGGTTTTCACTCAATGTTTTTGAAGATTTCTTTCAAACAATGTGTGTGTGTGTGTGTGTGTGTGTGTGTGTGTGTGTTCGTGCAGGTACCCACAAAGGCAAGAAGATATAAGATCTCCTAGAGCTGGAGTTACAGATGGTTGTGAGCCACGTGACATGGATGCTGGAAACCGAACTGATCCTCTGAAGGGGCAGCCAGTGCTATCACTAAGGCCTAAACATTTTCTTAAGATTCATTTTTATTATGGGAGCTGGAGAAGTGGCCCAGTGGTTAAGAGCACTGGCTACTCTTCCGTAGGACCCAGATTTTATTCCTGGCTTCAACATGGTGGTTCTCAATTGTCCATAACTCCAGTCCCCTAGATTGACGCCCTTTCCTGGCCCCCATGGACACCAGGCCTAAACACAGTGTAAAATGTACATGCAGGCAAAATACGCTTATATATTTAAAAAGTATTTTATTTATGTCTGTGTGTGTTTACACATGTACCTATGAAGGGCAAAGTATTAGCTCTTTTAGAGCTGGAATTCCAGGCATTTATGAGTCATCTGCAGTCAGTGCTGGGATCTGAACTCTAGGCCTCATGTGAACAGCAAGTATTCACTGAGTCATCGCTCCAGTCCACACCTTCAGACACACACACTCACACTCAGACACTTCTTGAGGCAGTGTAGCCCTTAAGATTCACTTTGTAGCTACAGCTGGTGACCTTGAACTTTCACCTTCCTGCTTCACTTCCTGAAGTGCTGAGACCACAAGGATGTGCTTCTAGCCCGGATTTATCCCCACTGGATGGGAACTGAACCCAGGGACACCAACTGTGCTATCTCCAGCCCTTGTTCAACACTTCAACAATTTTGATAGACCAGGTGACTTTATAAGACCACCATGGCGGGGCTAGAGAGTTGGCTCAGAGGTTAAGAGCACTGGCTGCTCTTCCAGAGGTCCTGAGTTCAATTCCCAGCAACCACATGGTGGCTCACAACCATCTGTACTGAGATCTGGTGCCCTCCTCTGGCGTGTAGGCATACATGGAGGCAGAATGTTGTATACATAATAAATAAATCTTTAAAGACCACCATGGCACACCAGGGATGGTGACTGGCCCAAGGCCCAGCTGTGATTTGAGGCAAGCTGCCTACTTTCTCTGAATCTCCCATTTCCTCAAATGTAATATGACAATATGCTTTCTAGCTGCCCTAGCCAAAGAGTTCTTCAAAAGAGCTGCCTCCAATAGGCAAAAAAGGAAAGACAGGCTATAAAAGGGATTGGGAAAATCAAAAGCGTAAACAAAGCTAGACATAGAGACATACCTGTAACCTCGGCATCCAGGAAGTGAAGCCAGGAGGAACAGGAGCTTGAGACCAGGCTAGGTTACAGAGTGAGATGCTGTCTCAAAAACAAAATTAATGCTGGATGGGGTGACGCACGCCTCTAATCCTGGCACTCGGGAGGCGGATCTTTATGAGTTTGAGGCCAGTTTACAGAGCAAGTTTCAGGGCAGCCAGGGCTACACAGAGAAATCCTGTCTCAACAATAACAAACAGAGACAGCCTCTCTATGTAGCTCTGACTGTCCTGGAACTCACTCTATAAACCAGGTTGGTCTTGAACTCAAGAGATCTGCCTGCCTCTACTTTCCAAGTGCTGGGAGTAAAGGTATACACAACCCCTAGAAAGTGTTTTTTTATTTTTTTAAAAAAAGAGCCGGGGTAGTGGTGGCACAAGGCCTTTAATCCCAGAAGAGGCAGGTGGATCTCTGAGTTCAAGGACAGCCAGGTCTACAGAACGAGTTCCAGGACAGCCAGGACTGTTACACAGAGAAACCCTATTTTGAAAAACAAAACAAAACAAACAAAAAGATAGTTGAAGAAATACGGGAACTCTCAGAACTGGGGGTAGTGGGGGGAATCCTAGGAGAACCAGGATGGGGCTTAACCCAAGATGATCTTTCAAGAAGCCCCAAATCAATTCCAGTCAATGGTAAAGTGCCCCATGGGAAAAACAGAAGCCAAGGCAAAATGTCTGTATAAAATGTTTATTTTCGGAGGACCATGTGGTCTGGTGTTTAGGAGGGTGCTCCACCTACCCAACCAAGGAGCTGAGAGCGGATGCAGCAGCAGGCAGCCTGGCGGGCCTGCTCCACCCTGCACATCCCAGAGCACACCAGGGCCAGCTCTGAACTCCACAGTGGGGGTCAGAGAGCTGGGATTGCTTCTGCCCCAGCAAACCCTCAAAGGGCCCAAGTGACTTCTGTAGCACCAGTCACTCTGCCCCTCTTTGCAGGGCTCCCTCTACATGTGTGAAGACACACATACACACCTAGTCTGAAAAGCACTGTTTAGTTTAGCTGCATCTGCCAGGTTCCAGAAGGAATTTTCACATTTGCTTACTTCCAGATCTTCCTCTGTCCCCCATTGCTAGTACCTGCACCCCAGCTCTGCCTTTCTCAGGGACTCCTCCCTCCCAGGACACATGGGGGAGGGGCAGTTGACCTCAGCTCTTCCCTAAAACAGGTAAGAAGGAAACAACCCTATGAGGCATTAGCATGAGGGGTTCCATCTTCCCAAGGTCTGAGCCACAAACTTGGGAAAGAAACCTTAACTAATAAAAAATAAAATAAAATAAAAAACAAAAGTTAAAAAAAAAAAAAAACCAAGAGACATAAATAAGCAGCAACTGGGCCAGCAAGGAGGAAGGTAAGGTGGCCCTCAGTGGCCCCCTGTGCCCAAATCAGCCTCTCCCTGTAGAAGTCAGCCATCAGTAGCCAAGATGACAGCAGCCCCGAAGATGCCCACACTCTCGCCGAGCAGCTTCATCTGGTTCCAGAACTCGACACGCCGTGTGTTGTGCCAATAGGAGACGTTGCCATCAATGAGCAGCATGACCGGGGGCAACAACACAGCCAGGATCTGGGCAGCCAGGGTCACATAGTAACCTGACAGGAAAGCCAGGGCCAGGACCCCATAAAGCACGAAGAACATCTGGACCATCAGCTCCCCTCCTGGAAGATGGTTCAGGTATGCCAGCCGGTCTTCCTTGCTGTGCTGCAGCGAGTAGGCCTAGAGACACGGCACCTTTAGAGACTGTGCAGCAGGTGAGGGCCCCCCTGAGGTGGTACCCACAAGTCGGCTCCTGTAAAGTGAGCCTCGAAGTCCCCTCTCAGGATGGGGACCTTCTGAAAGTATGGCCTGTCTCCCCCTCTGACTATAAGACCCCAGGAGGTAAGGCTGAGCTCTGAGCCCCTGGGAGCTTCTGAAAGAAGGAAGTGTGTCTCCACAGTCCACAGTCAGATGGAGACTCCCACTTTTGAATAGACATACCACGGAAGCCCACATAGAACCCCGCACATGGAATATGATTCCTGGTTCCTATGATGAGGTCAAGTGCTTGAAGCCTATCTGTCTCCTATCATCTCCACCGGCCTTCCAAAGCACCAGGAAGGACTACCTGACTACCTACGAGACCCCATCAGCTCTAGGTGGCAGAGTTGTACCACACCTCTCTGTCCCCTCTCAGTCCTCCGGAGGCGAAGGCATTGAGAAAATGGCACCATTTATCGGATTCTCAGGATTGGGACTGAATGGTCAGTTCAACTCCTTATCTAGCTGGTGAAAATAATGTGGAAAGGAGGGACCCACAGCCAGGCATAAGGTTTTTGGAGGGCCCTTGAGAACCAGAAGCTGTCAGGGGCAATCTCTAGGAGCCACCGGAAATTACCTGCAAGGCCTTGTTCTACCAAGTGCCAGGATTCTGCCGGGCATAAGCTTACGTTTCACTCCCCACACAGGTGCCTCCAATCGATAGAACCCCAACCTACCACACAAATGAGGTAGATGCCCAGGAACACCTGGCCAGTGGACTGCAGAGAACGGCTTCGGGGTTTCCGACGGTATAGCTCCCCAGCCCCACTGGCCAGCACCAGAAAGCCACCAATGATGGCAACTGTGCGTGAGTACATACGGACCTAAGGTCAGGAAAAAAGGGGCCCCAGTCAAGACCTGCAATCATTACATTTCTCTCGGTTGTCAACACAGAACTGCTCCCTTCCAGTCATCCCGTTCTATCTGATAAACCCTCTTACCTATTCCAAGTGTAGTGGACAGGTACTGCAGAGAGAAATTCTCTTTACAAGGCAGAAACTGAGGGCTGAGAGGAGATAAGAAAACTGTCCAGGGTCCTACAGAAAGTAACTGGCAGAACCCAGATGCCACATGTTGCCACCTCCTCCACCCCTAGTCTCCACCCCAGAGTTCTTGCCTCTATGTAGTATAAACTCTATACCAACTAAAACAAGAATAGCTCGCCAGGCAGTGGTTGCGCACACCTTTAATCCCAGCACTCAGGAGACAGAGGCAGACAGATCTCTGTGTGTGAGTTCAAGGCCAGACTGGTCGACAGAGCGAGTGCCAGAACAGCCAGGGCTACTCAGAGAAACCCTGTCCTAAAAAGAGGCGAACAAACAAAACAGGCCCACTGTCCTATGCAAAGCGGCCCACACATCTGCCTCCCCTACTGGACTAACAGTCCAGTCCTTGAAGGCAGTGGCTCCGTACCACCTTACCTTCAGGCTCTCAGTGGCCAGTACTGCTTCTACATTTGCAGACAAAAAAAATCTGTACTAATATTAATTATATATCATAAAACCTGATGAGTAGGCTAGGTATTCTCTAAAGTCTCTTTTGCTTTATGAGTCTGGGATTAATAAAGTAGTGGTTTAAAGGATTCTGGGAAACAGGTAACTCTGGGTTACAGGTCCCACCAGTACATTGTGGCATGATTTCAGAGAGGTCCATTTCTCATCTCGGGATGTCCACTGTCACATTCTACAAGGGAGGTCTGTGAGGTCTCTATGTGTCTGCCATGTCTGCGCTCTAATTACAGCTACAAACCTACTGCCTCAGACTTCAGGTTTGGGAGGACCACACGTGCCCACCAAGTGCCCCAGGACTCTGCGGCTCCTCCCCCATAGCTAAATCTCTTCTAGAATTTATGTGCTCACCTTTAGCCAGTCCCCGTAATGGACATAGCCCCCGATGTAAGCGGCATAGGTGCTGATGGCCAGCTGGAGCGCCGCACCCAACGCAAACCAGCGCCGCTTCACTCCAAAGGACATGAAGCTAGCACACAGCACAGCTGCTCCCATGTCGAAATACAGGTAAGGCACTGGGATGTCGGGCTTCCTGTGAACCGAAAGCAGGCGAAAGTAGGGAGCAATGAGGACAGAATGATTGGTAAATATGTAAGTTCCCGCAAGCTTCGGGGGCCCCCCAGAAACTGGAGACCCTCCTCACTGTTGCGGCTATATTACATTGCAGTTGGAAACAAAGCCCTGGTTATGTTGTGGGACCAGAACATTTCCCAACCTGTCTGAGTACCAATTCCACCCAGTCCAAATGTCCCAATTTCTGGGCCCCAACTTCCCCCAACATCACCGCACCCCAGTTCCTGGGACAGGCCGTACCGCCCCCCACCGCATTCGACGGCTTCGTGGGCGCGCTCACCGGCGCGCCTCGGCCCTTTCAGCATACAACATGAGCTGGCTGAAGCAACCCCAAAAGGGGCAGCGCGTGAGCAGCACCGAACCCAGCTGCATAATCAGCTGCAGCATCCAGCGTCTCGAGCCAATCTTCGAAGCCATCTTAGGAAAGGGCAGTCCGCTACGGCCTCACCCGGGTCTGGGAGACTAGGATGGAGGCTAATACAAGTAACTTCCGGTCCCTTACTGTTTTTCTCTTCGTCGGGAAACAAAGCTCTCGCTCTCTAGTTCCGGATGGAAAATGTGTTCTAGAAGAAGGCGTTCAACCTTTCCGAACTCTGCCTATGGAGAGACCTCAAAGCTCCTCTTTGCACTTTCAAAATGGGATATTAGCAAAGAACATAGATAGGGTCAGAACACCAAAAGTTCTGGATCGCTGCTTGGAAGCAAACAAGTCTAAATGTAGCCAGACCCGGGCACTAACCTGAAACCAATCCTGCCTCATCTAAACTGAGACTCATTTGTGAAATGGGAATAATGACATTGTACCTCACTGTTGCTGAAGTTAAACTTAACAAAGGTGGTCCTACCACATAAGAAGGCTATAATAAAAGGGTCCAATATATCAACACAGGACCGAGAGAATTCCTTGGCTTTAGCTGAAGTTTTAAAGAAAGGAGTCTTGATGTCTTTGTCTCCTGAGAGAAGAGGGAAGCCTACACATTTACAACATCTTAATCAGTCCATTTTTTTCAACTGCAATATTCCCGCTCTAGCCCCAACAGCCATCAGCTTAACTTCAGCATCCTTCAAGCGATCTCTACCTCCCCATTACATAGTCTCCAAACATCCTCTGGAAAGAGGGTGAGGGCTGATTTTATTGTTCACATGATTTCCTATGTAGATCAGGAGATCCTCCGATCTGTCATTCTCCTGCCTGCGTCTCAAGGGATAGAGATTGCAAACATGCCTCCCCAGGTCTGACAGTTGCTTTCCCCCTTAACCACTTCAGCAGAGGCAATTACGTATTTGCATCTCTTATCAATAAACACACACACACGATTATGAATTCCAGAGTAAATGATTATAAGCATGTAGTTTACACACACACACACACATGATTATGAATTCCAGAGTGCAATGATTGTAAGCATGTAGTTTCTGTTTATTTATAGTCTCAGGCCCAAACATACACTCAAGAACTATGTACTACACGGAGAGATAAATGAACATATGTCTTGCAGTTCGCAGTCAGTGTTCAGCAAATACCAACGAAAGAAGCAAAAGTTCTGGGCAGTACGTAGTTGCCACCACAAAGCTGTCCCCATCTGTGTTTTGAGGCACACATGCCACACACCCTTTAAGAGACTAATTCACCCTCTAATATTTAACTTAAAACCCTGTAAGCACTCTAGTGCCAATGGTCATTTGGGATCTGATTTCAATTCCCTGGAAGGAACTCATGTCCAAACAGCATTTTTGACCATAAGGATAAAAATCTTTCAATTATCTGGTGAGTGAAAGATGGACAATAAAGGCTTTTCATATTTTTTTTCTTCCTTTAAGTCAGGATTTTACTCCGTAGCCTGGCTGGCCTGGAACTTGTTATGAAGATCAGGCTGGCTTCAAACTCACAGAGATCTTCCTCTGCCTCCTGGGTGCTAGAATTAAAATTACCATGACCATCTCACACTTCCTCTTCTCCTCTATTTATCGACTTTTTGAGACAGAGTTTCTCCGTGTAACAGTCCTAGTTGTCCTGGAACTCAGTTATAAAGTTATTGACCAGGCTGACCTCGAACTCACAGAATCCACCTGCCTCTGCCTCTTGAGTCCTGGGATTAAAGGCATGTGCCACTAACACCCGGCTACATTAGTTTTTCTTTCTTTTTTTTTTTTTTAAAAAAAACAAAGACTAGGTAAAAATCAGAAAGAATTTAAGGACATGTTGGGGTGCATATATATGTGTGTGTGTGTGTGTGTGTGTATACACACACAAAGGAATGAGGAATGCAAAGTATGGGATTCTGTGGATACAAATCAGACATGGATAATAAGGGCAATGAAAAAAGGTCCAGGTTAAGGTTACTTTGTGCACCTCTACCCCAGTGGCAGTCACGACTCGCTTTCCTCACCATAACACAAGCCCACGGGACAGAACCACTTCCCAAGTCTCTTCAGCCACTGCTGACTCTATAGATGGTTGTGAGCAACCATGTGGGTGCTGAGGATTGAACTCAGGACCTCTGGAAGAGCAGCCAGTGCTCTTAACCACTGAGCTCTCTCTCCAGTCCCCTTTTTAGTTTTTCAAGACAGGGGTTCTCTTTGTAAACCTGGCCATTCTGGAATTTGCTCTTTGGATCAGGTTGGCCTCAAACTCAAGAGATTCACCTGCCTGTTAACCAGTACGCTGGAATTAAAAAGAATTAAAAGTGTACACCACCACTGCCCAGATGGATTTTTTTTTTTTTTTTTTTTTTTTGAGACAGGGTCTCACTGTGTAACTTGGCTTATCTGGAACTCAATATGTAAACCAAGCTGACATTAAACTCATAGAGTTCCACCTGCCTCTCCCTCCCAAATGCTGGAGTTAAAGGCATTCACTTGATCAAACCTGGCAGAAATGGGATTATGTTTACAGAATAATTCTAGAAGCCCACTGGTCCTGCCTCCACAGGCAGAGGCCCGCATTCCCATCTTAACCCTAGCAATCAATTTCATCAGAGTTCCTGTGTAGTTTCAATGGTGTGGCTTGCTGGAGGAAGTGTGACACTGCGGGGTGTGTTTCGAGTCTCCAATGCTCAAGCAAGGCTTAGTGTCACTTTCACTTCTGCTGCCTGCAGATGAAAATGTGGAATTCTCAGTTCTTTCACCACCACGTCTACCTGCATGCCACCATGTCCCACCTTGACAAAACAGACCAAACCCCTACAGCTGTCCTTTATAAGAGTTGCTATGGTCATGGTGTCTCTTCACAGCAATAAAACCCTAACTATGACAGTCCCCTTCAGCAGAAGTCATCACGTGTGAGGCGGAAGCTTGGTATCCAGGAAGCCTTCTCTGATATGCATTCCACTCTGCCTTCTCCTTCTATAGACTAACGCCTAGTCTTTAGGGTTGGGGCAGGTGTTAGCATAGTGCCAGGTCAGGGAAGGGGCTAGATGGACAGCATGTGTCCTGACAATGAGCTCGGCCTTCGGCCCACCTCCTTCTAGCCCTGTCCTGACAGACAGGTGAGCCCCACAGACATCTAAGAAATTTTCTTAATCTCCCTTGAACTACCACAAACCTCACCAGAGGCTCCTTAGCTCTTCCCTGGTTCCAAGCCCCTGGAAAAACTTGCATTTGGCCATGACCACAGTCAGAGGTCAGTAAGGTGCCTATGAAGGCCAACAGTGGCTGTTTTATCCAGCAGAGCCATGCCCTCAAGAGCCATACAGGTCCAGTGCACATCACGTTGCCTGAGCCAGGCAAGTGTAAGCTTCAAGTGATTTCACCTCAAGTGACTCAGCTTCCCAAAGGCCCACCGCAGATAACATAGAAAAGCTGACTAGTAGAAGCCATGTGTCTGCCGCATTATATTCAAGGTGCTATAACCCGCTACCCACAATAGAAAAGCTATTGCCTACGAGGCCACAAAGGCCTTCCTTGGTTTCCAGTGTGCTGTTGTTGCTCCCAGCCAGAGAGAGGACTTTTCAGTCCTGAAGTGATGGCCAGGGTAGTTCCTGCTGCAGTGAGTTCCAAGAACTGGTATAGGTGGAAGAGGCCTGAGCCTGATGCTGCCCAATTCAGGCAGCTGGTTGTGGCACAGGCCAAACTGCCTCGGATTCCCCCAGTGCTATTAAGTGCAAAGGTTCAAGGTGGTGAGCAGGTTGTGGAAAAGGTCCGGAGAGAGCCCAGAGCAGCTGAAAAGTCTGAAGGCAGGTGGGCCAGTCGGTTGTGGAAAGGTCCAGCAGCTCCAGGAGGGGCGGGTCCTCCAGAATTTCATTAGCCAGATTCCAGAGGACACTGTGAAAAAGCAGCAGCACCCACAGTCCCAGGGGCAGTGGAGATGCCAAGTGGTAAATGGCTGAAGTTACTGTGGCTCAGCAGGTGGAAGCTCCCACAGTCCGCTAGACTGCTGTCACATTGCACAGAAAGGCTAATCCCGCCAGCATGGTATGGTGGTCACTGTG
The DNA here is from genome assembly GCF_950005125.1 of Chionomys nivalis. Lineage (NCBI taxonomy): Eukaryota > Metazoa > Chordata > Mammalia > Rodentia > Cricetidae > Chionomys > Chionomys nivalis. The sequence continues at coordinate 82,119,774 of NC_080092.1, forward strand.
AGCAAAGAGCAGCTGCACCTGGCCCATCTTCGTCCACTGAGAGATCCATCTGAAGATGGCATTGGGGAACAGACGATGCTGAGACCCTCACATTTCAATTCCTCCTGGAGAAGTGTGGTAATGTCAGGGAAGAAAAACAACCATCTAAGGACTCCTCACCATTTTCTGGGTCTCCAACATGGGCTCAATAATACCCATGTGCCATCCTCAATAGTTTTAACTTACTCAGATTGATGGCAAGATGCATTTTAAGCTTGGCATAGTGACTCATGCCTACAATCCCACCACTTGGGAGCTTGAAGCAGAAGAATCTCCATGAGTTGGTAGAGTGACTGTCTCTCAGGCACAAGCCGAGTTCAAACCCAATACTACATAAATTGAACATGACGGTGTAAGCCTGTAATCCCAACCCTTGAGAGGTAGAAGCATGAGCTCAGAAGGTCAAGATTATTTTGCAACACGTGTGGAGTTCAAGGCCAGCTGAGCTACAGGATACCCTGTCTTTCAAAAATCAATCTCAGAGTCTGGTGGTGCACACATTTAATCCCAGCACTTGGAAGACAGAAGCAGGTAGATCTCTGTGAGCTCAATGCCAGCCTGGTTACAGAGCATGTTCCAGAACATCCAGGGCTATTACACAGAGAAACACTGTCTCAAAAAAAAAAAAAAAAAAAAAAAAAAAAAAAAAAAACCACAAAACAAAGGCCAAAGGTGGACATGGTGATTCACAGTTGTTTCCCACTACTAGGAAGGCTGAAGCAGCAGGGTTATCCTGAGTTTGAGGTCAGCATGTCCTAATGAGTTCCAGGCTGGCCAAGGCTATAATGTAAGAGACGATCTTAAAAAACAAAAACAAGAGGCTGGAGAGATGGCTCAGAGGTTAGGAGCAACTGGCTACTCTTCCAGAGGTACTGAATTCAATTCCCAGCAACTACATGGTGGCTCACAGCTATCTGTAATGAGATATGGTGCCCTCTTCTGGCGTGAAAGCATACAATGCAGAACACTGGATGCAGAATAAACAAACAACAACAACAAAAAAACGAAGGCTGGATGTGGTGGCATTCTTCTAATTCCAGCACTAGGGAGACAGAGACAGAGGCAGGACATCTGTGAGTCTGAGACTAGCCACGGCTACATGAAGATATACACACACACACACAATCTCCAAACTGCTCATAAATGTCGACTGTAAGATGCCAGCAAATGCGCAGCACACCACTGACTCAGTAATGGGCTCTGTGGCTAGGGAAGGAGGGCAGCTGGTAAGTTCGACAATCAAGTAGGCTGCATCCTCAGAAATGACTCCAGAAAATGGATCTGTATGGCAAAAGATACAGTAAGTCTTAGTATTTTGAGGCGACAAGTGAAAAAATACTTTCTTTTTTAATGTTGCTGTATAAGACTCCATGTAAGGCTTCGTTAAGAGTTTAGTTTACAACATGCTCAGCAGCCTACATATTCCTTCATCTATAAGGCACTTCATGTTATTATTGATCATTACATGAAATTCCCAAAGTTTAGGCAGCACTCGGAATTTGATTTCAACTTCCATATTCTCTCTCTGGTTTTTCTTTGTAGCTCTGGCTGTCCTGAAACTCATTCTATAGACAAGTCTCACACTCCTCTAATGCTGGGATTAAAGGCTGTGCCTCCACCGACCTGGCTGATTTCAAGTTTCTTTGGGGTGGGGACACACTGATGCCAGTGCCCTTGAGCAGATTAGAGAAGGTGCACCCATCAGGTAACTAACCACCCTTCAGGTGACCAATTCCTACACTTGCTCCCGCCTCTGTGCCAGCCCTCACTCCATCCAACTAGCTCTCTTCATTACACTCCAGCATCCTCGGCACACAGATGAAATGGACAGTGATCCCTATATATTTTTTCTTTAAAAACAAGACCTCACAATGTAGCCCTGGCTGGCCTCAGACTCAGATATCCTCCTGCCTCTACCTCCCTAGTGCTGGAATTATGAGAGGGTACTGCCACAGTATCCTCAATGCCACTTCTTCCTTACCAAGGAAGTTGTATACCAAGGAAGACAATGGACTAGTTGTGTACAAATGAAAAGCCAGTATGCGGTAGGGTAACCATTTTTTTAAAGTGCTGTGTGCATGGGCATGCATGCCCAGCACTGTGAGTCAGAGGACAGCTTCATGGAGCTGTTTCTCTTTCCACCTTTGCACGGGTTCCAGGGCTCAAACTTCGAGATGTTAGATTTGCATGCAACAAGCACCTTATCTGCAGAGCCATTTTGCCAACCCCAAGAACAGATTTTGAAACATGCATTCTTAGCTTCAACAGTATTAGGGAGGGGATTGGTCAGATAGCTAAGCAGGTGAAGGCTCTTGCCACTAAGCCCGACAACCTGAATTTGATCCTTGGTACACACTTGTTCCCTAACCTCCACATTTGCACAATGGCAGGTTCACACCTACAACCACAAATATAAATTTTAACAGATTATTTTAAAGTGTTATGGAGCAGTCAGCAATATGTCTCAGAACATAACCCAATGACCTGAGTTCTAGTCCCAAGATCCACGTTATGGAAAGAGAACCAATTCTTTTTTGTTGTTAGTTTTTGTTTTTTCCAGACAAGGTTTCTCTGTGTAATTCTGCAGCCTGTCCTAGCATTCACTCTGTAGACCAGCCTGGCCTCAAACTCACAAAGAGTTTGCCTCTGTCTCCCAGGTGCTGGGATTAAAGATGTGTGCCAACACCACCTGGCCGAGAACCAATTCTTGTAAACTGTCCTCTAATCTCCATATTTGCCACCACACACACAGAAGCAAGCAGTGTACACCAGCACACAGGCACACACACATACACAAAATGAAAACAAGATTTCTAAGTGTCAATGAGAGACTGGCAAGATGGCTAGGTGGTTAAGGACACTTGCTCCCTTCTCTTTCAAGGTCCAAGTTGGTTCTCAGCACCCACAGAGTGGCTCACCGTAACACTTGTGATTCCCCTCCAGCTCCAGGGGATCTGCCACCATCTTCAGGCCTCATTGGGCAGAAACTCACGCACTCTCAAAAATCTTAAAATTTAAAGCATCAAGGAGACTTTGTCCTCGATCACAGGTCCCAAGGGTGGTGCCACTGAACTAAGAGTCAATGTTGGAGCAAGTTCCCAACATTAACCAATCAGATGCCTGGACTCAAACAGCACAGATTTAGTATCAACCCCCATAGTATGGCTGTCCGATACTGGCCACTAAATAGCAGTGATACCAACATGTGTGTAATGAGAGACAATGAGATACTGGTGCCAAGGTCCATGTGGGGAGGAAAGAAATGTCCCAAGGCCAAGGAGACATGATGAAGCTGGCTGTACATACTTCATCAAAGATCACATTCTTGGGTAGGTCAGCATCTTTTCAACCTACAAGGCAACTACTCTTCCATCTCCTCTGGAATCCTTCCCTAACCTGGCAAATAAGCAGTGCAAAGGATGTCAGTTTGGAGCTTCATAGTCCATTAGGGGCCCATGACCCTAACCAGGGTTTTGGGACTGCTCAGGTCTGCCATCACAGGCATTCGGGGCACTGTACACAAGTCACTGACCTAGACGAAAAACAAGCATTTTTCAGCTAATAACCAAATTCTTTGCACAGGGCCTTCATAAAGAACTCCATGAGGGATGAGGGCAGGCGTCGTCTGCCAACGCATCACTTAGTAGCCTCACTTCAAATGCCCTTCACAGAGTAGGAGATGGGTTACCAGTTACAAGTGCTCACTTCAAAAAGGCGGAGTCAGGCAGGGGCCATGTAGCTACCGAAGGAGAAAGATGCCAGAAACTTACTGGTAAGCCACAGCCTTGGGGGTGATACACAGATTGAAAGAAATGGGTTAAGAGCTAGCTAGGAATACACATAAACCATTAGCCAAACAGTGTTTTAATCAATATAGGTTTTGTGATTATTCGGGTCTGAGCAGCCAGGAAACGAAAGTACAGTCTCCGTTTACAGGTATACCCTTCTTTTTCACTACCCTCCCATTTTTTTGTAATAGGGTCTCACCATATATCCCAGGATGGCCCTGAACTCAAGATCTTGTCTCAGCCTGTTAAGTGTTGGGTTAAGGGCACATCACCATACTGGGTTCTGAATGGAAGTCATTTAAACATTCCAGGACTATCTGATGCATCTTCTATGCGTCTGACACTTAAATACCCTACTAACTATGCCAATTCTAGATGGGTATTTTCCATGTTCAAAATTGGGGAAATAGTTCTGAGCAGATGATACGTCTCTCCAATTAAAAAGAAACAAAAGGCTAGGCAGTGGTGAGGCACACCTTTAATCCCAACACTCGAGGCAGAAGCAGGTGGATCTCAGGGAGTCCGAGGCCAGTCCGATCTACAGAGTTCCAGGACAACTTAAAAAAAATAGGAACAAGAGAAAAGAGTAAGGACTTGAACTCAACAGCGACAAGGTCTCTTCTCTAAAGTCTACAATTCTGTGTGAATTAAATTTGGCCATCAGCAAGCGAGGAATGGGTTTTCTTTTCAGCTGCTCTATCAAGCCGCTTATAATGAATGACTGCTGTATGAATACTATTCTCTCTCTCCTCTCTCCCCCTCTCTCTCTCCCCCCTTACCCCCCCCTCTCGGTTCCTCCCCCTTTAAAACGTGTGTGTGCTCATGGGCGTGTCCACCACAGAATGCATATGGAGGCCAGAAGACAACTTGTGGAGTCAGTCTCCTTCCCTTTTTCTGTGGGTTCCGGGAATCCAATCTGGCTCATCAGGCTTGTGCACCAAGTGCCCTTACCTGTTAAGTCACCTCCCCAGTCTGGACCCCTCCTATAGCACACTGTACTTGCACTGTATTGCACTGTACTTCTGCAGGAGTTCTCAGTGGTAAGAGTGGGTAAAGAGAAAAGCAGCCATCTAAAGAGAGGCTGAACTCAGCAGGCATACTCCTCTACATTTCAGACCCTTCATTTGGGGGCACTAAAGTACACACAAACATGAGTGATGGTTAAAAAAATTTGGGTTTTATTGTTTTTGCTAAACAATACTAAAAAAAAAAAAAGGTTTTTTTTTTCCATTTTGAAGGCAGGGCTTGAATTATTTAATTTTGATCCATTTATTTAATTAAAAAAAAAAGGGAAAAGAGATCATGGCCAAAAAATAATTAGCCCCACCCTACCCCCAAAGCTCTAGCCAGTCACATGAGCATCACCCATGTCCCACTCAGTGCCTGATATTCAGGTGGTAGCACTCTGCCCCATGAGGCTACCTTGGAGGTGCAGGGGCATCAAGTACCAGTTTTGGCTCTCAGCAGGTTAGTCAAACCAGGCAAACTGGTGGGCTAAAGTCCAGAAATTCTTTCAAGGTTTTCTGCTCATTGGCTAAGCACATACAAACTGTCATTAGCTTGTAAGATTTCAGGGGGTAGGAGGGGGCCGAAGAGCAGGAGGATGGTAGAAGAGAAACTAGAGATTATTCAAGCTTTTCCTGGGCTAGAGGCTCTGGACATAGACTTAAGAAAGGTCGGGGTAGATCGAGTCCAGGTTTCATAGAAGAGAAAATCAGCCCGGAGGAGAAGAGCTGAGATGTGCCATGCAAGCCAGTTCTTCCTGCAGAGGCACAGGGGAGGGGCGCTGACTCCCAAGTGGAGACTGCTGAGAGTTCGTCTAGTACCATGAAGACAAAGGCAGAGGGAGTCCTGAGGTTGGGACCAAATGTGAGACAGGTACATACAGTTAAAGACCAGAAAGCCATCAGGACCCTCAAGGCCAATCCCATCTGCACACTGGCTCTGCAGGGCTGCAGGAGGTCCTCGCTGTGAACTAAGTCAAGTTAATCGGCGGACTCTGAGTGGTAGAAAAGACAACACATTTTTGTTTTCAGAGGGATGAGGTGGGAAGAGTGGCCATGATCTAGTAAAAAGAGACCTGCAAGAAGCAGAAAATACTTAGAGAACATTTTAATATATATTTCCATATATATATTTAAAGTTAAGAAAAATAAAACTAATTCAAGCCATGCCCTGTGCAAAAAAAAAAGGAAAAAAAAAAGTCAAGAAAAAAATGAAAAATTTCAAGTGAGACCTCTGTCTTCTGCTCCGGTCTCAGCTTCAGAATCACAGTCAGCTTGTTACTTTTATTTTGGAAGAAAAGATGTAAAAGTTTCTTTCAATCATTCAGAAGGCAAGTATATCCACTTATAAAAACAGAATGGCAGAAACAGACTAGGAAAGGAAAGTCACAGGGGAAGGACAGAGTGAAAAGGAATTTGCAAAAATAAAACTAACAAGATGACTGTTCCAGAAGGGGCTGTGAAAAGGACATGGTGGGCCGAAGTCTGTTAGTCAAGTAATGATTCAACTTTTAAATTATTCTCTTGTTCTTTTTTTGTTGGGTGTTTGTTCAAGTCTAGGTTTTCTGAAACACTGACTCTTTAGTAAGAGTCAGCAGGAAATATAGGATCCCTTCCCTCCCCCGGCCTGCCTCCGCTGAAGCCACCACCACCATCTCTGTGGCTGGATGCTGGAAGAGTCCTCCATGTCTGTGGACTCAGGATGACAGAGCAGCCTCCTTCTGTGGTTGTTGGGCTTGTGAACGCTGCAGTATCTTTTGGCTTTCCACATCTCTAAAATGTTTTTCAACCTGCAAGAGATCGAGCACCCAAGTCAGAAATGGAGATAGAGCAAGGTCTCCTCCTCATACAATCTAAGCCAGCTTAATATGCCCAGGCCTGACTATCTGCTCCATGGACCATGCAGTCAGCTTTGGCCTTGCTACTATCTAGCAGCCTCCTCACCTACAAGGTAGGCTGGCAGGAGCCTCTAATTTCACCACATTGTGGCAGCTGAGCTAAAACTGGCTTAAGATTGTAGCTATACAATCTTATACATTAGGGGTTATTATTACCAACAAAATTCCTCTTTTCTAACAATGTATTATTTTTTTCTTATATTTTTCTTTTTTTATTTTTTGGTTTTCCAAGACAGGGTTTCTCTGTAGCTTTGGAGCCTGTCCTGGAACTCACTCTTGTAGACCAGGCTGGCCTCGAACTCACAGAGATCCACTTGCCTCTGCCTCCCAAGTGCTATGATTAATGGTGTGAGCCACCACCACCCAGCTAAATTTTTGCTTTTTCTACAACTGTTATACCCTAGAAAATAAGATACAACGTACAGTTCTTTTAGTTTGTTTTGTTTTTTGAGACAGGGTTTTTCGGTATTGCCCTGGGTATACTGGAACTCGCTCTGTAGACTAAGATCTGCTGCCTCAGCCTCCCCAGTGCTTGGATTAAAGTTGTGCAGCACCACTGCCCAGCAGACCTACAGTAAAGAACTTGCCTAGTGCCAGGCGATGGTGATGCATGCCTTAAATCCCAGCACTTGGGAGGCAGAGACAGGTGATCTCTGTGAGTTCAAGGCCAGATGGTCTACAGAGCGAGCTCTAGGACAGCCAGGGAACACAGAGAAACCCTACCTCAAAAAACCAAAACAAAACCCAGTTGGAGCTAAGAGGAACAGCTCTGAACCTATCCCGCTGAACGATCTAATTCCGCAGTCATGTGGTGAAGACACAGGGCTGACTGCTCACTCTATCCCAGACCACCAACGTTCCTATCCTCACATTGCTCGCGACACAGCAGCAGAGGCTGGTGAACGGGGCACAGGCAGGACTACTAGGAGACACCATGACTGCAGGAGCACAAGTGCCCTGCTCTGATGAGGGAGGACAAAGGTCAAGGAAGCTCCCCTCCAAGTTTCACAGATCCTTTACTTACTATTTTTCGTACATGGCTCAGTGCACTCCCCTCTTTGCCTTTACAATTTTCCACTTGATATGGGGGTGTAATAACAACTTCTTCCATGACTACGATGTTTTTTTCTTGCCATTTACAGTCTTTAATGCTGGAAGGAGAAGAATATAGGTGAATGTGACATCCTGGGGACATCCCATACCTCCCATCTAGGGAAGAAGTAACTTTAGAGCCGGGCATGGTGGTGCACACCTTTAATCCCAGCACTCAGGAAGTAGAGGCAGGCAGATCTCTGAGTTCGAGGTCAGCCCAGTCTATAGAGCAAGTTCCAGGATAGCCAGGGCTACCCTGTCTTTAAAAAAAAAAAAAAAAAAGTTTAAAAAAAAAAAAGCCAAAACAAAACAAAACAAAAAACTAGGCTGACCCCAAGTCCCCAGCTCACTAGTCAGCCAGAAAGAGGAGCTAACAAACACCCTCAGGCATCACTGGACAGGAAAGCAATGACACTAATGCACTATTTCATAGGGAGAGTCAAGTCTCAACCATCAGGGGCCTGGAGAACCATAAAACATTTGGTGGCAGCCTCAGAAGTTCAAGCCAAATTACAAAAGAAAAAAATCAGACCAAGGCTGCTAGACCTGACTTAGTGGCCTGGAACAGAGGCTTGGCAACTGCTTTCTATCCAGGGTCAGATCATGAACAGCTATGGAACTCTGCCAACACATGACACATATACAAGGGGCAGACCTACCCACTCCTGGCCTAGGGAGAAATACTATTTCTAGAAATACAGTGATCTGTACTTTGCTTCCACCCAGCCCCTGCCCTCAACCATGCAAACTGTGTTCCAACTGGCCCCACTCAATTACCAGACAGCCAGACACCTGTCAGACCAGGAAACTCCATCTGAGTTCCCACATGGGGAATCCCAGGGCAGCTGATACTAAGAGAGTTCCTTCTCATACCTGGAAATGCGCAGACACCCGGCCCCAGACAGCTCTGCTGCCAGCTGCCATCTGTGCACCAGACCCTGGGTGGCTAAACAAGGTAACAGAAGGCAGCAGGGGGGTTGAGGTGGGTGTCAAATGTTCCAGGTTTTCAGCAGTTAGGGAAGCTAGTACAGAGTCTGACTTCTGCTGTGACAATATGTGTTTCAGGAGTAGGTAAGGAGGTGGCCTTCTGTTCTTCCTAACTCCCTGTGTTTGTCCCAAGGCACAACTAGGCAAAGGAATAAGACTTCCCTTCTTCCCTTAATAAAACCACAAGCTTTTAGAGGAAGGGACAGCAATAACAACAACAAACAAGAAGCTAATCATGAGCTCTAAATTATGGGCTACTATCACTAGAGACCCTTACAAGACAATCCAATCCCAAACAAACTTTTATAGACACACTGAAGTGACTCAGTTGTGATCACACTATTCCACTGTGCAAAGGAGTTCCAAGTGCCACATCTCCGGATGCCAGTGTGCTGCATCCTTGGTACATTTTCAGGAAGATGACCACCTAGAAGCCTTTCATCAGACAAACAGCCAGTATCAGCTCTAGGAAAAGGAACCCCTATGCTCCCACAACTCACGTCTTGTGAATGGTCTGGAAGAGCTGCTGGCCCTCCAGGGAAACGCCAGCGCTGATTGCATAGGCCTGGCTCAGCTTCTCCTCCTTCTCCGTCCGTGCTTTGCTGGCAAGCTAGGGTGAGGGAGAGGAAAAAAGGACTCAGAAAAGCATTCACCTTCATTCTTCCCAACTCAGGGAAGCAAGTCAGAAAAGACTGCTCTGGAGTCAGTTCGATTAGGAATCCAATTAAGCAAACAAACAAAAACACCAAATATAGGATTAAATAGTTATTATTTGCAATTCCTGGCAAACAACCTCTTTTCTGTTTTTCCTGAGGGCCTCCAATGTGCCAGACACGCACCGTGCTACCTAAGAGATTCAGCCTGAAGGAAACATGAAAACATATCACAAACCTACAAACAGAAGACAAGTCCAGCGAAATGGTGACATGCAGTATTCAGGGGTAGGGAACGGCTGTGGGAAATGGTGCTTGGAGATAAACCAATGCACACACTTCTACTTAGAGAAAGTATACACTCACCCACTGTTGTGCCTCAGATGTAGAGACGAACGTGCACTTTCACAGACCAAGGCTGAGGCACAGCTCTTGGCAACAAGGCTCAGCCTGGCTAGCATCATAGGTTCATCTAACAGCCAAGCCTAAAGTAAACTTAATCTATTGTAATCTGAGCCGAAGGCAGCCCTGCCCCACTCCACCCTGCAAAAAAGGAGTGGTCTGAATTTTGCCTAAAGCCTGCTCCTTCACTGCTCCCTGGTGGATCAATCACAAACTGATCAAAGGAAATTCTGGTAAAATCTGATAGTCTACTAAAATGTTAGGAATCCTTCTGGCAAGGGTAGGTACCCTGTCAGCCTATATTGTTCCACCCTACACTATTGCTCGCTAGAAAAATTTTGAGTGTGAGACAAAACAAATGTGTAATACAAGGCGGTTAAGAAAAATAGGCAAATAATGCACCTGAAAAGAGAATGGTCTAAAGATCTTCCGGTTCCATAAACACAAACAGTTCGGACATAGAATAGAAACATAATGAAGCTGCAGCACACTAAATACACACAGTAATAATACTTAAGGGACACACAGGGGCTAGCCCACACATACTGTCATTTTAACCTCTCCAGATAAAAGCAGAAAGCATGACAAACCTCTCCTCTGCTTTGAAGCCAGAGCTCACCTGGTCTTCAGATATGGACATATACAAAAACAACAGCAATGTATTACTAATCTTGCAGGCCTGGCTGCTATTCTGGCCCCATCAGGCTACAGCTTCACAGAGGAATCAATGCACTCTAAGCAAGGCAATCCCATCTGAAGTGAGAAAGTCTCGGCACTTGGAAACACTGAGTTTCTATGGAAAGAGAACGGCTGGTGTGTATTTTAAGCAACAAGCAACGCTTTTTCAGGAACCAAGAAAACCCTGGTAACCAACCATGAGGGGTTTCCTTGAGTCTAGTTTTCCAATGTCTCAGAAAATGAAATCTCCAAGGAAAGAAGGATAAACCGAGAAAGTGGCACCACTGGGAGTTGCTGGTGGCCAGGCAAGAGCTCCTTCACTGAGCTATGCTTCACCTCCTGGACAATGGACTCAACTACTCTACCCTATAGTACCTGCAATTAAGCTTTAGATACCAGTCATCAGTTTATATGTTGTGTTTTCATGGCAATCTGAAAGAGAATTTGCCTTCATCAGAAAGTGGTACAATGGACTCAGTTTCTCCCACAATGTCCCAAACAAGGCTGAAGCTGCAGCTCTCTTGGTACAGTGCTTGCCAAGCAAATAAGAAGCAGTGGGTTTGATCCCAGCACTGCAGACACCAGGAAGTGGTGACAAAGGCCTGTAATGATTGGAGAATTAGAAGCTCAAGATCATTCTCAGCCATATAGCAAGTTCCAGGGTACCCTGGGGTATGTATGTGAGATCTTCTCTCAAAATGACCCAACCAACCTAGGCATGGTGGTACACGCCTTCAGTCCCAGCACTCAGGAGGCAGAGACAGGCAGTTCTCTGTGAATTTGAGGCTAGCCTGGTCTATAGAAGTTCCAGGACAACCAGGCTATAGAGAGAATCCCTGTCTAGAAAAAATAATAATACCCAAACCAAAATAAATTGTTCGTTTCCTGGGCTAGAGAGATGGCTCAGCAGTTCCAGGACAGCCAGAGCTACAAAGAGAAACCCTGTCTGTGGGGGAGGGGGGGGAAGAGCAAGAGAATGTTCCCCAAAAAAACAATCAACATGTGTCTCCTCGCCTCAAAACTGTGAGTCGGAAAAGGAAAAGCCTTGATCTTGCTTTTTATCAGGAATAAATTCACACAGAACATGGACCAGTCTTCTGTAAAGCAAATAACCATCACTCTCTCACCTTTACTGTTTACAACAAATCTGCATATGCCTATGCTATTGTCAACTGACAATATGCTCCAGTTATTCCAAATTAGCAAGCTGAAGGTTCTTTAAAAATATATTTTTTTAAAACTATTATTTATTTATTTATTTATTATGTTATAGCATTCCTTCCATGCGTGCCCGCATGCCTGAAGGAGGCACCAGGTCTCATTATAAATGGCTGCGAGCCACCATGTGATTGCTGGGAATTGAACTCAGGACCTCTGGAAGAGCAGCTAGTGCTCTTAACCTCTGAGCCATCTCTCCAGCCCCAGTTAATGAATTTTTAAATGTACTAAAACCTTATCAAGCCCAAGAGAGGTACTTGGTGCCTTTGCCACTGGGGATAACTCATTAGTTCTCTCTGGTCTTCAGTCAAGAACCTTCAATTTGGGGCTGGAGAAATGGTTCAGAGGTTGGGAGCACTGGTTTCCAGGGGTCCATTAACTACCATCACCTATCTACCCTAGCTTAGTATCTATGCTAGCTGCTAGCTTTGCTACAAATCAAAACAAGCACTAACCAGTCAGCACCTCGAAAAATAAGCACTCAAGTATAAGAGCGCACTACATTCAGGCAAATCCACAAGTACAAGTCACTAATAGAAGGAGGCTTAACTGAAATGATGGACCTGACAACCTGCACGAGCTCGCCCCCCTTTCACTGTGTATTATTCCCACTGAAACAAGTTAACTTCTACAAACCAGAGCTTCCTTCTGAGGCCACTTTATAAATACCATCTAGATGTGGGCAAAGAAAGAAAACCACATGAATGTGATAACCAAACAAACCACATCGAGAGTAAGTGGCTCTGAGCTGGCAAGATAGTTCAGTGGGTAAAAGTGCTTGCTGCCAACCTCAGTGACCTGAGTTCAATCCCCAGAATGTACAAGGTGGAAGGAGAACCAGCTCCTGCAAACTGTCCTGACTTTCATTTGCATGCACATGTGCACCCACATACATACAAAACATGTAAAAATTAAAATATTTATATTAAGTATCTCCTAGCCAAGTGATTTAATGAATATGAGAACACAGAGCCCCTTGTGTACTCAGTGACATGTAGGGGAAAAGAAGACGCTAAGAAAACCCAAGCAATACATACTTCATTTTGTTGCCAGCTGAGCCATCTTATTTCCATAACCCGAGAAAGCACAGGTGCTGTGGGGACTGCAGAGGGATTCCTACTGCAAACATCTAACAGACTGCGACAGCTGAGAGGACAAGCAGAGTCCAGGGAGAAACCTGCCGGTGTGACCTACTGACTTCACCATGCCACTCTCAGGTTGCCTTCCCTCTGTGTTTGGGTCTGTATTTGCAGCTGCCCTTGCAGAGGGGTTAGGAAGCAATGCAGCTGTTGTCTGAAACGGCTGGTGCTGCCTGCAAGCCTGGTGGGGACAAAGTGCAGACCAGAGTAGCTAAAAACAATGATCATCCTAAGAAACCTTATTCCTGGCTCTTTCAGAGCTGAAGCATGCTCTTAGGACTCCCTTCCCCCTTTAAATTTAACTGGGTTTGTTTTGTTTGCTTTGTTTAAGACAGGGTTTCTCTGTGTAACAGAGCCTTGGCTATCCTGGAACTTGTCTTGTAGACCAAGTTGGCCTTGAACTCACAGAAATCTGCCTGCTTCTGCCTCCTGAGTGCTGGGATTAAAGGCATGTGCCACTGCCTGGCTAAATTTAACTGATTTTTATGTGTATGGGTGTTTTGCCTGCATGTAGGTTTGTACACAAGAAACAGGCCTAGTGCTCAGGGACCAGAAAGGGGTGTCAGATCCCCTGAGATTGGAGTTACAGACAACTGTGAACTGTCATACAGGTACTGGGAATTGAACCTAGGTCCTCTTGTTGACCACTGAGCCATAGCTCCAGCCCCTTGGAAGCCTTTATGATGCAGGGTTTCAGTACACGTAACTCAGGCTGGCCGAGAACTTGCAAGCCTCCTTCTTGATTCTGAGTGATAGGATTACAGACTTGTGCTACTAAACCCACTGGAAAATTCTTATTCTTCGCTAGCACCAAGCAAGCTCTCAAAAAGATGCCTTCCAAATGTCAATATTTCCACATCTGTTTCCTAGCTCAAAGTTCCACAGATACTACTCTGGGCCAGGTGCATATACCTGTGCACCCCCAGTTTCATGGGAGGAAGGCTAAAGTGGTATTCCTTGAGCCTAGGAGTTCAAGGCCAGGTTGGCCAACATGGCAATTATTTAAAACGTGTGCAAACAATCAAGAGGGAGGGAGGGAATAAAGAAAGGAGGGAGAGGAGAAAAAGATCGTCATTCAACCCTGGACAGCTGGAAACAAAAATAAAGTTCCCTAATGTGAAGTTGTGTCCTAGAATACATAATGCTGAATCAAATGGGAATGGTAGAGCCAAAAATGCCTGGCAGTGAAAACTAAAATTCTAAGATCTAATTTTGAATGAAAATTTATGCCAGGCTATGCGCCAAGACAAAATTAAACACTTAATACTCAAATAACCCTATGAGATAGAGACTAAAACTAATGCTATTTGATAGATGAAGAAGCTAAGGTACAGGTGACAAGAAAATCGCCCCAAATTACCAAGTCCTAGGTGGTAGGGTCTAGATTTGAACCTGGGCAGGCTGGTTCCAGAACGTTCCATTTTTACCAGTGCTGGAGATGAACTCAGGGCTTCACACATGCTGGTAAAGTGTTCTACCAATGACAAACTCCCAGCCCCCGAGCAAGTGCTCTTGACCACTGTACTCTAGCTCCTGGTGTCAGCAGCAAGAGTGAACTCTAGGGCTGGTGAGACAGGGCTCAGTGGGTAGAAGCACTTGTTTGTCACCATGCTGGACGATCTCTGTGGAAGAGAGCAACTCCCTTAAGTTGTCCTCTGACTTCCACGTAAGCACTGTGTGCCATGGGAGTGCTCCAAATACACACATACAATCAAATAGACACAAATTTACTTTAAAGAGTAAATATGAAATCTAGACTAAATTTTAAAACAGAAAAAAGAAAAAGAGTTGTCTAACCATGCTTGCAACCCCAGCACTTAGGAACCTAAACCAGCTTGGCTACACAGAGTAAGGTCCTTCCTGTCTAAAAAACAAACAAAAGAGAGTGAAATCCAAGGCTGGCTAGAGTTGCAATCTCTAGAATCAACATGGTGGAACAGAAAACTGACTCCTTTCACCTCCACACATGCACATACAACTCTGAAAATAAGTTCTTAAAATGCAAAGTTTTAAGTCTAAATTACTGTTGAAAATAGTTATAAATTTGAATACATAGATATCTAGGTACCAGCAGTATGCTAAGAGAGAAAGAGTGCTTGCTCTGAGAACCTGGTGACCTGAGCTTGATCCCTGGAATCTGAGACGGAGGGAACTACCCCAAAGCTGTATTCTGAGCTCTACATCTACAATCACATACACAAGACATCACGTACACATTAATAAAAAGACAATAGCCGGGCGGTGGTGGCGCACGCCTTTAATCCCAGCACTTGGGAGGCAGAGGTAGGCAGATCTCTGTGAGTTCGAGACCAGCCTGGTCTACAAGAGCTAGTTCCAGGACAGGCTCCAAAGCCACAGAGAAACCCTGTCTCGAAAAACCAAAAATAAATAAATAAATAAATAAATAAATAAATAAATAAATAAATAAATAAATAAAAAATAAAAAACAAATAAAAAGACAATATTCCAGCCGGGCGGTGGTGGTGCACACCTTTAATTCCAGCACTTGGGAAGCAAAGGCAGGCGGATCTCTGAGTCTGAGGCCAGCCTGGTCTACAGAGTGAGTTCTAGGACAATCAGGGCTGTTACACAGAGAATCCCTGTCTCAAAAAGACAAACAAACAACAACAACAAAATGTGTCTATAACCCTCTGAGCTGAACTACAGGCAACTAACAGATTCTGAGGAGAAACAGGAAAACTGCCTTCAGTTTATAGCAAACGATAAACTCACCAGGCTCGAGCAACAGTACCAAATCCTTGACTGCCAAATGTCTTAGTTAAAATCAAAGGGTCATAAAGCCACACGACTGCAGGAAACACACCTATATGTGCGCATTCATGTGTGTTCTGAGGGGCTTCGATAACAGAACAAGAAGAAGGTAGAAGATTGGGGTGAGAACAGAATACTGTATACATAAATGAAAATGTCAAAGAACAAATAAATAAAACAATAAAGAATTTTACAGACCAACATGATGTCAAGAAAAGCCCTATAGGGGGCTGGAGAGATGGCTCAGCAGTTAAGAGCATTGCCTGCTCTTCCAAAGATCCTGAGTTCAATTCCCAGCAACCACATGGTGGCTCACAACCATCTGTAATGAGATCTGATGTCCTCTTCTGGTGTGCAGGCATACATGCAGGCAGAACACTGTATACTTAATTTAAAAAAAAAAAAATCTTTAAAAAAAGTTTCCGCCGGGCGGTGGTGGCGCACGCCTTTAATCCCAGCACTGGGGAGGCAGAGGCAGGCAGATCTCTGGGAGTTCGAGACCAGCCTGGTCTACACGAGCTAGTTCCGGGACAGGCACCAAAGCTACAGAGAAACCCTGTCTCGAAAAACCAAAAAGTTTTCAGGGGGTGCTGGAGAGATGGCTCAGCAGTTAAGAGCATTGCCTGCTCTTCCAAAGAACCTGAGTTCAATTCCCAGCAACCACATGGTGGCTCACAACCATCTGTAATGAGGTCTGGTGCCCTCTTCTGGCCTTCAGGCATGCATGCAGACAGAATATTGTATACACAATAAGTAAATAAATATTAAAAAAAAAGAAAGAAAGAAAAGTCCTATAGCTGGGCAGTAGTGGCGCACGCCTTTAATCCCAACATTCGGGAGGCAGAGGTAGGCGGATCTCTGGTCTACAAGAGCTAAGTTCCAGGACAGGCTCTAAAACAACAGCGAAACCCTGTCTAAAAAAAAAAAAAAGCCCTATAAACATAGCAATCCACTTACAAAAGGTAATGAATAAAAGGGGAGGTGTTCTTGTGAGATCTAGTTGCCTCCACACCCCTCTTTTCTGCAGCCTAGGAGGACTGCCATGACTCCCAAGCCAGTCGAAGACCTTGTTAAAACCGAGTAAGGCTGCTGACAACACTCTTGGCTCTGTTCAACCCGTTCCCTCTGCAATGCACTCAATAACCTTTCTTTTAAGTGAACAAAATATATGTGATCTCCTTCAGCATTCAAAGAATACAGATTTTATGATAGAAAGCCATTTATTTTGGCTGATAAGAATAGGTATATCTGCTGGGCAGTGATGGTGCAAGCCTTTAATCCCAGCACTTAGGAAGCAGAGGGAAGCGAATCTCCGTGAGTTCAAGACCAGCCTGGTCCATAGAGTTAGTTGACACAGAGAAACCCTGTCTCAGAAAAAAAAAAAAAAAAAAAAAAAAAAAAAAAAAAAAAAAAAAAAAAAGGTATGTCACTCAGAACCACCATTTCTTGAAGTTCCAGGACTAGAGCAAGGCAAGTCCAAGGGAAGCCTTGTGAACTTAACACTAAGATATAGTAAATGTTTCACTGTAATGAAAAACACTACAAATCCAAGTTGTTGGGATACTGTAAAATCCACAGACTGCAATCACAGTATAGGTAACCAGATTTCAGTCAATCAATACATATTACAGGCAGAATTTTATCTTTAACTAGTTTAAAACACCATGTTGGCAAAGCCAACCGCTTTTATCATATGCAATCATATCATAAAATATTGTTCACAGCAGTTCCTGAGCACTGACAACAATTTCAGAGTCTGAAACCATGGTTTGTTGTCAAGAACCTACCATGTCTGTCAGAGAGAAACCCAACTGAATGTAAGCTGAAACTGACCTCAACAATCTCTCCAAGAATGTCTGCTCAAACGCAACCATCTCTCAATGAGGTCATTAAAGTTCTGTGAAGAAGTCAGAGCAGTAGGTGAGCTCTAAAAGCGCCAGACAGATAGTAGATATTATTTTAACATCATGGGCAGAGAAGGCAGCTTGTGGGTTGTTTCAAAAAAAGCTATAAAATCCAATCTTTCCTTTAGCCGATGATCTCACTGGCTCTTCTCCCCCCCCTTATAAATTTTACTGTACACTGAGGTATACAATATGTTATTAACAAACACAGATAGTAAGGGATGACTATAGTGGCTGAGTTCATACATCAGAACAGTGCACAGCTATGATCCCGTCCTTCAGACAGCTGAAGTAGGACAATTATAAATTCCAAGCCAGTGTTTGTACTCTCTCTCAAAGAAAATAGACACTGGCTTTTAACAGTCTCTTCTCTAATACCTCTAGTTTAGCTCAGTGACAGAAAAGATAGGTAGCCAAAAAAAAAAAAAAAAAAAAAAGCCGGGCGGTGGTGGCGCACGCCTTTAATCCCAGCACTTGGGAGGCAGAGGCAGGCGGATCTCTGTGAGTTCGAGACCAGCCTGGTCTACAAGAGCTAGTTCCAGGACAGGCTCCAAAGCCACAGAGAAACCCTGTCTCGAAAAACCAAAAAAAAAAAGAAAAAAAAAAAAAAAAGATGGGTAAGCTGAGCAATGTCATTTGCTAAAGATCATGTATGAGAAGCCTCCACTAAGACGCTCACTATGCCAAGGGTTGGAGCTAAATTCAGCCAACTACCCACTTAAGATAAGTTCTACTGGAGACCAATCAGAACCATCTGACTATATACAATCTACAAAGGGAACAAACACTGTCTAGTGTTTAATACAGGAAGATCCACAAAGTTTAGAAGAGTGACTACCCAACCCTTTATAGGAAAACGATTGTTGCCCCCTTTCTTAGGCTGTTATTCTCAAGCTCATTCTTGTTACCCTGAATCTCACCAAGTCAATGTACCTAAGAGGGACAGTATGCTTATCATGCACAAAGACCTGGATTCAATTTCCAGAATACCCCTCGAAAATGCTGCCATCCCTCAATACTCCCAACAAATGTGAGATTCCTCAGAGCAAGGGAAAGGGCTTAATCATCCTGACATTTCCCAGTACCTGGGAAGAAGGGAGAATAAGAGAAAGGTGGACAAAACCAATCAAAAAGCTAACAGGTCCCAGCAGTTAAGTGACGTATATGATCACTCAACTCCTTAAAAGTCCTTCCAGGGCAGGGTACACACATCTAGTTCCACCCAGGAGGCTGAGGCAGCAGGACAGGAAGCTGGAGCTCTAAGAGACTCATGTCCCCACCTAAAAAGAGGAAAGCAAGTCTTCACAAGCTCCAAATTCTATCACACCATACTTTTGGTATAGTGTGTGGATCCTTTTACTTTCCGTCTCCAGGGAAATTTCTGGCATTTCCCTAAGCTAGTCTAGAAATTCCAGTGCTAGAATGAACTCTATCACTTGTTCTTTGCCATAAACTAACCCAACTAGAATATCTTCTCAACACCGGGAGCACAGCACCACTGGACCCACCGTAAAATCCATACTCTTGAGGGGCTGGAGAGATGGCTCAGTGGTTAAGAGAATTGCCTGCTCTTCCAAAGGTCCTGAGTTCAATTCTCAGCAACCACATGGTGGCTCACAACCATCTGTAATGAGGTCTGGTGCCCTCTTCTGGCCTGCAGGCATACACACAGATAGACTATTGTATACATAATAAATAAATATTTTTTTAAAAAAAAAATCCATACTCTTGAGCTGGGCAGTGGTGGCGCACGCCTTTAATACCAGCACTTGGGAGGTAGAGGCAGGAAGATCTCTGTGAGTTCGAGACCAGCATGGTCTACAAGAGCTAGTTCCAGGACAGGCTCCAAAGCTACAGAGAAACCCTGTCTCGAAAAACAAAACAACAAAAAATCCATACTCTTAACAATATTTATGACCTAACTCTGTCCATCACAGTGGTAAACAACTGTTCTTTCCTGTGAAAAGGTGTCTTCATCACACCCTATGATCCTGAGAAGGCCCCTTGGTAATTAATGGCCTAAGGAGGGCCATGGAGTTAGCTGGCTGACAAGTACTGTGAGCCAAGCTGAGTCACAAGCTCTAGTCTGGAGCAATGGCTCCTCTACCACCACCCCCCTTTTTTTAAAGGATCAGACTGATCCTAAAGTGTGAATGACATGAAACTGACCTTCAAAAAATTAGGGGTTCTTTGTTTTTCAAGACAAGGTTTCTCTGTATAACAGCCCTGTCTGTCCTGGAACTCACTCTGTAAACCAGGCTGCCTCGAACTCACAGAAATCGCCTGCTTTAATCCCAAATGCTGGGATTAAAGGCATGTGCCACCATGGCCCAGCTAAACCAGGGGTTCTTAAATGGCAGATGATCACTACCTGTTTGACACTTAACATATCCCTTGCCATTCAGCAGTACAGAACTCTTCCTCTCCACTTCCCCAGCTGCATCTCAAGACATAGCTGTGACAAAGAGTGTCTGCCCAGAGCCAGGCACACATCCTATTGCTAGGCTCACAACTGGACTGCAACCTTGACTAATACTTCCCACATACACCAAACAGAGAGAGAGAGACAGAGAGAGACAGAGACAGAGAGAGTTTGCCTGCATGGTATGTGTAAGGCCCATGGATTTGATCCCAAACAGTGAAATTTCAAAACAAAAAAAAAACAAAAGACCTCATAACTAAACAGATGGTGACCAGGGATACTTCTGACTCTACTTGATATTAAAACCATACCTTAATACATTAGTGTCAAGATATAGTAAAGAGGCAGGGACTGAAAAGATGGCTCAATTAAGAGCACTGGCTGCTCTTCCAAAGGACCCAGGTTCAATCAATTCCCAGCAATCACATGGCAGCTCACTCCTGTCTGTATCTCCAGTTCCAGGGCTTCTAACACCCTCATAGACACACATGCAGGCAAAACACCTATGCACATGAAATAAAAAAATGATAATAATAAAAAGAGATATAATAAAGGGAATTGCTAATGGGCTAGGTTCACAATAGGTCACAACTATCAACTACCCAGGAATTTACTCAAACTAGGGAGTTTAACCAACAAATCACCAGAAAATTATAGTTATATTGACTCTTAGCTGTGAAGCTGATAAAAATTCAAATAAAAATGAAGTAAATTTGTCCTCCACTGTGACAACATACTTAAAAGTAGTTTCTTTTTAAAAAGAAATCTTTCGGCCGGGCGGTGGTGGCGCATGCCTTTAATCCCAGCACTCGGGAGGCAGAGGCAGGCGGATCTCTGTGAGTTCGAGGCCAGCCTGGTCTACAAGAGCTAGTTCCAGGACAGGCTCCAAAACCACAGAGAAACCCTGTCTCGAAAAACAAAAAAAAAAAATAAAAATAAAAAATAAAATAAAAAGAAATCTTTCTTTTCCATATTCTCAGCTGTATCACTACCACCAGACCTAGCGCCACATTCCATTCTGATTCATTCAGCTGGGCGGTGGTGGCGCACGCCTTTAATCCCAGCACTCAGAGGCAGAGACAGGTGGATCTCTGTGAGTATGAAGTCAGCCTGGTGCCAAAGCTACAGAGAAACCCTATCTTGAAAAACCATTTTGATTCATTCAACATCATCACCAGGGACTGATAAGCAAACTGAATCTCTTCTCTTCTATTTCTATTGGGTCACTCACTGATTATTAGTCATGAACATGGCTCAGAAATAGATCTGAAAAGGCTGACAGACCAGTCAGGGGTTTGGGAAGGGAGGTAAATGCTTAACTTCTCTATTACCCATGGGTTTCTGTTGTAATATGAGCGGCGGGACTGCGTCCCCGGCACCCGGCCGCCCGCATGGCTTATGCCCCAAAATAATTACACAGAAACTGTATTCTTTTGAACACTGCCTAGCCCATTAGTTCCAGCCTCTTATTGGCTAGCTCTTACATATTGATCTAACCCATTTCTAATATTCTGTGTAGCACCATGAGCTGGCTTACCAGGAAAGATCTTAACCTGTGTCTGTCTGGAGTGGGAGAATCATGGCGACTCCTGACTAGTCACCTAAGAAAAAAAATCTCCATCCTTGGCCGGGCGGTGGTGGCGCACGCCTTTAATCCCAGCACTTGGGAGGCAGAGGCAGGCGGATCTCTGTGAGTTCGAGACCAGCCTGGTCTACAAGAGCTAGTTCCAGGACAGGCTCCAAAACCACAGAGAAACCCTGTTTCGAAAAACCAAAAAAAAAAAAAAAAAAAAAAAAAAAATCTCCATCCTTTATACGGTATTTGTGGTAGCCAGCACAAACTCGATACTCTTCAAATCTTGAACTGGCAAATTCCAAGTATCTAACTGAATGACAATAACATCATTGCTCTTAGTCATTTTCCCTTTGACACATTGTTCCTTTTCCTTGGTCCCAAAAATCTAAGGAGCATCAATTTGGGAAAACAAAACCTGGCACTGTGGTGCTTACCTGTAATCTCATCACTCAAGAGGCTGAGCCAGAAAGATTAGCAATTGCAGGCCAGATCATTTTAAGCTACACAGGAAACTGTACCAATAGAGTGGTAGATGAGGAGACTAGAGATATAGCATGCACAAAACTCTAGATCTGATTCTCCAGCACCCCTAAATCAGGCATGGTGGCACATACCTGAAATGCTAGCACTTGGAAGAGAGGGACAGGAGGACCAGAAGTTTGAGAGTCACAGTCACCCTCAACTATAAAAAACAAGGTGGTGGTGGCATACACCTTTAATCCCAGCACTCAGGCAGATCTCTGAGTTTGAGGTCAGCCTGGTCTACAGAACAGCCAGTACAAAGAGAAATCCTGCCTCAATTAAAAAGAGAGAGAGAGAGAGAGAGAGAGAGAGAGAGAGAGAGAGAGAGAGAGAGAGAGAGAGAGAAATAATGAATTACAATGAATAATCTGGACCTCACTTAAAATTAGCTTTTACTTGAAAGATTCTATCAGGAAAATTCTGAACACTCTAACAGGGTACAACGTTACCACAGAAAAGAAAAAAATTATATTCAAAGAGGAGTCACTCAGCAGTTTAGCACTTGCCCAGCAAAACCCCATCCAGCCCCTAACTCCCAAGCACAGCCGAGACTCCTACAATTCTGTCATCTCGAAGCTTCCTCTTCTACCCTACTGCTAGGGCTAGACTTAAGACTTGTTAGTCTAGTGACTTGCTAATCTGAAGCAAATTGGCTCATTCTCAGAAGTCACTAATTCATACCTTCTCTAATTGAGCTTATTATTTCCCTTAAAAGTCATTACATCAGCAAGATGAGCCAGCATACCAGAGGGTCTCCCACTGAAGTTGTTAAGTGCAAAACGGCACTCTGCTTCCCAGACTGTAAGTTCCTGACACCCTGTACTGCATCAGTTTTCTTCCAGGCTTCTCAGAGAACATTAGCTTAAACAACCCTCTGACATCAGGAAACTCCCAGTCCGTGTTCTTAGAAATGGGACAAATTTGGGGCCAGAGATATGGCTCAGTAGCTACGAGCACTGACTGTTCTTCCAGATGACCTGAGTTTAATTCCCAACACCCACACGCCAGCTCACAACTGTCTGTAACTCCAGTTCCTAGGGATCTGACACCTTCACACCAATGTACATAAAATAATTAAAAAAAAAAAAAGGAAACGGGACAAATTTGGGGAGGAGGTGATAGTGGAGATCAAAATCAGTGCATAGCTGAGTGTGACAGCACACACCCAACTTGGGAGACAGACGGTAAGAGGAGCTCTATGAATTCAAAGTTTGGTCTACATAGTGAGCTCCAGGCCAGATAGGCAATATAGTGAGACCCCGTCAAAAAATAAACAAAAAACAGCAGTGCCTTGTGCAAGCTAGACAAGCATTATACCACTAAGTTACATGCTCAGACTAAGAAATTTTTATGTCCATGTCACTGAAGCAACATGTAACAGCCACTCAGACGGTTTTCAGTTCAGTCCAGCAGGCGGTCTATCTGAGTCAGTCTCCAAGGAGGAATGGCAAAGCATCCTGCTAAGTCAGTTTGAAAGAAAAGCATACTGTTTATTCCTGAACATCTCTGCGAATGAAGAATGAAATGAGTCCAGAGACAACTAAACCCCTCAACCTCATTTCAGTTCTTGGCTTCTCTTTCCAGCAAATCTTTTCTAGATTAGGCAAGTGAGCTGTACAGGTCTAAGAAAAACAGAGTTCTGGTGTTCCCCAAGCTAGTACTTCTTGCTGCTTTTTTATAAAAGTGGGGGTAAACAACCAGTTTATAACAACGCTGGTAAATAAGACCAACCAGCAAAGCTTAGTGGTGGTGCAGGCCTACGATCTCAGCGATCTCAGCACTCGGGAGGTGGAGGCTCAGAAGTTCAAGGTCATTCTGAGCTAGAGTGAGTTTGAGGACAATCTGGGATTCATAAAACCTCATCTCAAAAGATCAAAACAAATTAAAAAATAAAAAGTCAACAACACTGAATAGCAGAAATCCAAACACTAAAAGCAAAGCTAATCCACAAACTAACCTAAGCAAGAGTTGTGATATGTGAGGTTAAATACCAAAGGACTTCTACCGAGTAATGGTTGGTGCATGTGCGCAGACGTCTCAGGAGTTCCCACACAACGGTAATGACGATACCAAACACATCCCACCCCTCTGGTGGTACTTGGTCACAAGGACAGTAATCTTTTATCTTTTTATTCTTTTTTTTTTTTTTTTTTTTTTTTTTTTTTTTTTTTTTTTGGTTTTTCGAGACAGGGTTTCTCTGTGGCTTTGGAGCCTGTCCTGGAACTAGCTCTGTAGACCAGGCTGGTCTTGAACTCACAGAGATCCGCCTGCCTCTGCCTCCCAAGTGCTGAGATTAAAGGCGTGCGCCACCATCGCCCGGCTTATCTTCTTATTCTTTAGTGTCCTCTTCCCAATAATCATTACTATTCCCTAAGGTTCAAGGGAGAGACTTTTCATAAATACACAAGGTTAACAGCTGCAGTTCTAACACCCTGGGAATAAATCACTTCATTCAAATCTTTTAAAATTTCATGAGCTGTAACAGAAGGCCACCCAAAGAGCTCCAATATTCTAGTAGGAGGTATCTAACTAAGTTAGGGTTTTAAACATCTACAAGCTTCAAAAACTGGGACAGTCAAAATGTAACTACCCTAAGACCTTTCCAACCTGTCCTTAGCCAAGAGCTTTTATTTTTTATTTATTTATTTTTTAAATGAAAGAAAGAAAAAGAGAAAAAAAAGTGTCATTTCCCTGGAGTCTAACAAGGGAGCTCCAGATCTCATGTAACTACACTCACTGCTCTCTACTGTGCAGCTGGCTGTGTTTCCTTGCTTTGCTGAACTGTAGCAAACACCCCATTCCCCAGAGAGGCAGGAGAATATACATTATTACAAGACTCCTCTACAGGGAAAAACTTCCACACCAAGCAAATCCCAGACAGCCGCTACTAAAGTGAAGTCCTAACTCACAGCTGACAAGTTGTTCATGAAGCACCTACTCTGTGCAATGCACTCAATGATTCACTGGTGAACCTAAGGGTGCAGCTCAACAGCAGAGTATTTACCTGACATACACAAGGGCCCAGTACCAAAAAAAAAAAAAGGGAAAAAACAAATTACTAAAGTGAACCTACCTACCAAGTATGACAAGTAAAGATGTAATGTATAACTATAGTTACAAAAAGGCTATATATAAGCAACTCTGGGGCAGTTTATCCAAGACACATCACTTTGTACCTGTTGTCCAACTGTAAAATAAAAGCATCCCTTTTACTCTCAAAAAAATGCCTGAGTTCGGATCTCTGTGAGTTCGAGACCAGCCTGGTCTACAAGAGCTAGTTCCAGGACAGGCTCCAAAACCACAGAGAAACCCTGTCTCGAAAAACCAAAAAAAAAAAAAAAAAAAAAATGCCTGAGTTGTGCTAAAAGCTATTAGGTGGGAAGCTATTCCCAAGAAGAAATAGTGGAGACAGATTACTTTAGGCCAATTGATCAGACTTCTTGAGAGAGGTGCTGTTTTATTCAGTCCTGATAGCTAAGTCTCCAGCTATTCTGAAAGAACATTCTATGTAAACGAGACGGGACAGGGAAGCTTTAGCAAGGCAGGCAAGGTGGGTGGTTTATCAGTTGACCACTACTAATCAACACATTGTTTGATTAACTGAAGAGTAAAAAGATGTGATTGGGGTTGCCATAAATCAACATGGACAAGCAAAATTAAACTATCCTAAACATCTGAGGTGTCAGACCTCAAAATTAAATATGAAGACAAAAAAAAAAAAAAAAAAGATCTATGCAGCCACTGTTTTTCAAAGTTTTTTTTGTTGGTGGTGTGTTTTTTGTTTTTAGTTTTTAGTTTTTCAAGACACGGTTTCTCTGTGTAGTCCTGGGTGTCCTGGAACTCGCTCTGTATACCAGGCTGGCCTCAAACTCAGAGATTCACTTGCCTCTGTCTCCTAAGTGCTGGAATTAAAGGTGTGCACCATCACATCTGGGTTAAGGCTTTCAAATTTTTAAGTCATGTATCTCTTAGAAGTATGAAACACTCCTAACTCTTCACCCATTCTGTACAATACCCACACTACATAACTCCAGGTCAATGGGCACCACCCCTTGTGAACTCCACGGCCACCAAAAATTAACATACAGACTCTAGGTTTACAAAAGGGGTGAAGAGCCAGGTGGTAGCGGTACACACTTTAAATCCCAGTACTTAGGAGGCAGAGACAGGCGAATCTCTATGAGTTCAAAGGCCAGCCTGGTTTACAGAGAAACCCTGTCGTCCCCCCCCCCAAAAAAAGGAATGGTGGGGGTGAGAGGGAAAAAGGGTTGGGAGATGGGTCAGTTAAAGTGCTTGCAACATGGGGCTGGAGAGATGGCTCAGCGGTTAAGAGCAGTGACTGTTCTTCCGGGGGACCTGAGTTCAATTCCCAGCAACCACATGGTGGCTCACAACCATCTGTAATGAGATCTGGAGCCCTCTGGCCTGAAGGCATCCATGGAGGCAGAATGTTGTATACATAATAAATAAATAAAATCTTTAAAAAAAAAAAAAAAAAAGTGCTTGCAACACAAACACACAAACAGGAGGCCGTGACATGATTTCAATTCCTAGGACCCAAGTAAAAGGCTGACTGTGGTAGCTTTGGACTCTCTGCTCTGAGGAGAGACAAACAGAACTCTGGTGTTCTTTGGCCAGCCAGTATGGCTGAATCAGGTTCAATTAGACCTTGTCTCAAAAAAACAAAAAGTGAAAGAGGAAGAAATTCCACGTCAACTTCTATTCACAAGTCCTCTTTATAAAGGACAAGCACAAGCTCTCAACTCTGAGTATAAAGATTAGGCTGGCAGGGGCTGGAAAGATGCTTTAGTGGTTAAGAGCATTTGATGCTCTTCCAGAGGACCTGAGCACCCTATCAGATGGCTTACAGCTGCCGTCACTAGCTCGAGGGGATCCGACGCCCACTTCTGGCCTCCTCAGGCACTTGAACACATACACGGGATAGATTGGGCATGATGGCACACACCTTTAACACAAACACTTGAGAGGCAGAGGCAAGTGGATCTCCATGGGTGCAGGGCCAACCTGGTCTATATTAGCAAGCTCCAAGCCAACCAGCAATACATAATGAGACCCTGTCCCAAAAAATGAACAAATCAATAAATTAATCTATTGTTATTATTATTATTATTTGTATGTACTATTATTATTTGTATACGGTTCCAATTTAGAATTTGCTATGTAAATCAGACTGGCCCTAAATTTGCAACAATCCTCTTGCTTCTGTATCCTACATACAAGGACTACAACCATGCCCAAATTTCAAGATATGAGTATTTTTTTCCCCTTTGTGACAAGGTCTCATGTTGTATTCCAGGCTGGCCACAAACTCATTCAGTAGCTGAGGATGACCTTCAACTTCTGAACCTCCTCTGTCTACCTCCCAAGTGCTGAGGTTGCAGGCATGCACCACCAAAGATACTTCTTGAGGTGCAACAAAGATATTAGAAAATAACAAGATCAAACTTTAGAAAAGATATCAAAAGCCAGG
This sequence comes from Chionomys nivalis, assembly GCF_950005125.1. Lineage (NCBI taxonomy): Eukaryota > Metazoa > Chordata > Mammalia > Rodentia > Cricetidae > Chionomys > Chionomys nivalis. The sequence continues at coordinate 82,147,359 of NC_080092.1, forward strand.
TTTAGTGGTGCTCACTCATAATTTTAGCACTTAAGAGGTGTAGTCAAGCTGGACGGCTTTAATCCCAGTACTTGGGAGGCAGAGGCAGATGGATCTCAGTGAGTTTAGGCCAGCCTGGTCCAGGGCAGCCAGGACTGTTACACAGAGAAACCCTGTCTTGGGAAAAAAAGAGGTATATTACAAAGTCTACATAACAAGTTCAAGGTCAGCCTAGGCTAAGTGAGACCCTGTCTCTAAACCAAAGAAAGGCCTGGCAGGTGGTGGTGCACACCTTTAATCCCAGCACTGGGGAGGTAGAAGCAGGCGGATCTCTGCTAGTTCAAGGCCAGTCTGGTCTACAAGAGTGAGTTCCAGCCGGGCGATGGTGGCGCACGCCTTTAATCCCAGCACTCGGGAGGCAGAGGCAGGCGGATCTCTGTGAGTTCGAGACCAGCCTGGTCTACAGAGCTAGTTCCAGGACAGGCTCCAAAGCCACAGAGAAACCCTGTCTCGAAAAACCAAAAAAAAAAAAAAAAAGAGTGACTTCCAGGACTGGTTCCATAACTACTGAGAAATCATGTCTCAAAAAGAAAAAAACAAGCCGGGCGGTGGTGGCGCACGCCTTTAATCCCAGCACTTGGGAGGCAGAGGCAGGCGGATCTCTGTGAGTTCGAGACCAGCCTGGTCTACAAGAGCTAGTTCCAGGACAGGCTCCAAAACCACAGAGAAACCCTGTCTCGAAAAACCAAAAGAAAAAAGAAAAAAAAAAAAAAAGAAAGGTGGGAAAAGAAAAGAAGCTCAGCTTGTGGAGTGCTTGCCTAGCATCAGGAGGACCCTGATGTGTTTGATCCCTATCATCACAGAAACAATATTTGTGGTAACGCATGCCTATAATCCCAACATTTAGGAGGCAGTGTCAGGAAAATCTTAAATTCAAAGTCATCCTCAGCTATATATTAAGTTCAAGGTTAGCACAGGATGCATGAGAACCTGTCTCAAAAGGGAAAAAAAAAGCAGTCCCTGCCCCACCCAAAGAAAAAACAGAATAAGCAACATATATCATGAGAAATCGATGAGACCCTTTCCCAACAGTTTAGACAGCCAGAACTGCCCTTGAATCCTTACCTTACTAACATTGAGAGAAGCTAGGGGAGGAGGGGTTTCTGTTCGATCATTAATTATTTCCACTTCTGAAACATATTGTAAGTTTATAAGCAAGATGTCTGCGTGGTTGGGCTTTCCACTGGAAGAGGGACATTCTGGTGAGAAAATAAAGTTAAGGGAAACAGGACAAAGGCACATCACACAAGAAGTACAGAAAAAACTACAGGCTTACAGAAAAGACAAGCAAGCCCCACAGAAGTCCTTACACTCTTCAAAAAAAAAAAAGTTAAAAATAAATCCCACATTACCTTGCTTTTGCCCAAATGCATAACCAAAAGATCTAAAGCTTTTCAAAGTCATCTAAGCCAGAAACTGAAAGCCTCAAGGATTTCTGCCACTTTCTCTTTTATGAAGAGAAATGTAGTTTTAACGCCACAGGCGCTGTTTGTCTTGAACACAGGAGTCAGTGCTTTCAGGTGGGGTCAATGCTCGCAGGGCTCCCCGTCTACAGGGAGCAGCTCACTCGCTTAGATTCACGTTCTTTCTTTTCTCAGTTTCTTCTCCCCACTTGTAATTTCCCATTTGTCGGAGGTAAGAGCTACACCACTGGGAAGGAAACTATCCCAAATGACACCTAGTTCATTCATCCATCCATTCATTTTCCCACCATTTACTGAGATCCTTCGGTGTGCCAGGCAAAAGTAGGGTACATCTTCCTTCTAAGACCCTCCCAACTAAGCCACTAAAGGAAGGCAGTTTAGGCCAAGGATAATCTCTTGTTTTTTAAAATAACACAAGATAAAGGGGCTGTTTTTGTAATTATTTTGTTATAATTAGAAATCTTTCTGAGCTGGAAATCGACAACTCAGGATTAAATTAAAGGCAGCAGACTCTGTAAGAAATTTCTTTTTAAAGGCAGAGGCTACTTTCCCCTAAAAATAAATAAATAAATGATAGCGCCAGTAAGCCCACCTGTAGCTCAAATAAAGAGGGAAGTAGTGATACATTTATTCCAACCAGAAAATGTTCTGTTTTTCAACAGTGAGTTTGCTGGAGTAACTCAGAAATCATTTCTACCCCAAGGGAGCAAAGCCACCTCTTCCATTAGGTTAACACTGATACTTTAAAAAAGGACGTTACTGTGGAAAACTGAGGACTTCCATGAATTGAACTGAACCGAAGCCCACAATGTCATATATAAACCCCTGAAAAACGTGGCAAGTCCTCTCGGGACCAGGCTTCCAGTTCTAACACCCCCTGAATAGCAATTTTCAAACGACTGAGAACCTCAAAATCAGCACACACACACCCCATACGCAACGATACCAAGCATACACGACTCTAGCAAAATTAACCACCAATTCGAATACAAAATCTATCCTGCACTTCCTATCCCCAAATTGGCACGGGCCATTTGGTTGCCATCCCACCGCCCTTTCTTGAACTCAATCTCATCAGCCCACTCCTCAAGTCCATACCCTTGTCCTACTAGCAGTTCCTGACCCTAGACACCCCTCCCCAGAGCATTTTCCACTCCCCAACTCCATCCGGGCTCCAATCCCCAGCCCCCTCCCCACCAGTACCCCATCCCTTATTCACTGAGTCCCCGTAAGACACCGTTCCCTCTCGAAAAGCCACCCGCGTGTCAAGCCCCGCTCCACCCACCAACCCTCGGCTGGGGCCCCGCTCTCGCAAGGGGTGGGAGACAAGGGTCCCCCAAGTGGACCGAAAGGCCCGCGGGAGGGGGAGGGGAACGCAGGGCCGTGCGCATGCGCCCAGGGCGACGCGGTAGCCGGTCGCCCCTAGGCCGGGAGAGGGCCCTAGCTGCCGCCGCCGTCCCCCGCCCCCCACCACCGCACCTACACGCTGGCCCGGGCTTGGGGTCCACGCAGAGAAGGATACTTAGAGCCAGCATTTTGGACTGGTAGTCGAAGGCTACCACCTCGCCCTGCAGCCGCTGCTCCTGGCACGTCCGGCACGACACCTGGCTCCCAACGCTGAAATACTCGCCCGGAGGAGCCGCCATCTTGGGAGAGCAGCCGCGGCCCGCGGCGGCGGCGGCAGCAGCGGGCGAAAGCCGGGCCCCCAGCAAGCGCCGCGCCGCGACGCAGGGGCGTGCTGACGTCATGCGCCGGGGCGTGGTCTGGTGCTGGGTGGGGTGGGATCCTAGGTGGAAGAGGGAACAGGAAATAAAGGAAAATGTAAGCACCGTGAAAATGGTTTTGTGGCCGCCCGTGTGCTTGCAGGGTTCTTTTGAAAGTTAAGAAAATAAATAGACGTAAAGGATAAGTAACCTACCTGGAATGAAATTGAAAAAAGGGAGGCACCTGGAGTCTCTGCTAAGCCCATACCTTGCACGAAAACGTTTAATGAATGAACTCTATAAGATACTGTCTTCACTTGCATTCAAAGAACTAGTAGCTCACAGGACTTAACAGGAGTCACTCAAGATGATTATAACTAATTACATAGTAATTGTCCAAAAACATTAGCTGTAAAGTTAGGCAAACTAGAATCTGAGGCCATTTACCAAATAATATGACCTTAAACAAATTATCAAACTTGATTATGTTTCTTCAGTGGGATCTAATACCTCTTCTGGAGCTTCCATCAGCCCCTCAAGGCAGGAACAACATCCTCATTTTAGGCCGGGCGATGGTGGCGCACGCCTTTAATCCCAGCACTCGGGAGGCAGAGGCAGGTGGATCTCTGTGAGTTCGAGACCAGCCTGGTCTACAAGAGCTAGTTCCAGGACAGGCTCCAAAGCCACAGAGAAACCCTGTCTCGAAAAAAAATAAAAAATCCTCATTTTACGGGTGAAGAAAGGAAGTCTTAAACTTGTTAAGAGTCATACAACTGTCAAAGCCATGGTTTTGAGTCCAACAAAGATGCTCTTGACTACTGGCCTATATTAGGTAATAGCACTTGCTTCATAAGGCAGCTAGGAGGCTTAAGTGAGATAATGCATACGTGCATGACATACAGGATCTAAATAAATATGTTACCCATGAGCACCTGTCACTTTGGACCCCAGAGTGCTTCTGATTTTTGATTTGTTGGTTGGTTTAGTTTTTTGTTTTTGTTTTTGGAGATGGATTCTCCGTAGCTTTTTGGTTCCTGTCCTGGAACTCACAGAGATCCACCTGTCTCTGCCTCTCGAGTGCTGGGATTAAAGGCGTGCACCACCACAGCCCAGCCCCCAGAGTATGTCTGTCTCCCTGCTTGCCCTCTATCCCAGAAAGCCAGGTAAAAGAAACAGCTCTGGAATGTAGCTCAGTCATAGAGCACAAATCCACTCTTAAGGCTTTGTTTTCAAATCTCAGAACCACTAAAATCCAGGAAAAATAAAAAGAGCGGGAAAGTGGGGAACAAGGAATAGTCATAATGACAAAGGGCTTTGGGAGGGGCCTTCCCCCCAATAATATCTATTTTACATACCCTACTAACCTTATGGAAAGAGCTATGCAGATGCACTTTTAAATTTCTTACCACCAACTGCCATCCTTCATTTGCCCAACCCATAATATAAAAACATGAGAAACAGGTTGACCTTTCTCTAATTTAGACGGAGGCAGAAGGCCAGCTTTGGCACGACTAGTGAGCCTGAACAAAGTTCAAAAGTGTTTCCTTGTGTTCCAACAGGCAAAACTTCCTTGTGTTGGAGGCATTGGTACAATCATTATAATAGGAATAAAAATTCTCCTCTGTGCTTATGTTTTTTCTCAGAGGAGTGCCGTATCTTTCTGCTCTGGCCATAAAAAGTCACATGTAAGTCCACTTGTCCAGGGGAGAAGGAGGGAATGCTGGGGTTGGACCCTTGCTCCACCACTAAACTGCATCCTCAGCCCTGACATTGTAATTATCTGCCCCTTTCCTTCAGTGCATGCCTGAAACTCTGAAAGTAGAAACAGCTAAATAGAGTGTTTTCTATCATACATACAGGTGGCAAAGTTTATGTTAGGCCCAGGAAAAGCTTAACAACTTCTAATTAAAATCGAATAATTTTCACAATATATCATAATAAAAAGTCTCATAGGTGCGGTCTCTATTGCTTTCAGGGCTTACACCATTCACTTGAAGGAAGCTTTTATATGGCATCTCTGAATCACACCACTCACTGGGTCATCATTAAATAAAATAAAAGTTACTAGAACATGACTACTTTGATACCAAAAAAGTTGATCTTTTTTTTTTTTTTTTTTTTTGAGACAGGGTTTTTTTTTTTTTTTTTTTTTTGGTTTTTCGAGACAGGGTTTCTCTGTGGCTTTGGAGCCTGTCCTGGAACTAGCTCTGTAGACCAGGCTGGTCTCAAACTCACAGAGATCCGCCTGCCTCTGCCTCCCAAGTGCTGGGATTAAAGGCGTGCACCACCATCGCCCGGCTTGAGACAGGGTTTTGCTGTAGTTTTGGAACCTGTCCTGGAACTAGCTCTTGTAGACCAGGCTGGCTTTGAACTCACAGAGATCTGCCTGCTTCTGCCTCCCAAGTGCCAAGTGCTGTGATTAAAGGCCTGCACCACCACTGCCCGGTTGATCTCATTCTCAAGATGTCGACTTGACTCATGGACTACATTATATATATACATACATTATATATTAGACAAAGGGATGATCCACATCCCAGGCTGGATGGAGCAAGATAGATTCAGATTGCATGACATTACTCAGAACTGCACATGATTTAAATCATTTTTAAAATATTTACTAAGTTTATTTATTGTATTTTACCTTATTTACTTATTTGGGGGTTTTCTCTGTTTAATGGCTGTCCTGGAACTAGCTCTGTAGACCAGGCTAGTCTCAAACTCAAAGAGCTCCACCTGTCTCTGCCTCCCGAGTACAGGGATTAAAGGCGTGCGCCACCAGCCTGCACTATTTTATTTTTATGAGTAATTTGCCTGCACATATATGTATGTATGCCACATGCCCCGTGGAGGTCAGAGATGGTATCAGATTCCCCTGTGGGAGTTACAGATAGCTGTGAGCAGATGTGAATGCTGGGAAATGAACCTGGGACCTCAGCAAGAGCAGTCAAGTGTTCTCAGCTACTGAGCCATCTCTCCAGCCCCAACAATTTAAATCTTCCAGAGGACCTAAGTTCAATTCCCAGCACCCTCATGGTGAGTGGAAAGGTTTTAGTGGAAGAAAAGAAACAACTCTTTGTCCTCCACACATACAAACAATAATAATGAAAAAAAATTAATAAATTTTTTTTTAAAATTGTAAAGTATGGCTTGAAGATATAGTTCAGTGGTTGAAGACTTGACTCTTGTGTGCCAAGCTGTTGGTTGGATCCCTAGCAACTCAGAGTAAACAATTGCAAATCAAGGTGTTGATGTAGATTGTGAAGTTGTTAGAGGATGGAGCCAGAGCAGAATCTCAAAGCCTCCTTAAGAAGCAGGTAGTAGATTGGGCAGTGATAGGGCACACCTTTAATCCCAGCACTTGGGAGGCAAAAGCGCACAGATCTCTGTGAGTTCAAGGTCAGCTTGTTCTACAGAGCAAGTTCCAGGATTGGCTTCATAGCTCCTGGGAAACCCTATCTTGAAAGAAAAAGAAAAAAAAGTGGGTAGTGGTGGCCCATGCCTATAATTGCTATAATTGCAGCACTTCTAAGGAATTGGGAGTTCAAGGCCAGCCTGGGCCTGCTTTAACTCAAAACTAAACTCAAACTTAACTCCAGTAGAGGCAGAGTCAGGTCTACATACTCAAGATCTACATAGTGAGTTCTAGGACAGACAAGGCTCTGTATCAGAAATAAACTCAGAATGAAATTTTGGCTTCTTGAAGCAAGAACACTTTCAAGGGCGTGAACTGACTGAGATTTACATCCACCTCCCCTCCACAACACTGTCTTAATTTTTTTTTTCTTTTTTGTTCTCTCGAGACGGGTGGTGGTGGTGCACACCTTTAATCCCAGTACTCAGGATGCAGAGGCAGGCGCATCTCTGTGAGTTCGAGGCCAGGCTAGTCTACAAGAGCTAGTTCCAAGACAGGCTCCAAAAGCTGCAGAGAACCCTGTCGTTTTTTTTTTTTTTTTTTTTTTTGGTGTTTTCAAGACAGAGTTTCTCTGTGTAATAGCCCTAGCTGTCCTGGAAACTAGCTCTGTAGATCTACCTGGCTGGCCTTGAGCTCACAGAGACTCACCTACCTCTAACTCCCGAGTGCTAGAATTTAAGACATGCTCCCCGCCCACCATCTTAATTTTATATCCTTATTTTCATCCACTCTTCAGAAAACTTCAAGAACAAAGTAGCTTGAGGCACTAAAAATAAAGAGCATCCGGACATGGTGGTGCACATCTTTAGTCCCAGCACTCCGGAGGCAGAGGCAGGCAGAACTCTGTGAGTTCGAGGCCAGCCTACAAAATGAGTCCAGGATAGCCAAGGTTACAAGAGAAACCCTGTCTTGAAAAAAAAAAAAAAAAAAGAAAGAAAAAAGAAAAGAAAATCAAGGTGAATCAATAGGCTTGTTTCTCTACCTCTAAGCAAACTTCCCCTAGAAGAGTTGTGATCTGTGTCCCTCCCAATTATCTCAAAAACTGTAGGATTGTGCCCTTCCTCTTCCCATTACGATCAATCTCTTGGTTTATCTGCCCTGCGAGGGTTTTGAATGGCAGGAGGGTGGTAGAGGTGAGGGCAAGGCAAGTTTCTTGCACATAACACACACATGCTAAGCTTTGGGTTCCTGAGGAAAGACGTCTCAAAATCAAGATGAAGATGAAGTAGGGTGGGAGAATCCTGAACTAGAGGCAGTGTAGAAAGAGGGTGTGTGAAACCAAGGAGTTCCAGTTTGACTTCCTTCTCTCTAAATGATGCAGAGTTGAGAGACGTGGGCAATGATGTTGGAGAAGACTTCAGATTCCGAAGGTACCCTGACACTGGAGATTAGACAACCGCCTTCTCAGCAGCAGAACAAGGAACCGGGACACACCGCTGGTTCCCAGGTTCATCTGTTCCCTGACCCGGAACAGCAGCGGATTTCTTCGCTACGCCGGCAGCCCACGTGCTGGCAACCGCGACCACGTGGGGCCCCCCGAGGAAACGCCTTCGCAAAGGTTTGTCCCCTCCGCTGTCCAGTAGAGAGGAAGACGGGATAGAGCGCCGTAGGAAACAGTTCGGGCCACCAACCCAACTAGCGTGTGTCAGAGGCTGCGGGGGAACGGGGCGGGGCGGGGCGGGGGCGGGGCTTGGTTTAGACCCCTGGTGGGGAGGGCGGTCTCGGGGTCCCGGGGCTAGAAAACGGGGGCGATCTAGAGGGCTAGCAGGTAGCGGCTTGGTTTTGCCAGGGCTCCTCCGTTTGCTCCCTGCAACGAACCCAGCCTGACGGGCCCCTGATTCACCATGGAGTCCACGCTGACCGCGGGCATCGCGATGGCTGAAGCGCTGCAGAACCGGCTCCCAGGGCTAGAGAATACGTGGCTCTGGGTCACCTTTCTGGGAGATCCCAAGAACCTCTTTACGTTTTTCTTCCCTGCGGCCTACTACGCCTCTCGCCGACTGGGCATCTCCGTGCTCTGGATCACCTTCATTACTGAGTGGCTCAACCTCGTCTTCAAGTGGTAAGACGAGATGCTTAGGGCATCCTGGTCCCCTACCCCTTTGAGGCCCTGATCTCCCTCTAGTAGGTACCTCAAAGCCAATGCCACACTTATCCCTTAGGGCCTAGCTTTCACCTTGACTTTCTTTAGATCTTGACCGCAGACCTCACCACACTTTAAGGTCCTGATCAGAGAAATGACTTAAGGGGCGTGTTCAACTGCAAATACAGCCTCCGCCTCAAACCTTCTGATTGCGAAACTCCAAATTTAGTTGTAGTTGAAATTTACATTGTAGCGATTATTGACAGAAAATTAGGTAGCCGAAAGTCTTCTTTCTTAGCTGCCCGTTTCATTCATCGGCTCATTTGCTTGACGTTGTGCTAGGCACCAGCTGCTTTGTAAGTTAAGATGCGGTCCCTGGTTCGGGCTCAAGAGCCTAGGCAATGCTTGAAGACTTACTAGAAATACAAAATCTCAAACTCCAGGCCAGATCTGCATTTTAACAAGGCCCTCTGGTTATAGAGTGTCCAGTGAAGTTTAAGAGGTAACAAACTTTAGGGACTAAAAGGAAGTCTTGCCCCTCCCTTCAGGGAGCAGTTCTTTCTCCAGCGATTACTAACATAGCTTTCTCATTCTAAGAAGCCCAATAGTCCTGGACCTCCTACAGCGCTTGGGGTTTATCTGTGCCAACTTGTTGGTTTGTTTTGTCTTTGGAGTATGGAAGGGAATTCCTGGACATGCAGCTCCACCTCAGCTGCTAATGCCCTGTCCCAGCCTTGAAGTAGGAAGGGGGGGGGGGCTCGTTGGGAGACACTGAATGGGCTAGAATGACACACTGGAAAGCAAACCAGGAGTCCCCCTCCCTCCCACCCTATCCACATGGGCTTCATCCTTACTCGTAACCCTAAAAGAAATTGTCTAATCATTTCCTTCTAGTCTAACGGTCCCATCCTAGACTTTTTGCTCTCCCCTCCTTCGGAGTCTGTGTAAGCCCCCTGCTTAATATCTGAGTATGAAAGCCCTAATTCTCCTCTACTGAAACAAGGTTGCACTGTCTAACCCAGAATGGTGGTCTCCCCAGTGCTGGGATGACAGGCATACACTAGCATGCCTGGCCCCATATTCATTTTATAGCTTTGTGGTCAACACTTGTGTTTGAGGCTCAGTTGTTTGTGGGAAAAGGAAAGTCTCTTCTGAACAACCCCCCCCAACATCTTGCTTCCTGCTCTCCCCCCTTTCTGGCCACAGCAGCATTGTCTATGTTGGGTGCTCCAGAGGCCAGACAAGCACCTGCTAGGCCAAGGGAGTTGGATTGCAGTGGGGGGGGGGGTGTTCGTCCGTAGTTTTTCTCAGACTCCTCTGAACAGTCCCTCCTCCCAGTTTCACACTCGAGACACTCACCTATGTAATTCAGGAGTGGGTAACTCAGGCTGGAAACCAGGGACCTGAGAAGAGGACAGGGAAGGTGGTCAGGAAGGCCAGGTCCTAAGAAGAGCTGGCCATGCAGTGGGAGGGATAAGAGTGGGTCACATGTCTCAGAACACATGTACACACACACACACACACATTCCCTCTACAACCGCTGGCCTCCATATCCCTTTAAGAGGAAAATATGCACTTCTCTGTTCTAAAGTAGAAAGTCATGGTAAGATAATAGCTAGAATCAGTGCCCTTCTGAGTGCACCCAGCAGGGCCTCCTGATTCGTGCTGCCCGCTGCCCCCTGGATCCCTCTAATACTGTGTGCATGTCATATGGTCTCGTATCTTGTCTTTCAGGTTTCTGTTTGGAGACAGGCCCTTTTGGTGGGTGCATGAGTCTGGGTACTCCAGCCAGACTCCAATCCAGGTTCACCAGTTCCCATCTTCTTGTGAGACTGGCCCAGGTGAGAAAAGTTCCAACCTCCTCCCATTCCTGGCGTAGTTAAGGTTTAGATAAACTAAACAAGCCGGGCGGTGGTGGCGCACTCCTTTAATCCCAGCACTTGGGAGGCAGAGGCAAGTGGATCTCTGTGAGTTCAAGGTCAACCTGGCAGGACAGCTAGGGCTGTTCCCAAAAGAAATCCTGTCTTGAAAAACCAAAGAGTTAAAAAAAAAAAAAAATAAGGTTTGAATAAACATTTCCATATACTTCAGCTAGGGTGGTCCAAAAGGCCTAGTCTCTCAGTTATTGGTTCAGAAAACAAACTCCAGGGAAGATCAGGTTGAGTGGCATGCCTCATGCTGGCTCTTCACCTCCTAGTAAAGCCAGGGATGCAGTAAGTCAGCAGCCCGAGAACAGTGACCTTGAAAGAAAGGTCTGGGGGAGTGATAGGCTGGTACTGGACAAGCTGTCTTCACGTCTAGGGGAGGCAGATGTGTTGAGGGATCAGCACGGGCACCTGGGTTGCACCTTTATTTTTTCACCGTGAACTTCTGGATCTCCCGGCAGGCAGTCCTTCTGGCCATTGCATGATCACGGGAGCAGCTCTCTGGCCCATAATGACAGCCATTTCTTCTCAGGTGGCCTCCCGGTCCCGCAGGTATGACCATGGTACTGCCCATCAGTAGGCGCAGCCTCGACCTCAAAGGCTCCACAGCGTATTAGTTTGGGAATTAGCTGAATTAGAGCTGTGGTGACCTGGGGGGTCGGTTCAAACTCTGAAGTATTTGGATGCGGAAGGAAAGCAAATCATGCTCGTTCTCCAGCCCTTGAGCAGCCTGTCTCTCTTCTTTTCTCTCGTCTTTGTAGCCCCTGGGTAAGGGTGATTCCTGGCCTGGCTTACTGCACCTTCCTGTTGGCTGTCGGCCTCTCTCGGGTCTTCCTCTTAGCACATTTCCCTCACCAGGTGTTGGGCGGCCTGATAAGTGGTGAGCAACCCGGGCAGCAGGGTGGGCCAAGGGGATGTCTTTGGCGGTGGGAGGAGTAGTTTAGGAACTTCCCAGCATTCCCAGCTTCTGTAGGGCCAACCTCGAGGTCCCCGACTTTGTCTTAGTTTTCCTCCCAAGATGAACTGCAGGTGAGGGGGAAGATCATTTCCTCCAACATCTGGAAACTGTTTTGCATCCCTTCAGGTGCTGTCCTTGGCTGGCTGATGACCCCCCGGGTGCCCATGGAACGGGAACTTAGCTTCTATGGGTTGACCGCTCTGACCCTCATGCTGGGGGCTAGCCTCATGTACTGGACTCTCTTTACACTGGGCCTGGATCTCTCCTGGTAAGTCCTGCTGGGCGCTGTATCTAGATACGTGGGTCTCTGGTTCACGGTGGCTATCAAGGACACACGAACTGTCCCTAGTCAGATGTGGAGTGAATACATGAGAGTAGGGCCCCCAAGGGAGGGTGGCTGTGAGCCAGTGGCTCTCTGGATTCCAGGCTCTCCTGGCAAAGACTCTTATTCCCCACAGGTCCATCAACCTGGCTTCCAAGTGGTGTGAGCGGCCCGAGTGGGTGCATTTGGACAGCCGGCCCTTTGCCTCACTGAGCCGTGACTCAGGAGCTGCCCTGGGGATGGGTATTGCCCTACACTCTCCCTGTTATGCCCAGATACGGCGGGTACACCTAAGAAATGGCCAGAAGATAGCCTGCTTTATGCTGGCCATTGGGCTGCTGGTCATTCTGGAATGGCTGGGTCACCCACCTCAGATCAGCCTCTTCTACATCTTCAACTTCCTCAAACATACCCTCTGGCCCTGCCTGGTCTTGGCCCTTGTGCCCTGGCTAGTGCACACATTCAGTGCCCAGGGATCACCACCCATGCACTCCTCTTGAAGTCATTTGCCTCCCTTGCCATTCTCTTGCCCCAAAGACAACACTCCTCGACCACCACACTCTAAGAGGTAGTTTTCCTGGGCTCGAAAGCAGGCCCAGCTCACATTGAATGCATTTCTGTCTCGTTCTGCAGTTTTAGCCCCCTTTTAAAGAAGGACCTCTGTTTCCCAATGAGGCTGTCTCCTGCCTTCCCGCAGGGTCCCCACGAAAAAGAAAGAAAGAAAGAAAGAAAGAAAGAAAGAAAGAAAGAAAGAAAGAAAGAAAGAAAGAAAGAAAGAAAGAGGGAGAGGGAGAGGGAGAGGGAGAGAGAGAGAGAGAGAGAGAGAGAGAGAGAGAGAGAGAGAGAGAGAGAAAGAGAAACCAGCAGGCTTGGTGGGGATGGGGAGCTGGGTTCCTGACACAGGTGGCAGCTCAGGAAGGTTCTAATAAAGCTCTTGAAATGTCCAGATTCCTTCCTAGCCCATGCTCATGTCTCCACTGACTTTGCCTGCATCCCTACCAATGGAGCCTCCATTCCACACAAAGACAAAAGTAAAAGGGGGTTGAAAACTCAGCTGAGACCTCCCCTCTCCTCCCTGCCAAGGCCACAGCAGAGCTCTCTCGAGATAGGGTGGCAACAGTGGATACCCCCCAAGAGAACAGAGATTTCCCACCCTAGTCCCCTGCTTCTCAGATTCAATTCTAGTCCAAGGCTAAAGAAAAAAGACAGCATTTTGGTTAGGACAGGAATGAAAACTTTACTCCATTTGGGAGCCCAGAGAACAGACATTATTCCCAGAAGGCACTGCCACAAACAAGTTTATTTACACAAGGAGACAGAGTGTGACAGGATACAAAATACTTAACGAGAATCCATTCATTCACGACAGAGCAGGAGTGGGTTTACATGAGAGTAAGACCAGCCCACAGGGAAAGTGAGAGGCCCGGAGCCCTGGGCTCAGTGCAAGGAGAATTTAGACAGCACACAAACACACAGCAAACTAGTAACTCCCCAGCTCCCTCAACCCTGCTCAGGCCCCCATCAGGATATGTAAACAGATTGCTGGGTCCTGGGGATGGAAGGAGATAGAGAGAATGTGGTATAGGGGAGGAAGAGTTGGCCCCCTAGGAGCCACTTCCCATCTTTGGTTTCCTACAAGCTAGACCACAATCACATGGAAGCCTGTGTGCTCCAGCCTCTGGACACAGGGTTACTGGAAAAGAAGAAGGACAGCCCAAAACTCCCTCCTGCTGAGAGCCCTTCCCCGCCCCCCCACCCTGGGCTTCTGGACAGGGTTCTAGCCCTGTCCATCCTAGAACCACCTCTTTCACCGTCCCCAGGCTTCAAAGCAAAAAGGCTCTGGAAGGGATCCGAGTTTTTGTTTTTTTTTTTTTTTTTAATTTATTTGGGATCCAAGTCTTGATCACTTGCACTTCCACTTCCGGGTGATGGCTGAGCAAATTTGGTCTTTAACATCAGAAGGGCTTGCGTGAACTTGAAACCCTCACACAGAGTCCAGCTTCTCTCCTCTCTACGCAGGGAGGTCAACAGGATAAAGTGGAGAGCCTGCCTATGTACACAGGTCCTCCTGGCTCCTCCTAACCCAGCTGCAGCTCCCCCTGCACCCTCTGGGTTCCTGGGAGTAGGAAGCAAGAAATTTGGTCACAAATCTAAGACCCACATCTTGGGCACACACCTGCAGTGCTGAGGCCAGAGAAGAGAGGGGTCTGCAGAATGCTGAGGACAGGAAGGGGAGTATAGGGTGGAAGTCTACCCCACTCCACTCCGTGTCTTAACTAGTAGTGGATCCTGAGGACAGAGAGGGGCAGAGGTGAAATTAAGGCGTTCCCCAAAAGCCAGCCGAAGCCAAGGCACCAACTTACTGTTCCCATCTCGGTAGCTCCAAAATTGGAGGTACTATCTGGGAGTACTGTCCAAGGTAGGAGAGAGTACAGAGAACTGGGGTGAGATAACAACAGGGGAGACGTGGACGCCGTACCCATCCCCCTACAGAAGGAAGGGATTGCTAAAGCTGGGGCCTGGGCCATGTGGTGGGAGGGCTGGAACAGCTTGGGGGAGCAAGGCTGAGAGACCCACACAGCACACGTTGTTGAATGTGTGACTTTTTGTTTTTAATAGAAAAAATAAACAAAATCACAATGATGAAGCCCAGAGGAATGGGGGCCAGGGTGTCACAGGGTAGGCTCCTGCTCCATGGGCTCCTCTGCTGGCCTGCGGGGACAAGCACAGGGATGCCACTGAGTAGAGAGCACTCACTCCCTTAGGCCGGGACAGGGGGTGCCAGGTGAGAAGCCTACCTGGGGCTATGCTCTTGAGTGGCAACAGCTTGGGCCTGCTCAGCCCCCACGGAAAGCAGGGCCATTGCGCTCACAGTCTCGGCCTCCTCCGTCTCACCTGTCTGAGCCTCCCGCAGAGAGCAACCCAGACCAGTGGCGAACCTCTGTACACAGCTCCAGTGTTTGCCTGTGGAGAGGGACAGACAGGTTCAGGGAGAGCAGACAGGTCCATATGTACCTGCTAGCCCTGGTACCCCACTGCCCATATGCCTCGTCCGCCGGGCAGGTTGAAGTATGAGCCCCTCTGCCTGTCCCCACGCACTCTGGATCTCGATGACTTTCTCTAGTGTGGCAACTGCATTGACGCTGGGTTTCTGCTGCAAGACTGCTTCATCCAAGGGCTGCAGCTGCAGAGAGAAGGAGAGCGGACTCAGAGTGGGATAAAGAGCAATGCCTAGCCCTCCAGCTGTCCCCATCCAGCCCAGACATTCCTGTGCGGCAAGCACTGGCTTTTGGGAGGAAGCCCTGATCAGAAAGTCTTCCTTAGCCAAATATTCTCAGACCTAGGCAAACCTCAAGGAGCCTTTGAGGCCACTGGACCCAGGGAAGTGGATATCCCTGCTGACCCATCAGCCCCACCTGCTGTCCACCTCTCTGTCCCCCGTTCACCTCCACGCTGAGCAGAGCCGAGACACAGGCCTCAGAGGCATCACAGATGGCGGTCAAGTCGTGGCCTCCCTCCAGGGCCAGCACCACCCGGCCCCCTGCCAGTGTCATGAGCTGCCTGGTCAAGTGGCCAAAACCTTTGCATGGGAGTAAAGAGAAAAGGCTGAATGGCAAATTGTATCAAAGAGACAGAAGGAGAAAAAAAACAAGAAACGAAACATATCGCACAAAATATGACAGCAGACTTAAGCCCCAATACAGCTACAATGAAGTAAAGTGACAGTGGACTCAAGTGGAGGGCAGGCTGAGATGAGATGCATTTTCGGTAGGCAGGTCAAGGCCAGTGAGCTCCAGTGGAAGATACTTGTTTGCTACTCCAGCTCTACCTGCCGGTCCCCATGGCAGGGTTGACAGAAGGGTGGGCAGAGCTAGCAAGTCTTAGACTTGCTCCCTGCAGTGCCAACTTATTCCCTGTCCCCTGTGCCTCAGTGTTCCACACCCTCCCAGACCCCTAGTAGGCTCACATCTGGCGGTGACAGAATAGCCACCCAGTGGAGACAGATGTCCTTCAACAGCATCAAACCCAGCGGAGACTAGGACGACGTCAGGTGAGAACTCGTGGGCAATGGGCATCACCACTGTCCTGTAAAGGGATGGCCCAAGCTAATGCCAGCAGAGGTCAGGCTGAGCCTTGCCACGCTCTGTTCTCCATTGAGGCCATACCCCTCCACCACCCCAACTGAGTGCCTGCTACCCCTGCCAGCTCCGGGTCCCACCCCTCCTCTGGCCCTTCTCAGTCCCCACCTGAAGGCTGTCAGGTATTCCACATCTCCAATGGGGGGATCCACACCTCCTGTCCATGCCACATTAACATTGTACCCCACGCCTGGCCCTCCACCAACCTGGCATAAGGTAAGAGAGGTTACTATCACCGCCCTGGATCCCAAGCACTGCCCCGTCCCCTGCCTCCAACGCCTCACTCCATTGACCTGTTTTACCCAGCTGGCAATCAGACAGACCTGTGTGGTCCTTCCCCTGGGAGCCCTCAAATGCCACATGGACCACCATCATGAATGGGCCTCTGTGGCTTCCTGCCAAGTCCCATCCTGCCAGGTCCCAGTGTGCTACCTCTGGGAAGGGCTAACATGAAGGCCCAGGAGTTGTACCTCCTCAGGAGCCCCAGAGCCCGGGAAGAAGTTCCCATTGTCATAGCGATGCAGCGAGATGTAGAGCACAGAGGGGTCATCGTAGAATGCTTGCTGGGTGCCGTTGCCATGGTGAATGTCCTGATGAGGATAAGTGGAGGGTGCTTTGGGTACCAGTCTAAGCTCTAATCCAAAGGCTAACATGCCACGTGTTCCCCGCCCACCCTACCATTAGCTCTGAAGATGAGCCCACCAATGGCTCCGGGGCCGTGACACTGAATCCAGGCACTACAGCCATGGATGGATATGGTTTGTCTCCCTGCAGAACCCATTTCACTGAAGTGCAAGGGAAACCCAGGCAAGTAAGAAATTTAACACAGGCAAATAAATTCTGAAGAAGGATTCAACATTTACACGAATTTGTTTTATTTTGAGACAGGGTTTCGCTAGGAAGTCCAGGCTGGCCTTGAACGCTCAATCCTGAGTGCTGGAATTATAGTTGTGCACCATGGCTGCATACATATTTTTAAACCAAAACTGAATTTCAAAAATTCTGCCCTTGCTGGTCAATGCCCAGTGAGTCCTCAGGCACAGTGAGTGGTGTGTTCACTTTCCCCACCATGACAGAAGGCTGAGGAACACCCACAGCCTCAGGAGCAGAGGTAGGGCATCTTTGCTAAGTAACCCAAACTGTGTCCTCACTTAGAGAAGTAGAGGAATACTCTGCACTGCTAGAGGTGGCTGTGAGCAGCACAGTGTCATGTTCCTGGCACACAGCAGCCCCAGTGGTAAGGGCAAGGAGAAAAACAGATTCTGGTAGTAGTGGTCGCACCCGGTCCCTATGGCTCAGGGGAGGAAATCATCTGGATGTTGGAGGCTGCTAGGGGGAAGATGCAGTAAATGAGGCTAAAAACACACTGGGGTGCCCCAGGGAGAAACCATCCTACTGAATGAAAGGACCCGCCTGATGAGCTGGGCGGTGGTGGCACTCAGGAGGCAGAGGCAGGCAGATCTTAGTGAGTTTAAGGCCAACCTGGTCTATAGAGCTAGTTCCAAGACAGCTAGAACTATTACACAGAGAAACCTTGCCTCGAAAAACCAAACCAAACCAAAACAAAACAAAAAAGGACCTGTCTGATGATGAAGCAGGAAGGATATAAACTGAACATGTGAAGCCGAGGAGTGAGTCCTAGTGCCACCCAGAGGCGGAGGCACTTCTGAAGGCCTTCCCTGGCAGCTCTGCCCATCCCTGCCCAGCATCCCAGTCCACTGCCTACCCAGTCCACGATGAGCACCTTGCCCACATTCAGCTTCTGTTGCAGGAGTTTAGCTGTGATGGCTACGGAGTTGAAGAAGCAGAATCCCCTGTGTGGGGAGGAGGAGAGGGCAGCTTAAGTGACGTGAGGTTTGCTTCATGTAAAAGATAGGAAGAGCTGATGGCAGAGGGCCAGGGTCAGAGTCAGAGTGGTACTCACATGGCTGTGGACTCCTCAGCATGATGTCCTGGGGGCCGGATGATGGCAAATCCATTCTGAAGTACAAGCAGAAGGATAACTGTCAGGAAAGCCATGTCAGGGACAGGGTAGATACAGGAGAGAAGCACAAGCCAAGTAGGAATGGGAACACAGAAATGCACTTTTATGGACGCCAACTGCAGAACCCCCAGCAAACAGCTGTCTCTCCCCTGCAGATCCACACAAGAGCCTCAGGCTTCAGTGCCTACTTGGTCCCCCATGACCCTCAAACCATGGCTGTCCCCATCCTAGCACTCAAGACTTCAAAGTGGCAAAGGACAATGGTCTTGATGAGCGGAAGTCACTGCTGCCCCTGAACACCTGCTCCTAAAGACACAGGAGGCAGCCAGGAGCAGAGGCCACAGTATATCCTTACCTTGAGCTCTCCTGCAGCCACCTTGAAGGCCAGCTCTACCAGGCAGCCCACTGCCATTCGCACAGCGCTGGAGGAGTGCATCTCATTCCACACAGTGTCGCTGTCCACCTGCAGGGGCAGGAGATCGGGCTTCAGTGTGCCCTCTGCAGGGGGAGGGGAGGAATGGGAGTGGGCACCAGAGAGCAGGCGAGCAGCCACGCGGGGGGGGGGGGGGGGGGGGCAGGGAAGAAGAGGCCAAGCTAGGAGAGCCACTTGCCCACTCCCACATACCCAACTCACCCCAATGCCCCCACAAGGCAGCATGGCGTACATCTTCTGGCTGATGGGGCCTGCAGGGAAGAGGGACAGAGATGCTCTGATAGGTGTCCCACTTGCCAGTTGGCATGGGCCATGTAGTCCATGCCAGCTGAGACCTCGATCTTCTGCTATGGTCGGGACATGGCAGGTTGGGAAGAAACACAGACCACCATCAAGTCCACCTTTAAGCCTGATACCCTGCAGTATGTTCAATCTACGTCTAGGCTGATGGCACCCTCTTGGGGATATGACCCACTAGGACTGCTGGCAACTCTGCCTCAGTGGTCTTCATGACAGCCCCATCACACTCAGACTGAGGACACAGGTGGACCATGCCCGGCAACTCACCAAGCAGTTTCTTGCTGTCCAGCTTCTGCCGGTTGAGGGGGCTGGTCCCATAGAGCAGGGTGTGGTACTCAGAATGCACTGTCTGGATTTCATCCAGCGTGGCTTTACGACCCCGGATCCGCTGCCAGAGGAGGTCAAGAGAGGCCAGAGAGCGTTGACAAGGCTCAACTCTCTTGACAACTACAGCCCAATGCTCACTGAGCCAACCTCCAGGAGAACTAAAGGATTTGGAGTAACTACGCCTAGGCCCTTGAGAGACCCCACTTCAGGACTCTTTCCCAGGTTGGCTGGGGACAATGAGGGAAGCAGATCACAAGGGATGGAACTGGGGACATCTCAGAGCTGACTGGGGGGCTAGGGTGTGGGTGAGGCTTTGTTAGGAGGGGAGTGAAGGCAGCACTCAGATGGAAGTCCCAGCCGAAGGCAGGGGGCTCCCTCACCTCACACTTGCTGAGCAGGCCAGTTTCCTGCAGCCGGGACCAGATGCTCTGGATGCGGCCGGCGTGCTCCGGGTGTACATGTGTGTTCCCGCACGTGCACTGGTGCTTCAGCATGAACGTGTCATAGACCACACCTGGGCCACAGACCCTTGTGTCAGCCAGAACTGTTCTGAACCCTTCTGCACCCCGGTCCTAATGACTATCTATGGCTATCCTATCTATCCGCCAACATTCACGTACAACCCTCTCTCCTCTCTTCAAACCCAGCCTGGCTGAAGCTGGTCCCACTCTCTGTCCTCTGCAACCCCTTTACCACCCCCATGGTACAGTCCTCCTTCTCCCCATCACATCTGCCCATGCACTGGCCCCCACTGGTGAGGAACCAAGCATGTGGCAGCCTCATGGGTAAAAGCCTTCTGGGTCTATTGAGGCCTCACTGTCAATCCCACAGGGAGGAAGGAGGCCAGGAGGCACAGAGAAGATACTGCCCCCCAGAGAGTAGGAGCAAGGCTGCTTCTCCTCCTTGGCGAGAAGCTGCTGCTGCTCCCACGAACAGCTGTGGGGCACAGGAAGAGATGAAGACCCTTTTCCCCTCCATGCAGTGTGTATGCAGGACACCGCATGCTACATATCCAAGCCCCTGGTGCACGGCGGATGGTGGAATGGATAGCGGTGGGCTTACCTGTGGTGAAGGGGTGCTTAGTGGGCTGGTCTGGGGGGCTCTTCATGCTCCCAGGAGCAGCAGGTGAGGACTGGGTGCGGCCCAGGGCCTGATGAGGCACAGTGGCCAGGCTGAGGGGTGCCTGGTACACCTGCAGGGGCTGTAGCTGCTGGGCATCTGTGAACAACTGCAAAAGAGTAAGACAGCTGAATAAGGTTCATTCTGAATGGCACTGAGTACAGGGTCCTTTCAGCCTCCAGAGGGCCCCCAAGTCTCCTCCTTCCCCCACCTCCTCCCACTTGCTCCCTCCAGGGACAGGAGACACTCCAGCCTTGCCATCTCCCGGCAAGATGGGGAAGATGGGGCATGTGATGAGTCACTCCAGATAGTAGCATTGAGGTAAGAGGCTGAGAAGGACGGGGGTGGGTGGGTGGGAGCGGGATGAGTCAGGCCTAAGGGCTTGGGGCTGTGTCCGCAATGAATGGAGCGCACTAGGCTCAAGGCAAACTGTAGTAACAGTGGGGGCGTGTGTGTACACACGCACGCATGCACGCAGAGACCAACGCACAACCAGCCGACGCAGGCACAAAAGCAGATCCACACAGGCCCTGTGCACGCAGAAGCGCACTCGCATAGTTAAGAGACAGGGCAGTCACAAAGGAAGAAGAATGCCAGGCAGGCACAGCTCAGGGCCATACAGGATCCCCCTCCTACTCCCCCCAGTCTCTCCTCCCCTTCTGGTTCTTTAGAAAGCTGCTCAAGAACTGGCAACTGCACCACTGGGGACTGAAAATCAAGAGAGCAAATCAGGGGATGGGGAAGGACAGTCAGTGGAGACCAATGTGTGGGAGGTACCTTTTTGTAACCAGCATTGGACTCCTCTAAGTCGGGGCCCTCATCAGGACCACTCTCGTCTTCCTCATCCTTGACCTGAATGCAGTCTTCGTCTTCCTCCTCTTCATCCTCCTCCTCTTCTAGGTCTTCCTGGGTGCTCTCGCTCTCTGTGGAGCCTTCCCGGGGCATGGTCAGGGCCCCCTCCCCCAGCAAGGCCTCTTGCTGCTCTGTCAGCTCCTCCTCTGTCTCCTCGGGGTGGGTGGTGGGCTGCCTTGGCAGCTCCCCCGTCTTGGTAAGGATCTGGGAGAAGAAAGTGCATTGTCTGGGGATGGGAACCTTTAGCCTTTCTCTCCCTGTCCCAGCCAGGCACCTGTCCACAGGACTCTATGGGAATTGGAAACCGCGAAGGTGGCTCCTCCAAGCACTCAGCTCCCAAGGTTCAACCCCCGTGTGTCTTGCCAGCCTGGGTCACTTCCGGGTAGCCCAGGACATTGCCTATCTGCATGTACCTTGCCCAGCTGCATCTGCTGCTGCTTCTGCTTCTCTAGGAACTGCTGGTGCTGCTGCTGCATAACCAGCTGCTGCAGGGCCTGGGGACTCTGCGGCAGTGGAGAGGACTGAGTGCGGCTCAGAGGTCGGTGCCTCGGGAGCTTGCCCACTGTCCTCATGCTGCTGGCCACGCGCTCACCCGTCACCAATGGGGACTGCCCATGGAGTGGCACTATGGAGGTGGAGAAGATAAATAAGCACTATTTGGAGGGGTGGGGGACCCTGTCCCCGAGGTTGAGCCCCATTCTCTCTCCTCCCTATACCTTAACAGTGAGTTCTGAGCCACGGGCACAGCAAGCCCTCCTAGGGTCACTTTTCTGTCCCTCTGATTTGCCTGAGTGTGCACAAGTAGTCCTGGGCCCACCACACGCAGGTACAATGACCAGTTCTCTCCATCTGCGACAAGATCCCCCTGCCGGTAGACCTTGTAGATGCTGCCAGGCTGAGAAGTTCTGGGCCAAGGCCATGTGTCTTTCCAGCAGAGCCCCTAAGAATGTTGGCAAGTACTAAGGGCCAACTGTCTAATGCTGTCCAATGTCACTGCTATGGGCAATAAGTGAGCCCTTGAAACACGGCCTAAATTGACATGCGCTACCAGAATGAAACATATATGGGATTCCAAGGCTCACATGAAACAAAAACTCAAATGATAATAATATTCTAGATAGAAGTTAAATATATAAGTCAGGCAATGGTAGCACATGCCTTTAATCCCAGCACTTGAGAGGCAGAAGTCTCTAAGACTTCAAGGACAGCCTGATCTACAGAATGAGTTCCAGGACAGCCAAGGCTACACAGAGGAACCCTGTCTCAGGAAAAAAGGAAAGAAATATGTATTATTAGATTAATTCCACCCATTTCTTTAAGAAAAAAAATATGTTAGGCTTGGAGGCACCCATCTTTAATCACAGCAAAGTACAGTAGATCATTGAGTTAGAGGTTAGCCTGGTCTACACAGTGAGTTTGAGGCCAGCCAGAGCTACACAGTGAGACGATGTCTCCAAAAAAATAAATAAAAAGTAAAATAGTGTTTGCGTGCTGCTTCTGTGTGCACATGTTCATGTGTGTGTGTGCAGCATGTAGAAGCCAGAGGACAGTCTAGGGTGTCAATCCCTGCCTAACACAGCATTCTTACTATTTACTGCTATGTACACCAGGCCAGCTGGCCTGCGAGTTCCCAGGAATTCCCCTGTCTCCGCCTCCATCTCACGTGGGAGTGCTCAAAATACAACCTTGTACTAACTACCGTGTCTGGCTGGGCATGCAAACTGGGGATCTGAACTCGTCCTCACACCAGCATGGCTATCCCTTGACCCAGTGAGCCACGTTCTCAGTCCTCTTTAAAGTGTTAAATCAAGTGTATGGTTAGTAGCTTGGTATGATATGTCATGTCTATAATCCTAGGATTCTCTATGCGAGGAAAGAGGATTGTCAGAAGTTTTTTTTTTTTTTTTTTTTTTTTTTGGTTTTTCGAGACAGGGTTTCTCTGTGGTTTTGGAGCCTGTCCTGGAACTAGCTCTTGTAGACCAGGCTGGTCTCGAACTCAGAGATCCACCTGCCTCTGCCTCCCAAGTGCTGGGATTAAAGGCGTGTGCCACCACCGCCCGGCAATTGTCAGAAGTTTGAGGTCAACCTGGGCTACATAGTGACACAGTAAGCCCACCTAACTGAATAAACTTAGTGTGGTCTGTGTTATTCCTGCTGGCCAGCTCTGCTATGGAATATGAACTTGGTAACAGTGGCGGGTTCGGTCAAGTGCCTGACATACCAAACACCCGTACGTGATGTTTTCAGAGCATGGGAGAAATCAACGATGTTGCTAGTGATTGTGGCAAGGCTAAAGAGTATCCCTGGCTACTTTTGTCTATGAGATAGGTCTGACTTGAGCTACCGTGAGAGTCAAACACCCCTTCTCAGGCACACAGTTATCTACTCACCAGCTATAAGCGTGCTCTGCTGCCGGGCCTGTTCCAGCAGCAGAACGTGCTGCAGCAGGGAAGCATGCCCGTGAGGGCTTGTGTCGCCCTCCAATGTCACGCCCAGCAGGCAGCCAGGGATGGACGATGTGCTCATGAACTTGCCAGTCAGCGTGCCACCCTGCCGCAGGGACTGAAGGGCCTGCCTCTCAGCCTCCTGCTGTGTCGACAGCTTCGGGGAGGCCTGGTGAAGTTGGAGGGTGATGGTAGATAAGGCACAGACTGATACTGCCCCTGTCTTGCCAACTCAGACCAGCATCCCTCTTGTACCCTCTGCCCACCCACCAGATCAGGTCATGCCAGCTCAGCTCTCATAGGGCCTTGGGGAAGGTAAGTCTGAGCTAGGATATGTGCCCTGTACTTACGGTGAGGTGCGAGTTGGTGACGGTGACTGTGGCCTGCAGCCCTAGGGAGATGTTGGGCAGAGAAGGAGACGTGTAGAGGCTGAACTGGTTTGGGGAGCTGTCCAGAGGGAGGGCCCGGTGCTGGGGGAGCATCTAGGGAGCAGTCAGGAGAGACAGACATGAAAGCAGGCAAAGGAGAGACAGCCAAGAGGGGCAACCTGGACAAAGGCCAAGGGCTCTAAATGGTCTCTCACTCCCCCAACCCTGAGCCCCAAGTGGAGGTAACAGAGAGATCAGATCCCTTCAGGGGCCTGCGGGACAAATCTCTTTTCAAGGCAACATATCCAGGCAAGACCCTCCAAATGCACACAGAGGCATCTTGGCTGAACACTCAGCTAGGCCAGAAAGAGCAAACTCCTCCTTCCAAAAGAAAGAGCACCTCTGTGCCCCCTACCCCGTCCCAGCTTCAGTCAGTCCTGTACCTCAGTGGGGATGTTGGGGACTGAGCCAGTAAAGCCGTTCTCAGCGATGGTGCTGTGGGAACTGTTGGGGGAGCTGGGGCCAGAGCCGGGCGCACTGTTACACACGGACGACACTACAGGAGAAGTGGCTGTCACCTGGGCCTGCTCCGGGCCACCCCTCCTCCCAGACCTTCACAATTAGGACAGGAGAGGAGGCCTTACCCCCAGGCCCCGTGCCTGCGATCTCAACCGCTCTCTTCTTAAAAGTACTAATAACAGTGCCGTCCTTCCGACGCAGGAGGGGACTGCTTCTCCTCTCTGCCACCTTCTGTTTTAGCCTCGAACGTACTTTTAAGTTGGGTTCGGAGGCTGGAGAGAAAGTGGCTGGACTCAGATCGATCTACACACCAACCTGAAGACCAGCCCACCTGTGTGTGGGGGGGAGGGGGACAACTCAAAGCCACAGCACTGCCCTTGGCATAAGCCCACCTCTACCCCAGAAGCCATATTCCTGGAAGCCAGGACTCACCCACCTGTTTTGCGGAGGGGGAAGTCATCACGGCTGTCATAGGGCCCAAGCAAAGGCAGTTTGTAGGAGGGAGGCGTCCCAGGAGGGCCGCTCTGGGGAGGGGAACTCTGGTCCAAAGAAGCATGGTGGGCTCCCCTGGGGGTGGGGTGGAAGCAGGATCTGGGTTACCACCTACCCACTTGACCTGCCACCGAAGGCGAGTTGTTTGATTTGCAAGATTTTGTTTTGTTTGTTTTTATATATGTTTTGAAAGAGGGTCTCATACAACCCAGGCTGGTCTCAGACTTGCTATGTAGTTGAAGACAAATTTGAACCCCTAGTCTTTCTTCCTCTACATCCTGAGTGCTACATCTATAGGCATATGCTACCACACACAGAGTAGGAAAGGAGAGTTATGGAAAGGCCACATGGTGGATGGTTACCTCATGGAACTAGGGGTCTACATTACAGAGGGAAAAAAACATGGATCCTGGGAAAGGGAGGAGAGAAACAGGATGGCGAGCTCCCTACTGGGACAGACTGCAAAACTCGAGAACGGTTGCAAAACAGGGAGCCCCAAGCCATCTTATAACCAGGCAGCCCCTGAGCAGGGCCCCTCTGCCAACCCTTGCCCCCCAGAGCCATTACCAGCATTTGGGGTGCTGTGGGAGGGAATGGTTGAGGCTGCCTGGCGCGGGCTCCTTTGACTTCGACAAGAGGAACTCCTGGAGCCTCAGCTTGACCTCGGTGCTGGCAATGGCACCTACGGGACAGGGCACAGCTGAGCTGGGTGCCTGGAGCTGGGGCCACGGCGTGGTAGGGCCAGGAACTGCCCACAGGTCTTACTCTCTTTGCTCTTCTCCTTGTTGCGTAGGATAAGCAGCTGCTGCTCCAGCCGCTGTTTCTCCAGCTCCTCTTGCCGCTGCTGCTCCCGCTGCCGCTGCTGCTCCAGCTCTTGCTGCCTCTTAGCTGCCAGCATCTCCTGCTGCTGCTGCGGTGGGTGCAGGGGGCAGAGGCGGTGGTGAGCCAGGCCCAGGCAGGGCTGCCACTTTGGTGGGCCCCAACCCCCCTTGCTCACCTTGAGATGCTTTTGCAGCTGGACTTCATGCTGCCTCGTCAGGTGGTCATGCTGCTTCTGAAACTCGGCGAACAAGAGCTGCTTCTGAAGCTGCTGCTGCTGCTTGAGCACCAGGAGCTCCTGCTGCAGTTGCTGCTCCCGTAGCGCAGGGTCCATGGGGCCTGCCAGAGTCCCCCGAAGCTCCACAGGGCTAGGGCTACCTCCACCTCCACCCCCCATGGAGCTGGGCATGGCTCCTGGCAGCACCGGCTTCACCTCCACTGTGGGCACAAGACACACAAGTGGTCAGTGAGTCCAGCCCCAGACTGATCTCGGCCCTAACAGCCTGGCCCACGGCCCAAGAGACTGACAGGTCCACTAGACTCTTAATGACATAAATCTCTCCACCCGTGGATGCTGCCGTCCACTTTCTTTAAATGAGGCTGAAGTCATGAACTTCGATAAGAAACTATGTATGCAACAGGGCTGCAGGAAGGGTCAGTGTGGCATGCATAAGGCCGTGGGTTCGAGGAAAAAACTGTATCTATGCATGAGTGTGAAGAGGAGTAGCCGGAGAGAGTCAGAACTCAACACCTGATATGGTCACTGAGAGCTAATACTAGGCATCTTCTATGCACGGCTCATTTACACTGCAGTGATATATGAGTTCAATTCTGTTATTAGTACCCCTTTCACAGATAAGGAAACCGAGGCAGACAGAGAGTGCTGAGTAACTTGACCAAACATAGGTGACTGAGGAACCAGGCTATGAATGTAAATCCTACGCTTTCACTCACTGTCCCTTGCCTTCTCCCCACCTAAGTTTATACATGAAGAGAAACGGAGGCAGGGATTGGGCCTGTGAAGACCTTCCAGGTAGCTTGTTCTCTGTGAGTCTCTCAGTCTAATCCCAGCTGGGGCAGATGAGGCAGATGAGGGGGAGCAAGCATGGTGTGGGGGGGCAGGGTGGGAACAGGAGGCCTTAGGGAAAAGGGGGTGCAGGATAGCACCACGCTAGGGACAGGAGAGGGCTGGGAGTCAGCCTGGCTTCCTCTGCTGGATTATCTCCTTTCAACACTTTTATTGTAATTACTGCTATATATAGCGGGAGCCAAACAGCAGCTGTGTTGGGGGGAGGGGGATGAGAGAATGGGAGAGCAGGGAGGAGGTGGGAGTAGGAGACAGGAAAGGAAAGGGAATCAGACAGGAAGAGTGATGGCAGGGGGAGGGCTGGAGCTGTGGCAAGGACCTCAGTCTCCAGCCAGGGGAGGAACCCTTGGGAAGGGCATAGTGGGAGAGGGATCCACGGGGTGGTTCTGAGGTCCGCATGGACAATGGGCCACTGGACGGGAAAGGTTCCAACTGACTTATGGGAAGGTTGGGTCTTGACCTCTTGATCCCTGGTCACTGTCCTCTGGTCACTGAATGTCATTCCGCATCACTGCCCAATAGTTGCCAGGGCGACCGGGCAAACACCACACCAGCAGGGAGCCCCAAACCCAACCCACACCCCACAAAGCCGCTTGCAGCTAACCGGAAGGGGAAGGCAGGATACCGCTGCCTGGGAAGAAGGAAGCGAGAAAGGCGACACCAGATCATCTCCTTTGCTCTCCACTTCTCCAAAGAAAAATCCTATGTTCCTCACACCAGCCCAGGGAGGCACATGGGGCCAGGAAGACACTTGCCCAGCCAAGGGGCCCACTGCATCCCAGGCAGAGAGGACACAACCCTGATATCCTGATGGTTGCTACTGTTCAAGATTCTTCCCAACCCCAACCCCCTACACCTGACCCTACATCAAGAGTGACGGGGATGTAGTGGTAGGGACTAAAAAGAGCCCCCCACATATGTGCTCAGGAAACACAGCACTGGAAGGCATCACCAGGCCTGGGGCAAACCATATCATCCTTAAGCCTATTTCGCCTGGGAGACCCACTGGGGGTGGGGGTGGGAGGGAGAGCCTCAGCAGGATGTCTCTCAGTACCCCGTCTTCCCCCAACATAAGCTGAGCACATTCCTCTGTGGTTTCTCTGTCAGCCACACTGACGACTCTGTGGCCACCGGGCCAGAGCCACATCTGCAGGAGTGGCCAGATGAGGCCATAAAGGGTGGAGTCACACACACAGACAAACACAACCCCCCACCCCTCGTGGCACGCTCTCTCACTTTCCCTCCTATTCCATGCCCTGGACCAGCCCCCTGATGAAAGATACCCGAAAATTCCCAGGGCTTTTCTGGAGAGGACCATCTCTACATCAGGGTGAAAAAGCAGGGTAGCAGCAAGGGAGCTGGTGGCCAGCTTCTAGTCTACCGAGCCCCACCCCCAACCCCAAGCATTCAGCAAAGCCCTAAACTGGCTGGAGGGTTATCAGTTCCAAGCCTGACACTGATCACCCCACCAAGATGTAGCCTGGCTTCAACCAGTCCCTTTGCAGTACTATGGCTATTGGAGGTAGATGCCAGCCCATCGGCCCAGGAGAGGGTAAGAGTCTAAAGATCCTGCCTCAAGTCAGGTTGGAACAGTGGTGGGGAGGGGTATCTTCTCTTGCAGAAAGTTTAGGGGTTCACATGAGTGGGGGGATCCTCCCGCTGCTAGCACTGCTGAGATGCCTGGCTGTGTGCTGGAGTGGGCACCAGGGAACCGCTGGCCTGCAGGTGAGGTGACAGGATAGCCAGAGGGCTTTCCTACATCGGTGGTACGTAAGGAGGAATCAGAAGACACGTATCTGTAGCATGCAACAAACCAGGCTCTGCCAGGCAGCAACCCGGCTCCTTTCAGGATGGAAGCCAGGGAAGCAAGAGAATGGGGTCCCCAAAATATAGTCTGCCTGGCACAGAACCTTGAGCTTGGCTGACCGGGCATCTCCTTAAGGATCTGTGCCCTCTGCCAGCTTGGCAAGAACAGAGCAGGTGACAGCAGCTGCCATTCAAGTCAAGCACTTGGAACGGGAAGTGGGTGTGTCAGGACAGGAAGAGGCTCTTGGTTGCCTCCTGGTGGACCTAGGAAGGTTGGAGAACCTAGGGAAGGAGGAAAGGGTGGGCAGAGGGGTGTGTTCAGATGACAGTGTGAGTGCGAGAGCTCAGGCTAGCAGAGCCCCCTGACAGGCCAAGATCCCAGGGGACAGAAAACCCTGGGTCCTTATTTCACCTACCCCACCCCCACCCCAGGCCTCATGCTGTCCTGCAGAGAGCAGAACAGTGTCAATGCCAGGAGCTTCCTGTGGAGAGAGGTTGCAGGGCTCCAGGGACAGGCACTGACCACCTACGCTAAGGACTCAAACCCTTGCTTCCTGCAGGGAGTGGCGGCCTTAGGAGCACACTGACCCATGTGGCCTCCATGCAGAAGCCCCCAGCCCAGGCAGTGGGGTGGTCAGTGCCATCCGTGTCCAGCCGTCAGTGTGGCCCTGTTCATATTAAGCTCAGGCTCAGAAGGCAGAGACCTGCCTAGCTCATGGGTATGACTGGGCAGAGCTGACACCTACTGGTATTCCCTTCTCATCCAGTTGGCCTCTTCTGCCCATGAATCCCACTAGCCCAGGAGGTTCTATACCATACGAGATGCCCCGGCCCCTCAGAAGGCGGGACTAATGGGGCACCTCTGTGTCCACTGCCAGCCTGGCCTCAGGGGTAGACCGGAGGCTGCGCACTGTAATCCTAGATATGCAGGAGGCTGAGGCCAAGGGACTGTGAGGCAAAAACCAGACTGAGTAGCTCAGTGAGATCCTGCCTCAAAAACAAAATAATAACCACAGCCAGCCATGGGGGCTCGTGCCAGCATTCAGAAAGCCAAGGCAGGAGGATTGCAGGGAGTTCTAGTTCAGCCCGAACTCCAGAGTAAAACCCTATCTATCTCAACTAACAACAACAAAAACCATGAAATTTAAAGTAAAAACAGCAAATCCCAGGCAAAGGGGTGTGGCCTCTAGGCAGATAAGAGGTTTGGCCCACAAAAACAGGTTTTGGCAGTACCTTTGGGAATTAGGGCTCAAAGCAACAGATCTAGCTACCCTAGGACAAAGGAAAGGGCCTCCTCCTGCTTGGCACACTCTGCAAGCCATGCTCCACCCTCCCTTGAAGACATCACAAGTCAGACAAACCCTGACCAGCAGGGAATGGATGCCTTCTATTCCATGGTGTGTGTGTGTGTGTGTGTGCAACGACGGACGGATGGACGGACCCTGGAGCAGCCCAAGCCCAAGATTCAGATCTACCAAGAAGACTCAAGAGAGGAGCCAGTTAGGAAGGAGGGAATCTTGTCTTACAAGGGAGCAGCATTAAGCTATGTGACACTCAGGATTGACACAAGGCCTATAGAGACAATCCCTGATTCTGGAGTCACTTTGCCTGGAGGGGTAGTTTGAGACCATCTGTTTTCAGCCCTTAGCGACAGGCTTTGGGAGCCAAGCTTCACAGAGAGATGGCAGTGCAGAAGACCCCACAGGCTAAGCAGCAGCAGAACAGGGGTCCAAACCCAGGTGGCCTGGCTCCCAGCGTGAGCAGGATGTTTCAAAGCACAAGTGTGTGCTCAGCCTGGCTCCAGTGTGGGGCGTCATTCCAGACAGCACAGGCAGAAAGCCCACCCAGGAAGACGGCGCGCCCCACCAGTATACAGGTAGCCACCTTTGCCAGCAATCGGCAGCTTCTTCAAATGCCTAATTACCTTGTCTACCCCTTGGAGAATGGAAAAAAAGGCTCTTGTCCCTGCCTTGGCTTTGAGAGAATTTGGAAGGAGTCAGGGAACACACTTCGCACTCCTCTGCCCATGATGCCGATGACCCCTCCCCACCAGGGACGGTTTCCCATGATCTATTTCTGTGCTCTTACGTGACTAGAGAGGCCAATTGAGGCTCAACAGGTTCTACCACAATTTAGACAGCATTTCCACATGTGCAGGCCGGGTATGACTCTCACCTAGCAATTTAAACAACTCGTCGAGCAACGCAAGCGAACACCATCATGTGATGGTTAAGAGTGAAGGCTTTGGAAGAGGTGGCCCAGGCTCAAGCCTGTGCCACTTGTTAGTCAAGGCTCCAGGCGCCTCCCATGCTTCCTGCAAGCATCTGCAAAATGGCAGCAGAGCACCTACCTCCCAGGCTGCCAAGCCCGAGAGAATGCTGGGGAGCTTGGCACAAGGCCTCGGAAGATCTCAGAAGAACTAGTCAGGGCTATTATTATTAATGGCTCCTGGCATGTGCGTGTGTGTGTGCGCGTGTGTGTGTGCGCGCGCGTGTATGTGTGTTCCTTGCTTTGGCAATCCAACAAAGCCTATAGACTACTACTCAGAGTGTTTCTATGGGCTCAGAATGGACCACGGTGATAAAGTGCTTGCCTAATATATGAGGCTCTGTATATGATCACCAGCACCAAGATAGCAATATCATCATCACAAGTAAGTTTCTAAAGTTCACAAAATACCCAGGTGTGGGAGTATATGCCTAATCCTAGTACTCAGGGTAGGAGTGGGGTCATCCTGAGCTATATTGCCAGACTGTGTCTCAAAAGATCAAAAATGTCTCTGTGAGTTCAAAGCCCATCTTGTCTACACAGCAAGTTCTAGGACAAACAGAACTACATAGTCAGACCCTGTCTAGTAAATAAAATGGAAAAAAAAAAAACAGTAAATATGATGGCATATACCAACACTCAGAAGGTAGAGGTAGGAGAATCCCTGAGCAACAAGGTAAGTTCAAGGTCAACCTGGACTACATAGACATTCTCTCTCTCTCTCTCTCTCTCTCTCTCTCTCTCTGTCTCTCTCTCTCTCTCTCTCTCTCTCACACACACACACACACACACACAGAGGAGTGGAGAGATGGCTCAGTTAGGATCACTAGCTGTTTTTCTAGAGAACCCAGGTTCAATTCCTGGCACTCACACAACGGTTCCTAACCACCTGTAATTCCAGTCCTGGAAGATCCAGTGCCCTCTTCTGACCTCCTCAGGCACCAGACATGCACATGGTACACAGGCATACAAAGAAGGCAAAACAATTATACACATAGGTAAATTAAAATAAATAATGTGTTTTGTTTTGATTTTCTCAACAAAAAAAAGCACACAAAATATAATGTAAGGCCAACTTCACAGATCACTTAGGCTGTATGAATACTAGGCTCAGACTCTGGCCACAGTAAGGCCTTAGCTCTCATCCAGGTTGTCTGAAGGTTACTCTGTGGTCCTGCCCCTCAGAGCCCTTCCTACAAACCAGCAGCTAGGTGCCACTGAAAGAGACGAGGTTCTGGGAGCTGTGTCCTCTCAACTCTAAGCATTTCAGGGCCATTTCCTTGGCTTCGCTGCCTGCTTTTTGCAGCTCAGAACTCAGCAGGTGGGATCCCATCCATCCCCCCCCCAACATCACCAGGAACAATGAACACAAACTCTGGATCCTGCTTTCAAACCCCCACACTCTGAAGCAGCCTGAAATCCTCCCATCCTTGACCTTACTGTGTCCCACTATATGTGACACCTCTTCCCAAGGCTATTCTCTGTCCTCCTGGGGCAAGGTGCTGGGAGACCCTCAGCCCTTCCTCCAGCAAGGCAGAAGCAACACGAAACTGACCTCAGAGACCCTCAGAATGTCAGTAAGGAAAAGGCCCAGGAGCTCGGCAACTCCACGCCCCCAGCTGCAGGAGGAGGAAAGTGAGGCCACAGAGGGAACAGGCTTGTCCAAGGTCACCTGAAAAGGAGGCAGAGGAGCCAGGGCTTAATCTAGACTCTCCTGGCTCTCTCTGCCCCGCTCCCTACAAAGCAAAAAGGAGAAAGCCTGGAGGCTGGTGCCAAATTTAGTGAGAGATCCAACAAGGAGCCCTAAGGATCAAGCAACCCAGATGAAGGTTACCAGAGCCCAAAGGTAGAAGAGAGAGGAGGACAAATGGAGGGAAAGCTGGAGGCAGGCTGAGACTCTGAACGACCTTACAGGGATGCGGAATCCAGGTGGAGGACACAAGGTATCCCTGGAGTCAGCGCTGATCTTAGTAGGAGACTATCTAGAAAAGAGGATTCCCACCTCCCCACCATCCCCAAAAAGATCTGGGCACAGAAGCTGCAGGCAATTAAAAGGCACAGTAACCATGCAAAACCTGCAGCTGTTGCTGGGACTGTTGACTCCTACCTGGAGGGAATGGTGGAGGTAGGGGCCCCAGGGCAAGCCTGCCTCCATTCTCCACACACAACCCAGGCTTGAGCGTCCCGCAAGGCACCCTGTCCACCTGGCTGCTTGCCATCATCCCCCAACCCTGCTCAAGTTCAGACACCTGCTCTTGGCATCTCAAAACATCCTCTCTCCAGACTGCCTGGCTGCTGGGAATTGTATTTGCCTGTCTAGGGTAACAGCCTGCCTCCCCCTGCATAGGCCTTTCTCCCACCAGGGTCTGCCACTGAACATGAGAGACAGCCCAGACTCCAACCCGCTCTCCATCAGAACCACCAGAGGAGGAGTTTAAATGCTGCCTCCTGAGCTGCGCACAGACTCAGAACCTGCATCCGAACACATCCCCTTGGCGATTCTGTTGCAATTCAAAGATCCACTGTCTCACAGCTTTCCTGGACTGCCTGCGCTCTCTCCTGTTGACAGTCTGACAGCTGTTACAGCTGTGTGCGGACACGGTTAATTTGATTTCCTGTCTGGCAGCTGTGCAAAGGGGAAGGGACAGTTGAGGGTCTCAAAAACAGATGAGGTAGGAGGGCATAGGGGCAGGAGAAGGCTGTCTGTATGGGTGGGTGTTTTACTCTGTTCCCAAGCCCTCATCTTCCTTTGAGTCAAAGTGCCTGCAGGGAGAGAGATAATTGGCTAAGTGGTTCCAAGCATTTATAGGGAGGAAAAAAAAAAAAACCAACTACTCTTAGACAGCCCAGGAGTGGGGCCAGAATGGACCCATTCTCTAGGAGCACAATCTTTGGAGGTACACAGACAGGCCTACCACATAAGATTGTCAAGGTTGTATACTGCAGATGGGCACCCAGCTGAAGGGATGAACTGGAGTTAAACCTAGTCCATGCTCTGGTTGCTAAGTCATAGAGGCACTAGGTACAAGGACACACCCACCCAGACAAAGGACCATTCTTGAGAGAAACGTGAGTAAAAGTTTTTGTATGGATTTACAATGGCCCCACACAGACAGACCTGAATTCAAATCTTAATGCCTAATGCCTACTTATTCTGTGATCTTGGGTAAGTTCTTTGACTTCTTTGGTCCTTCTCAATTATGGAATGTGGGTTATTAATGTCCTTCTTAAAAGAAACCAGCAAGGAAAGTCCCGGGTATCCTCGTCACCTCGTGTGTTACAATATTAGTTCCATTCAAGTCCTGCCCTTCCTACCTTCCTGGCATCCCCACACCTACACATTCCTGACACACAGCCATGCTCGGAATGGCCTCAAGAGCCTAAATAAGAACAGCCAGGGAAAGCCCCAGTTTCCCATGGGACTTCCCAACATCCAGAGCATTCCTTCCTTCCTGGCACACGCCAGATCCATACCTTCCTCAGTGGGCAGAGAAGTTCCTTCTTCTGCCACTCCTTCTCATAGTGTCCAGGACTCAGCTCAACCAGAAAGGGACGGGAAAATCAGAGCCCAACATTGGGAATCCCACAGTGGAGCTAAAGGCCAAGTGGAGGTGCCCACTGCGCACAGAGCAGTGACAGGGTGGTTAGACAGAGCCACCCATCTGTCAAGAGAGGCCGCCAGTCACCAGCAGTGGAGGCAGAAACTGTCTCCTTGTCCCTTCCTTAAGCAGGAAGAGCAGAGTGCGTCTGTCCCTCTTGAACTGATTTACCCTTAGGTGCCCACCGTAGTTGTCTCTATTCAGCCACCAGGTCAAGACCCAGAATAGCGCCCGGGCATCCTGCCAAAAGGTTGGGCCTCCGCCCCCTCATGCAACACTCATTCATCTAGGTGCCACCCACTGTGTTGGGTGCTGGGTGTTGGCAGCCAACAAGACAGCACAGAGAACAAAAGCTGCCCCCAAATAAGAATTCCCAGGACTTGCTGCTACAAGGGTCAGAGAGGCAGCAACTTGGAAGAGTTACTTCTCCAGTTCCTTGGGCTGGGGAAACCAGAAACACCATCCAAGAAAGCACCCTTGGAAACCAGCTTTTTTCAGTCTTAGGTTTTTGCATCTTGTCTGGAGGCTGCTCAAGAAATCGGAAGAGGGTGTAAGAAGGGACAAGGGACAGGAGGGAAACACCAGGCTTCTAGGCCTCATGGCCATGTTTATCTAGGGTGGATTTTTTTTTCTTAACCCAAAGGTTAAAGTGTTTCTATTTGAAATGTCTATTTACATTCCAGAGTCCAAAAAAAAAAGGCAGCCAAGCTCCAGGCCTATATCTGTCCCCAGCAGCGTCACAGACACAGCATCAGAGCTGCTCAGGGGAACATTCTCAGCCCTCTCCCTGAGCTGCCTGGGTGACTCACACCTCCCTCCTGCCAGCAGGGGCTGTGCCATGGCTCAGAAGGCAGGTTGGAGATCTGGAGAGAGGGATTGGCTGGGGTATAATCAGGGACAGAAAGAACATGGCCCTAAACTTTCAGGATTTCTGGGGTCTAATTCAAAGAAGACAAGTAAATAAGAGGGAACTTGGGGTCATCTGGTGGCTCAATACAGAACGAGTGGACAAATAGTGGCCACCCTAGGTGATGCTCTACAGACATTCCTTCACCTCCCAGGAGCCCACCTTAACACCCACAGGCCCAGGTTTAGGCGCTGAGGACAGGGGCTGTAGCTCAATTAGCCCTGGGCAAGAACCAGCCTTTGGAGCTCCATCCCAGAGGCCTGGTGGGCACATTGCTGTGCTGGTCTCCACAACTATGCCCTAGAAGAGGGGACTAAGTGGACATCCTCATCCATGTCCACGCAGACAGCAAATCATGTCCCAAGGAGTCTCCGAATCTTCTCAAAACACCCTTCTGACATTTCCCAAACCTACTGCAACCTTATCCCTGGACAGCTGAGAGCCAAATCATCCAAATCACAGGTACCCAGAGAGGCATACAGCTCCCACCTTCTAATTGGACCCTTCAGATCCATATCCACATATCCAGAGTCAAGGGCTCTAACACAGAGACACATATATTCTCTCTCTCACACAAGTACCAAGCCAGTCACTGCCAGGAGGGGCCAAGCGGGCATGGGTCCAGCAGGCCCCTCCCTGGAGGAAGCATCTTGTGGTGCCAGCCTGGTAGGGAGGCTGTACCAGAAGGGCCTGATGCTGCCAACAGGTTCCTGGGAGTGAAAGAAGGAGTGGCCAGCTCTGGGGTGACTCCACCTCCCACCAAGGATCAAAAAAGTTTCCCCAGAGAAGGTGGCAGGGCTAGGAATCCCCAAGCTTACGTTAGGGCATCTTCAAGCACACCTGAGTCAAAGTACCACTTTTCTGTCCTCAGGAACTGGACGAGACAGCAGGGAGCTAGGAACTACAGCAGCCACAATCCTTCAACATCCCAACTGCTAGTCTCTGTTCTATCCTATCCCATTGAGCCTCCTCCTTTAAAGGTCCAATCGCAGAAGTCTCCTGACCAAAAACTTGCCAAAGTCACTGTACCCTGACCAGGTCAAACCAAGCCACAAAAGCCAGGACATTTTTGATTCCTATAGGTACCCCAGGTGCATGCTGCTTCTTCTGCTCAATTGTGGGGAGCAGAGAGCCTGAACACAGGTCACTGACCCACTTCCTCCCCTCTGACCATAGTGCCAAAGGAAGCCCCAGCCCCTCACAGCTGAGCCGATCCTGCTGGAGACGAAGGCACCAGAGGGATGCAGCAGAGGGTGGCTAGGAGGCAGGGTGAAAAGGAGGGAAGAGAGACTGCCCTAGAAGCACAGCTCTTCCAATCCATGGGACTCTCAAGAAAGTCTGAAGCAAGACCCCAGTGGGGCAAGGCTCATGGTAAGATGCTCAATCCAGGTAGCAGGATGCCCGAGAGCTGAGGGCAGGTGGGGACACAGAGCCACTTACCTGCCACAGGGATGCTGTGCAGCGGAGTCCGTGGCAGGATTTCCAAGGATGGTTCCCGGCCTGACATGCCATCTGCTGAGAAACAGGACTCAGTCTCATAGATGGTTTGCAGCATCTCCACGAGCCCCTGTGCCTTGGGCACCAGCAGCATGCCAGGGAGGGGCCGCCCGAGGCGGAAGCCGGTGAGGGGAAGGTGGTCAGCCGGGCCAGCTGGCTGCTCAAGGACTCCCTCAGGCCACTGCCGCTGGGACCCACAGGGCAAGGAGGCGCCTCATCCGGCCTGGGCGCTCTGGAGGCAGCGGAGGCAGGGAGGCTAATGAGGCTGTAGGCGGGCTCTCTACTACAGGAGCATGGATCAAGGCCCGTCCAAAGGTTCCAGGAGTTGGGCTATGGCTGGGTGCTCAGGGGACAGGAAGGGGAGCTCAGTGGGCAGGCAGGCTCTCTGTGTTCCCTCCCAGCACCACCGGTGACAGCTCTGGGCCTGGCTCCCTGCTCCTCCTCCCCGAATGAGCCGCCGGCAGCTGGCAGGAGACTGAAATAGCAGTTGGGGGAGGGCCCTGTCTATAAATAGGTGGAGCATGCTCAGGGAGCCGCCGGCTGGCTGCCAGGAGCCCAGGCCTGGCGGAGGCCCCATGGGGGGAGGCGCGTTCCACCCCAGGAGGAAGCGCCAGTCAAGGGGGAGGGGGGACTGGGGTGGCCTGCACTCAGGGCCAAGGCCACAGACCTGGGTGGCCAGTGGCTGGACTGGTGAAGGGTGCAGGCAGGGGACCCAGCATCTGGGATCAGCTCTGGTTACTGCTGTGGGCAAGCAATGGACCGGACACCAAGAAGCCAGCCTGGATCTGCCACTGTCCCCCTTTCCGTGCAGAGCAAGGAAAGGAATCAAAAAGACTAGGAAGGGGTGACAGACAACCAGCCACCTGGTCTAACCTCACACCTCCTCCTAACAGCCTGTGGAGTTTGTTTAACTGCTGCCTTCCCACAGAGCTGGGAGATGCCTCCCTACACTCTTACTATCAGGGGGACCCTAAATAGCAGGAGGGTGGCAGCTCTCTCCCACCCATTCTAGAGTGCCACCTCTGGCAGTTGGGCTTTCCGGGCTTCCTTTCAGAGAGCCAGAGCCGAGAGACTCTCTGGGCAGGCCTTGCCCAGCCCAGGCAGGGGGCTGGACAGCACCTGCCCATTCTCAGCGCAATCAATGTTTTCCTGGCAAGGTACCCAGTGCCCGTGCTGAGGGCATCACAAACACCATCGCCTTCATGCTAACAGTGACCTCTAGAAAGAGGCCAAGATGGGGAAAACTGAGGTACAGCAAGATGAAAGTCACTCCAGTCATAGAGATGCTCCCATGAGAGGGATGGAGTTCTGAGGTTCTGACCATCAAACCTGACAGGCAAAGGCATACACAGGGACAAGGATCTCCAGAGCCCAAATAGAAAGCCTTGGGGTTGGAGGCCTTCCAGTTAGTCGTAAAACTATTAGCATCCTGGCCTGGTGGAGTAGCCCCAGCTCTTTGGGCCTTCGTGGGCCATGGGGCCACTGTGCCACCAAAGTTGGTGCCACCTGCCAGCACACCCCACTGCTGACCTGCCCCTTCTCCCCTGGTTGTGCCTCCTACCAACTTGGCCCCCTGACCTCACTGGAGCCTTTTAATAGACTGGTTATTCCTGGGTCTATATCCTCCTCCCCTTGTCTGACGTCGCAGTTGCTATTTTGGACCCCTCCTGGCCCCTCCTTGCCCCCCACTCCAGGCACGGAGCCAGGGACACCTGTCCTCTCTCTGGACTGGATGACCTCACCCTACTGTCAGAAGCCTGGGAGAAGCTGTCTAACCAAGGACACGATGTCTGTGGCTCCCAAGCTTCTGCCAGGATAGCAAAGGCCTCCTCCCTCAGGTAGGAAAACCATAGATGAGGATGGTAAAGGCAAGCTTTCCTGAGCATGGTGAGAGGCAGATGCTGCTGGGAACAGGGGTTTGGTGAGAGGCAGATGCTGCTGGGGACAGGGGTTTGGTTTCCAGAGGGAGACCAGGAACCAAACTGGGAGGGGTCTGATGCTACAGCGAGGGCAGATTCTAGAAGAAAAGTAGCAGAGCTGAGCAACCCAGGCTCTTGGCGCTGGAAGACATCACCTGTGGACCACCCTTTCCCTAACTGTATCCTGGCCAACTAGGTCCTCTCGAGAACAGGAGGGAAGACCAGGGTTTCCTCCAAGAGAACCACAGGCAGCAGACACAAGGGAGCCCTGAAAGCCAGGGGCAGCAGCACCTCCCAGCCAGCACTCCACCCACCCACGCTGGGAACAACCAGAAGGGCTGGCTAGCCCTGTCCTGGCTCACTCTACCTGCCCCAGGCACAGAAGAGAGGCAGGGAGTCTTGCTTAAGGGAGGTCAGCAGCCATGACAACCTGAGAGCAAGGCCCTCAGACTCTAGATTAGCCTGATGTCAAAAATCAAAGAGGACTCCCTTTCTTCTTCCTTAGTTTTTTTTTTTTTTTTTTTTTTTTTTTTTTTTTTTTTTTTTTTAAATTTGGAGGCACGGTCTCACTCAGTAGCGGAGGCTAGCCTCAAACTCACACCAATCCTCCTGACTCAGCCTTAACCCCTGCTGGGACTACAGGTTTAAGCTATCAAACTTGGTAACAAGGATTCACTTCTTTACCACGTGTGGGCTCAGGGACAACAGTCAGCACCACCATGACTTCTACTAGAAAGAGAAATGTCTTCAATGCAATTCCCAAAATCCTCCAAGGAAACGTGAGAGACAGGTCTAGCGGGAGGGAAGACAGGCATCTTTTTTCTTCCAAGATGGAGACAATGTAACAAAGTCTTCCTAATAGTTAACCTCAACCTTCACTGCTACAATGCCCCTCTTTCTGCTTGCATCTCCATTCCTGTCTCCAGCTCCGAAGTCCTAGCCCATAAATCTCACCAAGTACTCAACTAAAGACGTGGTCCATGAAACACATCCAGAGCCAGCACCAGCAAGTTCAAACCCAGTTTGGGCTATAGAACCAGCTCTATCCTCCCCAGCAGCACTACCTCCACCTCCTCCCTCTAAGGCTACACTATGGCCTCCAATTCCTCTAAAGCTGGGGCAGACGGGAGAGCCCAATGCTACCTCCTTGAGCTCTTCCAGCTCTCACTTCTTTGGCCCAAAAGCTGGCATGGAGCCCTGACTGAATAGGCAGAGAAGTACTGTTTTGTGCAGTCAAAAAGCCTAAGGCTGGCCCTGAGACCCTGGCCTGTGAGATGCCCCGGAAATATCAACCCTGCCTACTACCCTCTAGTTTTACCCTTTGAGCCCAGTCATGCTGGGACCCGTCATTATGGCCCAGGAACTACCATGAGCCAGGTCCACAGTTAGGTACTGGCGGAATCTTCTCATTTAAAACCAACTGCAAGAAAAATGTGGATATCTGCTTTGGCATATACCTCCCCTCTGGGTTGACCCTGTCTCCTTTCACCATCCAGTCCTAAGCCTTCAATCCCTCTGGGATGATGAAGCAAGGCAGAGAAAAAAAGAACAGATTCCAACCTGTCAAGGCACCTCAGTAGAGAAGGAAACCAAGGGTCTTTTCCCCAGACCCCTCTGCCCAGGCCAGCACTGACCCACTTTCTCCTCCTGACTGGCTGGCTGCCCTCCCAGGGGCTCAGAAGCAGAGCCTGAGGCAGGGAGACGGGACGCCAAGGTTCCTGGCTCCACCCCACACCCATGCCCCAGTTTCTCTGGTCACCCCAAAGGGAGGGGGCAGCCGCCCTCCCTCCTGGGAAAGGGAAGGAGAGAAAGTGGAGAGGGTGCGAGGAGGCGCTGGGCAGACAGGTGTTATCGTGAGGCTCATCTCCCTCCCACGCCGGGCATCAGGAACCTGGATGCCTCCTCCAGGGCCCCACCAACAAACACCCAGACAGGATCACATGGCAGGCCACATTCTTGTCCCTCTACGAGCAATGGCACTGAGAACAGGGTATGGCCAGGGCAGTCGAGGTCCTAGGTCCCAGGGAGGCTCCTTCAAGCCAGTGAGGCCAAATCAGACTGCTACAGATTCGATCGGTCTTTAACCCCATGGAGGAGAATGTATAGACAGCACTGGGTCCAGAAAAAGAAAGAATGCCTGACCACAAAAAAAAAAGGGGGGGGGGAAGCTGGGCGATGATGGCACATGCCTTTAATCCCAGCACTCAAAGGCAGAGGCAGGAGATCTCTGTGAGTTCAAGACTAGTCTGATCTACAGAGTGAGTTTTGGGACAGCCAGGACTACACAGAGAAACTGCCTCAAAAAAAAAAAAAAAAAAAAAAAAAAACCCTCCTTTGCCGAAAGAGAAAGGTAGAAAGTAGACAGGAGCAGAGCGGCCTCTTCTGGGAAGCAGAATCCTCAGATGAACAGAGAGGTAGATGAGGTCAAGCGTTGGCATGCAGCCCAGCCCAGAAGTATACAAATTGAGTGCCCACTGCCTGAAGTGGTGGGCCCAGAAGCAGATCACTTAATCTCCACCTGCTACTCCTCAGCAAGAACTTGCATGCTGACTTACAGGCTGGGATGACAGGGATGGACTATTTCCTGTCTTCTTGCTCTGTTCCAGCCTTGTTGGTGATGCCAAGCAAGGACTTGTCAAACCAAAAGTTCTTATGGTGAGAGAAAGCAGAGGACAGAGAGAAAGCGTCTGACTGCCCTAGGGAGAAGAGAGCAAGTGGGGCCAGGATGTGGAGGCGATGGGCCACACTCGTCACTGCTCCCTGTCTGCTGCCTGTCCTAGGGCTTAAATCTTTCTTGGGGCGGGGGGCGCTTCTGCAAGATGTCCACAGGGAACTGGACACCTAGGGGCTCTGGTTACAAATTGGGGTTTCACTTTATTTCTGTGGAATTCCGAGGCATATATTCTCAGCTTCTGCCAGCCTCTGGGCATCAACAGCCCCAATCCAGATGCCAGCTGAACTCAGAGAACAGATGCTGAGCTCCTCAAAGAGGAAAAGCTGTGTACAGACTGGCTGTCTCCATGGCAGAGGGCAGCTGGAACCCACTAGAGTAGCCAGTCCCGGAACTGTAGGAAAAACTATGGGAAGGGCCACAGCAGTTCACCTCTTGCCATAAGCGAAGACCCCTGTTTTGATGCCTCTCATGGGTCCTAAAAAGAAGTTCTATATTCTGTGTCTCCCCCCAACCCCCCCCCCCGCTCCCATACATGGAAAAGACAGCATCTCCCCCTGCTGGGGGCAGCTGGAAAGCCAGCCAGGAGGCAGGCCACCAAGGATGCCTATCCTGCCAGAGCTCAGAAACTGCCAAGCTGGTGCACACCTGCCAGCTCTGGGAGGATGGCAGAAGGAGAACCTGGACCATTGGTGTCTTGAATACAGCCTAGTAAATCTCTCACCCTGAGTGGATTACAATAACCCAATAACCCTTCCACTGCTAGAGAACAAAACCCTACTTACTGCTAAGAAATGTCCTTCCCGAGCCACCAACACATGTCCCTGGGCAGCTTCTGTGCCCCTGGTCAAGGGTCAGCTCCCAACCCCCATGTGAAGCAGATATGAAAGTGGCTCAGAGAAAGGAAGCAAGCAGCATTATTGCCAGTCACGTCTGACGTGCAAAGAGCAGAACTGAGGGACTGGTGAACAGTCATCAGGCCTCTTCCATCCCTCTCACCATCCAGCCTAAGAGGATGAGACAGGAAGCCAGAGCTTTAGAGCCTGCCCGGTGCAACCCTTAGGGGTTGAACAAAGGCAAGAACAGGTCGACCCCAGGAGGAACCACAAACACAGAAAGAAGGTGGCGAGGGAACGAAGCTGGGGGTGGGATTCCTCCCTTCTTCTTGCAGTTCAGTTTTTATCCAATGCCTTCAACTTCCCTTTCTCTAAGAGGGAAAATATTCATCTATCCATACTTGCAGAAAACGATGCAGGGACAGAGTGTGCTGGGAAGGACTGAAGTTGGACAGGACAGATGCAGGACTTGTCCCACTGCAGGACGAGATAGCTGAGGACAAAAGGCAGCTACTACTCTGACCACACTAACCTGTAACCTCCTGGAAAACTCTGGAGGGTCCAGCTCAAGACTTCTGGATCTATCCTCAGGGGCACATATCCGGACACACCCAAACAGAAAGCTACCTAGAGTTCCACCCACAGACTACCCCGGCAGCACTGAGCAGGGTCCCAACAGAGAGGAACGGGAGCCATGATCCCAGCTTAGGAATCTGCCAAGAAGAAGAGGGTGATCTATTTTGCACTCAGCAGAAGGCCAAGACTTCCCCACAATGTATACCCAAGCCTAAGGCATAAGGCCCTGAAAGGCTCCACCAGAAAAAAGGTATGGAACAAGAGACACTCCAACAAGGGAAAAAGCCACCACCACAAGAAGTTAGCATGAACATTCAGCTGCATCCAGGGAAATGCTTCTAACACTGTCCCAGGCTACCCGGAGAGATTCACACCACCATCTCAGGTACCCAAAGCTCTCATGTTAAAGGCAGGCATGGGGGCAGAAGGAGACCCAGGCCCTTCCAGAGCCTAGAGCCATTGATTCCCAGGTCTGCCTCACAGTTGGCCTCTGGCCTTTTTTTTTTTTTTTTTTTTTTTTTTGGTGAGTTCTCCACTCTTTACCCCTTCAATCCTTGATAGCTCAGACACTGGCAGTCAGCTGGCCTGGGCAGGAAACCCACACAGCCCATTGTATCCAAAACTGCCCCAGGAGGCTCCTCTCCAACCTCACAGCTCTTACCCGACTTGTTGGGAGAGTTCATGCCGGCTCTGGGCCTGCAGGAAGCTGGCGTTGGGGGCTGGGACGGGAGGGGGTGGAGCTGCGGTGATGTCAAGAGAGACAGACGATAACAGACAGACGGATGGGACAGGAGCCCGGGGCCGCAATGCCTCTAATGCCCATCCAAGGCCATCCTTCGGGGTGAGGCAGTCAGGCACTCAGAACGGCATCCCTGGGGAGAGACGGAGCAGGGTTAGCGGTCCCTAACTTGGGACTCTGAGAGCCAAGGGAGACCTTGGAGCGGTCAGCTTGTACCTGGGAAGAGAGGGAGGGCCACCTGACCAGGGCACACAGGAAAAACAGAACTGCACTGGACTATTATTTCTTCTCTTCCTAATTGATACCCAAGGGACAGGAAATGGCCACATCAGTCTCTGCAGGCATTGCCAGGTGTGGAGCCCTTACAGACTCCAGAAGGTGCCTAAGTCACCAACAATGTATAGGAAGATTCTGGCCACAATTTGTGGCAACGGGAAAGACTGAGCTGACCTGGGATCCCTCACAGAAGCTCAGGCAGAGAGCTACTGGGTAGGTA
Source organism: Chionomys nivalis (assembly GCF_950005125.1). Lineage (NCBI taxonomy): Eukaryota > Metazoa > Chordata > Mammalia > Rodentia > Cricetidae > Chionomys > Chionomys nivalis. The sequence continues at coordinate 82,191,425 of NC_080092.1, forward strand.
CCTTGGCACAAATGCCTTGGGAGGATCAGAAGTTCAAGGTCAAATTTGACTAAGTAAACTTAATGCTAGCCAGGGCTACTGGAGATTCTGCCTCCAAAAAACACCAGGCAGGGCCAGTGAGCAGGCTCAGCAGGTAAAGGTGCTTGCTGCCAAGCCTGATGACCAGAGTTCAGTCCTACCCACATGGTAGAAGGAAAGAATCAACTCATAAAAGTTGTCCTCTGACCTCCATGTATTCATTGTGCCATCTATGCACCCACACATATACATCTAAACATACAAATAAATGTAATTAAAAAATATTAATAAGCTTGGGGTGTGTGCACCTTTAATCCCAGCAGAGGTAGGTGGATCTCTGAGTTTGATGCCAGCCTGGACTACAGAGCTAGTTCACAAAGAAACCCTGTTTCAAAACAACAACAACAACAATAATAATAGTAATAATAAAATGTTTAAAATTCAGCTGGGTGGTAGTGGTGCATGCCATTAATCCCAGCACTCGGGAGGGAGAGGCAGGCAGATCTCTGAGTTCGAGGCCAGTCTGGTCTACAGAACTAGTTCTAAGACAGCCAAGGCTACACAAAGAAACCCTGTCTTCAAAAACAAAAACAAACAAACAAACAAACAATTTTTTAAGTTCAGGAAGGAACTGACACCCAGACCAGCAGTTCTGGGATTCTCAGGCCAGGCATCTTCTCCATGTGTTCGAAGTCTTTGCCACCCATCTCTGGAGACAAAACATACTTTCTTGTCTTCCCAACACCACAATGAGTCAGGGCACAAGAGTGTGTTTTATGAACTGGGAAAGTCAAACAGGCCCAGCACTCGCTGTACATGTGCTGAAGCTTCTGGGCCCCAACCCAGGGCTTTGTGTGTTGCTTGGGTTGTGATCTGTGGAAGCAACCATGAAATCCAGCCCGTGTACTGCCTGTCAAGCAATGACCTGACATGTACTGACTCTCCCAGAACAAAGGACACCTTTTCCCAGTTTAGACAAAGGCACCAAAAGGCCCAGAGTAACCAAAGTCAACGAAGTAATGGAGCCATGGTCATGCCAGAGTCCACACCCTAGCCCCATAGTTAATCTTCAAGCCTTAGACACTAGGCAGCACCCACCTGGACCAATCCCTAAACAGCCCTCGATGCACCCAGACATGATCTCATTCATTTGCTTCCAAAAGAAGCCAGGCTCTCCAATGCCCTATGAGAGCAAGTGTCAGGAAGCGACCAGAGCTGCCAACCTTAAAGCCCTAACTCTGCTCCCCAACCCCAAGCAGGCAATCAGCTCTATCTCCCAGAAGCCGCTCCTCCTGCCAGTATGAAATCTCTATAAACCCTCCATCCTCATCAAAGATTCCCAAGGGTGAGGTCCAGTTGGAGCCTAGAAGCCCCCAACCTTCCTTGGCAGGGTCACAAGAATGCAGGCAAAGACGCAGGGCTCCTGGGCCCACTGCTCCCTGCTGTTTGGGACTCTGTGGCTACAGAAAGGTATATTCAGATCAGGATTCAGGACTGACAGATGGAAGCTGAAGACAGAAGAACCAGCACAGGTCTGGGACCAAGTTCAGGAATGCAGCAGGTGGGGCTGCTGGTGCTCTGGCAGGGCCCGCGTGGGCAGGCCAGCTCAGCCGGAGCCCACACTAGGGCTGGCGCCCAGTCCCGCTCACACCCTTTCCCGTGGGTTGAGGAGCACAGGTTCAGAAGTTCCCACGGCTGGCAGCAGCCTAAGTAGCACAGCCCATCTGTTTAGCGAGAGGAACCTCCAAGGCAGGACACTCGAGAGCAATGGCTCCCAAGGGGCCCATAAGTGGTGACGCTCAGTCCTTAACCCCCTCATCCTCACCTAGCACCACTGTGGAAGGAGACAGCCCCTTGGACTCACACAGTGGGCTCAGGGTGGACTTATGTTCCATCGCTCCTCACAGCGTGGGACCCAGGGGCCCTATCCACCTGCAAAGGGCATCTCCCCAGTTCACAGGTCTGCCAAGTGAGTAAGAACCACCAGCATGACTTCCTGGGAAACAAAGAAGCCTTCACAGCCCAATCAGGACGGGGCGAGGGAAGAGCGAACAGCCTGAGCCCTTTGCGCCTCTTCAGCAGAGATGTGGTCCACTGCTGTCACAAGAAGGTCTCTGCGGGTAGCTGGGGGCTGGGAGCTCTGTGCCTGATGAACTACCCCCCACAGGGACAACAACCCCCAAGGCCCTGCTCCCCTCTCAACTCTGTCCTTTTTCCTGACTAGTCCAGGGTCTGAACCTACCTTGTACTCCATCCAGGGTACTGGGGCAAGGAAGAGTGCAGGGAAGGGTAGAACCTCCACCTACAGGCTCTGCTCAGGTGAAGAAGGCAGAAACCCTAGGGAGGCAACCCCACTTCAGTCACCAGCAATAAAAACTCCAGCAGAAGGTGGGAGGTCGTGCACACAGGAAAAGGTGACCAGAGCCGTGCAATGTCCCGAAGGCCACAAGTTCACTACAGCTTCCTACAGAGATCCTGTCCCTCAGACAGCTCCTTCCAAATTCCCCTCCACAATCACCATGCCTCCCACTCCCGAAGTGCCAACTCTCAGCCTGAGAGAGGCTTGAACTCCCAGCCCAGGGCCACTCTCAGGTCAGGGGCCACACCCTACGTCATAGAGAACAGGGCCCAGCAGTTTGAAACACAGCCTCTGCATCGATGAGACAGGCTTCACTTATCCCAACCCTCACTGCCTGGCAAAGCTCAAAGCCCGGACGTATCCCACCCAAAGGCACCAGCGGTTTCTCATCTCAGCTCCTCCGACTCCAGCCATGGTAGACAACTACTCCCAGCCTCCTTCCGGAGCTTCCACTGCCCTGGGCCTCCCACCCCCCAAGCTGAGCCAACAGAAATCCAGGAGGATGGAAGCCATGCAGGCCCCAAACTAGGGAAAGGAGGAAGGCAACAAGGGAGGGAAAAAAGGCACCAGGCTGACAAATTCATTTTTGCAATCGGCCCATTTCTGTTTGTCTGCTCAGACGCAGCTCCAGGCATCTGCACAAGCCAGATGGAGGAGGCTGCTATTTCTAGAAAAAAAAAAAAAAAAAGAGGGGGAAGGGAGGAGGTGGAGACAGAGGGCATTAGACAGGGTCTGTTTGCCCTAAAACCTCAGACAGAATGATGATACCGCCCCCCAGCACTACCAGACAGGGCTCCCATTCAAGAAAGGGCTGAAGCTGGGGCTGGGGTGAGGTGGGCAGGGGGAGAAGAAAGGGAGAGAAAGTTTAATTAGCCGAAGTCAGCTACAATAGGCCCCTCACGGGCTGCATCAGGTTTTCATTCATGAGCAAGCAACATGCTCCAAAGTGCCAAGAATTGCCGCCCCCCCCCCACTGTCTTTCTCACACCACCCCCCAACAGGAGTGAGTCCTCTAGCAGGCTGGCTGAGCCTGATGCTGTGTTCCAGACATCCCTCCTCAAAGGGATGTGAGTAGGAAGAATCCATTATTAAAGAGCAGCTGGTACTTCAGCACCAACTGCATGACCCCCAGCTCCTGAGGCTGAGCCCCCTCCTCTGCCATACGGAAACAACAAGGGCCCCCCATCCCCAAGCCCCCATATCTAAGCACACCGCTATCACCCCTAAGAAACAGAAAGCAAAGCTCTTATCTCTGCAGCGACTTGGGGTGGGAGGTGCATGTGACACCGTTACCCCCACTCCAGATTTCATGTTCCTTGGAGGACATACCGAGGAAGAGGAGGGACTAGCCCAGACCAGTCATTTTCTACATGCCGCCCCCTGCCCGGAACATGCATCTGGGACCTCTCTGGCCCCCAGTGTGTCAAGAGATGCTAGGAGCCTACTCCTTTAATTCAGCTATTCTCATCTTTGACAAGACCTAGTCCAGATCCAAGTCTAAGTGGAAGGAGGGCGAGAGAAGGTTTAAGAAAGAAGGAGGAAGCAAACCAAGTTCTCCCCAAGCTTTGTTGTTCAAGGAGGGAAAGGAAAGGGAAGATTGGAAGGAAAAAGCAGGCAGCCCCCAACATGGCTCATCCACAGACCCCTCTCAACACCCTGCATGGGCTCCTGGCTCCCAGTGTTATTGGGCTTCAGAAACTGAGGCGCCTCCCTGCCTACAACCTTAGCACCAAAGTGGAGAGCCAACAGGACCCAAAGTCCTCTCAATCTCCCACCCCCTGCCTCCTTTTGTTCCTAGGATCTGGCTCTATCTTCCCCTCCCATTGAACCCTAAACCCCTCTCTTCATTCCTGTCCCCAAGATCCAAAGCTAATACCAGGTCCCAGAAGCATAGTGGTCACTGTCAGAGCGCTGAGTCCCTTCCGCACACCCCAAAAGCAACTGCAGCCTCTACCCTTCCTCTTCAGGAACAAAGCGCATCTTAGAAGGGCCAAACGCAGGGACATCAAGTGGTCACCTTCGCCCTGAAATGAAGCACACCCTACTCCCCGCCCCCAGCTCCTAGATTAATTACTTATCACCCAGCCAGTTCTCATCTTCCTGAGGGCCTCAGGGATGGGTGGGGTGGGGAAGCCGACTCCCCCAAGTTAACAAGGCACTATCAGAACCCCTGCCCCATGAGAAACAAACCCAAGATGAAAACTGGGTGGGGGGGAGGGATCTACCCTAGCCAAGGAAGATCACCAATTCATCTCCCAGCTTTTTCCTGAGCTCAAGGGTGTCAGACAGAAGAGGGTGGTAATAAACGCAGTAACGCCTCACAGGCGAGGGGGTGAGAATAATGGCACAGAGAACTAAGGTGGGCCCCGCAGTCCCCTTTCACCTGCATGGACGTCAAGGGCATAAAATCAAGCGTATATTCTTAGCCACTTGGAGAAGCACGGTGGGTGGGCTGCGCCCCTCACCGCAAAGTAACAAGAAAGGGGTGTCCAGTGAAAAGAGGGTCTGCCCAGAATCCAGGTGCAAGGCTCAAATCGCTGTTGGAACGGATTATGAACTGCCAGGGAGGAGACAAATCAGACATCCCCGGCTGGTCTGCGGGCCATTTGGGGGCGCGAGGTGCGGGAAGATCGGCCCCTCCCTTACCTGCAGAGAAGGAGCCCTGCAAGGGAAGGGTGGGGAGGGGCGCGCGCGGCGAGTCAGGGGCGACGCTCCCCAGCCCCGCGACACCCCCTGGGGGTGCGGGCTGGCTCAGCGCGCGCGCCTGGAGGAAGGACAGGGGCGCAGGGAGCCCGCGGGCAGCGACGGCGGGAGGACTGAGCGCGGCTGGGCGTCCCGGGGCCACGGGAGGTAAGGTCCCGACGGATGCGGCGCGCTCACCCGCTGCGGCTCGAGCTCCGGCTTCGCGGGCGGCGGCGGCAGCAGCGGCGGCAGCAGCAGCGGCAGCGCCTCCTCGACGGCTCCTCCATCTTTGCGGCGGCTCCTCCGGCTCCGCTCGCCGCCGCCACCAACAACAACATTCAGAGACGTCACTCCCGTCACGTGATCCGACCCCGAGCTAAAAATAGACCCAGACCCCCCCACCCCCCCACCCCCCCACCCCCCAGGCTTCAGCCACGAACCCCTCCCCTCCTAGTTGGCCCTCCCCTAAATGGGCGGGGCCAATAGCGCCACCGTGACAGCTCCTTAAAGGGACGGTACTCAACCCAAGGTTAGGCTGGGGCGGAGGTGGCCAAGAAGGGGCCCGACCTCTGCGCCAAGTAATGAAATGAGTGTAACCCGGATCCTGGCTGCTGCAGGACCTGGATGTGTGGATCTATGATTTTGTTCTCTGCGCTTTGTCGACTTCCTTTACAAACAGTGGATGGTGCAATCTTTGCTCGCCTGAGCTGTTCCCTAACACGCCCTTCCCCTACTAGGGGGAGGGTATGGAGTAGGACTGGGGTGGAATCCTAGAGGCTGCCAGGAAAGTGGAAGACCCTGCAGGGGCAGCAAGGCTGGAAGCTTAGCTTGAACAGGTCTCTAGCCCACCATGCCTAAACCGCAGCAACGCTGCATCTTGGTGTAGAAACTCCTTGGAGAAAGCCAGCATTGGTTGTTAACTGTCCCTGGCCTTCAAAGGAGCAAACCAAGAACCTAAAAGACTGCTGGTCTCCAACTTTGGTGCCATTCTCACTACATGTCAATAGGACATGGCTGTGCTTTTAAACCTACATAGTTTTTTCAATGACCTAGCAATTCCCCTAGCAAAAATGTATTGTCAGGAAATATTGCATAGAAAGAGGTTGTTTATAATAATGTGAATTGTTAGAAACAATCTAAATATCAGGTAGGTATCTACAAATAAGCTAAGAGATGTCCATTCAGCGAGCTATCGTCCAGATGCTAAAAATTATATGTAAAGCCAGCAATTAATCTGCTTATCTGAACATGTTTCTGCAAAAATTTAGAAAGAGCTGGCAATAGTGTTGTCAAGTAATGAGCCTTAAGGACATGGGACTGTCCTTAAGATCCCTAAAAACAGCCATGATATTGCAAAAAAAAATATTATATAGATCTACAGCCTGGAGCATAGCTTAGAAGTAGAACATGTGGTTAGCATATGAGGCCTGTGTTCAATACACAGCTCCAAAAACAAGACAACATGGTTACACTGACATGCTCACTTTATACACACACACACACACACACACACACACACATACTTTTATTTTATTTTGCCTTTCCAGACAGGGTTTCTCTGTGTAAAAGTCCTGGCCATCCTGGAATTTTCTCTGTAGTCCAGGCTGGCCTCAAAGTCTCAGAGATCCACCTGCCACTGCCTCTTGAGTGCTAGGATTAAAGACCTTTGCCATTACTGCCCGACTTATACGCACACACACATACACACACATTCTAAAGCAGAGGGTGTAGGTAAATGCCTATAGTCTCTGCACTTGTGAGGTAGAGACAAGAGGATCTCTGCAAGTTCAAGGCCAGCCTGGTCTACTTAGCAAGTTCCAGGACAAACAGAGTTTCCTAGAGAGAACTTATCTCAAAAAAGCCAAATGAGAGAGAAAGAGATAAAGATACCAAGACCATTCTCCACTATAGTGAATTTGAATTCAGTACCAGCCTGAGCTTCACAAGATCCTATTTCAAAAATAAAAAGGTATATGAGGGATGGATCAAAGCAAGATCCCACAATAATATTGATTTGTTTCATTAGTACCAGTAGTATATGCAAAAGCAAACTAAATTCATGGATCTGAGTCGATATGCATACAAAACCTTAGGAAGTATCAACCAAACATTTACTTTCTTTGTGGTCTTTTTCTGAACCCCTGAAATCTGAAACCACCATGTATTAAAGTGAAAGACATGCATAAGATGGTGGCGCACGCCTTTAATCCCAGCACTCGGTAGGTAGAGGCAGGTGAATCTCCATGAGTTCGAAACCAGCCTGGTCTATAAAGAGAATTCCAGGACAGCCAGGGATACACAGAGAAACCCTATTTTGAAAAACAAAACCAAAAAACCCTGTAATAAATGGTAAAGGGTTTTCCTATAAAATACATCATGAGTGCCCCATGTCCATATATCTCCGTCCCCACACTTCGTTCTTAGCCAAAGGGCACCTTACCTGAAATGCCGTAGCTGCCTTCTGGCAACGACTACCCTCCCTGCGTCCCTCTCGCCTCCTCCAAAGTGACAATTTAGAATGCAAATCTACTGAAGAGCAGTTTTGAAAACAATTCTGATTTTGTCACTTAAACTTGTCAGCAGTCCAGGAATGTGTACAACAATTCGCCAGAGAAACTTGCTCAGAGATGTTCATTCTTGGGCACCCCCACCCCCAGAGCTTGTTGTTCAGAGCGGGAAAGAGGCCCAGAAATCTTCATTTTTAATACAAACCCAGGCGATTTTGCCGCAGCTGGTCCTCTCCTGGATCTTGGAAAAATACCAGCCCAAAGCTTGAGCAGGACATGATCCCTGCCTCCCCAGCCTCCCGCCTAAGCTTAACTTTCCCTAGTCTAGCTCTAGCTCTGCACCGTTCTCTCCAGTTCTTGAAGAATGTGCCCCTTGCTCTTCCCGGCCTTTACACAAACTTTTTTTCCCCTTCCATTTTTGATTTCTGGAATGCCCTCCTCCCTTCTCTTTGCCTCCAATGCATCTGCCAGAATTTAATTAAATATTACTTCGGAAAGAGGCCATTCTCTGTCTTTTAATTAAACTAGATCCCCTTGTTTTATATGCTTTCACCGACTCTGATAATAACTTATAACCATGTAGCATTATCTTTAGCGTTATTGGTTTAAGTTATTTGTGGGGCAGGTGCTAAGTATGAAACCAGGGCCTTACACATACTAAGCACAAGTTCTGCTACTGAGCTCCCCCCTCCACGCACTAAGGAAACGAGGGTCTTGAACACAGAATCTGCACATCTACAACGCTGTTGGAGAGACTTTTTTTTGTTGTTGTTTGTTTTTTTGTTTTTTCGAGACAGGGTTTCTCTAGCTTTGGAGCCTGTCCTGGAATTCCCTTTGTAGCCCAGGCTGGCCTCGAACTCCCAGAGATCCGCCTGCCTCTGCTGGGATTAAAGGCGTGCGCCACCACCACCTGGCTGTTGGAGAGACTTGATGAACTCTGTTGACTGATATGGATGAGTGTTAAGAGAGTAAACTAGGTAGTGTCCTCAGACTGGACTGTGGACTCTGAGCAGAAAGGCCACTCCAGTGTAGACATCCCACATGGCTTTGAGTCAGGGGTCCTCCAGTCTTCTTCCTGTAAACCAAATCCATTGCGCTGGCTAATATTATATCAACAAGCTAGAGTCATTGGAAAGGAAGAAGCCTCAACTGAGAATATGCCACCATAAGATCAGCTACAGGCAAGCCTGTAACACATTTTCTTAATCAGTGATCCAGGCAGAAGGCCCAGACCCTTGTAGATGGTGCCACTTCAGGCCTGGTCATCTTGGTTTCTATAAGAAAACTAAGTCATGAAGAGCAAGCCAGCACTTCTCCCAAGGCCTCTTTGGATCATCAGCTCCTGCCTTCAGGTTCCTGCCCTGTTTGAGTTCCTCCTGACTTCCTTCAATGAAGGAACAATGATGTGGAAGCATAAATCAAACAAAAAGCCCTGGGGCTGGAGAGATGGCTCAGTGGTTAAGAGTACTGCCTGCTCTTCCAAAGGTCCTGAGTTCAATTCCCGGCAATTACATGGTGGCTCACAACCATCTGTAATAAGGTCTGGTGCCCTCTTCTGGCCTGCAGACATACATACAGACAGAATATAGTATACATAATAAATAAATAAATATTTTAAAAAAATTAAAAAAAAAAACAAAAAAAACCAAAAAGCCCTTTCCTCCTCAAGTCGCTTCATTTGTGGTGCTTCATCATAACAATAGTGATCCACAACCACAGTGGCTTTGATCCCAGCACTTGGGAGGCAGAGGCAGGCAGATCTCTGTGAGTTCAAGGCCAGCCTGGTCTACAAGAGCTAGTTCCAGGACAGGCTCCAAAGCTACGGAGAAACCCTGTCTCAAAAACCCACAAAGAAGAAGAAGAGGAAGAAGAAGAAGAGGAAGAGGAAGAAGAAGAAGAAGAAGAAGAAGAAGAAGAAGAAGAAGAAGAAGAAGAAGAAGAAGAAGAAGAAGAAGAAGAAGAAGAAGAAGTTGCTTCATGGCAGTGGATTGGGATTCTCAGTTGCTTATGTCTTGCGTCTCTAAGTTGTTTGTGGGCTGTTTGGAGAAAGGGAGATGACAAGACCCTACATCCTTTTGCCTTTCTTGCATCTAAGCTCTCACCTCACACAATCCTGGGTACCAAGTACAGTCTGAGGCCGTTGTATGACAGAAGTCGGCCATAACTATCTCAAGGGACAGCTTAGCCAGTCACATCTCATTCTATCCGTGAAAGAATCATAACGAGAAGAGGTTAAAAATAGCTGCCAAAAGTTCAGAGAAGCAATGCTGGGATTCAAACTCAGATCTCTATTCTCCACACACAGGGAGCCAGGATTGGTGGAAAGCAGGGCTCTGAAGCTCAAAACTCCAGGCCTGTCCTTTGAAGCTCTCTTAGATCATCGCTTCTGGCTCCCAGCAGCCAAATGCCCCAGAAGTCACAAGAATTTGCCATATGGGAGGTCGAGGGGTAAGCTCAGTGGCAGAATGAGTTTATTTTATACAAGGCCCTGGGTTCAATCTTCAAGGACCCGGCTCAAAAAAAAAAAAAAAAAAGTATAGCAAGCATGATGGTGTGTGTCTGTAATCCTAACACTTGAAAGGTGATGACAGCAGGGGCAGAAGTTCAAAGTAAGTCCCACCCACAGCAGGCTCAAGGCTGCCTGCACTAGAGGAAACTGTCTTAGAAGAATTCAAGATGGGTTTGGCTGCACACACCTTCAATCCCAGCACTTTGGAGGCAGAGGCAGGTGGAGCTCTGTGAATTAGAGGCCAGCCTGATCTATATAGTGAGAGCCCACTAAAATAAATAAAATCACAAAAGTTTTTTTAATACAAAAAAGAATTAATCATAAAAAGATAAGTCTTCAGCTCTCCCCTTCTCAAGTGAGTCAATGCTGAGTAACTCAGCATCCGTTCTATGCATGCTCCTTTCTGGGGAGACAGAAATGCTTCTTTTCTGGTTCTTACAGAAAACAGATCTGTCTGCTGTGGTAACTCCTCTAGGGTAGGCAGGAACTCTTGCCCAGCCTGTTCATAGAAACTGGAGTTGAGAGAACTTCTCTTTAGCCCTCAGTTTCCCCAGGTATAGTGAGCCTGCAAACGGAACCCAGTAGCTGACTGGGGAACTTCCGACTGTGGGAACCAATGGTGAATTTGGCTTCTTGGTAGAAGGAAATATGTCTCAGTGGAGAGTCACACACGTAATGTAGAGCCCAACAGGTGGTGGCACATCTGGACTTTGGACAGGGGCTGGGAGAGGGATGGGGAGCAGTTAAGTGTCGCTGCTAGGGGCTCGCCGGTTGCTGCCCTCCTGTCTGAAATCAAGAAAATGTTCTGACCATGTCTTGGGGCAGGAGGTAAAGCCATCTTCCTCCATGATCGAAGGCTAGCAGCACCCACATTCTCAGTACCCCTCAGATGCCCTGGGTCTGTGTCCTGTAGGGTTGCTATTACCTGGAAACAAACAAGGTACCCAGCTTCGATGTGCCTTCATCTTTAAACTATCACCTAGAATTTTTTGTAAGTTAAAGAAAATCTTTACTTTAATCCCAGCACTTGGGAGGCAGAGGCAGGCGGATCTCTGTGAGTTCGAGACCAGCCTGGTCTACAAGAGCTAGTTCCAGGACAGGCTCCAAAACCACAGAGAAACCCTGTCTCGAAAAACCAAAAAAAAAAAAAAAAAAAAAAAAAGAAAATCTTTAGATCCACACTCAGGATTCCAGAGGGCAGAGAGTTCTAGCCATGGTTCTGGTCCCTAGTGGGACCATATTCGAGTGGTCCCCTGTGCCTCCAAAGAACAGCTGTATTCGGAGTGACTGCAGTAGAAACGGTGTGGCTCTGCGCAATACGGTTGCGGACAGAAACTAATACAGAATGAGGAAGGACTGAGCTGGTTAACCCAAGCAATGGTCACTATTAGATATTTGTCAAAGACAACCCTGAGCTTTTATCAACTGCCCAAAGCGTCTTGCACACAAAGGCATCCTGTACATATTCCATTCCGCAAGACTTCATCGAGAATATTGAAAAGTCCCAAAGCCAGTGTGATGCTAAACACTATGGGGGACTATAGAGAAGTCCAGAAGACTTGACAGGCCAGGAGGTAAAGGAGCCTAGAGCCTTTGAATCACAGTGAGATAAAACGGTAGACATAACTTCCCCTCAGGGTCTTGGTCTGCTTATCTGGAAAACAGGACTTTTGACTTCTGTTCTCTGAGGTTTCTTTCAGTCCTGACACTCAGTAAGTACAAAATTAGATATGTTGGCAGATACGACAATGTCCAGCACAGTTATAAGCTTTGAAATTTATGGTGTACCTTCATCTCAGGTTGCTCAAGGCCAGCCTTGCCTCAGGACTATTTACAATAAGCTCTGGAGCTGGAGGAAAGTTTATGTCAGGGGCCAGGATGTGGCTCAGTTAGTGACGTGCTTGCCTAACGTGCACAGAGTCCTGGGTCTGATCCTCAGCGCGGGAGGTGGAAGCCAGGGCGGCAGAAATTCAAGGTCGTTCTCTTGGCTACTATTGAGTTTGGGAGGCTGGGCTCCATGAGACCCTACTTCAGAAGGAAAGGAGAGACGTGGTATTATTCATGACTAACAGCTGCAGGGTACACTAAAACTGTCCCTAAGAAGCCTAGGTTTGGCATAGGTCTCACTGTGTGACCTTACACAAGTCCTTTAAGATCTCTGAGTGTGCTCTCCCTCCCTCTTGGTTTCTTTCTCAGGGACCTGAGTGTTGTGTAACAGTTTCCTCCGAGATCAAAACATTCTATGCTGCACGGGAGCTTAGAGAACTCTCTAAGACTGACCAGATTCAGTAGGCCCCTCCCTGCCAGAGTCCGCAGAGCCCAGCAGCAAAGAAGACTCTCAGCGGAGAGGAGCTGCCTGGGGGAGGTTTAGAGCAACTGAGGCACCTGGGAAGGACTTTTGCCAGCCTGTTAAACCGCCTACCAGCCACGCTGTGAGCTCCGCCTTTCCCGGCTTTGGGAGCTGTCACCCTTGCTGGGGTGGGCTTTGGTGATGCAGCTGTCTTTGAGCCATTTCTGCCCCTCACCCATATTCTTGTAAGTAGCCCCAAAAAAACTTATTGGCTCACCAAGTTAGAGTTGGGTATCCGTACTTTAATCTGCTCCCTGTCTGGGATGAGCAGATCAGTGTGTTGATCTCCCCAGGAAAAATTCCAGTTCTGTCGCACAAGAGTGAGGAGGGCGTTTCTTTCTCCTTTCTTTCTTTCTTTCTTTCTTTCTTCCTTCCTTCCTTTCTTTCTTTCTTTTTTTTTTTTTTTTTTTTTTTTTTTTTTTTTTTTGGTTTTTCGAGACAGGGTTTCTCTGTGGCTTTTGGAGCCTGTCCTGGAACTAGCTCTTGTAGACCAGACTGGCCTCGAACTCACAGAGATCTGCCTGCCTCTGCCTCCCGAGTGCTGGGATTAAAGGCGTGCATCACCACTGCCCGGCTCCCTTCTTTCTTTCTTTCTTTCTTTCTCTCACTTTTCTTTTTTCTTTCTTTCTTTTTTTGTTTTTGTTTCTTGAGATAGGGTCTTAGGGTCTCTGTGGTTTTTGTTTTGTTTTGTTTTTGTTTTCCAAGACAGGGTTTCTCTGTAGCTTTGGAGCCTGTCCTGGAACTAGCTCTTGTAGACCAGGCTGGCCTCGAACTCACAGAGATTCACCTGCCTCTGCCTCCTAGAGATAGGGTCTCTTTGTATAGCCTTTCTGTCCTGGAACTCACTCTGTAGACCTGTAGACCAGGCTGGCCTCGAATTTACAGAGATCTGCACGTCTCTGCCTCCATAGTGCTGGGATTAAAGACGTGCATCACCATTGGGGTATGAATGGGACCATCTGTTTGCCTAGCTATCCATTCATCCATTTGATGAAAAAGTTAGACTAGTGTGTGTGTGTGTGTGGGGGGGGATGCCTATGACGTATGCGTAAGTGAGGGTTATATATTTGCCACAGTGTGTGTGGGGGGGGGGGTGCCTATGACGTATGCGTAAGTGAGATTATGTATTTGCCACAGTGTGTGTTTGGTGATCAGAAGACAATTTCTGGGAACTGGGTTTTGCTTTTCATCCTGTTTTTGCAGCAGGATCTCTCTCGTTTCTGACACTTTGCCCCGTATTCCAGGCTAGTTAGCCCATGAGCTTCCTGATGACTTCCCTGACTGCTCCTCCCATTTGCTAGAGATATAACTCATATATTCTAGGATGACCTTGAACTTCTGATCCTCCGACCTCCACTCGATGGGTGCTGGGATTACAGAAATGCATCACTCTTCACTATGTCCAGTTTCTATGGTACTAAAATGGAACCCAAGGGCTTTCCCTTTCCTCCTCATCCCAGGGGCCTTCACCACAGAATGAAGCCCAGCATCTTACACACAGTCACACTTGACCTTACAATGCTTGGAGAATGGTAAGAGACAAGAGCCTTAGGTAAATTACTACCCTGCTGGACCTCAGTCCCTTTGTCTATAAAAGGGCATAGTTCCTGGGGCTAGAGAAATGATTCAGAGGTTAAGAGTGCTGGCTGCTGTCCTTAGTTCAATCCCCAGCAACCACATGGTGGCTCACAACCATCAATAATGAGATCTGATACACTCTTCTGATGAGTAGACATACAATGTATATATAATAATTCTTTTTTCCCTTTTTTTTTCTTTTTTTTGGGGGGGGGGCGGTTGAGACAGGGTTTCTCTGTAGCTTTGGAGCCTGTCCTGGAACTAGCTCTTGTAAACCAGGCTGACCTCAAACTCACAAAGATCTGCCTGCCTCTGCCTCCTGAGTGCTGGGATTAAAGGCCTGCGCCACCACCAACTGGCTTTTTTTTTTCATGGTTTTTCGAGACAGAGTTTCTCTGTGTAGCCCTGACTGTCTTGGATATAGCTCTGTAGACTAGACTGGCTTCGAACTCACAGAGATCTGCCTGCCTCTGCCTCCCAATTGCTGGGATTAAAGGCCACCACTGCCCAGCTAAATAAAAAAATCTTTAAAGGGGAGTGGGGAATGAGGGCGGCATAGTCTCAGCTGAGGCAGGAGAATCATGAGTTAGAGGCCAGCCTGGACTAAAGAGTGAGACTCAGACATAAGGCAGGGAGGAGGGTCGTGATGGTTGGATGGATGACATTGGTGTCTGAGGATGTCCCTTCCAGCTAGCTCTAGTCTGGAGTTGTAATTGAAAGCAATCAGGCCGGGCGGTGGTGGCGCACGCCTTTAATCCCAGCACTCGGGAGGCAGAGGCAGGCGGGTCTCTGTGAGTTCGAGACCAGCCTGGTCTACAGAGCTAGTTCCAAGACAGGAACCAAAGCCACAGAGAAACCCTGTCTCGAAAAACCAAAAAAAAAAAAAAAAAAAAAAAAGCAATCAGACAACAACAACAAAACAGGAAGCACAACTAGTGGTGTGGGCCCTGAGTCACTCCTTGCTGACAGCGTTACCTATCTTTTGACACCTGTGTACCTCCCCAGGCCTCCTGCCTTACTGATCTGCAGACTGAGGGCAGGTCACTGTTGCTACACTCGGTAATGACACTGCCTAGGGAAAGCAGTGCCACGAGTCCTACAAGTATTGTTTAAAAATATAGATTACTCCAGCCACAACTGCCACTCATCGGTCATAGCATCTCAAAAACTTAATGATTTTTAAATGTATGTCTGGAAACAGGGCAAAGAAGGGCTGATAAAGTCTGCAGGCACATGTTGTCGGAGACCCTTTCTCAGCTGCCCGCCACTGGACGGGCTAAAAGAAGAGCAGGTGAGCCGGGCGGTGGTGGCGCACGCCTTTAATCCCAGCACTTGGGAGGCAGAGGCAGGTGGATCTCTGTGAGTTCGAGACCAGCCTGGTCTACAGAGCTAGTTCCAGGACAGGCTCCAAAGCCACAGAGAAACCCTGTCTCGAAAAACCAAAAAAAAAAAAAAAAAAAAAAAAAAAGAAGAGCAGGTGATTAGAAGTCTGCAGCATGGGCTGGACCCTGGAAGGGCTGGACCCTGGGATGAGGTTTCAGCATCCAGCGCTCTGGGAAGGACCTGGAGTGAACTACAGGGAGCCTGCTTATGCCTCCAGCAGCAAGAAGAGCAGAATCCTGCTGGCTGGGAAAAAAGCCTATTTTCCTACACCCCCCTGCTGGTGCCTAGAGCTGGGACCAAGAAGTTCCTGGAGTGTTCAGGGTCCCCCCCAACTGCGTAGGAGTTCAAGCCACATGAATGAGACATTGCAAGTATGAGCTATTGTCAGATGTGTCCCTCACGACGTAGTTTCTTATGGAGTATCTTCTCTGTGCGGCGTATGCCCCAAGGACACTGGAAGAGGGCAGAGAGTGTAAAAGCACTTTTCTTTTTTTTTTTTTTTTTTGGTTTTTTGAGACAGGGTTTCTCTGTGGTTTTGGAGCCTGTCCTGGAACTAGCTCTTGTAGACCAGGCTGGTCTCGAACTCACAAAGATCCGCCTGCCTCTGCCTCCCAAGTGCTGGGATTAAAGGCGTGCGCCACCACCGCCCGGCAAAAGCACCTTTTCTTGAGCAACTTCCCATCCTATGGAAACAAGATGACATGTCCCCTGTATGACAAAGGTCACCTGACTATAGAAGTTCAAGCAAATCGCTTTTCCTCTCCTTTTTCCCTCAATGATTAGATTTTCTCAATGATTTTAGAATCTTGATGTCAAAAAAACAATGGAGAATTAGACTCAATAGACTGAACATCCTACATGGAGATGTATGGACTATTTTGTGTGTGTATGTGTGTGAGGGGAGACATGGTCTCTAGGCGTAGTCCTGGCTGTCCTAGACCTTGATACGTAGACCAGGCTGGTCTCAAACTCACAGAGATCCTCCTGTCTCTGCCTCCCAAGTGCTGGGATTAAAGTGTGTCCTGAGTGAGGTGGTGGTGGTGTATGCCTGTAATCCCAGCACTTGGGAAGCAGAGGCAGGCAGATCTCTGTGAGCTTGAGGTCAGCCTGGTCTACAAAGCAAGTTCCAGGACAAAACACCAAAAATAGATAGATAGATAGATAGATAGATAGATAGATAGATAGATAGATAGATAGATAGATAGATAGAAGTGTGTCCCACCATGCCAAGTCTATGGAGAATAGGGACTTTTGAGTCACAAAAATTGGCCCTAAGTCAGATGGGGTGGTCCATAAATAGAATCTTAGAACTTGGGGATCTGAAGCAGGAGGATGGAAAAATCAAGGCTAGCTTGGGTTATTCTTTGAAATGCTACCTCAGAAATAGTCAAGCAAACAAACATTGCCCAAAGCTTCTCTCACTCTGCACCCTTTCCGTGAATATCTACTGAGATGTTTGTTTGTTCTTTGTTTTTCAAGACAAGGTTTCTCTGTGTGCAGCCCTGGCTGTCCTGGAACTCCCTTTTGTAGACCAGGCTGGCCTTGAGCCCATAGAGATCCTCCTGCCTCTGCCTCCCAAATGGTGAGATTAAATGTGGAGATTTTTTTTTTCAATCTGGAGATTGAATCCGGGGTCTTCTACAGGCTAGTCAACTGCTTGACTTCTGAGCCATATCCACAGATCTTCTTACTGGAGACAGGGCCTTGCTAAACTACCCAATTTAGCCTTAAATTGCGATCTTTTGAGGCTGGAGAGATTGCCCAATGGGTTAGAACATGGGCTGATCCTCCAAGGGACCCAGGTTTGAATTCCCGCACCCATTTGACAGCTCATGCCATCTATCGCATCTGTGACTCTAATCCTAGGGGACTCAATGCCCTCTTCTGACTTCCCTGGGTACCATGCACAAACATGGTACACAGAAATATGCAGGCAAGGCACCCATACAGATAAACCAAAAATAATTTAAAGAGTTTATTTAAAACAAAAACAAGGGAAGCAGAAAAGACAAGATCTCCTGAGTAAATTGGAAGCATGGGGACCTTGGGAGAGGGTTGAAGGGGAGGGGAGTGGCAGGGAGGGGAGCAGAGAAAAATGTAGAGCTCAATAAAAATCGATAAAAAAAAATACACAAAAAATAAAAGCTTAAAAAGATGAAAACAAAACCAAGGCTGAAAACAACAAAACCTTGCGGTCTTCTTGCCTCAGTTTCCCAAGTAGCTAGCACTACAGGTGCACACTACCACGCCCAATTTTAAGATTTTGTAGTTGGGCCGGGCGGTGGTGGCGCACGCCTTTAATCCCAGCACTTGGGAGGCAGAGGCAGGCGGATCTCTGTGAGTTCGAGGCCAACCTGTTCTACAAAGCAAGTTTCAAGATAGCCAGGGCTGTTACACAGAGAAACCCTGCCTTGAACCCCATCCCACCCCCCAAAAAAAGGAAAAAAAAAATAAAAGAAGCCGGGCGGTGGTGGCGCACGCCTTTAATCCCAGCACTCGGGAGGCAGAGGCAGGCGGATCTCTGTGAGTTCGAGACCAGCCTGGTCTACAGAGCTAGTTCCAGGACAGGCTCCAAAGCCACAGAGAAACCCTGTCTCGAAAAACCAAAAAAAAAAAAAAAAATAAAAGAAAGGAAGGTTTTACACAGTCCCAGTGAAGATGATTTATTAGGTAAAGATACCCCCACCAAGTCTGATGACCTCAGGACCCACACGATGAAAGCAGAAAACTAACTCTGCAGTTTGGACTCTGACTGCTACAGGTGCACTGTGGCACAAGCAGACACACACAAAACATGATTTAAATTACAAAAATAAAATAAAAATTGGTCTGTGGCCGGGCAGTGGTGGCGCACGCCTTTAATCCCAGCACTTGGAAGGCAAAGGCAGGCGGATCTCTGTGAGTTCGAGAATAGCCTGATCTACAAGAGCTAGTTCCAGGATAGGCTCCAAAACCACAGAGAAACCCTGTCTCGAAAAACCAAAAAAAAAAAAAAAAAAAAAAAAAAAAGAAAAAATTGGCCTGTGGTGGTGGCTCAAGCCTTTAATCCCAGCACCTGGGAGGCAGAGGGCAGGCGAATCTTTGAGTTCAAGATCAGCCTGGTCTACAGGAGTTCTTGGACAGCCAGAGCTACACAGAGAAACCCTGTCTCAAAAAAAAAAAAAAATCCATAATAATAACTATGCCCACCCTGAAGAGCTGTCGGAAAGATTAACACAATGGTGCAGGTTATCTGTTGTTCTTTCTCTCTATGGTTGGACACAGGTCCTGTTGCCTGAGGATGAAGGAACACGTTCCAGATTCCTTGAATGGAGAATTTTGTCTGGGGAGTCCCACGTCCTTGTGAATGGAAGAAACAGATATGGTGTCTTTGAACAGCCACTCACTGACGGCTCGTCTGTCTTGGGACTCCATCTCCATATCTGGAAGGTGGAGCACATGCCATCTATCTTCTAGAGTTGCCACCAAAATAATCAGATCTGTGGCAGAGCCTTCCAAAGGAAACATCTGCTTTCCACCCAGTGGCTGCCGGTTCCCAGCACTCATGTTTGGTGGCTCACAACTGCCTGTAACTCCAGCTCCAAAGGAGCCACTGCCCCATACCCTTACACAGACACATATACATGCACATAATTAAAAAAAAAACCTCACTCAGTTATGAAAAATAAATTAAAAATAAAAATTAAACTTTATGTATAATGTACATAACATGAAATTTACCATTTTAAGTATACAATTTATAGTTTTGAGTGAGTTCACCGAATTGCACAACCATTACCACAATCCAGTTTTAGAACATTTTCACCGCCACCAAAAAACGGCCAAATGGCCCTTACAGGTAATTCTCATTACCGCCCCCACAGATGACTTTTCAAATGCTTAATAGGTTGATTATTTTTTTCTGTAAAAAGTCTGAACTCGTCGGGCAGTAGTGGCGCACGCCTTTAATCCAAGCACTCGGGAGGCAGAGGCAGGTGGATCTCTGTGAGTTCAAGGCCAGCCTGGTCTACAAGAGCTAGTTCCAGGCAGGCTCCAAAGCTACAGAGAAACCCTGTCTCGAAAAACAAAAAACAAACAAACAAACAAACAAAAGTCATGAACTCTTTTTGTAAAAAACTCCTGGGGAAGGGGAAGGACCAAGAAGGTATAAAGGGAAATAAAACCACTCCTAAACCCATAACCCAAAGGAATAATTGTTAGCAATTAGTTACTTTTCTAATCTTTTCTGTACTCATTTTTTTTTGTTTTTTGTTTTTTGTTTTTTGAGACAGGGTTTCTCTGTGGTTTTTGGAGCCTGTCCTGGAGCTAGCTCTTGTAGACCAGACTGGCCTCGAACTTACAGAGATCTGGCCTGCCTCTGCCTCCCAAGTGCTGGGATTAAAGGTGTGCGCCACCACCACCCGGCTTCTGTACTCATTTTTTTTTTAAGACTTATTTATTTACTTATTATGTATACAACATTCCTTCCATGTGTGCCTGCATGCCAGAAGAGGGCACCAGATCTCATTATAGATGGCTGTGAGCCACCATGTGGTTGCTGGGAATTGAACTCAGGACCTCTGGAAGAGCAGCCAGTGCTCTTAACCGCTGAGCCATCTCTCCAGCCCCTCTGTACTCATTTTTTAAAAAATAAAATTGCATTGCACTGCATGTATTTGTTCTGTTTGTAAATTTATTTTTATTTCATCTGTGTGTTTGGTCAGCTGATTGCACAGAACTGGAATTACAGATAATTGTGAGCCACTCTGTGAGTGTGGGTGCTGAGAACCGAACCCCAGTCCTCAGGAGGTGCTCTTTTTTTGTTTGGTAGGTTGTTGTTGTTGTTTTTTGAGACAGGGTAGCTTTGGCTGTCCTGGAACTAGCTCTGTAGACCAGGCTGACCTTGAACTCACAGAGATCTGCCTCTCTCTCCGAGTGCTGGGATTAAAAGTGTGCACCTCCACCACTGGTGCAGCAGGTGCTCTTAACCACCAAGCTGTTTCTCCAGGCCTATCTCCTCCTCCTCTCTTTTTTTTTTTTTAAACCACTGAGCTATAGGCCCCTGTTCATTTCTAGTGGGTTTTGTTTAGTGATGGGGATGTATTCCTGGGCCTCATGCATGTCAGACAAACATCCTATTACTGACTGCTCTTTCAAAGCTGACTCAGTAAGAGTCATAGAGCCCAGTAGTCCCAGAGACCTCAGGCAATGTCCAGTCCAACAGGGGAAGGATGAAGGTTGCAGGGAAAGGGATGTGCAGAGGAGAGAGGCCACTAGGTCCCAAAGATGGTCAGGCAATGGGGAGACACTATGTGGGACTTCCCGGGGAAACAGAGGAACAAAGCTAGTTCTTTCTGTCCCTGTGCCTTACTCCTCACCAGCCACAGGGGCTCCAGGCAGCTCCTTCCCTCCAGCCATGCTTGTCTCCATGATCCTCCTAAGATGCCAGTCCCGGGACCAGACAGCTGCAACACCGCAAACCCTGGCTCACTTGCACACCCCTGACTGGGTTGGCTTCAAGGCCAAAGGGAACCTTCCCACCCCTAGTATCCAGTTTCCCTTCTTGCCCCCGTCCTAGAAGACCCACTGAATTCAGTCTGCGGAGGCAGGTGTCGGATGGGTCTCAGAGGATTGAGCTAGATGCGGCTGTCCTCGAAAAGAGAGATGCTGTGATGACTCACATGCCACCCGAAGGGAGAGGGAAAGAGGGGCTAGGGGATGAATGGATTGCGAGTCGAAGGGAGGGAGGGGCGGAGGAGAAGCGCTCCGGTGCCTCGATTGGCCCGCGTCAATTTCTTCCCAACATCTGCAATGCGTGGGGCTGAGTGATCCACCCAGGGTGGGGGTAGGGCTGCAAGGCTGGCTGACGTTCGCTTCCCGCCTGCTGGGCCGGCTGCAAGCGGTTCATGAATGACTCACATCGTCGTCAGGCTGATTCACTGCTCCGCTGGGGACTTGAAGAGGGGGGGCTGCAGCCCTCTCTGTACGTCTTACACACGCGCGCTCACACGCATATGTGCGCAGGTGGGGCTCCGGCAGGGCTTCTTAAGCCCTAAGGTCAAGACTACATCCTGATAAAGGGAAGACGATCTGCATCAGCTGGGGCACTGGAGAAGAAGCTTGGGATTTCGGTCTACTAATATCCCTGTGACTATTTCCATGAAAACAGCAAAAATTAAATACCATTACATCTTCAGTTCCTTAGTCAAGCTAGTCACATTTCATGTGCTCAATAGCCGTGAGGGGACAGCGGCGACTCCAATGGACACTGGGTTTATACAGGGTCCATTTCCATCAGCATCAAAAGTTCTATGGCACAGCTGGTTTATATAGAGAGAGCGCGCACTAACGGAATCCACCATCTTCTCGCACAGCCACACAGACAGAGCAGCCCTTCCCCCGGCTCCCATATGTGGCCCATAACACACATCGACTTCCACACACACACTTAACATGCAACACCCACCCACCAAGACAACACAAAACTCTGTATGTACACACTGCCTCTCCAGTCTGTCACTGTCCCTAACAAGGCATATACACATGCATCAAACTGGCTCACGTACGACTGTTCATATGATACAAACACGAACTAGGGTGAAATGCATTTGCAAACGTGCCGAAACAGATGCAAACCCAAGCCATGTGGTTCCCATAACAATCCCCATACAAGTTTGCAAACTCCAAGAGCGGGGAAGGGACTCCATATTTGCCTAGGCCTTGCCAACATGCCAGGCATGAAGTTAGCCACTTCAATGCAGTTCCACTTACTCTCCCAGAAACCCTGCAAAGATGCGGAATTCTGATTTCATGGATGATGCAACAAAGGTTCTGGGAGGTAAAGGAACTTACTCAAGATCTCGTGCCACTTAGCCAGACACTCAGGCACATTTTTCTAACTCCATAGCAAATGCGGCATGCTGTCTTCAAGCCCCACTCCGTACCCTGTGTGAGTGTGTGTGTTTATATGTATGCTTTTTCTTTGTAATTAAGTGAAACTCCTTCACCATCAATGGTAGTTATTCATAGAAGTGGACCTGGATCTGCTCACTTTTCTGGCAAAGCCATTTCATTATTCAACAAATGCTTGTACAGTGTCTTCTACTCATTCACAAAAGATGAACAAGCTGCAAAAGCCAGGC
Organism: Chionomys nivalis; assembly: GCF_950005125.1. NCBI lineage: Eukaryota > Metazoa > Chordata > Mammalia > Rodentia > Cricetidae > Chionomys > Chionomys nivalis. Next base: position 82,213,932 of record NC_080092.1, read on the forward strand.
ATGGTGGCACACACACATAACCTCAGCACTTGGGGAGGCTGAGGCAGGTGGATTGCTGCAAATTCAAGACCAGCATGGCCAGATTTGAGGACCCTGTTTCAACTTTCCCCTCTCTTAAAAAGAAAGCAACAAGACCTGACCAAAACAAGCACACAATTCGTCAAGGAGTGGAAGAGACCCCAAAGAGAGTACAGGACACACAGTAGACATCAGTTATAACAGAAGTAGGTCTTGAATGCAGGGAGCTGAGAACAAGAAAATGTGTCTCTCTCTGAGCAGTTAAAAATGGTTTCCATGCATTTATTCTCAGCACTCGGGAGGCAGAGGCAGGCAGATCTCTGAGTTTAAGGCCAGCCTGGTCTACAGAGTGAGTTCCAGGACAGCTAAGACTGTTACACAGAGAAACCTTGTCTCAAAGGAAAATAAAATTGCTTCCTTGAAGCTAGGTGGTGGTGGTACACACCTTTAATCCCAGCACTCAGGAGGCAGAGGCAGGTGGATCTCTGTGAGTTTGAGGCTAGCCGGTCTACAGAACAAGTTCCAGAACAGTCAGGCTACACAGAGAATCCCCGTCTCGTGGGGGGGGGCTTCTTGGAGGAGGCAGCATCCTGAAGAATGAGTGTGATCTAGCAGGGTGGGTGCTGATTGGTGGAAACAGGAAAAGATAGGAAGCAGGTTCCAGATCACTGAGACCTTGAGAACCTTATGAGCCATTCTCCAGTAGACGGAGAGGGATTAACAAGTTTGGATCTTGTATATGTTAAGCAAATGCTCAACACTGAGCTATATGCCGGACCTAAAGAATTTCTTCAGCAGAAAAATCTGGGTGCTTTTTGTATGTTAAAGCTAGGCCTGAGTGCTGGGAGTGTGGTTCAGTGGTAGAACACTGTACTAGCACATGCAGAAACCTGGGTTCCATCCACAGCACACACATACACTGCACATAAGCAAAACACACAGACAAAAAGCCTTGGAAACTAGGGGGACCACTCTGAAGTCACTGCAAATGGCCATTCAGGAGCTAGAAGCTAAGGTCTGCTTTAAGACATCTAGAGCAGCCCGAAGGAAGAGGTCAGGAGAGAGAGAGGGTGCCCTGTTCCTCAGAGCACAATAGCCTCCTGACCCCTAGGAATCTGACTAAAGAGATGGATTCTTCCTCAGAAGAAAGTACATATGTCCAGGCACATGATGTTTTACACATAATTATAGAGGATTGTCTTCCCTGAAGCCTCGGGTTAGAAACTCAGTTCCCTGGAATTCTAAGAAGCAAAATGACACAGCAGTTAAGCTGAAGTATCACGACCTTGGTCATGGGCTCTCAAATCCACCTCCTCTAGCTACGTGAGGTGGGCCAATACCTTGATTGGAAAACGGTACCTGGAACACACACAATTGTTCAAAATCCACGAATTTTGGTGGTTATAATTTTGTTTGTTTGTTTGTTTGTTTGTTGAGACAGGGTTTCCTCTGTAGCTTTGGAGCCTGTTCTGGAACTCGTTCTGTAGACCAGGCTGGCCTCGAACTCACAGAGATCTGTCCACTTCTGCCTCCCAAGTGTTGGTGGCGCCAGGCAAATTTACACTGTTTTCAAACCCAGTTATTAAAGAGTTTAACATATAGTACAAGGTGGCACACCTTCAAGCCCAGCTTGGCACACTTGCTTCTCTCTCTTCCCTGCCTCCTCGACTCCCTGCCTCCATCCCTTCCTTGACAAGCTCTTATAGCTAAGGCTTGCCAAGAACACTCACTTTTCACTCGACCTCCTGAGTACTGGAATTACATGCATGTAAGTCCATGCCCAACTAATGCCCCTTTTCAAAAAGAAAGATGATGTGGGCCTGCTTACCATGCAGACCCTGCTTTTTCTCTTGGTTGCGATGACACTGTCAGGAAAAGGAAGACATTGGATATGGAGGGGAGACAGGAAGGATCCTTGCCAACTGCAGAGTCACAACACACAACCTCCTTACTATAACTTGCTAGCCCCTCCCAAAGACTTTCCATTAAAGCTGGAGTGTGGCTCTGTAGTAAAGAGTTTACCTAGCAACGGTGAAGCCCTGGGTTCCATCCCCAGCACCACGAAAAACCAGCAGTGCCCGTAATCCCAACTATTCAGAGGTAGAGGAAGAACAATCAGAAATTAAGGTTATTTTTAGCTACAAAGTGAGTTTGAGCTCCTAGGCTGCACCGTCAGCTGGGTTCTGATTCTGCTTCTCTCAAATCACCAGTCACTAGTGTGCTCAACATAAAAGAAGTGGGAAAGAAGCTTAATTGTCCAAACCGGTGGACACTCCTTTAATCCTAGCACTCGGGAGGCAGAGGCAGGCGGATCTTTGTGAGTTCGAGGCCAACTTGGTCTACACAGAGAGTTCCAGGACAACCAGAGCTACACAGAGAAACCCTGTCTCGGAAAAAGAAAGAAAGAAAGAAAGAAAGAAAGAAAGAAAGAAAGAAAGAAAGAAAGAAAGAAAGAAAGAAAGAAAGAAAGAAAGAAAGAAAGAAAGAAAGAAAGAAAGAGAAGGAGGGAGGGAGGGAGGGAGGGAGGGAGGGAGGGAGGGAGGGAGGGAGGGAGGGAGAAGATTGATTGTCCAAGAGTTCCCAACTTTGTTCTCACTTCAACGCGACAGCCGACTGGACTCGAGAGACCGCTTGGGGGCGACCGAGAACCCATAGTTTTCCCTTTAAGGCAGAGGCGGAAGGCCAGAGGAAGAAGGCCTTTGAGTCGGCAGGATAAAAAAAAAAATAGAGCCTCCCCTTTAAGAGGGCGGAGCCACTGTTATGGCGGCGGCTTCGAATGCCAGCCTGGGCGCACACCCTTAGTCTCTTGGCTTCCCTCAGCTTCCGCTGTGGTCTTAAAGACGCTTCTCTCAGACCTGCTTCGGGAGTACGGTCGGCCACAGTGCACCACTTGCATCTGTTTCGAGCTGGAGGTGAACTCCTTGAGTCTGACACGGCCCGGCCAATCCACCCGCCCGAGCTGAACCGTCGTTATGGTAATGCTGCGCCCACACAGCCTCCGGGAGCGGGGGAGGGGGTCCCAGCTGCAGGGAAGCCAGACTCCGGGTTTGGGCTCCGTCCTCCGTGAATCTGCTCGGATAGGGTCTGTCCGGGAGGGGTTGGGTGTAGTCTGCAGACCTGGGCCCTTAGCGAGGGCACGCACGCGCTGGAGACCCTCCCCCGACAGACAGACCTACAGACACTCGCTCCCACCTCCTTCCTTCCCCTCTAATTACTTTCTCTCTTTGGAGAAATAGTGTCCCCAAGCGTCACTGCCTTTTGGAATCGTCCACCCAATCCTCGTGACCCTTGAACATCTCCCCCTACTCCCCTCGCCGTCCCACCAAACCCCTGGCTGTGGGTTTGACACTGGTCTGAACCTGCTGGATAGAAAGAAGAAACCGTAGACTGGGCATCCACCCTCGTGGGAACTTAGCTTTTGGGCTTTGTTTGGACTTCTGTAGGAAGAAACCACTGCCTGGATTCTTAGACACAAGAGCTCAATGCCAGGATCTATGGTACTTTCTTGGGTTGGACAAACCTTTGGGTGGGATGTTGTTGCAAAATCCTCAGGCTTACCTTCCTGAGGTGTTGCAGGCACTATAATCCCAGCCCTTCGGAAAAGCAAGGATCAAGTTCAAGGTCAGGATCTGGGGAGGTGGCTAAGCAGATAAAGGTGGACTGAGTTCCATCCCTAGATCCACAGGGAGGGAGGAACGGACTCCCTCCAATTGCCTTCTGATCAATACACCCACACAGTGGTGTCCCCCACAGTAAATAAGTATTTTTATTTTTATTTATTTATTTTGGTTTTCCGAGACAGGGTTTCTCTGTAGCTTTGGAGTCTGTCCTGGATACAATATTACCCAAGCAAACAAGAAAGAAGCAACTTCCAAACTCTAGAAATGACAGAGACATATCGCTGCCTGGACAGTCACCCAAAGTTTCTCTGTACCGTTGGGGCATCCATCTTCGGCCTACAGGCCCTTAGTATCCAGAGACATTTCCATGAAGCAGGAAATTTCAAAGTCAGTTCAGTCACTATCTGCTGTGTCCTGCAGAATGTCTCGCAGACTCTTTCATGAATCGGGAACCCCGAAAGAGCATGTCACCTTTAGGCAAATTCAGCAGTCCTCTCTCTGCGGGTTCTCTGTGTCCAGTTTATGCAACAGTCCAGGCAAGAGCAGTTTCTTGCCCAAATGGCTAAACAACTCCATAAGGTGCCTCTTCAATGCCCATCTTCTTCTTGAAGTAGATTGGTGCTGCCAGGAGCAGACGTGTCTCATTGTCATGAAAAACCCTAAGTTATTAAAACATTTAAAATGCCATATTCTCTAGCCTTTGAAAGATATGATGAATGCCTATCTGAAATATATCCATGCACATCTAGAAAATCTAACTAACATGACTACAAACTTGACTATTATAGATGATTATCTATTAACAATAGATAGCTCTTGTAGACCAGGCTGGTCTCAAACTCACAGAGATCCGCCTGCCTCTGCCTCCCAAGTGCTGGGATTAAAGGCGTGTGCCACTGCCGTGCCGCCTGGCTAAATAAGTATTTTTTTATAAGAGTTGAATATTACCTCCATCAACATAATGGATTTAAGGCCAGCTTGGGCTACTTGAGACCCACTGTCTCAATAATAAAAACTGTCAATCACTTGGGCACAGCGCTGACCCTGAAAATCTGCCTTTGCTTCCCTTGGCAGTCCTCTTTTCTCACCCCCTTTCTAGGAGTATCTAACCATTCAGATAGATGGTTATATTGTTTTACACTAAAGTATTTTTAAGTCTTTACCCAAATCGAATTTCTTCTCTCTTTCCTCCTCCAGTACTAGACAAACAAAAAGCAGAAAAACAGTACCCTTGCTGGTCTTGTTAGAGCTGGGGGAAAGATAATGAATTCAGAATGTTCTTGCAGTGTTTCTCCTCCAGCCTCAATTGCTTTGTTTTCCTTTTCAGACCTGTAGTTTTCAGAAGCTGTTTGCTGTGGAGGAGGAGTTTGAAGACGAGGTAGGAAAATGTTGCTGATCAGAGAGGTTGCAAAGAGGCCCTACGATGGAAACACCCACGCTCAGAACATTTGGAACAATCCCATCGGCGGATATGTCTCTTTTTTATATCTATGAGAAGCTGGGGATGTAAATAAATATGAGCAACCATCTAATTGGCGCTATATGCTTGTAGTTCTAGTATTCAGGAGGCTGACGCAGGAAGGCCAGCCTGGGCTGCATAGAGAGACTGTCTAAGCAACAACAGCATATTTAACTTGTTTTTGTTTGTTTTGTATTTGGAAACAGTGTTTCTCTGTGTAGCTCTAGCTCTCTTGGAGCTCGCTGTGTAGACCAGGCTGGCCTCAACTCACAGAAATCCCCTGCCTCTGCCTCCCAAGTGCTGGGATTAAAGCCTGTGCCACCACTGCCCAGTTATATTTAACTGTCTTAAAGACAAAACAAGCCAGGAGTGGTGTCACACGCCTTAGTCCCAGCACTTGAACCAGAGGCAGGCAGATCTCTGTGAGTTCGAGGTCAGCCTGGTCTACTTGGTGAGTTGTAGGACAGGCAGGGCCCTGTAGAGAGACCCTGTCTCAAAATAAATAAATAAATAAATAAATAAATAAATAAATAAATAAATAAATAAAACAAGGGGCTTGGAGTAGGTACAGGTGCTGCTCATCTTGAAGCCCTGACCTCAATCCCTAAGCTCTGAATAAAACCAGTGAACCTGTGATTCTAGCATTTAAGAGGTCAGGGCAACAGCATCGGAAGTTCAAGGTCATCTCTCCTGCACAGAGAATTCAAAGCTCTCCTGGGTCACAAGAGATCCTGTCTCAAAAAAAGAAAACAAAAAACAAATTAGCTCCCTAATTGCAGCCGTCATGTTTTTAATTATAAGGGCCTTTCTGGGAGCTGTCTCGAGGGTGATTTCATTCCCTCTCCGAATAGCGTACCTGAGGTGGGAAGGGTTCATGGAGCGCCAGAGTGGGGGAGGAGACAACACAGCCACATGGCTCCAGACCCGAGGCAGCAACTGGCATGTGAACCATGGCAGATTGTTTCCTAGCCTCCCACCGTCTCAGAAGATAAGAAATTGAAGGAGATACAAAGTCAGCATTGGACTCCCTCATCACTGTGTAAGCTGTACCCCGTGCCAATTAAATGAGAATTTTGGCAGGGGGACTTCAGTAAGTCGCTTGCTGGCCGTGTGGACCACAGCAAATCCTTTTGCTGTTCTCTGGCCTTCATGGGCCATTTCCAACAGGAGCCTTTGCTTTTCTTTCATGGTGCTACTAATCAAACCACGTCCCTAGCCCTTCCTGAAGAGCTGTTTCTGGGTTTGTTGTTTGTTTGTTTGTAGACAGGGTCTCTGTGTAGTAAAGGCTTGCCTTGAATTTGAAACCATCTTGCCTCAACCTCCTGAGTGCTGGGTTCACAGGCATGTCACACTGTGCTTGACAACAGGTATTTAAAGTCCAATCAGAGACTCTCAGACTAGTCTTTATAATTCTTCATGCTCAGAACCAGTGGGTATAGTCCCATCTAGGATGAGGACGTGGATATTTCTTTCTTGATTTACCTGCCCCTGCTTCCTGAGTGCATGCTAGGGTTCAAAGTTCACGCTTCACATGCAGCAGGAGCCACCTTTGCTTCTCAGTTCCTCTCCTAACGTAGGGAATAAGGGTTCAGGTGGGTTCCCCATGGCTCTTGACTAGTCCAAGTTTCAAGTTCTTCTTTTACTTTCTTTTTTTTTTTAATTGTATATATGTATTATGTGCTTTAAAGGGAGACTGCTCATTTGTTTCTTGACTGCCCAGACCCAAATAATCATACAGAAACTATATTAATTATAATACTGTTTAGACAAAGCTTAGGCATATTCCTACCTAGCTCTTATATCTTAAATTAATCCATTTCTATTAATCTGTGCATCACCACGAGGCTGTGGCTTACTGGATAAGGTTCTCTTCTGGTGTCTTTTCTCCTTTGGCAGCTACCTAGTGTCTCTTTGACCTCACCTACTCTCTTTTTCTATCTCTGGATTTCCTGCCTGGCTTTTCTCTGCCAAGCCACTGGCTGAAACAGCTTTATTCATCAACCAGTAAAAGCAACACATATACCAGAATGACATCCCACATCATCGTGCGTGCATGCGTGTGCGTGTGTGTGTGTGTGTGTGTGTGTGTGTATCTGTATCTGTGTGTGTATACTACATGTTCATGTAGATGCCCATGGAAGCCAGAAGAGGACATTGGATCCTCTGGAGCTGTAACAGATACTTGAGTCCCTGGACCTGAGTGCTGAGATCTGAACTCAGGTTCTCTAAAAGACTAGTGAGTACTCTTAACCACTGACCCATCTCTCCAGCTGCAACAAGTCTCAGGTTCAGCATCCATTAGATGAGGGTTATTCATAGGATAATCACAGTACCTATGAATATAGGGCCATTGTAAGAATTCCCTGAGAGTGCTAGTAAAATACTTGTCTGGCACCTGACATCCAAGTATTTGTTGATTTTGTAATATGACAACTTCAGCTTTGTGTTTGAAAGTGTTGATATTCAGTTTTTTTTTTTTTGTTTTTTTTGTTTTTGTTTTTGTTTTTTTTTTTTTGAGACAGGTCTCACTGTGTGGCCCTGTCTATATTAGAACTTGCTCTGTAGATCAGACTGGCCTCGAACTCAGAGATCCACCTGCCTCTGCCTCCCCGAGTGCTGGGATTAAAGGCGTGCACTACCACCGCCTGATTCTGCTTTGTTTTTAATGACAGTCTCAGCTTGTCTAACCCGAATTGCTGTGTGGCTGAGGATGACCCTGAACTCCTGATCCTCCTGCACTGCTGTGATTGCTGTGTACCATCACACCCAACTTTGTAGATTTTTGCCCAGTACTACCGGCTTTGTCAAGATGTGTCCCTGCCTTTAACCTTCAGTTTTGGAGATGTGTCATTAAAGGCTAAAAGGAAACTGTGAAAGTGACCCTCTTGGGTCTAGCAGGTCCAGGGAAATAATGGAATTAGGAGAAATTATTCTGACTGTTCGTTTTTGTTCCTTGGAAATGACGGACCAGTCCCTTTCTCGTCCAGTGTTTCAGCTTAGTGTCAACTCTGTGGGAGGAGAGGGGACCATTAATCCTCAAGGTGATGAGGAGCCTGCCATTCTGATTGTTGTTACAGTGTGGCTGGAGTGTGGCACTCTTGATGAACATCTAAAGCAGGGAGAACCTCGCTCTAGCCCAGACACCGGAACAGCAGCAGGGGTGGGGGTGGATAGCACCTTCCTGTCACTTAATCCGCAGTTCTGACTCAAACACCCTCGGAACAGGTCTGCTGCTCTTGAAGGTGTCAATCTCACCTTGCTTCCCAAATGCAATCTATACTTAATATAACTTGCCTGAGAAGCTATATTTAACTTCTATTTGGCTGGATCCAGGGGCTCTCTGTCATACTGAAGACTGTGGGTGTGGGTGTACTTGGTGGAGGCAGGGAATGCACTAAGGACAGGCTGCAGGGCCAACAGGTTAGTTCCCTGAATACTAGCCCATCTCCCTCAGATGGGTATGTGACCTTGTGAGGTACCTTCGGCTTCTTGGTGCCCTGGAATGGTTTTCCTGTTGCTTTCCCAGTAAGCCTCCTCCCTGAGACTGAAGAGAAATACCTGAAGATATAACCTTAGAATGCTCTGACAGAAGCCTGGTGGCCCACTGGCTCACAGGAGGATCATAAGTAGTGAGAAATGCCATCATTGCCTTTCACGTCTTGGTTTCTTGCTTGTGTGTGTATCTGCATACACACACAACATACTATATGCTTAAACAGTAAAAGTAGAACTTATTTTTATTTATTTATTTTTTGGAAGCCGTTTTTTGTTTTTTTTTTAATATTTATTTATTATGTATACAATATTCTGTCTGCGTGTATGCCTGAAGGCCAGAAGAGGGCGCCAGACCTCATTACAGATGGTTATGAGTCACCATGTGGTTGCTGGGAATTGAACTCAGGACCTTTGGAAGAGCAGGCAATGCTCTTAACCTCTGAGCCGTCTCTCCAGCCCCCTGGAAGCCGTTTTAAATTCCTAGATGCAAATACCCTGCACATGTGGTAGCACTGGCCTGTAATACCTTCTTGTGGGAGGTGGAGACAGAGTCAGGAGTTCAAGGTCATTCTCTACGTTCGCAGGCTAAGTGAGATACTGACTCAAAAACAAAACCCTGACGAAAGGCCTGCTTTCTCTGTTTCTTTGTAGGACTTCTTATCTGCTGTGGAGAATGCAGAGAACCGCTTGGCTGGTGCACCATCTGGGAATGCTGGACACCTGACGCCCTTGTCCTCCAGACCGCAGGAGACTCTACAGGCACCATCAAAACTATTGCCATCATACCCCACTTCTTCGAGACAGCCAGTCCCAGGACTCTGTCTCCCTACTTCCAGCCTTCCCCAGACCACCAGGGACCCAGTTTGTCCAGGAGCAGTGTCGTTAAGACCCATCTCGATTTCTAGCAGCGGTGTGGACAGTCAGCAAAGAAGGACACTAACGAAGGTCCTCCAGGAGTCAACAAAACCCCGGCCCTCGGCCACACACTCTGGGCTTATCTTTGGGAGCCATCAGCAGGGCATTGGTGGCTTTGAGGCACCCGATCAAGATGAGTTTGATAAGACCCTGGCAAGCATAGAGCTGCAGGGAGCTGACTTGGAGCTAGAACTTGGAGTTGACACTGGAGCCACCCAAACCCTGCCCACACAGCACCATGAGGATCCGGTATTGGCAAAAAAGGCCAGAGTGGCCGACCTGAGTGGCTCTTTCCAAAAGGGTCCCATTGTCCACTGCAGGAATCCAGGGCTTTCCTTGAGACCTCAAGCCGCGGGTGACCTTCCTCTCCCATCTGCCTCAGCAGTTCCCCATCAAAGAGGCTCCCCTGTTCCTGCACCTCAGCCTCCCCAAGTAGGTGGGAGGCCCATTCAAAACAGCCCACAGAATCATTTGCCTGGTCGGCCATTTCAGTCTCCCAGAGCCTGGTCAAGTGGCACACCCCGTTTTCCTGGGCCTCGACGTCCTCACTGCAGCTCTGCAGCATTTCCTCGGGGACCCTTGCCTTCCCGAGCCCCAGTATCTTTGGTAGAATCTCCTGCCAGCACTCCCAGGGGTGCCTCCACCCCAGTTCCTCAGTCAGCTCTGCAGACACCTCTAGTCACCAACCACCTGGTTCAGCTTGTCACTGCTACCAACCGGACACCCCAGCAGCCCTCACGCCCCTCTATTAGAGCTAAGACTCGCCGCCGCTTCCCTGGCCCAGCGGGACTTCTGCCTCACCAGGTAAGTGACCGCTTTTCCAGGACACTAGGATCCAGGGGAAGACAGTGGCTCAGTCTTAGACGCTCTTCACTGCCCCTCTTCATTGCCGGGAGAAGGCATTTGCAAAGGCTGGAGCGATGGCTCAGTCCATACAGTGCTTACCGTGCGAGCATGGTCTGCAGAACCCAGGAGAAACACAAGACAAAACTGGGCATGGAGACACATGCTTGTAATCCACATGCTGTAACTCTGGTGAGGAGGGGAAACAGTTCCTGAGCTTCACTGACCAAGCAGCCTGGCTTACTGGGGAAGCGCTAAGACAGGGAAAGGCCCTGTCTCCAAAAACAAGTAGGGGCTGGAGAGAGGCTCAGAGGTTAAGAGCACTTGTTGCTCTTACAAAGGACCTGGATTCAATTCCCAGCCTCCACATGGTGCTCACAGCTGTCTGCTACTCCAATCCCAGGGGAGCTGACTCCCTTTTCCAACCTCTGTGAGCACCAGGCACATGTGCATGTGTATATCCTGACAAAACAGCCATAGTTACTTATTTAATAAATAATTCTAAAAAGTACAAAAACAAGGTAAATGGTGCCTCAGGTCTCCCAAGGAGTGCATCTGAGGTTGTCCTCTGGCCTCCATGTGTGTGCACAGGCATACACATGCACACACATATGTGTACAAAATAAGATCTACAAAACTATAAAAATCAGAAGTGGGGAGAGAAGAAGAGAGTGGCTCAGAGGTCTGCGTCCCAGCCCCAGCACTGTGGGGTGGGATGGCTTGCCCATAAGGGGTTTCCTTAGTCAGGTTAGTGGAGGTAAGAAGGTCACCTTAGTTGTGGGAAGGTGGGGTCCTGGGCTGAGTGGAAAAGAAGGTAGACTGAGCGCTAGCGTGCATCCCCCATTGCTTTCTGATGCTGATACAGTGACTGGCTGCACCAGGCTCTTGCCACTGCGAGTTCCCTGCAGTGATCAAGTGTCCCTGTAAGTCAAAGGAAGCCTTGCCTTTGAAAAAGAAAAAAAGTAGACAGGAGGAATACTTGAAAATCCCCCTGTGAATAGTTCTTGTTGTGTGCTAGAATATCTGTTGTTTGTTAGCCCTAGACAGGAATATCTTCTCACTCATATGAGCCAAGCGGTAGATACTCGGCAGCTTATTTGGAACTGAGAGTACATTGCAGTGGGGTGGAAGAAGTAGGGTGCAGTGTGCGCAGGGGTCTTTCCTCGGCTCCTGGGGGCACACTGACTCTGCCTTGGCCTTGCTCAGGGGCTTTGGGTAGATGACTAGGAGGATAAAAGGGGGGATGGGGCTGTACTTGGGGGCACTCAGCAGTGGGAAGACGGAGCTCACAGAACCCTTCACTGTGGCTGGTGTTGGGGGCCAACCTGAGGAAGCCGGGGTTGGAAGGGAAGCACCCAACGCTTGTATGTTTATATGTGTGAGTGTTTATATGCACGCGGTGGTGGAGGGATAAGGTCCCTCAAACTAGTTTTGAGTTAGATCCCGATCCCGGATTGCTTTGCTCTGGTTGCAGTTGGTATCTTCCTGGTGTGGCCTTCAAGAGAAACCAGTGTGTGTGTGTGTGTGTGTGTGTGTGTGTGTGTGTGTGTCTGCTCTTTCTCAAGAAGGAACTCTAGGAAAGTTGCTCAGTAGCCCATCTAGACCCCTCTATCTGGGTCATTGCCCCCTTCAGACGGCACTGGGCCTTGCTTCTGGGCCAGCTCCAGCTTCCTTGCATCCCCAAACTGATCCCCAAAGTGTCTTTTTTAAGCTACCCATGAGGCTCCTGAGACTGCGTTAGGAGCTATGTAATATGTGCTAATTGACCCTGATAGTTTCCTGAGCTCATTATGTAACCCAGACAAGAGGCTGTTCTCGTAAATAACAGCTGCTGAGTTTGCTCTCGCCTTCTCTCCCCCTTAGCATAGTGGGAAGAATTTGGAGGAGATCATGGTTGCCACACCCCAGACTCCAACTCATGGTGCTCTGGCTAAACTCCAGACTGAGGTAACTTCTTCTATGTAATTCTTTACTTCTTGGGCAACATTTAAAAGTGAGGGGTGGGGTTGGAGAGATGGCTCAGTGGTTAAGAGCACCAATTGGTCTTCCAGAGGACCCAGGTTCAATTCCCAGCACCCACATGGCAGCTCACAGCTGTCCATAACTCCAAGATCAAGATCAACACCCTCACACAGGCATCCATGCCGGCTTAACACATAAATGCACATAAACAAGGATATGTGTATACTGTCTCAAAAAAAACATAAAAAGTGGGGCATTCTTGCATGCCTCCGTTGATGCTGCTAGGCCTATACCAAAGGGTGGGTGGAAAAAGCAGTTGGGGAAGGCAGCAGTTTTACAGACATAGAATGAGGCCTGTCCTGATGCCATGGCTCAACCTTCTATTCCATCTGAGAATGACAGGCCCAGCTACCGCATCTTTCCCTGGGGAGGAGAGTGTAATAAGTCTTATGAGACGGTATCTTGGGAACCCTCTTGGGTTTCTAGGAGCTGAGCTGGGAAGGATCCACCCTCATCTTGTCTCTGGGAGGTTGTCAGTGGGTAGGTCCAGCTTCCCTCCGTCCTGGGGCTCTAAGGCTTATTCTGTCTTCAGACCCACCTCTCCTTTTAATTCTCTCAGTGTAGCTTTTTGCTGCAGCTCCCCAGGGCTGCCTGTCCACTTCAGATTCAAACCTGGTAGTAATCGTCTGGATTCAAAGCCATTGTTGATTTCAAGGCAGCTTATGGTTAGAACCAGGGGCATCTCTGGGAGTGGTGGTGCACACCTTTAACCCCAACACTCAGGAGGCAGAGGCAGACAGATCTCTGTGAGTTCGAGGCCAGCCTGGTTTACAGAGCAAGTTCCAGGACAGCTAGGGCTGTTTAACAGAGAAACCCTGTCTTGAAACAAACAAACAAAAAAGAGCCCTTGCTGCTTTTGCAGTGAACCTTTGTTTTGCTCCCAGCACCCACAGCAGGTGACTTACACCTGCCTGTAACTCCAGCTGCAGGCAAGCTGGTGTCCTCTTCTGGCTTTTCAGAGTACCTGCATGCACATGTGTACCTACACATACTTATGCCCACATATTTACCCATAAAACAAATAAATCTTTTGAAATAATAAAAGAAAATGGATAGACTTTGCTTCATTGTAGTTAAAGTCAGGACCTGATTCGAAAGAAAAAAAAAAAGGTTAAGGTGGTGATGCTCACCTTTAACCCCAGAGGCAGAGACAGGTGGATTTCTGTGAGTTCAAGGCCAACCTGGTCTACAGAGTGATTTCCAAGACAGTCAGAATTGTCACACGGAGAAATCCTGTCTCAAAAAACCAAAGAAAGAGAGAAAGACCTTTGTTCTGGCTGCTTAGTGAAAGTTTCAGGGTGCAGCCAGGTCACAAACCACTTTCTGTTCACTGTGGTAGCTGAGCGGCCTTCCTCTTCCCACCCCCACTCTAGGAACTCACTTTCTCTCTCACTGTCTGCCCGTCTCAGTCGAGGGTATCTCCCAAGGTCAGTCCACTAATTCAGGCTCTGCTCCGCTCTGCTCTGTGGTGCCAGATTGTTGCCAGTTCCCAGGGATCAGTGGAAGAAGATTTTGGGCGAGGTCCCTGGCTCACCATGAAATCTGCTCTGGGCCTGGATGAGCGAGACCCCAGCTGCTTCCTCTACACCTACAGCATTGTCATGGTGCTGCGCAAGGTAAGGGTCTGGGGAATGAGTCTCTGCTGCCTGCTCCACCGTAAAGAGGCCATCTGCCCCCTCTTACTGCAGTCCTGTCCCTGGAGGGCAGCCTGGAGTCCCTTGGGTTGTCTGTTTGCACTGTTCACAGTTCTGAGCAGTGTTAGGCATACCTCTGCACTTGAGATACCAGACCGAGAGACAGAGATTAAGCACATTCCCACCCTGAGAACTCCTAGTGGTCTCTTTTTTTTTTTTTGGTTTTTCGAGACAGGGTTTCTCTGTGGTTTTGGAGCCTGTCCTGGAACTAGCTCTTGTAGACCAGGCTGGTCTCGAACTCACAGAGATCCGCCTGCCTCTGCCTCCCGAGTGCTGGGATTAAAGGCGTGCGCCACCACCGCCCGGCTCCTAGTGGTCTCTTATAGACAGATGCATATTGGTACATGTATCTCTAAGTCCCCGTCTGTGGCCTACCATGATGGACTGAGCCACAAAAATTTATACAAGGAAAGACACCTAAGAGAGAAAGAAGGACCTGCCGGCTCCAGCCTCTATAGCGAGCAGAAGGCCGCCCTTTTACCTGTCTTGGCCTGCTCTGAAGGAAGGCTGTTACCATTCCTTGGTTGCCATGGGGCGTTACATGCAGGCATAGTTCAGTGAATGTGTCTCCTTGTAAGCAGGCGGCCCTCAAGCAGCTCCCCAGGAACAAGGTCCCCAACATGGCAGTGATGATCAAGTCCTTGACTCGGAGCACAATGGACGCCAGTGTGGTTTTTAAGGATCCCACAGGTAAGCAGTGGGTCCTGGTGTCTTTTGAATGACCTCCACTGGGGTCAAGAGATGAGAGATGAACAGCCCACTTCCCAGCCAGGGCTCACACCCTTTGCTGTGCCCTTGTTCCTGAGATGGAGGCCATGTGGTTTTTGCAGGGGAGATGCTTGGGACAGTGCACAGGGTTCTTCTGGAAACACACCAGAATGAGCTGAAGCCTGGCTCGGTGCTGTTGCTGAAGCAGGTAGGGGAGCTCCAGAAGGGACCTGCTGTGGGGAGGAGCCCCAGGGTGTCCTCGCTTAGCTAGCTGCCTTCCCTCCGCTGCCAGCCTAGGAGAAACAAGGCTCTGGTTTGTTGGAGCTGAGAGCAAGCCTCTGACCGGTGGGCTGCTCCACTCGTCAAGGGTAAATGTGGATGGAGAGTTGTATTTGAGGGTAATAGGTGGTTCTGCTGGGGCACCAAGGCTAAGGCAGGAGTGAGTGTGTGAGCTCGGGGCAGAGGACAGGAAGCCAAAGGACAGCTGGCTGCTGATGTTCATCTAGCAGTGCCAGGAGCCCCAGACACTGACTCTCCTTCCCACCTCCAGATTGGAGTGTTCTCTCCTTCACTCAGAAACCACTACCTCAACGTGACACCCAACAACCTGGTCCATATTTACAGTCTAGATTCTGGGGACAGCGACTGCCTCGAGCCACCTCAGCCCTTGCCCAAGGTAAGTGGGGCCGGGTAGACGGTGACCAGCAGAGCTTTCCTGCCTGATTTCTTTCGTTTCTTCCTTTCCTTGTCCTGGAGCAAAGGACGGGCACTGTGAAGGGGGCAGTTCTGCCTTTGGGAACACGAGTCTCTGCTGCCCCTGCTCCAGCCGCCTGCCAGCCGCTGAGTAACAGTACCTGTAAGAGCAGCTGGCTTCCTGGTGATCCCTGAACGTCTGATGACAGGCTTGATCATCTGAGAAGTTAGGAGTCACCTGAGAACCAGGCAAGGGTCCCTGGGGGTGGTGACACAAAAGGATAGAGGGTCAAATCCGCACCAGATGGCTACACAGAACAGGGAGTACAAATGGCCTGTCAGGTGAGCTGGCCCTTGCTCTGAGACTTCCCTCTTGGTCCTTGCCTCTGGTAGGCATGCGCTGGAGCGCAGCCTTCAGGAACTGAGGCGAACATTTGGTGTCTGTGGGAGCTAAAGAAAGCTCCAGGCAGGTCTAACCAGCCGGATCCTGGGGACTTCACCTTTAGGTTCCTGGCCTGGAGGAGGGCAGGAGACCTGGGTCTTGTCCAAGTTCTGCTAATGATTTCTGCTATGACCTTGGGCAAGCCTTGTTCCTTCCCCTGTTTTTGTACTATCGATAGAACAAGTGTTTGCCTTGATGAACTCCAGTCACTGTAAACCTTTATCTCTAGTCTTTTGCTTGTATTTCCTCTTTCCCCTGGGCCATTTTGTACGCCCTCACAGCTGCCCCACCTCTAGCCTTCATTTCTTTTTAATAGTCATCCTTCCTTTTGTGTGTGTGTGTGTGTGTAGGGTTTTCTTGTTGTTGTTTCGTTCTCTTTTTTTTTTTTTTTTTTTGGTTTTTCAAGACAGGGTTTCTCTGTGGTTTTGGAGCCTGTCCTGGAACTAGCTCTGTAGACCAGGCTGGTCTCGAACTCACAGAGATCCGCTCGTTCTCTTTTTAAAGACATATTCTTTGTGTTTGTCTGCGTGTGTGTACGTGTACCATGTGTGTGCTTGGTTCCTGTGGAAGTCAGAAGAGTGCATCAGATCTGGAACGGGAGTGATAGATGGTTGTAAGCTACCGTGCAGGTGCTGGGAATGAACCTGAATCCTCTAGAAGAACAGCATGTGCTCTTAAATGCTGAGTGTTCTCTCTAGTCTTAATAACTACTTATTTTAATCCCAGGCTACCTCCTCAACACACTGGTGAATGGCCTCTTTACCTTCTGTGGTGGTCACTCAGAGTCCCTAAGACACAGACAGTGATAGAATGGCCTCTTTATCTTCTGTGATGGTCACACAGAGTCCCTAAGACGTAGACACTAATAGAATGGCCTCTTTACCTTCTGTGATGGTCACGCAGAGTTCCTAAGACTTAGACACTAATAGAATGGCCTCTTTACCTTCTGTGGTCACGCAGAGTCCCTAAGACACAGATACTGGTAGAACCTGGAAAGATGAGTCTAGAGGCCTGTTTTGGTTTGGTTATTGCTGTTGTGGGTGTCTGGTGTTTCATTTCTCTCCCTCAGCTTGGGCCTGGGTGATCCTAGTCCCCACCCCATTCCCTTATTGTGTCTTTGTCCTGAGAGGCCCTCCCTTTGAGGTCATCTGGGTAGGGACACCCCCACCCTAGGGATTTCCAGGGCATTGAGCACCTGTAACCAGATCCACTGTCCTCAGAATCTAGGAAGCTTCCATGGAAACCTTCAGCCTGATGTGGCTGCTGAGCCCACACAGGGCCCCAGCACAGCACGGAACCCCGCGCTGTCTCCTGAGGAAGAGCTACCAGAGGCAGGTAAGGCTCACAGCTCCTCAGCATCTTCTGCCTCCCTTGGTGAGGATGCTGTGCGGTTAGCTGTGCCTTCCAGATCCTGCTGTGCCTCTGTGGACTGGTACAGCATTCCTCAGAAATCAGAGGCTGTCTTGTTGAGCAAGCCTGCAGCCTTGTTAAGAGCCGCTACTCTCTGTAACAGTGTGGTAGAGCTGGGTAAAGCACACACAGTGTGACCCATAGCTCCCCCATTCGCTGGCAGTACCTTAGCTGCAGAAGGAGACATCACCAACCCCTGGGTGCATGGCACAGTTGTGTCCTATTTCAAGTCCTCATGAGCAGATCATGGAGGCAGATTTCCCGCTCTACCCACACTCAGGATCCCCAAGGTGCTGTGGACAGTGCCAAGGAGTCACATACCCATGTGGCCAGGGGGATGGGGACACAAACCTGAGTGAACCAACTGGGTGGAGCTACCCTCAGATGGAGCCATCATGTCCCGTCACTTCCTTAGCTTTCGATTTCGGAAATTCAATCCCGCGTGGTCTGGAGGCAGTAGGATTATGAGTAAGCATCTCAGACCAACCACATTCACAATATACCAATATGTAAGCCACAAAGCCCATTTGTTTAGATCCTACATGGAAGAGTCTGCCCCTGCTTTTTTTGTTGTTGAGAACAGGGTTTCTCTGTAGCTTTAAAGCCTGTCCTAGAATTTGCTCTACAGACCAGGCTGGCCTTGAACTCACAGAGATCTAACTGACTGCCCTTTCTGCTGGGGTCTTGTGTTGTCTGGAGTCCTGCACTCTCCTTGTAACAGCTGCTGACCCCATTGCTGTCTGAGGAAGTTGCTGGTGGGCAGAGTGGGCTATAGAACAAGGTGCTCATGAACGGGGCTGAGGACAGATAGATAGTTCCTGCTGTTTGCTGAGATCTAGCTTCACCCTGCTCCTCCCCTTCATCCCAGATGGTTTTCTCCAGCCAGCCATAGCACAGCTCCCATAGGGCAATTTCTGGTGTTTTGTGTTTGCTTGGTTTTTTGGTTTTTTTTTTTTTTTCTTTTCTTTTTTTTTTTTTTTTTTTTGGTTTTTCAAGACAGGGTTTCTCTAGCTTTGGAGCCTGTTCTAGAACCAGCTCTTGTAGACCAGGCTGGCCTCAAACTCTGCCTCCCAAGTGCTGGGATTAAAGGCATGCACCACCACCGCCCAGCAATTTCTGGTGTTTTGAGACAAGAGTTTCTGTATAGTCCTAGCTGGCCTGGTGCTCACTATGCAGCACAAGCTGGCATCAAACTCAGCAGTCCTTTTGCCTTAGCCTCCAAGTGCTGGCATTAAAGGCAAACACTGCTATGCTCAGCCCATTGGGCAACTTTTTCCTTGCTGTAAGCAAATACCAGTCCCACCTGCCTGAATACAGTGTTAGTCACCTTAATTAAACTCTGAATGCTCCCCAATCTACCTTCTCCCTTTCCTCCCAGCAGCAGCTACTGAGTGCTCTTGCCAGAGCCAGAGCTGGGCTCTTGGGTGTAGTTTACAGTCTGCCTTCCCGGGCCCCATCCTGTCCTGGAAGTGGCAGCAGGTAGAGCCTGAATAGGCTCACTTTGGGCAAGTCACTGCACCTCTTCAGAGTTTGTTCTCTCGGTAAAGTGGGTTTTATCCCACAGCCACCTGAGATACCCCAAGAAGGTTGTTGGGGTGGAATGAGCTCGCAGTGAATGTGCCCTCAGGTTCACCAGCATCAGCAGCGTCTCCAGCTTCCTGTGCACCACATCCGACAGCTTTCGTCAGGAGGGCTTTCTCTCTCTTCTTTTTCATTTTACCTATCAGAAAGGCAGGCATGCTGCCACATGTGTGAAGGTCAGGACAACTGTGGGAATCAGCCCTCCTCTGCTCTGTAGGTCCTGGAATTACCTGCTGGCCATCTTGCAACCCAGGAATGCACGCACCTGTCGCCCCCCCTCCCCCCGCCCCTGTTTTTTCTTTCAAGACAAGGTTTTTCCTGTGTAAACCTGGCTTTGTAGACCAGCCTGGTCTCTAACTCAGAGATCTGCCTGCCTCTGCCTCCCGAGTGCTGGGATTAAAAGCGTGTGCCACCATGCCTTTCATTCTTCATGCCCACCCAGGCATTTCAGGATTTGGGTGCTCTCTCCACTGTCAGCTGGGAGCCTAGGTTGACAAACTGTCACTCCTAGCACATACCCCTCATCCAGTGAGTTACTCCTTCCTGCTCATCACCGCCTCTGGACAGAAGGGAAAGAAGCCACTAAAAAGTGGAATTCCCCATTCCTACTAGAACGGCCCAGAGATTGTATCCTGCCTTCTGTTGTGCATGTGTTTGTAGGGAGACAAGGAAAGGTCAATCATGCCGGTCTCAGACCCAGCGATATGGGCATACTGCCCCAGGGAGCCACCTTTCTGCACGTGTAGTCAGGTCAAGGTCCTCCCAGAGGCCGAGGGCTTCAGATCTGAGTTCCATGGAATTCTATGGTTGTTACTGCATCTACTCACGTCCACTTCCCCCTGCAGATGACCTGGATGGACTTCTGAGTGAACTCCCTGAGGACTTCTTCTCTGATCCCAGTTGGGGCTGTCTCAAGACAGGACACCCACCATGAGTCGGCAGTCTCTGTCCCCAGACAAGCTCTAGGTGCATCTGGTCACATCCAAGGGAGAGAGAGGCCGGTGCAGCTGGAGACTAGACATGGTCTGCTGCCTCCTCGTGGCACCTTCCTGAAAGCCCCGGTGATGAGCAGTGTGCTGCTGCAGCCTGACAGCTTTCTCTGTGTGGACATCCTGGAAATCTGAACAAGATGAGCTTTCCAGCCTTCCTTGGAAAAGTGTGACCCTCCCACCTCACCTTAACTTTAGGGGTGTTGGGCCTGGTTTCCTTGTCTTCAGTCCCCTGACAGCTGCAGAGCCCAGAGGAGCCACAACTACAGCAAAGGTGACCTAAGGCTATAGCCCGCGCCCTCAAGGGTGATGGTGGGGTGCAGGCTATTGTACCTGGTTCTGAAATAAAGCAGCCCTTCCTCATCTGCCACCCCCTCCTTTTCCCACACCTACTTCTCCATTCTCTGCTGGCCAGAGCAGTCAAGCTCCAGCAAGGCAGAGCAAACATTCACTGTGTGTGTGTGTGTGTGTATACACGTACATATATATACTCTTACCCCCTTGCCTCCCTCCTCCCCCTCTTCCTCTCTTTTTCTTCTTTTTTAATTTTATTTTATGTGTATGGGTGTTTTGCTTGCATATATGTCTGTGTGCCAACTATATGCCTACTGCCCTTGGAGGCCAGAAGAGGGCTTTATATCCCTTGGGACTAGAGTTACTAATGGTTGTGACCAGGCTGGCCTCGAACTTGTAGAGATCCTCCTGTCTCTGCCTCCTAAGTACTAGGATTAAAGGTGTGTGCTACCACTGCCCAGCCCTTTCCTTTCCTTTCTCATTCCCTTTCTTTCTTTTCCCTTTCTCTCTCTCTCTCTCTCTCTCTCTCTCTCTCTCTCTCTCTCTCTCTGTCTCTCTCTCTCTCTTTCTTTTTCTTCATAACACTGTATCCAGACTGGCCTCAAATTTTACATCAGTCTGGCCTTGAACTCATGGTCTTCCCGCCTCTGATCCCTGATGCTGGTATTACAGGCATGTGCCACGGCACCTGCTCCATTGATCTCAGTGGACCAATATTGCTACATTATCATTAGCTATACTCCACACTTTCTCAGGTTTGCTGGGTTTCTCCTCTGTCCTCTCCCTCTCTCTTTCTCTCTCTCTCTCTCTCTGAACCCACTTTAGGATCTCGAGGCTCCTCTTGGTTTTGGTGGCTTCTTAGGCTTGTCTTGGTTTGGATGACCCCAGTGATGCTGAGAAAGATCAGTCAGACTTTCTTGTTTTAGATTATTTATTTATTTATTTATTTATTTATTTATTTATTGTGGTTTTTGGGGGGCAGGGTCTCTCCATGTGGCCCTGGAACTCACCCTGTAGACCAGGCTGTCCTCGAACTCACAGAGATCCATCTGCCTCTGCCTCCCGTGTGTCACTACACCCAGCTTCAATTTAATTTTTTTTTTAACTTTATTTCATGCACATTGGTATAATGATATCAGATTTTCTGGAACTGGAGTTACAGACAGCTGCGAGCTGCCATGTGGGTGCTGGGAATTGAACCCTGGTCCTCTGGAGGAGCAGTCAGTGCTCTTAACCACTGAACCATCTCGCCAGCCCCGATTTAATTTTTATTATTCTTATTTGTGTGTGAGTGTGCACACACGCCATCTGCGTGTGAACGCCTACAGAGTTCAGAAGACAGTGTAGAAACCCTGATGTGTGGGACCCCGGACTCTGCTGAGCCAGCCCTTTAGCCGCCAGTCAAGCATCTTGTAAGATGTCTCTGGGAATCTGTTAGTAAGATGCCATTCTCTTGACTTTTGTCGGGCAGTGCTGGGAATTGATCCTTGGACTTGCAACCAACCTCTGCTCCATCCTCCTCTTTTCTTTTATTGGTTTGTTTGTTTTGATCTTTTTATTTTGAGGCAGGATGTCACTAAGTTACCTGCTCTGGCCTTGAACTTGGCAATCCTCCTGCCCCAGCCTCCCAAATAGCTAGGTCTACAGTTTTGTACCCTCAGGCCTATCTTCTCCCCTCCTAAAAGGGTATCCATAGGCCTAGGACACCTTAACTGAGGAAATGTCTGTTAGGATTGTCCTCTGTAAAATGTCCCTTCCCTCTACCCTGAACTGTTTGGAAGGCAGTCAGGTGATGTGCCGCTAACCGAGCATAAGGGAGTTCTGTCCTCCTAAGGGCGGATCTCTCATCGACTAGGCTGAGTTCTGTGTGGCTGTCAGCTTCTTCACCTGCTCATCGTTTATATTAATACAGACCCGGTTCTTCATTTTACCCCTTGAGATCTGATGCGGCTTTGTTTCTTTTTGTTTTTTTTTTTTTTTTTTTTTTTTGGTTTTTTTGAGACAGGGTTTCTCTGTGGTTTTGGAGCCTGTCCTGGAACTAGCTCTTGTAGACCAGGCTGGTCTTGAACTCACAGAGATCCGCCTGCCTCTGCTTCCCAAGTGCTGGGATTAAAGGGGCACGACTTTGTTTCTTTTGTTGCTTGGGATCACCAGTGCTCTTCTCGGCACCAGCTCTCAGACCACGATTGACAAGAGCCTCGGTGGGGCAGAAAAGGTCCCAGTATTCAAGCTGCCGACCCGTTATCCTTCCCAGAATGAAGGGCAGGCTGAAGAAGCCCGTTTGACGGGCAGGCAGCACCCCCGCCTCAGCTGTCACTGAGTGACTAGGAGTGAAGGCTCCATGCTCGCACTGCTCGGAGACTGATCCCATGAATCTAGTCACGGGTGGGACCGTAAGCAGCTGGAGAGCTGCTGGCTGTAGGGAACCTTGGTCCAAAAGGCTGCTGCGCTGTGGGCCAGAGCAGCATAGGCCGTGTTTTCTGTTCCCTTGCATTTTCACGGCCTCCTCTTCTGCCTAACTCTGCTTCTATCTTAGACCTGGGCCAGGCCCATCTAGATGTTTGCCCTGGTCCCCCTGTCCAGTCTCAACTAAGCCCCAACTGTTTCAGATCCTAGTTTCTTGGGTGCTTCATTGTTCCCTCCAATTCAACTTCTGGCCCCTGTGGACCCACAGGCAGGCCTCCTCTGCTTCAGAAGCTAATGATAAAACCTACACACTGGTATCTCTGGGGGACAAAGCTATAGTCAGCACTTTCAGGCTTGTGAGGCAAGAAGGCAGAGGTTAGGCTATGACTGTTGTATGCCTTAGGGGATAAAGGGACACCCAGCACTTTATCCCTTCTTGGCCCCACCTTGCTTTTGCCAGATTCCCAACCCTGGGAACTCAGCTGTGGGTGCTCAGCCAGGTCGTCAGCAGGGCAATTAAAATACTGTATGGCTTCCAATAGGATTAATCACAGCTGCATCCATAGAGGGGCCTTTCTCTGAGGATCTTCAAACCCTTGTTGGACATGATCTCATTCTTTTCTGGGATCCCCCACCCTGGAGCCCTACCAAGAAGCTGGGGCACAGCAGAGAATGAGCGGAGGATGAGGGCAATGAATGTCAGAAGAAGACCAGGTTGCTGCCACCCACCTGGGCAGATAGAGGAGCGTTTGATCTGGCAGAGAATAGGGACCTTCATTCAGTGTTCAGGAAAGGCCAGCCTGCCGTGAGCCAGGTGCTCCTAAAACACTATGTCAGGACTGCTCAAGCCAGGGCCTGCCTGCCCTGGAGCCCACATCCAGCATGGTAGAGTGATATCTCAGGGACTGTGGCATGTGGACTTTGCTAAGCCCACCCAATGTCCTTTAGAAGTTGAGTAGCTGTTACTGCAGGGACACTTTGACACAACAGGTTGCCTTGGATTTCAAGCCACTGGGACAGCCAGCAGGAAAGGGTGAAGAAACTGGCTAAGATGCCACGTGGTGTATGTGGGGCCAGACCCAGGACTTCCGAGGAAAAGCCTGAGTCAGAATGCACAAGTTTTTCAGGAAATGACCTTTTTGGACAGGCAATTCTGGCAGGCAGCAGAAGGTCATGTGGTCCAAGAAAGAGACTCACAGGCTGGCTTGATCCAGGTTGAAGGTTTTGAGGACCCGAACTGAAGCTGGCGACAGAATGTGGGAGAGACAGATCCTGTGTGGGCCTGTGACCAGGAGGAAATGAAAGATACAGAGGAGGGGGAGGTTGCTGGGAAGTCACGGTGGAAGCTGGCAGAAGGAGCCAGGAGGAACCCGCAGTGCACTGTTGAGCTAAGGGGCTGCCAGCAGCCCAGGAGGCAGAAGCTGGCTGACCTCCCTCCTCCCTCCCTTCACCAGACAGTCAGACCAGCTGGTGTGCTCTCATAGCCTCATTCCTCCCCCTAGAGGCTCCTGGAAGCACAGCCACTTTCTCCGAAAGGGGAATGGGTGAACAGTTTGAAGGTCCCCAGTTCCAAGGTCAACCCCTTGGCACACAGCAAGGAGACAAGTGGGTCCTTTTAGAAACCAGAAAGAAAAACCAGTCACTGAAAGTAGAAACCATGTCCCGCTTGGGCATGAGGGGATAGGAGAGGCTCACCCAATTGTCTACCCCGCATGGTAGAGGCCCCTAGAGCCAAAGTGCCTAAAGTCTGGGCTACTGGAGTCCTTGCCCTGTCTCATAAACTACGTGTTTAATCCCAGCACTTGAGAGGCATAAACAGGCGCATCTCTCTGAGTTTGAGGCCAGCCTGGTCTTCAGAGTGAGTTCCAGGACACACAGAAACACTGTCTCAAAAAAAAAAAAAAGAAAAAGAAGCTATGTGATCTTGAGCCAGTAATTTTACTTTGTTAAGTCTAAGTTCCTTAAGTCTGTAAAATAAGACTGCTCATCTCAGATGCTGAACTGAAATACTAAGCGTGGCCATCTCATTTCCTGACCAAATCTGCTGCATTACCTCATTGACTGGTCGGAGTAGAGGTGGATGTGAGAGCCACTGAAATTCTCAGAGTGTGGTACATACTTCAGTGAGTGCTGTTCATTCAAACTCAGGAAGAGTGGTTTCGCTTCTCAGTATCTCCACCTCCCCTGACTGAGGTCTGTGCTCCTTCCTGGGCTCCTGCCCACTTCCCCAGCCAGCACTGCAGAGACTGCAGGACCCTGGTCCTCCCCCTGCCCTGTCCTGTCCATCTATCCCATGGTTGACTGCTTGGACTAGAAGACTCACTCCAGAGAAGTGGGGTCTGGGAGTGACTTTGGCTGAGGACCTGCTGGCCAATGGAAGGGTACCAGTAGGGGCAAGGGCTGACCCAATACCATCTGCATTAGGATCATGACTCTGGGCAAACTGTTTACCAATGCAGTGAGGGGCCTATTTATAGCCTCAGCTGCTTCTCCAGCTTACCAGGAGGGGGGCAGGGTGACTCCCCAGAGCAAGGGTGCTAGCTGGAACAAGGAACAATTCTCTGCCTGGGCGGTACTGCGCAGACCCCTGAACCGCTCATGGCAGGGGAGAGCTTCCCTTTCACATCCTCCACACTACGGGCTCTCCGCCTACAGAGAGAGTGGCTGGAATGGGAGGACAGGAGGCGGGCTGCCGCTCGTCAGTGTCGAAGCCAGAGGTACCTCTCTAGTCCCCAGGCACGGCTCACGAGGCCACACCGCTCCTGCCGAGACCCAGTTGTCCACAGTGCCCTGTTCTCTGGGGACCTACAGCAGGTTCAAATACTGTTCCAAGATGAAGAGGCTGCCAACATGATTGTGGAGACAGTGAGCAACCAGCTGGCCTGGTCAGCAGAACAGGGTAAGGAGTACCACCCAGGAGGGCAGAAGAGGGGAAAAGTGTGGGGGTGGGGAAGGGAAGAGTCCAGACCCTGCTTCTCCTTAAAGACCCTAGAGTGAGCTGCTCATCATAACCACCCATGTTAGTTCCTTCCTCAACAGTTGAGGCCAAGTGTGGATTTGTTTGCTTGTGGTTATGAGACAGGGTCCCACTGTGTAGATCAGACTGGCCTTAAACTCAGAGATATACCCACCTCTGCCTCCTGAATGCTGGGGTTAAAGGCATGTGTCACCACACCTAGCCTCCAAAAGTTATGTTCTGATATAGCACATATACAGATTGTAAATGTTGGTTTTGGTTGACAGACATTGTGTGCAGTAGATTAATTATATAGGAATACTCATGTTTTTGATATATATAAATATGTCCATGTTTCTCCTATGGTTTTCTCCTATAGAAGAGAATTTTTATGAAATCCATATGCAATTTTTTTTTTTTTTTTTTTTTTTGGTTTTTCGAGACAGGGTTTCCCTGTAGCTTTGGAGCCTGTCCGCCTGCCTCTGCCTCCCAAGTGCTGGGATTAAAGGCGTGTGCCACCACTGCCCAGCTTTTTTTTGGTTTTTCGAGACAGGGTTTCTCTGTGGTCTTGGATCCTGTCCTGGAACTAGCTCTTGTAGACCAGGCTGGTCTCGAACTCACAGAGATCCGCCTGCCTCTGCCTCCCAAGTGCTGGGATTAAAGGTGTGCGCCACCAACGCCTGGCCCATATGCAAATTTTTTTACACCTATTGAAGTTGTGGGGTAGAGAGAAGACCCAAGCACCTCCTGCTGAACCCGCTCACCAGTCCAGTTTTATTTTGGGGCATATTAATAAGCATCGTCTTTGCCACTGTGCTCCAACCCAGAGCTTTTTCAGTTTTGAGACAGAGTCTTGCTAAGTAACCTAGGTTGGTTTTCAACTCACTCAGTAGCCCAGGCAGATTTTGAACTAGTGATCCTTCTGCCTCAGCTTCGGAGTAGCTGGGACCATGTGCTTATCCCATCAGGTCCTGTTCAGCTTGTTATTGTCATTTGTTTTGAAACAGGATCTCTCTGTATGGGCCCAACTAGCCTGGAACTTAGGATCTTAATGTCTCATGCTCCCGGGTGATGAGCTTGCACTCATACACCACCATATTTGTTTGTTTGTTTGGTTGGTTGGTTGGTTGGTTGGTTTGGTTTTTCAAGACAGGGTTTCTCTGTGTAGTCTTGACTATCCTAGAACTCCCTGTTTAGATCAGGTTGGCCTCTAACTCACAGATATCCACCTGCCTCTGCCTCCTCCATGGCTGTGCACCATCACCACTCATCTTAAAAAAAAAATTATGTTGTTGTTGAGACTCAGCCTTTCTAACATACCAATGGTATCTTATTTTCCAGCTGTAAAAATTCTTCAGTGTTAGCTAGATAGTGCACTGGCCAGCACATCAAAGGCTCAAATCTTTTTTTTTTTTTTTTTTTTTTTGTTTTTCGAGACAGGGTTTCTCTGTGGCTTTGGAGCCTGTCCTGGAACTAGTTCTTGTAGACCAGGCTGGTCTCGAACTCACAGAGATTCACCTGCCTCTGCCTCCCAAGTGCTGGGATTAAAGGCGTGCGCCACCACCGCCCGGCCAAGGCTCAAATCTTTAATCCCCCCACACTCGTTAGAGCAGAGCACATAAAATCACCTGGATGTGAGGTGGTGGTGGTGCACACCTTTAAACCCAGCACTCAGGAGGCACAGGCTGGAGGATCTCTCTGAGCTCGAGGCCAGCCTGGTCTACAGAGTGAGTTCCAGGACACCAAGACTATCAGTGGGACCCTGTCTCAAGTAACAACAAAACAAAAGATCACCTGGACCCGAATGTGGGAGCATTCTGGTTGTGATGTCTGTCACCCCACCCCACCCACTCCCAGATCGCCAGAATGACTTGCCTGATCTGGCTGGCTGGGGTGCTGTGCTCTTCCTCCTTTATCACTCCGTTATCCCTCCTGCTTCCTGTGCAGTCAGAGACCACTTTCCCCAGTAGGGAACCGGCCCACAGTGTCCTCTTCAACAGGACACACCTGTATCCTTTAAACAACTTCTTGACTGTTCTGTTCAAAGCCAGCACCTGATCAACAGGCCCCTCTTTTCGTTCTGTACTCCACTTGGAAACTCAGCTCCACACACACCTATGCATAGCTACCATCTCCAAACCCAAGACCAGATGTGAACAGAGAGCGCCACCAAACCCACTAGCCCCCCAAAGACCCCGAGCTTCCTTCCCATCAGGGTTTGCTCCTTTGTCCTCTTCTGCCTTCGCAGTTCCGTAGAACTTTTCTAGGACCCATAGCACGTGATATTTTCTGCCTCATTTTCCAGTGCTGGGGAGTATAGGGTCTTCCAGTGTGTACTCCCAATTCAAGACTTGAGCGAACCCCTAGCCACAGGTCCAGCATGGTCAGTAAGCCAGACCCAGGGAAAGCCAGCATCCACTGCCAGCCATAGACGGCTTCTCTGTAATGCTCTCTCATACAAAGTCCTACAGTACTGCCTGTTCTCCTTAGGATTCTGGGTGCTGACTCCAAAGACCAAGCACATAGCACCTCTTACCATCGCTGTGGCCAGAGGCTACATAGACTGCGCCCGGCACCTTATCCTGCAGGGAGCTGACCTTGATGCCCGGATTGGAGGTCGTGCTGCCTTGCACGAGGCCTGTGCCCAAACCCAACCCGACTGTGTTCGGCTGCTGCTCACGTTTGGTGCCAAGGCTAATGTGCTGTCTGAGGAGGGTATGACCCCCTTGCACCTGTGCACGGCTCCTGAGTCTTTGCAGTAGGTGCCTATGGCCTGGGCTGGTTTTGGGGGGGGGAGGGTGTCTGTCCAGCTCACCCGCCTAAGAATAAGGATGACTTGACTAAGCTTTGTTGTGTGTAAAGCGCCTCATGCATTTATGTTTTCACACAGAGATAGAGGCCTCATTATTTCTTTTTTTAAAAGATTTATGTATGGGTGTATATATGTATGTATTTAATGTGAACTAGTGTTTTGCCTGTATATACTCTGTGTGAGGGTGTCGGATACTCTGGAACTGAAGTTACAGACAGTTGTGAGCTGCCATGTGGGTGCTGGGAATTGACCAGGGTCCTCTGGAAGAGCAGTCGGTGCTCTTAACCACTGAGCCACCTCTCCAGCCCTCTTTGTTTCATTTATGTGTGTGTGTGCACGTGTGTGCAGGTGCCTCCAGAGGCCAGAGTAGGGTATCGGGTCTCCTGGAGTTGGAGTTACACCATGGTGTCTGGCTTTCCTTCTACTTTGAAACAGAACCTGTGTTTCTGAGGCTGGCCTCACACTCATGATCTGCCTACCCCCTGCTCTGCCTCCTGAGTATTGGTGGTACAGCTGCACACCACTATGCCCAGCTCTCTCCTCCCACTTAATTTTTCTTTCTTTTTTCTTTTTTGGATTTTTGAGACAGGGTTTCTCCGTAGCTTTGGTTCCTGTCCTGGAACTAGCTCTTGTAGACCAGGCTGGCCTCGAACTCACAGAGATCCGCCTGCCTCTGCCTCCCAAGTGCCGGGATTAAAGGCGTGAGCCACCACCGCCCGGCCCTCCCACTTAATTTTTAAGATTGATTTTGTATTTGGTTTCTCTATATACCTGGCTAACCTGAAACTTGCTGTTTATGCCAGCCTGACCTCGAAGTTTTGGTGATCCTCCTGCCTCTGCCTTCTCAGTGCTCAGGTTACAGGTGTGTGCCACCACGCCTGGTTCCACACTTATTTTTATTTGGTTTTGTTTTGGACAGAATCTCATGTAGCTTGGAGGAGAATGACCTTAAACTCATGACCCTCCTACCGCTACCTCCTAAGTGTTGGGAGTATAGACATGCACCACCATGCTCAGAAATCAAAACCAGGGCTTTGTACATGCTGGGCAAGCACTCTCTTAACTGAGTAATATCCTTAACCTTTTTGTTTGTTTGTTTGTTGAGAGAGGGTCTCTCTGTAGCTTTGGAGCCTGTCCTGTCACTTGCTCTGTAGATCAGAGCTGGCCTCAAACTCACAGAAATCTGCCTGCCTCTGCCTCCCAAGTGCTGGAATTAAAGGCATGCGCCTCCACTGCCCGGCTTTTCCTTAACCCTTTTTTTATTGTTGTTTGCTTATTGGTGGTAGGGTTTCACTGTGTAGCCCAGGCTAGCCCAAACTCTTTTTTTTTTTTTTTCTTTTTTGGTTTTTTGAGACAGGGTTTCTCTGTGTAGCTTTGGGGCCTGTCCTAGCACCAACTCTGTAGACCAGGCTAGTCTCAAACACAGAGATCCGCCTGACTCTGCCTCCTGAGTGCTGGGCAGTCTTCTGATCACTGGGATTACAAGCATGAGCCGCCACAGGCACAGGCAGTGCCCTTTCACTTTTCTCGGGTCAGCTGTCTGGGACTCCCTGCACGGTGGCACTCACTCTTTTACAGATCAGTTCAACAAACTCAGCTGGCAGGGAAGGACTCAAGACACTGACAGCCAGAGACCTGTCCCCACCAGCTGTAGATCAGAGATATACTTCAAAGGAATCTAAATTTGCCAGCCCTATTCAGGAGGCTGAGGCAGGAGGATTGCTAGTACCTGGCCAGCCTGGGCCAGTGGGACCCTGTCTTCAGTAAACAACATTACCAGCCCTTTCCCTGGTTCTTAGGACACAACTGAACGCCTTGGTAGCTGCGCACAAGTGTCTTTCCACTGTGTTTGTCCTTTTGCATATAACGAGAAGGGTCATTTCCTGGAGCCCTGCAGAGTGAGCTTTTTAAAGTGCTTCTTACATTCGATACTAGAAGTCAAAATATGGCAACAATTAGAATTTACTGCAGAATTAAACTCAGCAGTTTGTCAAAGGCGGTGTTTACTCGGGTCTTGGCTACGGAGCTCTTGTATCCGTGATCTGTGCTGAATCCGGGGGAAGGATCTCCAATTATGGTTTCATTAACGTGATCGGCCCGTGCTGTTCCAGCAGCTGCTATTGTCCCTTCCCAGCGTACATTACACTGGCTGGGCTGAGAGATGGCTTGGCTGTTTAAAGACTAGGCTCACAACCAAAACCAAATCATCATTGGTTTCATTTCATTGGCAATTTAGTTGGGCTCGTGTTCCGTCTCCGCGGTAGGTAACAGCACATTTGCTTACAATGGTGTGCTGGCCTGTAATTTTTCCTGGAATTCAAAGACTGTGAAGAGGTTCCCTCTAAAATGTTTTGCTTATTTTCTCTAAGGGAAAGCAGAGTATGGAGGTCCCTGGATGCTTTTCTGGACCCAGTGAACGCAGCCTGTTTGGGAAGAGTAGTGAAGTCTATTTCTGCACGCACACACTTTAATATTCTGGCGTGGCATAGTGCACACGGGAGTGGGTTTCCCAAATCTTATCCTATCAGAATGTTGGGAGATCAGGAGCGTGGGTCGTGACTTAGTTGGTGCCACAGAAACTGAGCGTGGTGGTACAGGCCTATAATCCCAGCAAGTGGGAAGAGGAGGCCGAAGGATCGGGAGTTCAAGATCGTTCTCTACCGCGCAGTGAGTCTGACGCTGTCAGAAGCAGGGTGCTGCTCAGCGATAGCTTGCTTAGTTTGCCTGGGTTTCACGCCTCGCACAAAGTAAGTGCGTCAGTTCAATTCAGGATGGACTCTCCCCATTAATGCTTTGTGTGTGTTCTTGGCTGCTGCACTACACTATTTTGGGCTTAACTTTTTCATATGAAAATTGAACGTGCTTCTGGCGGCTTCTACTGGACCCATAACCCCGGTGTTTGTAATGCAGCTTCTGTGAGCAGATGGAGACACCAGGGCCGGCCTCCAGGTAGAGGTGTGGGAAGGAAATGGGTGGTGATAGCAGGCCTTAGGGTCCTCAGGATTTGCCCGGGCCTTGCACCCTCTTCTTAGGTGTGCCAAGTTGCTGCTAGAGGCCGGAGCATCTGTGAATGAGGCATCACGAGAGAGCGAAGTCACACCCCTGCATGTGGCTGCAGCTCGCGGCCTGGAGCAACACGTGGCTCTCTACCTGGAGAATGGCGCAGACGTGAGCCTGCGCACCAGTCAGGGCGAGACTGCACTGAATGCAGCCTGTGCTGGCGCAGAGGGGCCAGGTAGCTGCCGAAAGCACGCGGCAGCAGTGCGAAGTCTCTTGGAAGCCGGGGCTGATCCCAGGGCTGCCGGTCGCAAGCGCCACACACCACTGCACAACGCCTGTGCTAATGGCTGCGGAGGCCTGGCCGAGCTGCTACTGCGCCACGGAGCCAGGGTTGGCGTCACCAATGGCGCTGGCCACACACCCATGGACTGCGCGCTGCAGGCGGTACAGGATTCCCCCAACTGGGAGCCCGAGGTCCTCTTTGCAGCGCTGCTGGACTATGGGGCCCCGCCCGTTCACCCTGAGGTGCGCTGGGAGGGCCTGAGGAAGGTGCCAACTAGAGAGAGAGAGAGAGAGAGAGAGAGAGCCTGGGACAGAACTTCCCATACTAAAAGGGCCTCCCTTGGTGATTGGAGGTCCGCTCTCATCTGGGCAGAGGGGATAGGCTAGCCAAAGGAAGAGTCAAGGTTACTGGGGCCAGAAGCTTAGGGCATGTGTGGATGGGGCAGACTGAGGCATGAGGGTGTGTGTGTGGCCAGCCTTGGGCTTGCCTTAGTTGGGGCAACATGGAACTCCTAGGCCCCTGCTTTAATTCCCAGATGCTGAAACACTGCGCCAACTTTCCTCGGGCCCTGGAAGTCCTCCTTAATGCCTATCCATGTGTTCCGTCCTGCGACAGCTGGGTGGACGCAGTGCTCCCGGAACTGTGGCAGGTATGTCTACTCCAAGGGCGAAGCTTTTCACTAGAGGGCTAGAGAGGCCAGAGGCTTCTCCTTTCAAGCTTCAAGACCAGCTTCAGAGAGGGAAGGTAGGCCATGAAACCCTGGGTTCCAGGCTTCTGTCCACGGTAGCCCACGCAGATCTTTGATCTTCCACACTGCCCAGCCTCTTGCTGACAATCATCTACTTAGCAGTCAGCTCTGACTCGGTGGGAATTCTACCAGCACGTCTGGGGTGGCAGTGGCCACGGACATGACTGAAATCCAGTCCCCAATACCATGGCATTGGGTATCAAAACCAGGGGTATTGGATCATCCGATCCTCCCTTCTTCTGGCCTAGGAACACGAAGCCTTCTACACATCAGCCCTAAGCATGGAAAACCAGCCAAGACGGCTGCAGCACCTGGCCCGCCTGGCTGTTCGTGCTCAGTTGGGTAGCAATTGTCGGCAGGCAGCCGCCCAACTCCCATTGCCCCCACTGCTCAGAGACTACCTGCTGCTGTGTGTGGAGGGGCAAATCCGGTGAGCTCCGAGCGGGCCACTTCTACTTCCATCCGATCCTACGCCCGGTGCTGAAAAACCAACCACTGCCCCTTCCTTTGCGCTTTGCCTGCCTCCAGGACCAGTTTGTCCCTCCATTGACATCTTAAGCCACCTGCTGATCTTCAGGCCTTCTCAGCCTGTCCCCAACCCTCCACTCCCGTGCTTACGTAGGTAGATGGCCGCTTTATCTCCCCAAGCTACAAATGATCCACGGTGCAGCTCTCCCCTTGCCACCCATATGTCTACTCAGCCCTGCATAGTGACAGGCCCTTTGTTGGACTTGATAGCCTATACTTCTAACCCCAGGACTGGAGGCTGAGGCAGCAGAACTATGAGGTCAACACTAGCAAGATCTCTGGGGGGATGGTGTACCTTGCTTCTTTGCCTTCTTTCTAGCATGACTCTGGATAGAACTAAAAGAAAGGGCTACTGTGATTGATGTTCCCCCAGCACGAGGCATGGAACCCGGGGCTGGGTACATGCTAAGCGAGTGTCCCACCACAGAGTCCACCTCTGTCTCTTGATAAAACCCATGTCTTTATTTTATTTTTTTTATTTATTTGTTTTGTTTACAGTGTTCTGTCTGCATGTATGCCTGCAGACCAGAAGAGGGCACCAGATTTCATTACAGATGGTTGAGAGCCACCATGTGGTTGCTGGGAATTGAACTCAGGACTTCTGGAAGAACAATCAGTACTCTTAACCTCTGAGCCATCTCTCCAGCCCCAGAAACCCATGTCTTGAATGGATGCTAGAATACTCTTTTTTTTTTTTTGGTTGGTTTGGTTTTTGTTTTTTGAGACAGGGTTTCTCTGTATAATAGCCCTAGCTGTCCTGGAACTTGCTTTGTAGACCAGGCTAGCCTCGAACTCACAGAGATCTGCCTGCTTTTGTCTCCTGAGTGCTGGAATTAAAGGCGTGTGCCACCACCACCTGGCCACCGGAGACATTTCTGATGTGTTCTCCCTTACTCCCCAGGTGTTGATGGCATCTTAATTGGCAGTCCATCTAGAATGGCTTCTGGGGCCCAGAAAGGTGGAAAGCCATTCTCTCTTTTTTCTTCTGGTCCTAGAGACAGAAAGGTATGACCAGTCACCTTTAGGAGGAGGCTTTTCAAGGCAAACCAGTTTTGTTTGTTTGTTTTTTTGAGACAGGGTTTCTATAGTCCTGGCTGTCCTGGAACTCACTTTGTAGACCAGTCCGGCCTCAAACTCACAGAGATCCGCCTGCCTCTGCCTCCCAAGTGCTGGGGTTAAAGGTGTGCACTACCACCACCCGACTTGCAAACCAGTTTTATGAATGCAAATAAATAATTTGTGCACAGAACCCACGTGTGGATATTGTGAGGCTTGAATGTGATGCAAGTTTCTGTCAGGCCACATTTATTCTCCTCTTTGTGGTCTTCCGGGGCTTCCATGTTTTCTGCCTTGGACAGGTGTTTCTGGTGACAAAAAGGGTGATAGACACCCCCACCCACCCCTGGGAGCCTTGTGGTAGCTATCCCAAGAGAGAATAAAGGGGTTTAATTGACCTATTTGCTGAGGATTCAGGGTTCTCAGTCACCAACTGACATCACCCAGCAGACAGCAGAACCTCATCAGGAGCCTGGGCCTGCTTCCTGGGCCTCGGTCCACACAGGAAGTTCTGTGTGTTCACATTCACAATGCGGCTTCTGCCCTGGTTCAGCTGAATAGGAACCAACTGTTTCTGGATGGAGGTTTTGCTTTAATTCCACAAAGCCAAAGGTCTAAGACAGTGGTTCTCAACCTGTGGGTAGAGACCCCTTCAGGGGTCAAATGACTCTTTCACAGGGGTCGCCTAAGACCATTGAAAAACAGATATTTACATAATGATTTATAACAGTAGCAAAATTACAGTTATAAAGGAGTAAAGAAAATAATTGGGGGAGATGGGGGTTTGAGACAGGGTCTCTCTACATAGTTCTGGCTGTCCTGGAACTCTGTAGACAAGGTTGGCCTTGGACTCATAGAGATCTGCCTGTCTCTGCCTCCTGAGTCCTGGGATTAAACTACATCTGGCTTTAACAAAAATAATTTTATGGTTGGGCCGGGCGGTGGTGGCGCACGCCTTTAATCCCAGCACTCGGGAGGCAGAGGCAGGCGGATCTCTGTGAGTTCGAGGCCAGCCTGGTCTACAAGAGCTAGTTCCAGGCTCCAAAACCACAGAGAAACCCTGTCTCGAAAAACCAAAAAAAAAAAAAAAAAAAAAAAAAACCAACAAATAATTCTATGGTTGGGATCACCACAACACTGAAACTGTATTAAAGGGTTGCAGCACTGGGAAGGCTGAGAGCCACTGTTCTAGGAGAAGGAAAGGAAGGCTTCCCAGTCCTTGGCCCGAACTGGAACCCTGCTCCAGGGAATGATGCTGAGTTTCTGCCCCATTACAGCGGCTAAGCCCCAGCCGTTCAGTCTCTTCTATCATGCCTTAAACCACACGTCTCTTTATTGCTTTTTTTTTTAAAGAAAAGATACATTGGACTGTATGTATTAATTTTGTGATAGGCAAAGATTTTCCATTTACCTAGAGCATGAAATATTAAAAGGGCAGTGTTTAGGGGTGGTTTTACTTTGTTTTACATCTTAGTTATTTGTGTGTGTGTGTATGTATGTGCATGTGTGTGTATCAGAAGATAACTTGCAAGAGCTGGTTTTCTCTACCCAGCATATGGGTCCAGGGGATTGAACTCAGGTCAGAAGACTTGGCAGCAGGAGCCTTGCTGAGTCGTTT
The DNA here is from genome assembly GCF_950005125.1 of Chionomys nivalis. Classification (NCBI taxonomy): domain Eukaryota; kingdom Metazoa; phylum Chordata; class Mammalia; order Rodentia; family Cricetidae; genus Chionomys; species Chionomys nivalis. The sequence continues at coordinate 82,249,522 of NC_080092.1, forward strand.
TGTTGATCCTAGGTTTGTCTGTTTGAAATGTGTGTGTGTGTGTGTACTACAAGTTAGGAGATACCTGCAGTGACCAGAAAATGGCATAGGATCCTCTGAAGCCAGTTACAGGTGGTCGTCAGAATCAAACTCAGGTCCTTTAGAAGAGCAGCAACCACTGAGCCATCCTCCCAAACCCCAGATTTGTTTTATAAATACTACAACATAGTAAAAGGAAAAATATTAGAAAGTTATTTGCAGTCATCCTAAGGGCTGGGGAGATGGTTCACTTGGTAACAGGAAAAGCTAATCGAGGATGATAGACTTGAAGGGATGGTTCAATGATCATGAGCACTTGCTTATTCTTTCCACATCTGAGTTTTTTTTTTTTTTTTTTTTTTTTTTTTTTGGTTTTTCGAGACAGGGTTTCTCTGTGGTTTTGGAGCCTGTCCTGGAACTAGCTCTTGTAGACCAGGCTGGTCTCGAACTCACAGAGATCCGCCTGCCTCTGCCTCCCAAGTGCTGAGATTAAAGATTAAAGGTGTGCGCCACCACCACCCGGCTTACATCTGAGTTTTCTTACCAGTACCCAAGACTGGCGGTTTATAGCCTCCTGCAACCCTAGTTCTGGAGATCCAGTGCCCTCTTCTGGCCTCTGCAGGCAACCACACACATATGGCATACACAGACAAGCACATAAATAAATAAATCACAAACAAATAATTTTTTTTTAGATTTATTTATTTATTATGTATTCAGTGTTCTGCCTGCATGTATCTCTGCAGGCCAGAAGAGGGCACCAAGTCTCATTACAGATGGCTGTGAGCCACCGTGTGGTTGCTGGGAATTGAACTCAGGACCTTTGGAAGAGCAGGCAAAGCTCTTAACCACTGAGCCATCTCTCCAGCCCCCACAAACAAATCATTTTTAAGAGGGCAGTATATCTGTTTTTCTGAAATGCCTTCCCGCTTTATTTCTCAAAGCGAATCTTCCAGTACTTAAGACTCTAACTTGTCTTCTTGCCTGTCTCCTCGAGTAACAACTTTCTTAGAAGTCAGAAATACTAGACCCTGCGGATCCCAACATTGGAGCCCGGTGCTCACTAGCGGAGCAGTAATGAATCCCATTAGTTCCGGAGCTCGAGAGCGAAGCCGGAAGGAGGGGAAGAGGGAAGCCTAGCGTGGGTCCACCAGCAGAGCCTGCCAGTGCAATCGCCCAGGCTGAAACCACGCCCCTTCCACAAGCACCTTCCCGATTCGTTCCTCCTCTTCTGGCCCTGCCTCTGACCTCTGGACGGCCTAGGACCACGCCCATTGGGCGTGGCCTCAGTGCCCGAAGTCCGAAATCCCGCCAACAATGACTCCGCCCCTCCCGCCGCTGTGCAACCTGGCCCTTTTAGTTGAAGATTCTGTTTACGTCAGTCCGCCTTACGTAGCTTTGCGTCATCAGTACAAGGCGGGGAGGCGGGAGTTCCGGTCCCGGTGTTAACAGCTTCCGAGAAAAGCCGGAAGAGATCGGACCCTGAAGAGAATCCTGAGTTGCCAGCCCATCCCCCGACCCCTACGGAAAGACGGGTGCAGAGACTGCCCTGGCGAAGTCAAAACATTTATCCTGGCTTTGTCAGGTGAGCTGCTCCTTCCCCATCCAGGAACAGGACCGATTCAAACCCCCTTGAATTTCCCATGACTCTCCGCGTCCGCAGGCCCCGCCCCTGGGTCCTCCGCCCCGCCCCGAAGTTTGAGGGGTGTGGATGGTTTGTGACCCCCCCTCACCTGACCCTAACCATCACCGGACAGGAGAGCTGGGCTTGGGCACTGCCACCGTGACCCGGAAGCCTTCCGTCCGGGGTGTGGGGGCTCGTGGACTCTGCTGCCACGGGGACAGAGCCTTAGGAAAAACCGGGTCGGGGGCGTCCACAGGCGGAGGGGACAGCTGAGGCCTTGGAGCAGGCGGACGCGGGGTCCTGTCCGGCCCCTGCCCACGGCACTTTGTGTCCTCGGTTTCCGTCTGCCTTTGCCACAGTTTCCTTTTGTGTAAATCACAGTTCCTGACATTAACCTTATCTTCAGGGGTCAGTCGTGGGAGTGAGACATATTTGCTATCGTTTGTTGATCGAACACTCTTAAATTGTTTTGCTTCGATGCTTTCACGTCATCTTCAAAACAACCTTATGAGGTAGGTACCATTTTCAACCCCGCTTTAGTGCTGGCAGAGCTGAGGCGTCGGGAGTTGTTGGCAGCTCCATAGCTAGGAGAGGGACTAGACCGAGAACTTTTGTTTCCCTGACTCCAGAGCCAGTCTCTTGCTACAGCTGTGGAAACTCTTCGAATGTCGGTCTGTCCACAGATATTCTTGGGGCGGCTACTGTGGCATGCCACTGAGAGCTTTGTACAGAGGATTCTTCCAGAAATCAATAAAGAGATGGACAGGTTCTAAGTGTAACGACGTTTATGTTTGCTGTGAGAATAGTCTGATAATAAGCCGGGCGGTGGTGGCGCACGCCTTTAATCCTAGCACTCGGGAGGCAGAGGCAGGCGGATCTCTGTGAGTTCGAGACCAGCGTGGTCTACAAGAGCTAGTTCCAGGACAGACTTCAAAACCACAGAGAAACCCTGTCTCGAAAAACCAAAAAAAAAAAAAAAAAAAAAAAAAAAAAGAATAGTCTGATAATGATGACCACCAGATGGACTTGCCCAGGGACAGCTGTGAAGGAGATTCTCCAAGGAATACGCAGAAATCCTCCATGCTTTTCTAAGAAACGGCAGAGGGAGAACCTTCACAACACAAGACAGGATGAAATAAGGGCTGGGAAATCTTTCCAAATAATTATTACTCAGGCAGTTTTTTAAAAAAACTTCTTGCATTCTAGGGCTGACCTTGAATTTGCAATGTAGTGGAGGCTTGTCTTGAACCCTTGATCCCATTGCTTTCATTTCCCAAGTTCTGGATAACTGGAGTGGTGTATGCTGGGGCAATGGTTTTACAGTTGTGAGCCAAGCCCATGGTGACCCAAGAAGGCAGTGTTTCTGGTGTCTGTCCCATGCAGCTCCCCACAACTTGCCAGAACAATTCTGTAGGAGACGAACGTGTCTGCCGATAGTCTCAATACATTTATCCACTTGAAGTTATCTGGTTCTGTCCTTGATGGAGCAAAACGTATTTATTTTGGCTTTGACAGCTGTGCATGCATGGGTCTGTGACCATGAGTGAGATGTGATCAGATGAGTCCGGCGGGGCTGCCTGCACAGTGCCTGGGAAGGAGTCTTCGCGTTCTTTGCAGCTCTGGCTGAGGCTGCTTAGGGGGCCATGTGTGCTTGACCACGTGTTAGGAATCTTAGAGAAACTCCAGACTTAAAGAAGCATATGGAGCCAGGTGTGGTGGCGGTGGCGCAGGCCTTTAATCCCAGCATTCCGGAGGCAGGGGCAGGCGGAGCTCTTGAGTTTGAAGTTAGTCTGGTCTATAGAGTGGTATTTCCAGGACAGAGATACCCAGACTTGAAGAGAAGGGAAGAAGCAAATGTTCTTTCTCCATTCTCCTCCAAATATCAAAAAAAAAAAAAAAAAATTTAAAATTTAAAATAAAAACAAAGCAACCAGCAGCTGGGGACAAGCTTATGAGGCTCTTCTGGTGACCTGTGCTCTTTATGGGAACAGAATCTGAAAGCTAGAGTTTCACAATAGAGGCCAAGGGTAAATCCTCAGCTTGAGATTGAGGGTCTACTACAGTTAGGGAGGTTGGCTGCCTCTCCTACAAAACACCACAAACTCCCGTCTTTTTTTTTTTTTTTTTTGAACCTAAACAAAGTAGAAAGCTGGTTATCACCCCTCAGGCCCTGCTGATGCTATCCTCCTTTGTTCCTGCAGTGTGGACCCGGGCAGCAGCCAGGCCATGGAGCTCTCTGATGTCACCCTCATTGAGGGTGTGGGTAATGAGGTGATGGTGGTGGCAGGTGTAGTGGTGCTGATTCTAGCCTTGGTCCTAGCCTGGCTCTCTACCTACGTAGCAGACAGCAGTAACAACCAATTGCTGGGCACCATTGTGTCAGCGGGCGACACATCTGTTCTCCACCTGGGGCATGTGGACCAACTGGTAAGCCAAGGCACTCCAGAACCAACTGAAATTCCCCATCCATCAGAGGGGAATGAAGAGAAGGCTGAAGAGACCAGTGACACTGGGGGAGACTCCACTGGGGAACCTGGAGCTAGGGCAGATATGGAACCCAGCCTTGAGCATCTCCTGGATATCCAAGGCCTACCCAAAAGACAAGCAGGCCTGGAGAGCAGCCGCCCAGAAGCTCCACTGGGATTAGATGATCGCACCTGCCTCTCTCCCAGCCCCAGCCTCATCAATGTTCGGCTCAAGTTCCTCAATGACACCGAAAAGCTGGCTGTGGCCAGGCCAGAGGACACTGTGGGTACCCTAAAGAGGTGAGTAGGCTGGAAAGAGCAAGTTACTCATGACTTGTGCATCAGGCACTGATTTTCCTGAAAGAGGTGGTGCAGATTCGATATCACTAGAGGAGTTTTAATGGCTGGCCTCTGCTAAGGGGAACTTCCCATAGACGGCCCATTAGTTTCTTCCATGCCTTGCTTTGTTGATCCAGGCCTATATATTCTCGTTCCTTACCCAGTCTTTCCTTTCATCCTTGTAGCAAATACTTCCCTGGACAAGAGAGCCAGATGAAGCTGATATACCAGGGTCGGCTGCTGCAGGACCCGGCACGCACACTGAGTTCCCTGAACATTACCGACAACTGTGTGATTCACTGCCACCGCTCACCCCCAGGGGCACCTGTTTCTGGCCCCTCAGGCTCCTTGACCCCCTCAGCCACTGAGTCATCCAACCTTGGTGTCAATGTGGGCAGCCTCATGGTGCCTGTGTTTGTGGTGCTCTTGGGTGTGGTCTGGTACTTCCGTATCAATTACCGCCAGTTCTTCACAGCACCTGCCACTGTCTCCTTGGTGGGAGTCACGGTCTTCTTCAGTTTCCTAGTATTTGGGATGTATGGACGATAAGGACACCAGGAGATAATGAAAGGCATGGTCTTTCTCCTTCATGGCCTCCCCCCTTTCCTGGCCAGAGCTGGGCCCAAAGGATCTGGGGGGAAGAAGGGATGGAAGGAATATGGTGGGCACCCTGTCCATAGGACTCAAGAAACAGGTGTGTGGCCTCCCTCATTGTCCACAGGATACAGATCTCTCTGCAAGCATAACTCAGGTAGAAACAAGGATATCATTTTCCCTCTTGGAATCCCAAAGTTCAAAGCTCAGTGAGAAGCTTGGGCTCTGGGTCTTTCTTCCTGGCTGTGGCCCTAACCCTTTTCATTTTTTGCATGTCTGCTCCATAGCCCCCAGGGTTCCTGCCAGGGCAGCTCAGCATGGCCTTAGCATTCCTCTGCAGGGAGCTTGAAGTACTACTTCCTTGCCTTAGATGAGTGCAGATCTTTCGAAACTAAATTCACAGGCAGGGATGAGAAGTCTGTACTGACTTTCCCTACATGCATCCAGCTGCCACCACCTCCTCCCTGTACCTCTTGGAGCAGGAATAGGATATTTTGCTTTCTTTTAAAGCACTTTGCTTGCCCTTTTTCTCCCTCCCCCCAGATAGCTGGCTCAGTTAGGAAAGGGGTTGGGGCAGAAGCCCAAGCTCCCCCACCATGGAGGGGCCAGGCCACACCTGCTAGCCTAGGCCTAAAGCTGCAAGAGAATACTGGCTGTAATCCAGTGTCCTGCCCAGCTCCAATGACAGCTCTGGGTATAGATTGCCCTGCCCTAGGCCCTTAGATGATGGGTCAGTATGAGTGAATAAAATTGCATTTTGTGGTTGTGGAGCTTCTTTTGTGACTGCTCTACCCTCAACAACATGGCATTGAGGGTGGGTAGGCCAGGCTACCAACGGGAGATGCAGTTTATTTACACCAGCAGCCATGGGGGCAGAGGGAATACACAGCGTTTACAAAGTTAGCTACCTGTACAGGATGGATTACATATGCAAAAATAAAAATCTCAAGACCACAGGACAGCGTGAGCCCCACCCCCCTCCCCCAATGACCCCAGCATGCGGTAATGCCAGGCGGGTGGCCCCTGGGCATGCGGGGGGGAGTGATGCATGGAAGGAAAAGCCACCGGCCATGGAAATTAGTACAGAATCCCCCACACACACTCAGACACATGATAGGATACAAGGTGGACGACACCTAGCCAGGGTGGGGAGGATGGGAATTGAAACCCACACAGCCTGCTGTTAGAGGGAGTGGGGAGTTCCTAGCCCCTGCTCAACTACATGGTAGGGGGGGCATACTCCCCAGAAGGAAGGGGTTTGTTCCCTCAGGGTCCCTGCTGGACCAAGCCCATCTCTTACCCAGCCTGGGCAGGGGGCTCTGCCCTGAGGGTGAGCCAAGGAACAATAGGGAAGTTTTTGTGGACAAACCAGTTCCCAAACTACTCCCTCCAACCAGAGGAGAGAGGGAGAGGTGGGAGAGCAGAGTGAGTTGGCTTGAGCTGCAGCTAAATCTCCAAAGGGATGGTAGCCTGGGCTGCCCCCCCCACCCCCGACCTTCAGCAGGCTCCCAAGACTGTGCTTGAGGGCAGCCGAGAACCTTCTCTCCCCCTCTAGTTCCCCCTCAAGGGAGAAGGCTGTAGAGGGCCAAGGACAGAGGAGCCCAGGCTCCAGGATTTATTCTAACTCCTGCCAAAATTGGTTTGACTTTTTAAAAAATAATCACAATGCTTGGGTTAAAAACCAATTTGTAACCAGGCATCAGCCACAATCAGAACCACCCCAGGGGGAGACTGGGGTTCCAGATGCAACCCTAGCTCTGTTGTTCCCTTAACCCTCTAGGGTCCCTAACCAAATCAGTCCAACCAGTCCTGGGTACTTGCTACCCAACATGGGAGTAGCTCCTCCTGGGAAGAGAGGGGACATGTATAGCAAGTGCCAGAAAAAGTGGCTCAGGGTCAATCCCATCCCTGTCAGTCAGCTGTACTCTTCTAGCCCATACCCAGGTACTCCAGCTCAGTTCGAAGGCATGATACCACCTACTTGGGAGGTGACAGTACATCTCTTGAGGATGTAAGCCAGGCATGACAGTCATGACAGTCCCACAGAGGGGCAACAGTATCCCCCAATCTCCACTGACAACCCAGGGCAGAGACTACCTTCTCATCCCACCCTATTCCTAGCAAAGGGAGAGAGGCACAAGATTAGGGTTTTTCCTCAGAGCCCCAAACCACAAGTACAGAATAAATAACTTAAAAGCGGCAAGGGAGGAGGGGAACAGGGCAGGCTTTTAGAGGCAGGAGCACTGAGAGGAACCAAAGCTGGTCAAGGTGGAAGGGGCGGCAAGCAGCAGCTGGGAACTTAGGCTGCCCCAGCAGGGCAGGGCGGGGGGGGGGGGCAGGATGGGAGGGAGAACACGGGCCACCCCAGGAGGGTGAGGCTGGGCCCCTTCCTGGGGCAGGGAATGAGGTAAGAAACATTTCAAATAAAGCAGCACCGTCCCTCTCACCTGGGCTGTCCTCACAGCCCTGGGGCAGGGAGGGCAGGGGGCCACTCTGATACAGGCTCCCTCTTCCTACCCTCCCGTTCCCATTCCTTGAAGCTGTAGAGGCTGGAGGCCCTTTCCTGGCACCCAACAACAAAGGACAGCTCCTGCTGCCAAGGAGGCCCATGGGGACTGAGGGGAAAGGGCTGCCCCTGTGAGGCAGTTCTGAACGCCCACCTCAGCAGACAGCACTCTGCCTGCTGACCCCGGGGACTGGGGACATCTGATAGGACTCTGCACACAGACAGGACACACCAGCCCTGCCCCTCAGCGCCAAGCACCGGACCCATTCACATTGCTGAGGGCAGCCAGGGGAGGCCCCCTCTGGGCTCAGCTTCCAAACCAAAGCCACCTGGGTAGCCATAATGCCCCTCGGCAGGGCTTAGTCCAGTTCCTGGGGTGGGAAGCAGGCAGTGCCCTGGCACAGTGCCCATGTCAGGCCCCCAGCCTAGCTGGACATCCAGTAACTCACAGAATAAATAGGAAAACCACCTCCCCACCAAACTTATGTCCAAGGCATAATATGTCCAGGTCTGAGTCCTGCACGCCGAGGGGTCATGCTTCGTTGCAGAGGACCCTGACACCCCCCAGGGGCACATAACTGGATCCTCTGCCTGCCTGGCCCACCAAGCTTCCCAAGCCCAAACCCCCAGCAGCTGTCCATATGCCAGGCTATGCTGCCTGGGTGGGGGTCGGGAGAGAGTGCTCTCTCAGCCAAAGGCTATCCCTTGCACCCAAGTCAGTTGATGTCATCATAGATGCTGGGCGTTGGGGGAGCCGGTGGCTTTGGCTTTTTCTTCTTGTTGGAGCCCAGGCCGGAGGCAGTCCCTACCAAGCTCAGATGGGATTTCTTTTTCTTGGTTTTCCGTGATTCAGAGCTGTTGGTACCTACAGAGGAGGAGGCCCAAGAGATGAGAATGGAATGATGAAGGGAGAGGCGGCGCCCCACTGCCCAAAGCCCCTGAGATCAATTGGCACTGTATACCTAGACCCCATCCTTGATTTTCACTAGTCTTGGAGGAGCCTGAATCAGAAGGTGAGAGATCAGAAGAGCCATCCCACTGAAGTCGGCTGATGAGGGCCTGGCTGTCAGTCATGTCAAAGCTGTCATTATCCAAGGAACTCTCGACCTCTGGAAGGACGCTGGAAAGAGAGGAGTCAAAGAAACGTTAGGGAAAGAGACCACCAACCTAACCCACCACCCATATGGAAAGTTAACTTACGCTGAGGGCCCAAGGAAATATATCCGTACGGTTCGCCTCTGTTCATCTGTGTGCTGGGGACAGCGTAGTGACCTGGTGGGGACAGAATGATCAGACCCTGACAAGGCAGGAAAGGACTTCAGGAACTCAGGTGGAGCAGAAGCTGGAGGGACAGGGAAAGAGTCAGTGGTGAATCCCCAGATGGTGGCCTAGTAAGAAAGGTCTATTAGATGAAGGGAAGGTTAAGAATGATGGCCCATTGCTCAAATCCAGGGGTACTCCCGACCCATGCCCACGGGATCAGCCCCCCTTTTAGTTTCTGTGCTCACCTTGTGCACATCTTCTTGGTATGTTCAGAAATCACTCCACATTGCTGGAAAAGGAACATAAGCTGAAAGGAGGGTAGGGGGCCTACTCCAAACGCTAGATGCTGTGCCAATGCTAAACTGTCCAAGTAGAAACCAGCCCCAGAGCAGGTGGAACAGGGAGCCCACTCTCAGAGAAAGCTATGGCTCCAGCTGCTATGTCACTTGTGTCTTTCAGGGTCCTTTTACCCACTGCCCAGCCCAAGCCTAACCTCCCCCCTTTCCAATCACACACCGTGGTGAGTAGGCTCCGTAGCTCTTCTGGCCCCAGGGTCTCATAGCTGATCCCAGTTGAGTTGCTATACTGTGAGAGAACCAGAGGTACAGATCAGAGAAGTTTAGAAACAAAGAGAACAGGTAGGAAAGGGGTGGGAATGGAGACTCGGTCCCTCTCATCCCTGCCTCCATTCTGTATGCTAAGAGTCCCTCCAACCTACCTGCATATGGACAAGGAGATGGGACCCACAAAGCACATGAACACCCAAGACTCAAACAGCCCCACAACCATTTCTAGTTGTCAGCGTCCTGACCTCCCTTGCCTAAATCCCAGTCACCTCCCAAGGGCAATGAGAAGAGGCATAAAAAGGAGCTTCTACTCACCTTAAAAGGATCAGAGTTGCTAAGTTCCCCTGAAGAAGAAAAAAGAAGGGGAAGGGTGTTTGATGCAGAGGTACAGACAGAGAACCCTGAAAATAACCAGAGAGGAAGTGGGGGTGACAGAAGACTCACAGGCCCTCCCTCCCACCCCCACTACCAGCCCTGTGACGATACAGCTAGCAGTGCCCCTGTTGGTCTAGCCCCACTTACCATTTTTGTGTTTTAAAGACTTGGATCTTCGAGGGGAATTAGGGTTCTGGAATGGGAGATACCATAGCTTTGGGGAAAGGGCAACGATAAGGGGGAGCCGAGAACCCAGGGAAGGAAAAAAGATTTGACAAAGCAACAACCTCAAACTCATACTATTCCTCCCGGGAACAGGCCTGTCTGCCTACATTCCCTCCCTCCCTCCCGTCAGAGGGAGCTCCCCTGATCCTTATTCCCAATCCCAGAGAGCGCCCCCTCCGCCCAGTGACATCACACTTGAGTAAAAAGACCTGAGCACTCCCTGCCCAAAAGGGAGGGTTATCTGTCCTTCACCCAAACTTCCCCCAGGCTCGCCCCGGCTCTCACCTTGTCTGATTTTCTCTTCTTGGCTGGGGGAACAACAGAACAAAGAACACGGTTATTTGAAGTTCTCGGTTTCAACACTTCCATATTTTTAAAAACTACATTCTTCCCTCATCATCAAAAGAGTTTATGGCAAATATATGCTCTAACTTTCCCACTTCACCCGTTTCTCCCAGGCTGCCCCAGAGCCCCAAACACCTTTCTTCTCTGAGCCATAGGACCAGTCATTGTCATTGATGTCATCATTGTCTTCTTGGTCACTCTCAGACTTGTTCATATTGTTGCTATTGGCAATCCTGCCCAGAGGTGAGAAGAGAAAAGGTCAAGGTTACCACCAATTTGCACGTTATTTTACAGAGAAGTATCTGAGGCCCAAATACAGCCTACCCTCTGCACCTTACACCTGCCCCATGGGACTACACCGCGGTACAGACTGCATACGATGTGTATCGCTGGTGCAGGCAGCAAAGAGCTCTCACCGACGGTTGGCGATTCGGCTGCTGTTCCGACCCATTCCCAGGCACTTCTCCAGGTGGGGGGCAAAGCGGGACGCAGCAATACTGCGACTGCAATTGGGGCAAACACACTCCTTGCTCTTCCACTGGTTGAAAACCTGTCCAAAGATGTCCAACCCAGGCTGGTCCACGATCTCTGGGGGCAGGAGAGGCGTGGCGATCAGAGCAGGCAGGGTACCCTCCTCTTGTTCTCGCCAGGGTCCCATGTCTTCTTTAAACTCATCCCTGCCTAAGCTCACAGGAGCTCCAGGCTCTGCATCTAGGGCAGTTTCTAGGAAACCCTCTGAGTCTCACCCCTCCTACCCCCACCTCCCCACCCTGGGCAGAATTAGACCACTCTCCTTCCACCCTGAAGCTCACCAAAATCCTTCATGCTATCAGGATCTGTATCATCCAGGAAGAAGTAGCCGCACTTGACAGCCCGGTGTACCTCAAAGCAGAATCCCAAACAAGAATCCTCGACCAGGTCCGCATATATCTCCTGAGCGATGGCCTGGGCCCCAGGAGAGAACATCCATGGTCACAAGGGTGGCACCCCCCCTGGACTGAAAAACTCTCACCAACCAAATATCCTGGCCTGACCAAGCAAGCTGCTTTCTTTGCCACTTTCCCCACCTTGATTTTTCCAGTTCTTTCTTCCTCCCAGATCCTTGGGTCTTTTCAGCTGGTTATTCCCTCTCAGGAACAAGGCTGACTACCCAAATTCCTCTTTGACATAGATGCCAGATACAGCGACGCAGAGACATCAAGAGAAAGAACTAGAGGCACACGTGGGGGAGCCCTCACCTCTAGTTTGCTGTTATCCAGGCCAGACAAAGACATTTCCTCCATTTTCATTTGTAAACTCTTGTGGAGACGGCGCTCTGACTGCTCATAGCACAGCGGGCGGCAACACGGCTGCACACATGGAGGTGGGGGTGTTGGTGTGAGTCCAAGACACCTCCAAAGACTGCCACCTCCCCTCCCCACCTCCGAGCCCAGGGCTTAATCCTGGCATCAGAGAGTCTCCCTCCCCAAGGCCCCGGATCTCTAAGTCTGATGGTTTTCAGGGCCTGAAAACCAGAGGTGGCCTAGTCCTTCCCAGGCCTAAGCTCAGGCCCTGAACTGTACTGCCAATCAGACTCTGGGTCTATAGGAGGCAGCAGCTCATCCCAGGTACCCAAAACTCAAACCCCTCTTTGATACCCATGGTGCAATGCAGCAGGGGGAGGAGAAGGAACTCTAAGGCCTCAAAGCAAACCCACAGGGTGTGGCAAAGAACTGCACAGACTCCTCAAGACAACCCCCCTTTCCCCTAAGGGCTCTCGGAGTCACCTCTGCTTTCAGCCAGGATGTCCACTTGGGGGGGTACTGCTACCAGAAGTAGGAATGGCCCTAAGACCCTACAACCTTCACCTCAGTGTCTTCTCTTAAAATAAGCCTGCCACTCTACGAGAGGTACAGAGCCCACAGAAGCCTACAGGCGAAGGGCATTTCCAGCCATCGCGAACAGCAGAGGAGAGCCCCGTGGCAAGCACGCGAGGAGTGGGCACTCCCCTTACCTGTTCTTTTAGATCGCACCCTCCCTCCCTCAGGACCAGCCCGGAAGTCTCTCCAAGAGCCCCAAAGTCCAGAAATCCCCACCGTAGGATTCAGAAACAGCGCCCACAGTTCGGGGCCCCACTGAACGGTGGGTACGAGTTTAAGACGCTGCCGGCCTCGAGTGGGGTGGGGACTGACAAATGAGCCAGGGGCACTGGGAAGGGTAGCAGGCCGTGCCGCGGCTCTTCTCCCGTCCTTGCGGCACTGCTGCTGCATCATACCGACTGGGGGGAGGAGAGCCGAGCCGCCCAAGGCCGGCGGCGGGCCGGGACAGACCGACCCCAGAGAGTAGGCAGAGTGGGATGCGTCCCGACCCCTCTCGGTCGCCGCCAGCCCAGAGCCCGGACCGGCCGGGGAAAGGAGTCCGGGAGGGTGTCTCTATTGTCCCGGGGGCTGGGGCCTGGCTCCCTAACAAAGGCCCCGCGCCCCCTCCCCGGCCGGCCCTGCCCCGCCCAAAGAGGACCCAGCCAGGGGGAGACCGGGGGGCCCCGGCCCGGCCGGGAAGCCGGGGAAAGCCGGGCGTTTCCGCGTCGGCCCGGGGGGAGGGGAAGGGGCGCTGACCCAGACCTGGGGGGAGGGGGCCCAAGCCCCGCCTCGGGCCCCGCCCCCCGCCCCCCGCAGGCCCCTCCCCCGTCCCCGTTCCGTACTCACCCCGCCCGGGGGGCCGCGCCGGGGCCCGGCGGCCTCTCAGGGCCGCGTCCTCCGGCGGCGGCGGCGGCGGCGGCTGCTCCGGAGCCCCATGTCCGTCGGTCCGTCCTCGCCTCTCCCCGGGGCCCGGGGCCGGGGCCGGGGGGTCGGGCTGCCCCCCCGCCTCGCCGCCTCACCGGGCGGCCATGGCCCCTTCCCCTCCCTTCTCGTCCCGTCGCCGCCTCCTCCTCCTCACCTCACCCCGCCCGCGCGCAGTCCGCGCGCCGTCCGCGCGCCCCTCCCCCCGCCCCCCACTCCAGCCCGCCTCTCCCGGGCGGGGGGTGCGGCGCGAGCCCGGAGCGCGCGCGCGTGCCGCGACCGGAGGATGGATGGAGCGAGCGAGGACGCGAGCGTGCGCGCGCGCGCCCCTTTCCCCCCTCCCTCGGCGCGGGCGCGAGGCCAGGCGCGAGCGCGCTGCAACCTCCTCCTCTTCCTCCTCCCGCCCCTCCTCAATACCCCGCCCTCGCCCTCCCTTCCTCTTCCTCCTTTCGCTTTCGCGCGCCCAGCGACTGCTCGCGCTTGCTAGAAGGGCCCGAGCGCGTGCATCTGCCCCGCGGCCGCAGCTCGGCAGCATTTGCTCCAGGGGGCGGGGACCGGGAGGGGAGGAGGGGCGCCACGCCGCCGTCCAAAGTACCGGCGGACGGGAACTGGGGCGGGGCGGTGGGCGGGGCCTCCGTGGCCGAGCCCGGCCAATCGCCGGGTCCCCTCGGCCCAAGCGGCCCAATAGGCTAGAGGTGGGTGGAGCAGCGTTCAAGGTGAGGTGCGCGGTGCGCCAGGGGCGGAGACTTGGTGCCGTCCCGGCCGGCTCGGGGGCGGAGGCAACGGGGTGGCGTCGAAAGAGAGCGCCGGCTCCCAGCCGAGCCTGGGACGCCTTCCGGCCCAGGCACCCCCGCCCTTCACGCGGGGCTCCCCGGCCGCTCCCCACTTTGACCCCGAGGCATGCCGTCACTTGTGTGAGGAGAATGGGCTTGTAGTGGGGTGCAGCTAGGCGCTCAGGGCAGAGAGCCCTGAGGAGGGGCCGCTCTAAATTCGTGCTCAGGGTCTCTGGGTGGGCCACCCTAGGCCTCCGACCCGAGAAAAGCTGAGGGCAGAGGGTCCACTGCCGAGCGCGAGCTGCGCCCTTTTGAGCGGAGCGCGTTCCCCGCCCTCCTCCGAATTTAGATCCCACACCTGCTCGCCTTTCCTGCTTCCGGAGCCCACGCTGGACCCTTCCACCTCTCATAGACAGCCTGCTTGGCACGGGCCAGGCTCTGCCTACACTCAATGCTGCTCCGCTGGGCGTGCCTTTCTCCTGCTCGCGCCTCCTTACCTCCCGGAGGAAAGGTCCTTTTCTCAACCACCGAGGTGTTTAGATTTGCGCTCACGTGTAGGTGGCCGTGTCTGCTACCTTGGGACGTGTGTGATAGTCCTCTCCCTTCAGATAAGATCAGACTCCGAAATCACATACTTTGAAACCATCATTGGCTCTTCAGTCTTCAGACATTTATGGGGGTCGGTTGGTAGAATACTTCGAAGCAGTTAAAACCACGCGTTAGTTTGAGCTTAACTGGTTGGGCTAGGCGAAAGAGCTTCTTGTGTCTCTTGTTTCCTCCATAATGATAGTCTCTATCGCATTGTGAAGACTACCACGCCACACCTTTTATCACAGCAGGAGGATCTCTGTGAGCTGAGGCCAGCCTGGTCTCCATAAATACTTCTTTTTTTTTTAAAGATTTATTTATTAATTGGGTATACAAGGTCCTTCCTGCATATATCCCTGCAGGCCAGAAGAGGGCACCAGATCTCATTACGGATGGTTGAGAGCCACCATGTGGTTGCTGGGAATTGAACTCAGAACCTCTGGAAGAACAGTCAGTGCTCTTAACCTCTGAGCCATCTCTCCAGCCCTCCATAAATACTTCTAGTGCTACACAGTAAGACCCTGTCTCAGAAACAAAACAGAAGCTAACATGGAAATCAGTGTGTAAGAGACTCTTACCTCAGGTGCCTGGTAAATCTTAACTTGTGTTGGCTTTGATTTGTTTGTTTGTTTGTTTGTTTTGGTTTTTCGAGACAGGGTTTCTCTGTGGTTTTGGAGCCTGTCCTGGAACTAGCTCTTGTAGACCAGGCTGGTCTCGAACTCACAGAGATCCACCTGCCTCTGCCTCCCGAGTGCTAGGATTAAAGGCGTGTGCCACCACCACCTGGCTTTTTTTTTTTTTTTACTCCGTTGACACATGGTCTCCTTATGTAGCCCATCCTGCCTCAGCCTCCTGCGTGCGGGCGTTACAGTACTGTGGTGTCATCATACCAATTAGTTGTTACTTCAGTTTTCTCTCTCTCTTTTCTAAACTAGAGAAACAGCTGTGGGTGTGGGTGTTGAGAACCAAACGCTTGTCCTTTTGGTTGTGAGCCTAGCCTTTAAAGGCTGAGCCATCTCTCCAGCACTAGCTGTTCTGTTTTTCCCTCTATTTTTAAGTGATTCTTTATAGTGTCCTCACCGTCATTACAAACTTCACAACATTTTCTTTTTTAAAAATTGTTCTTCGCCTGGCGGTGGTGGCGCACGCCTTTAATCCCAGCACTTGGGAGGCAGAGGCAGGTGAATCTCTGTGAGTTCGAGACCAGCCTGGTCTACAAGAGCTAGTTCCAGGACAGGCTCCAAAGCCACAGAGAAACCCTGTCTCGAAAAACCAAAAAAAAACCAAAAAACAAAAAGGAAAGAGATTTACATAATTCCCAAGGTGGGCAGGAGAAGACCTCAAAGGATGTAAGTGAATTGTCAGGCCCTGGTATCTCTAAGCAGTCCAACAGAAAATGTCAGTATATAGATCAGATAGGACACCAGCACTGAAAACAAAAAGAACGTGGCCAGGTGTGGTGGCACATGACTTTTGTCCCAGCACCAGAGGACAGAGGCAGGCTGATCTCTGAGTTAGAGGCCATCTTGATCATGGTAAGGTTCCTGTCTCACTACATAGTGAGATCCTGTTTCAAAAAAAAAAGATGGAGGGGCTGGAGAGATGGCTCAGAGGTTAAGAGCATTGCCTGCTCTTCCAAAGGTCCTGAGTTCAATTCCCAGCAACCACATGGTGGCTCACAACCATCTGTAATGGGGTCTGGTGCCCTCTTCTGGCTTGCAGGTATACACACAGAATATTGTATACATAATAAATAAATAAATATTAAAAAAAAAAAAAGATGGATTGGGCCGGGCGATGATGGTGCACGCCTTTAATCCCAGCACTCGGGAGGCAGAGGCAGGCGGATCTCTGTGAGTTCAAGGCCAGCCTGGTCTACAAGAGCTAGTTCCAAAAGCTACGGAGAAACCCTGTCTCGAACAATCAAAAAAAAAAAAAAAAAAAAGGATTGGATCTGACTAAGGGCTAGCTGGCCAGCTGGAGCAAAAGGACAAGGGTATATGGAGCAGTCAGCAACAGGATATGAGCAAGCTAGATCATACAGGACCAAGAATATGCTGAAGAGATTGTGGGTTTCAACCATACAGTCAGTGAGGAGACCTATGGGCATCTGACCAGACCTGTGCTTATATATCACCATCCTGGCATGGGACCAAGGCAGCAAGCAACGAGCTTTCGCTATTGACTGAGTTGTACAGAGTGGAGAGGGAGAGCCTGAAAACACCTGGAAGATGAAGAATTTGCTGGAGGACATGTGAAGATGATAGATTTGGTTTCAGAGAAACTGGGATCACTGTGGGACCAACAGCAGAGACTCAAAAGATGGTTGGATTTGGATTTGAAGGAAAGAAGTGAGCCAGGCTTTGGGAGCGAGCAGAGCATGGCCTGAGACTTTACTTGTCTCCCATCCCTGTAGTGATATTTCATTTGTATTTTAATAAAGCTTGCCTGAAGATCAGAGAGTGAAGAACCCCACTAGTCAGCCTTACACACCAGGCAGTGGTGACACACACCTTTAATCCCAGTAGCCATACTAGTTTGTCATAGAAAATGGATGGTAGTGGTGCACTAGAGAGGAATATAAGACGGGAGGAGACAGCTTTCTGTCTCATTCTAAGGATTCCTGGAGGCAGGATCGTCATTTCAGACTGAGGTAGAGGCAAGAGCCAATGGCTGGCTGGCTGTTTTGCTTTTTTGACCTTCAGGTTGAACCCCAAAATCTGTCTCTGGGTTTTTATAAATCAGCTACACATACCCCTTTCAGGTTTCTTCATAATGATACTGTTTGATTTTTCTTTTTCTTTCTTTTTTTTCTTTTTTGGTTTTTTTTCCAGACAGGGTTTCTTTGTATAACAGCCTTAGCTGTCCTGGGACTAGCTCTGTAGACCAGGCTGGCCTCAAACTCACAGAGATCCACCTGCTTCTTCCTCCTAAATGCTGGTACTAAAGGCGTGGGCTACCACCATCCCACTGTTTGGTTTGTTTTTTTTTTTTTTTTTGGTTTTTGATAATTGTCCTAGCCGGGCGGTGGTGGCGCACGCCTTTAATCCCAGCACTCGGGAGGCAGAGGCAGGCGGATCTCTGTGAGTTCGAGACCAGCCTGGTCTACAGAGCTAGTTCCAGGACAGGCTCCAAAGCCACAGAGAAAACCTGTCTCGAAAAACCAAAAAAAAAAAAAAAAAAAAAAAAAAAAAAATTGTCCTAAAAACCCTTGCCTTAGCCGGGCGGTGGTGGCGCACGCCTTTAATCCCAGCACTCGGGAGGCAGAGGCAGGCGGATCTCTGTGAGTTGGAGACCAGCCTGGTCTACAAGAGCTAGTTCCAGGACAGGCTCCAAAACCACAGAGAAACCCTGTCTCGAAAAACCAAAAAAAAAAAAAAACCCTTGCCTTAAGGAATTTGCACATTCAGAACTCTTCTGGCACCTCCGTTTCTTTGAGTGTGTCCTCGTATCCCCACCAGTGGCCATCCTCACACCAGATTCCATACAATGGATCACACTTGGCCAGGGCTGCTGGATGGTGGTGCTCTTTGGGCACATGTCCGGGTTCCATACCAGTTAATACAGACTAAAACCTGAGCTGACTCTCTGTGTGAGGCCGTAGGGTTACAATGAGGATCAAGGAAGACATGGAGACCTTGTAGCAAAGCCTCACAAAGACAAGTGTGGAGAAGGCACCCAGGCCTCTAAAGAAACAAAGGGTTTAAGGAAGCACCTCCCCACCCTGCCCTGAAAAAGACTTTTTTTTTTTTTTGCTTACTTGAATGTCCGTACACCACCTGCATGCAATGCCTGCAGATCCGGAAAGAAGGCGTTGGATCCTCTAGAAGTAGAGTTACAGACGATTGTGAGCTGCCATGTGGATACTGGCACTTGAACCTGGGTTTAGCTTTGGAACCTGTCCTAGGCTGACCTCAAATTCACAGAGATCCTCCTGCCTTGCCTCTGCCTCCCAAATGCTGGGATTAAAGGCATGTGCTACCACCACCCAGCTGCAATTGGTGATTTTAATAATCATCTCTCCAGCCTGGCGATGGTGACACGCACCTTAAATCCCAGCACTCAGAAGGCAGAGATAGGCAGATATCTGAGCTCTAGGCCAGCCTGGTCTACAGAGCAAGTTCCAGGATAGCCAGGGATTCACAGAGAAACCCTGTCTTGATAAAGCACAAAACAAAATTACAAAGACCCTGTTGTACACATACTCAAGTTGTTGAAGAGAGAACACTTGGCTGGATCATTATGAGTGACTAGGAAGAATATGGTAAAGATGGAATTTAGCAACCAAGAGCCATGGCAATATGTATGTGTGTATGTTTGTGTATATATAGTATATGTATATAGTATATGTGTTTTTGAGATAGGGTCTTTTTTTTTTTTTTCAAGACAGGGTTTCTCTGTAGCTTTGGAGCCTGTCCTGGAACTTGCTCAGTAGACTAGACTGACCTTGAACTCACAGAGACCCACCAGTCTCTGTCTCCCCAGAGCTAGAATTAAAGGCGTATGCCACCACCACCAGGCTTGAGATAGGGTGTTATATAGTCCTGGCTGATTCACAGAGTGTAGCCAAGGGTAACCTTGTATTCCTGATCTTGTCTCGTCTCTACCTCTCACATCTTGGGATTACAGGGAGAGGTTACAGGCCAGTCTTCAAACATATTTATTTGTGTGGTGCTAGGGGTGGAACCCATAGCCCTGTGTACACGAGGCAAGTAAGTACTCTACCACTGAGCTACATCCCCAACCCTCAAGAAGTTTGGATTACAGAAGTGATCACAGTTTTTGTTTGTTTTGGAGACAAGTGCTCACTGTATACTAGGCTGGCCCAGAACATCATCGACCTTTTAGATTTGGGGGTCATAGGTACATGTCACTACACCCAGTTTTGTTTTTCGTTGTTGTGCATGGTTGTTTTATATTACTTATTTGTTTATTTTTGAGACCGGGTCTTTCTATGTAGCCCTAAGTGGCCTCAAACTCATTATGTAGCTTAGGATGCCCTGAAACTTCCGGTAATTCTACTGTGTCATCTGACCATACCCTGAGATTACAGGGACTTGCTACCACATCAGCTTGTCATCTTCTCTCTTTCTCTCCCATCCTTCCTTCCTTCCTTGCACCTAGGTCTCTATATTGCCCAGGCTAGTCTTGGACTCCTAGATAGAGCCACAGGTAGGTTCCAGTTTAGATTTGTGCATTTGGGTTTTTGAGACAGGGTCTTGCTCTAGCCCAGGCTGGGCTGAAACTCACATAAATATAGGCCCGACTGGCCTCAATCCCCAGGCAGTCTTCCTGACCTAGCCTCCTGAATGTTGAGATTACAGTCTTGTATTACCACATTGAGTCTCAAATTTGGGCTGTAAGACAATTTTGCCTGCTGCATGTCGAGTATATCATAAGGAGCAAGACTAAGCAAGACCAGTGGGCGTGGGTTGGGGAGAATGCTTGACTAGAATTCACCAGTGAAGATCTGGGGAGATCAGCTATGAACATGTCCAAGTTCTATCTCAGGCACAGGAGGTGGGGTGGGAACACCTACTTCAATATAGAAGGATCAATGTCCTCAGTTTGCTTGCGAAGGTTGCAGGGGTCTCTGAAAAGGCAGGCTTGCTCCCTCCAGACTGAGTCTGTCACCACTCTCTAGCTAAAGATAGGAACAAAACATGTTTATGGTGGTGGCCTTAAAGGGATGGGAATGTCCCTGTGGAGAAGGGAGACAGGTTTGAGAGGGGTTCAGGAAGGGAAATAGACAGGTCTAGATGAGGGATTAAACATTGACGTCAAGACCGGGTGTTGGTGGCACACACTTAATCCCAGCACTTGGGAGGCAGAGTCAAGCAGATCTCTGTGAATTCAAGGCCAGCCTGTCTACCTAGAGAAAACCTTCATCAAAAATAACAAAAGTAAAAAAAACAAAAAAACATGGAAAACAAACAGGAAGAGAGGGCTGGAGGCCGCCACCCTGGGTAACTGTGTCCCCTGGGTAACTGTGTCCGTATCTGTACCAGGACCAACATAGATGACTCCATGCTGCTGTCACTGACTACTGCAGACTAGCTAAATCATAAGCCACAGAAGGATAGCTCTCACACCTCTCAGCAACATGGTGGGACTGTGAGTGAGCAAGCACATACAGCACAGGGGTTCCCAACACCCACAATGCCTTAATCCACTTCATGGGGCTGGCAAGATGACTTAGCAGATTAAAGTACTTGTCACCAAGCGTTACACCCCGAGTTTGATCACCAAGACCTCACATAGTAGAACTGACTCCAGTAAGTCGTTCTCTAGACTAGTGCACACACACACATGTACACGTGCATACTCACACTCAAATAAATGCAATGAAGAATCCCACCCTTTTATTACTATCACGGTTTCAACATGGAGGAGATGCTCAAGCCACAGCAAGTTGTGCCTGAAGATAGCCCCTTTTATCTGCAGAGACAGGCTCACTATGTAGCACAGGCTGGCTTGGAATGCATGGCTCTTCTCTAGCTTCAGCCTCCAGAGTGCTGAGATTACAGGCATGTGTGCCAGGCTTGGTCAGATACCACCTTTTTTCAAGACAGGGTTTCTCTGTGGCTTTGGAGCCTGTCCTGGAACTAGCTCTTGTAGACCAGGCTGGTCTCGAACTCACAGAGATCCACCTGCCTCTGCCTTCCAAGTGCTGGGATTAAAGGCGTGCGCCACCACCGCCCGGCTAGATTACCACCTTTTAGAGTAGTTCCCTATGAGTGAAAACTAGGGGTTCAGAGGAGATACAGGAATATCCAGAAAGGCATGACTAGTGAACACTAACAACAGAAGCAATCAGCCCAGAGGGCAGGACACATGCAAATGTCCTCTGGAGTAATGACAAGCAAGCTCATCACTGGAGACTAGACCCTGGTTTTGAAGTGTAGATGGGAATTGGAGTGACATTGATGGGCAGCTTTTGCATACATCCATACTTATCACCCATTTACCTGTTCAGAAACCCAGCCAAAGTCTGTAGAGAATGCTAGCTCTTGTAGATCAGGCTGGACTCGAACTCAGAGATCCACCTGCCTCTGCTGGGATTAAAGACGTGCGCCACCACCGCCTGACTACAGGTCTTAATCCAGAGAGCAAGTCCTCTGGTCCTAGCAGCTTTCCATCAAAAGCCTAGGCTCTCCCTAAGCCATATACCAATTATAAGGGCTTGCTTGGCTTGGGTGAATCCTTTATCCTAATGGTCAGTTACCTCCTTTCCTAAAGCAATGCCCTCTGGGTAAAACATCTACTTGCCAACTTCTCAAACCCAGATGAAGATGCTGAGTTGAGAAACTTCAGGAATAAGGTGAAGGCAGGTTGGTTGTAGAATCTTTAGCAAACAGGTTCCAGAAAGGGCAAAGAAGCTGGCTTCAAGGGTTTTATGTCAAACCTGTTACTGGGTAACCCCTGCCACCCACTTATTCCAGTGACCAGACAGAAGTCAAACCTTGGTTTTTCATTTTATTGTACAAAAAGGGGAAAACAAAACCTCCACAGTGGGCCTTAAGCTGGGTCAGTCACATCTAAGCTGCTCCCGTGGTGGTACAAATTCAATCAGTGGTTGTTGGAACCTACAAAATACTCCTCAAATATTAAAAAAAGGGGGAGAGGGGTCCCAGTGCTAAAATGCACCCTGGGCAACCTCTGACAGCACCAACACCCCCCCCACCGGTGTCACAGCTGTTTGTAACGATGTCCCAATACTTGAAATGGGAGGAATACATGTAGTGTTTAAAGTTGTTTTTAAGAGAGAACAGTTCACTCAAGTGTAATGGTCCAGGGTATTCAAACAAGGACATGGGATTCTTTGAAGCCCTCTCAGGAACTTAAAACCCTGGCACTGATTTTTAGCACAAGGACAGTGTGTGTGTAGGGTGGTATCACTCTCCAGGAGTCTTCACAACAGTCTAGGCCTTCAAGGGGGGCTGGCAGCTGGGCTGCAGCCCCACATTTTCTGTGGAGAGCCTACTTCCCACCCCTGGCTTTCATTCAAGAGGCAAAAGACGGGGCAGCACAAAACCCAATAGCATCAACAAAACCAGTTCTGGCCAACTTAGTCAAAGTGAAAATCTCCATGGTGAGGGGACTCTGCTTATGAAGAGTCCAGGGACTAACCCCAAGGGTTAGAGGGCCAGTTGCTGAAAGCACCTTCTGCAGCCCCTTCCCCCAGATACAGGGGTGGAGGCAGGAGGGGAGGGTAGACCTGAGAAATCAAAGGAAATGGGGGTGGCCAGAAGACATGAGGGAAGGCAGTTAAGACAAGTAGGTAAAAAGATCTCAGGACGTTTCCTGAATCCCCAGGGACACCCCCAGATGAGCCAGGAGACCTTTACTACTAAAGGGAAGCTTTAAGGCTCATACCATTGTCTGCCCCTTCCCACTTTCCTGCTGGACAGCACAGACTGCAGCAGCTCAGAGATACACGACCCTGGCAGAGGCAAACTGGTGTAGGAAGCATCAGGTGGTTTCCATGCCCTCTACAATGGACCCAGAGAGCCACCACAGTGGAAGACTGCAGGGAGGGGCAGCCTTGGACTGTTCCTGTCAGGGTCACCATCTCCCAGGCCTTTATCAACCCTTTATCCAGATTCAAACATGGAGGTGGGTTCTCTCTTACAGACACACAAATGCACTCAGGCACACTTCCTTATCCACAGGTGCATCCATGCTACAGCAAGCACACAACAGGCGCGCGCGCACACACACAGTCTCACAGTCTATATATCAAGACCGTTTTTAAGTCTCAACCCATCCAACCCCGAGCCCTCCCATTCCCAGAAATGACAACAGAGACGGTAGCCGAGATCGGTAGGAAACGTCTCGTTGACAGCTCAGCGCTTAAAAAAAAAATATATACACATATATAAAAAACACTCTGCCCCTCCCCCATGAACGGGTCCAGGCAGCTCTTTCCTGCAGGGGCAGGGGAGAGGGGCATGGACACTGCCCACTTTCTTGAAGGCAGCACCCTTCTTTCCCTCCAGTTCAATGTGGGAGTTCAGGCGGCAAGCCCCTCTGGGAAGGAAAGGCTCCCCTGAACATCCACCTTGGTGCAGGCTGCAGGTGTGGAGGCCTCACCAAACTCTTCAGGACACGCTCCCACCCCCAAACTCCCTGGTCCATTGTCCACGTCAGCACTGCAAGTGCGGAAGGGGGATGGGGTGGGTCGGTCCAATGCTGGCTCAGTCTGATGGTTGCTGTCCCTGGAGAACCCCTGGAGCTGATGGCTCCAAGACTGCAGAGTCCTAGCCTGGGCTCATGCAGCCTCCTACCCCCACTGATTTTTTTTTAAAAAAAAAAAAAGAAAAAAGGAAGAAAGAAAGAAAGTGGGGGAGGCTGAGGGGACAGGGGACAGAACACAGGGAGAGACAAAGGTGGTCAGTTGGGGAGGGAGCTCTGCAGTGGCTCTCCTTGGCTGCCTGCCCAGGGTGGGGGGTGAGCCTTAGTTGGAGTCAGAGTCTGAGGAGTCCCCTGAAGAGGAAGAGCTGGAGCTGCTGCCCTCAGACTCATTGTCTTCATCCTCGTCGTCATCCTCGTCGTCATCGTCGTCCTCATCGTCATCCTCGTTCTGGAGAATAAGAACCCACAGTCACCGGGTAGCCCCCCTTCCGGCCCATGATCCCCCCTTCCACCATGCTGTCTACGCACCTCATCTCCATCCTCGCTCTCGTCTTCGCTGCTAGACTCAGAAGAGTCCCCTCCATCCTCGGAGGAGTCCCCATTCTCATCATCTTCCTCTTCCTCCTCGTCATCGTCGTCATCCTCCTCCTCGTCCTCCTCATCCTCCGACTCCTGGGAAGTGGAGACACATGAGTGGCAGATGACCTCCACCTCACCAGACCCCGCCCTGCGGACACCGCCCATCCTGAAGGGACTCCTTACCGACTTAGACTGCAGGGTGGTCCGGCTGGACTTAGGATTTGGGCCTCGAAGCTTAGTCATGTTCTTACGTTTCTACCAGAAAGGATGGAAATACGGCACAGTGAGTTCCAGCTCCCACAGAGTCTCCCCAACCCACCGCCACCCCCACTCCACTCACATTGGAGATGTACTCTTTGTATGCTGCACGGTCCTGGGGAGACAGGCTCTGGAGGGAAGAGCTGAGAGTCAGAGATCCCTAGACTACTGCTGGCTACACACACCCCAGGTAGAGCACTCATGTTCCATCAGCTACCTTTAGGCTCAGCTTCCCCAAACCTCGGTCCCTGCAGAGAGCTCACAGGGGCTCAGAGCAGTTCCTGATTCTGTCACAAGCGCCTTTCTCTGAGTCATCCTGAACTCGACAGCCAGCTTCCTATCAATTTTCCCCAACTGCTATGCCCAAATCGTAGCTCCACACTCAGGACCTCCTAAACCCCAGAGTTTCCCCCATGACTCACGAGGCCTAGCACCAGCCCCACCTGGACCCTGGTCTTTGAGTCACTGGTGAGATGACGCAGAATGACAAAATTCTAGAACGCTTAATTTCCGCCATCTCTCCGGGTCTTTGGTCAGCCTATCTGAGTGACAGACAGGCAATTTTCCTTACTGCACAAATCTGACTGCTCCAAGTAGTGGAGAAACAGAGACTGACAGCCTGGTCAGGGCTTACAAGTCCACTGTCCCTGGCTAGGAGGGAGGAACTGCAGCCGATTTGGATTTTCTACTAACTAGGTAAGTTGGCAAGTTACTTAATGCCTTGGCTTCCTTAGCTTTAAAAGTACCAGTGCCCACTGCCCTGAAGGATTTCTGAGTCACCAAAGGAACCATGAATGAGGACCAGCCTGTATGATGCCGCCCGTTCCCTCTCACCTTGACCCAGAGATCCAAGTGCACCTTGTACTGTTTCTGCTGCTCCTCGGCCAGCTTTTTATAGTGCTCCTTCTGGCTCTGGGAGATGCGCTGCCAGCGGCTGCCAATCTCTACCATGCGGTCCTTCAGTGGCAGGTGATTCAGCTCCCCGTTGGACAGCAGCTCCTGGGAGAACTTCTGGTAACCGTTCCTGCAGGGTGGGGTGACACAGGAATGCATGGTCCAGGTCCTAGGTGAGTCACCTTTCTGACCCATCTTCACGCCAGGACAGGCGTTAGCCTCAGGCTTACATGGGAGGTTTCTTGGGCTCCCCCTGGAACTTCATCTTCTTGGAAGAGTTCGGAGCAGCTGGAGGGGCCCGCATCTCACTTAACTCCCTCTGTGGAGACATGGAAAGGTCACATTCACCCCCACATGCCCCACCCATTGTCATCACGCCTTTGCTGGCTTTTTTACATGCTGAGAAGGGGACAAACTGCCTGGAATGGACTCGCAATCCCAACATGCCAGAGATTAACGCAAGAAGACCCAGAGTTGGTGGCTAGTCTGGAATCCATAGTTAGACTCTCCCTGAAGCAACCACCTGCCAAGTTAGCACATCAAGAGGTCCATTTCAAAATGTTTTCTGAACTAAGCTTATGTCCCCTAGGAAGCACTTTAAGAGGCTAGCACCTTGACTCTCACCTAGCCTGTGACAGGGTGAAGGTTAAGAGACTGGCCCAACCGAATCTGGAACCTTGCACTTCCGGCCCAGCACCTATTTATTTACACGGAGCCAAGTTGCTCAGCCCCTTCTCACCTCATATCGTTTTTGGTCTTCTGCTGCCTTCTTAATCCACATCAGCTTCTCCTTCTTTTCCATGTTGTTCCATGTCATCTCCATGGCCTTCAAGGCTTTCACCCGGTCATTCTAAGGTACAAACGAAGAACATCAGCTGTGGAAGGGGTCCTGTTGCTACTGGCGGCTACAAACCAATCCTTTCAAACTCCCTGCTACCTTGAAGCGAGCCAGATAATCTCCGATGACACTCTGCTGCCAGATTTCCTCAGCTCTCTTGGGTGACTCAGGCAGCTTGCCCCGCTCTTCACGCTCTCCACCTGGCTTCCTCTCAGACTGGGCCTTCAGAGCAGCCTCTCGGGCCTTATATTTAGCCTATAGGAAAGGCAGCTGGCGTCAGCATGCGAACCACCCCTAGGGGGCGCGCTAAGCCCATCAAGCAGTTGCAGTTGACTCCGCCTAAGAAGGCGGGGCCGGCAGAGGTGAGGGCGGGGCCGGCAGAGACTAGAGGCAGCACTAATGTCCTGCAGACTCCGCCCCACCCATGGGGCTGCTCTCCAAGGGAGAGGACAACCCCAGCTGACAGCTTCCCGCCTTCCTGCTCAGGGGCACGTGAGTGATTCACACAGGGTGCGAGCGTTGTGGCCCTAACTGCAAGCACGGGGAAGTGGCCCAGGAGGCCCCTAGGGGAGACTGGTGCCAGACTCTCCAAGGCCCGACCTTCTTCTTCTCGGACAAGTCGTTCCACATGCGGGCCAGCAGGCGGGTAAGCTCGCTTTCTGAGAGCTCAGGCCGCTCCTCCTGTAGCTGCCGGCGCTTCTCCTCTGAGAAAATGAACATGGCAGACACAGGCCGCTTGGGCTTTTCAGAGCCGCCCTAGAAGATGGATGGGATGGAGAGGGTCAGAGGTAGTTACCAGGAGCCTCGCGTGGGCAAGTGGCTCCACCCTATGTGGCTGGCATGTGGCACATACCTTGCCACCTTCCTGAGAAGGCTTCTTAGAGGCTGGACTGGTGGTCTGCTTCTTATTGATGTTCAACATCTTTTCCTCCCCGAGGACCCGCTGCTGTTCCTCCTCGGGCAAGCTCTGAGCAGGAAGGAGAAGGGCGCGGGCTGTGGCAGGCAGGTTCAGACTAGGACTGCCTGCCAAACTCGCCCTCTGTCCCCCATGCCACTCACCTCCAGGAACCGCAGCAGTTCTACCTCATAATCTTTCTTTTTCTAGGAAAATAAGGGGACTCAGTCAGTTGGGGACCCTCAGCAGGCTCCTAGGGACTGGGTGTAACCTTCTCTCCCCCAAAGATGGTAGACAAAAAGCCTGAGCTGTCTGCTTTTACAGATGCAGATGTTACACACTGCCAAGTTGGAAGCAGGTGGCCAAGGCACATGTGACCAACGAGTAACAGCCTGGCTGTTTGTGGGGCAAATCTCACGCTTAAAACCAACCAAGACAGGAGCCAAAGATCAGAGTGGTACCTGGTCGCACTTCTTGTGATATGCATCCTTTTCCTTCTGGGAGAGCAGCTTCCACTGCTGGCTGCATAGCACCATGCGCTCCGTGCTGGGCACATCCTTCATGTTGGCCATGAGCTCTGCACAGTACAAGGAGTAGCTGTTCCTATTTAATCCAGAAGAAGGCACGACCATGAGCAAGTGGGCAACAGGCTTCCTAGCTGCCCAACCTGGGTTCAAGTTCTTCAAAGGCCCAGCTCCCTGGCTGCCCACTCGCCCTCCCACCCACCCAGGGCAGTGCTCACGGAGGTGGCTTGGTGGGTCGCCCATCAAACTTGTCCTTGAGCTGGCGTTCGGCCTTGGTGAGGGTAGATTTGGTGATTCCTTCCTCGCTGATGTTAAGCTCGGGGTGCTTCTGTATATAATCACGCATAATCTCCTGCAGAGTGAGAGGCAGGGGAGTGGAGGGTAACGGAGTATGGGGTTAGCTGGGACACGATAAGGGGGAGAGCCGCTGGGGAAGGGAGGCAGGGTGCAAAGCTGGGGATGGCCGTGTATGTCTGTGTGTCTGCTGTGTCATTTGCAGTACGGTACCCTGCTCTGCCCTAGCCTGAGATCTCTCCGTGGGGTGGGGGTCATGAGACGGTAGGGGCAGAGGTGAGGGGCCCCAAAGGGCCCCTCCCTCAACAGAGGGTCAGGGAATGACTGCCACCTGCAGAATGCGGTAGCACCAGAGGGCAGAGGCTCGTGAAGAGCCGGATGGGGAGGAGCGCAGCGGAAGCCTAACCTCGTACTCCTTCCGCTGCTCCAGGGCCTTATGAATCCATTTCAGCCTCTTTTTGTCCGAGAGCTGAGACCACTGCTTCCCCAGGGAGTCCTTCACCTCCTTCGTAGTGGCCTGCAAACCAAAAGCCGTCAGACACACACAGGCAGCCAGGGGCAGGGGAGGGGGGTGAGGGGCACAGAGGCCCCGCCCCCCTCAGGCCACAGGAGGTCACACAAGTGTCCACCACAGGCCAGGAGGGTAAAGTGGAGAGGCTGGGATCTGCCTTGGTGCAAGGGGCAGGCTCACACACACACTCATTCGTACGCCAGCTGGCCCAGGCCCTGTCCATGCAACCCCCCCTGGGGAGGGGCCTCCTCTCCTGCTCCCCTGCACCATACCCAGCCACCAGGCGCGGCTCCCCCCTAGCCACCGCCATGTGCCCTCCACCCCTACCCTTTGGCCAGACACTCACATCCGGCCGCACTTTGAGATACACCTTCTTCTCATGGGTATACCACAGTTGCTGGGGAGTTTTGGGCTTCTCAGGGATGTCCGACTTCTTGGCATTCTGGATAAGGTCAGGGTGATCCTCCCTAGCCAGGGGACCAGAGCAAGGGTCAGCAGGGGCGCTGCTAAGGCAGACCCCAGCTAGCTGTCCAACCCAAGCTTTCTTTCTAGGCCTCCTGCCGGAGCTTAGTGGAAGTTAGTGGCTGGCAGCCTGTTCCTGCCCCTGAACCTGACACTAACAAGTCTACACAAGACTTCCATGTTTTGTAGATGGTTAGCTCTCGTCTCCAGCCAGTATAGTTTTATCCTACCACACCCAGTGCCCCATGGCCCTCCTCTGCCTTACCTGAATCGGGCCAGGTTTCGCTCGAACTCCTGTTTCTCCCTCTGGAAGTCCTGAATATATTTCATCTGAGGGGAGGAGGGGATGGGGTCATCCAGGACCCAAGGGCTATTTCACCCAGAGCTAGAGAAGCCACCCTCCTGACTGCCTTGCCTTCTGCTAAGGTTTGGAGGTATGGTGTCTCTGCCCTCAGTGAGTCGAACTCACGCTAGGCCTGGTGATGAATAACCAGACAGGGATTTACAGGGGTCTTCCTGACACCCAATTTCCATCCTACTCTCTTAAGATAAAATGTCCCAGAAGCCAGGGGACACGGTATCACCACTGGGTGGACAGTAGCAAGCTAGGACTACACACCCCTTCCTCTAACACCACAGAACCCTTCTCGCTGTTGCTCCCTCTTCCCACCCTGTGGCAGCTGATGTCAGTCTATCCCCTCCAAGATGCCTAATAGCACCAGGGAGGCTAAATTCTGCTTCTAAGGTAGGCGAGGATAGAGTTGAAGGTGTACAAAATGAATTATTGCAATTTAAGTCCCACCCCAATGTCCTGAGTTTGAAGGTTCCCGCCCACATCAGCTGTGGGTCTCCAGTATTCCTCATATTCATGGTCATCAAGCCTGACTGCCTCTGGTCCCTTCCTCTAGGCTCCCCCAGAACTCTCCTTTTCCACCTTTCCTCTGGCATCCTGCATCCTGGTTCCCATGTAACAGACATTTCTTCCTTCCTTCCTCCCTGTATTCTGGAGGCTCAACCCAACCAGACCCCTCCTTGTAAGAGGAACCAGGTGCAAGGAGGCAGCTCATTCTGAAGGCTCACACCCAACCAGACCCCTTCTTGTAAGAGGAACCAGGTGCAAGGAGGCAGCTCATTTCCCCATGCTTCCCAATGAAGCCCTGGCGTAACCTCAGTCCTCCTCAGACAAGGCATGTCTGGGTTCTGGCTCACCCTCTACACCCCAAACAGGAGCAGAGTAGTAGAGTGACTTACCTGAAGCCCCGACACAGCCAGTTGGCAACAGGCAGGAGACCCAAACGGGTACGCTCATGCTAATGCTTTTCCCACTTAGGTTCTCTGAACCCCCTGACCCTGTTTCTTAGCCCCTCCCTCCCATCCCTTGGGGGTTTGGTGGCATGTGTAGTCACTGACCCAAGTCCTCACCCACAGGGTCAACTGTATCTCTGGCAGTTCTTGCCATCCCTTGGCTTGGGTATGGGTCACCGACAGTGGCTTTTATCCATCCAAGCCTATTCCATTTCGGATTCAACAATAAGGGTGCACAAGCACTTAGCCAGAGTGTGCAGAAAAATGGCTAATCAGTATGTTGGCTGGTGCCATTTGGGGGGCTTGATACCCACAACTTTCTGTCCTTCGTCCACCAGTGTGCATTTTTTCCCTACACCTTCCGGCTTCTCACTGACGTCTCTCGTCTCACTGCCCACCATCTCCTCTTGGTGTTCAATGCTCTCCATCCTATTATTCTGTGAACTCTTTGTTGTTTAGAGTTCTTCTGCCTTCCAGAGAGCCTGAGCTGTCTTTGGCTTTAACTGCCAGGAGGTTTGGACAAGGACAACTTCCGACCCAAAAGTGAAATGTCCCTGATAATCTAATCAGAGGTCCATTTCTGTAGGGAACAGCCTGAGGCAAGGAAGAAAGACCGTGACCTTGTACGTGGGAAGCAAGCTCACTCCAGTGACTATGGCAGGAGGGCACTGGAGGGGTCAGAGGCTCCAAATGCAAGTGGCAAGACCCAGGATACTCAGCATTCCTGCGCCCCACAGACACGGGACAATCCACCAATCAATCCAATGCCCTTTCCTGCAGCCTCTTGGATAGTTAAGCAGAGAACGGCTGCACACACTGCCAGGGAGGATGCTTCAGTGTGACTGCTCAAAACACAGCACCGATGGCTGCGGGGTACACGATCATCCTGAGTGCCTTCCAGGTCTTCCCCTTTAACGGGGCCTGTCTGACCTTATGTGGGCCTAGGAGGCGACAGATAACCACGGCCAGCCTCTACACACACTCGGCTCTGCTGTATTAGCCATCCACACCCAATGTCGAGTCCCTTTGTCTAAGGCCTAGGCCTACCCCAGTGACCTACCCAAACCATCAGCTGCTCTCACCTGAAAGCAACTCTGCCCTCCCCCCATATGAACTTCCCTCCCCCCACCTTCTTCTTCTCTGGAAGCTCCTTGTATTTCTTAGATAGAATCTTGGTCAGGTCCAGGTTGCTCATCTCAGGGTGGAGTTTCGCATATTTGGCCCGTTTCTCCATGAAGAAGCGGAAATAAGGTGTGAGAGGCTTCTTTGGGAAATCTGGGTGTTTCTGCAACAATAAAAAACCTGAGGTTAGACACCAACCATTCTTTAGACTCGGACACCTGGGC
The DNA here is from genome assembly GCF_950005125.1 of Chionomys nivalis. Lineage (NCBI taxonomy): Eukaryota > Metazoa > Chordata > Mammalia > Rodentia > Cricetidae > Chionomys > Chionomys nivalis. Next base: position 82,281,003 of record NC_080092.1, read on the forward strand.
TTTTCCTCCTGGCAACTCACCTTGAGTTTTTTGCCTTTGTAAGGATTTTTAACATGTTCCTGAGCATCAAGAATCAATTCCGTCAGTGTACGGAACTTCCTCACCTGAAGGAAGAGAAAAGAAATTGGGAAATGCCACTTCCACAGCGCAGGCTTCTCTTCCAATCCCTCACCAGAGTGAGTTCACTAAATGAGACAACCTCTGACCCAGAGGCACTAACTCGTGCCCACTGCAGAGGTCCAAGCAGCGAGGATGCACCCAAGGGCAGTCACAACAAGAGGGACTGATTCAGTGTAGCTTCCGTGGCTGTACCACCTTCCACCCCTTAGACTGGTGTGGGCCATAGAAGCCTAAGGCAGTAAGTATTCAAGGCTACCGAGAAAGAAGTGAGTGCTAGGCTGTTGCTGGCAGCCAGGTACAAATCAGAGCTGACAAATGAACACCTTCTGTCCACTATGACAGGTTTACTCCACTTTCCCCATTTCTCCTGATTCAAAAACCAAACAAACAAGGAACAGAGATAAAAGCATAATGCATATTCATGTGTCAAAAGTAGGAATCAGTTGTTACCTCATTTGAGATCTCCACCCATTTGAGCTTGCACATGTCTCCCGAGAAATCCTTAAAAGCCACCTTTTCCCAGTCCATATGCGACTCTGTGGTTTTGAACTTGGAGCTATCGTTGGATGGAAGGTTGTTCTTCATGCACTCCAGCAAAGTCAGCATATCTTCCTGGGACCAGCGGTCTGGTGAAGTAAGGGAAGTCACCACACTGGCTCATGCCATTCTCTTCATGTCCTTCCTCCCAAAGCCCCCGGTTGCTTTTCATCTGAACTAGTGCATCTTTCCTTAGACCTGGCTCAGCCCCGAAACCTGTGGCCATACATGATTAGGGCAGGAGCCCTGGACCAGATACCACCATACTTAGCTACACTGGATATCATGTCTGGCTTACTCAAAACTATCATTTCTAACACGCTCGGTTGCTATGGGCCTCTTTTCATTTTACAAGATGGAGTGACACTATTGTGATTTGGGGGTCCTATGGGTAAACGGCTCATCAGAAAGGGAAGGAAGGAGGGGAGGTAACGTTCATATTCTAGGTCATGTTTTAGGTGGGTACCACAAGCATGCAAGGTCTGAGTTGGGGTGTGGATAATAAGGTACCCCATGAAGATGTCTCTCCAGCACTACTGGAGACTAACATTAAAAGACACTCTCAGTCCCTTTAATTCCAACATCAGAACCACACACAACAGCTCTGAGAAAAGGCATTCAGGCGGGTAGAATTCTCAAGGCCTTGCTCCCTAGAGAACCCCAGAATTCCAAGTTGCCATCACAGCCCAACTCCTCAGCAAAAGGGCATCTCGGGCCAATTGTTTTCAGCTGCTGAAGTGCAGCCTTGCCACAGCTCGGAGCCTCTCTGGAGAGTAGCTGCCCTGGAAGCTGAGCTGGGGGAATCCATGACCAGGATGCAAAGGAGCTCTTGATTTTCATTTGCATCCAGTAACCTGGGCCAGGGTTTCAGCAGGAGTCACATGGACCCATAATCCTCTTCCCTAACGTCTCACAAGCATTGCCAGATGCTCGGCTTCACAGACATTACACCGACAGCGGCGGCTGGGGCTACCCATCTATAGTTTGTTCGTCTGTATGCCTTGGGGTCCTAAACCACTGAACTACCCTAGCCCTTTCTTCCTTCTACCTGCCCGACAGGCATCTTCTCTTCTTCTAACGTGAGGGTATAATATATGAGGCTAACTGGGAACTGACCTACATGGATCTTCCCTGCCCCTCACTCGAGCACAGCAGAAGGTAAATAACATAGAAACTCCAGAGTAAGTAATCTGGATTTATTTCAGTCAAACCCAGAACTGACAGGATCTCGACTCTGTAAAATTCAGACCCTCTCCCAGTTCACAGACCGCAGCACAGAGGAACCTTAGAAGCTAGTGAGTTCGTGTGAGAAAAATCAAGTTTAAAGAGGGCACAAGCTAGGGACCCCTACCTTGGCCTTTGGGGGCGGCCATTTCCAGGTCTGTGGGACAGTCTGCTTCTCCGTTCATTCTCCAGCTGTCCAGCCACCTCCTCGGTCGCGCTGGCCGGGCAACCCGGGGTCAAAGCCACCTCACCCTTTCGAAGAGATACAAAACCCACTCAGGTAGGAAGAGAGGAGAGAGACTTTCTATCCCACCCCCTCCCACAGGGAGGGGGCATAGGTCCACACTCTCAGCGAGACCCAACCAGGAGGCTCACAGACTTCATCGGTGGGTGCAGGAGTGAGCCCCTCTCCTCCCTACTCCAGCCCCCAGACCCTGCAGCCCGACTGCGCCGCATGCGCCCTCCCCTGCCCACGCGAGACTGCTCCCAGCTCCCGCGTGCAGCTAGCGCCCGCCCTCCGGCCTCCTTCCCCCGGCCCAGCACCCCCCCAAAATTTTTTCTTCCTCCTCCTCCCCCTCGATGAGCGCCCGCCCCGGGGAGGCCCCAGGCTGGAGGGCGGGGGAGGAAGGGCGGGTAAAGGGCGCGCGCGGGCACGAAAGCGGGCGCGCGCATCAGTCTCCTCCTCCCGCTTCCCCCCGGCCGGTTCCCCCCGCCTCCGCAACCCGGCGGGGACCCGGACGCAGCGCAGCCGCCGCCAGCCCGGGAGCGTAGCGGCCGCACCGCCCCCGGGGAACAGATCCGGATTCCCGCTGCTCCCCCCCCCCCCTTCCAACCTCCCAACGCGGTCGCCGCCCGTCCGGGCAGGCGAGCTGCCGACGAGAAGCGGCCTAGCCTGTCCCCCGCCCCCGAGCCACCCACCAGGGCCAGAGAAGCCGCCACCGCCCAGCTATCCCGACGCGCACGGAAGATGCCCGGCGCAGAGGCGAGACCGCGGCGGGAACGGCCGCCTCCTCCCCGAGCCTGCGGCCCAGCCCTGCCGGCGCCCCCGCCCCGGCCTCCGGGGAGCCGAGCCAAGCAGAGGGCGGGAGGACGGCGGCCGCGAGGCGGGGGCGCTGCGCTCACCGGCCCCGCCGCCCCCTCCGGCGGCCGGCGAGAACTGCGCCTGTCGACCGGCCGGCCGAAGAAGCGCGGGCTCCTCCAACTGGGGCCTCGCTTCCTGCCCTTCCCACCCCCGGTTTTCGGCGCCCTTCCCCGTGTCCCGGTCAGCTCGACTACAGTCTTCCCCGGTACCGCCGCCCGGCGTCGCGGCTCGCTCTCTAGCCCAGGCCCCGGCGCACGTCCTCCGCCGCCTCGGTTACCCGGCGCAGCGCGGCCTCTGAGCTCCCCGCTCCGGCGGCTCCCTTCCCGGCTCTGAGCTCGGCGCCCTCCCCCGCTCGGCCGGGCACAGCCGCAACTCCCTCCCGCGGCGGCAGCGGCTCCTCCTCCGGGCGCGGCGGCGGCGGCGCTGGGGCGGCGGCTGCTGCTGCTGTGGCGGCGGCGGCTGTGGCTGCTGCCTGCTGCTCCTCGCGGCGAAAAGCACAAAGCACAGCGCCCTCCGCCTGCAGGCAGCCCGCCCGCCGCCCGCCCGCCGGCCCCGGCCTCAGCTCGCACACCCCCCGCCGCCGCAGCAGCCTCCGCCGCCGGAGCGGGGAGGAGGAGGGAGGAGGAGGAGCGGGAGGGGGGGCGGGAGAAGCGGGGCAGCGAGCGCGTCCTTCCCCGTAGAGCGCACACCGACCCCCGGGGAGCGAGCGCCAGCCCGCCCGCCTCGCCGGCTCCGCTCCCTCCCACAGCCTGCCCGGGCGGGCTCCGCGGGGGGCAGCTGGGAGGAGGGGCGGGCGCTGGGGGGACCCGGGCGGCCGAGGCGGAGGCAAGGAAGGAGGGGAGGGGGGTGGTTGTAGTGGCGGCGGCGGCTGCCGCTGCTGCTGCCGCCGGGGAAGGGGGGGGGCCGGGGCAGGGAGACACGCAGCCGCCCGGATGGCGGCGGGGCTGCGAGCCTAGGCGGGCAGACAAGCAGGCGGTGAGAGCGACCTCGCCAGCCCCGCGGGGGAACTAGCAGGCTTGGCCGGCGCGGGAGGGAGGGCCGAGGTGCGGCGGTGGAGAGGGAGTACAGAGGGGTGGCCGGCGAGCCTCGCGGGTGCCGGCAGCCGTGCTCTAGAGCTCTCTTCCAGGCTCTCCGAGCTTAGGCTCGGTCTTCCGGGCCAGCTCTCATCTGCTCCCTTTCGTCTCCCGCCTCGGCGAGCGAGTGCTCGCCCACCCTGGTCTCCGGAGCGCGGCGACCAGCTTTGAGCTCACGCTCGCCGATCGCGGTGCCAGGTTTCGGCGCCTACCTCCCGGTCCCCTTATCGCCGAGCGGAACTCTTGGAACTTAAAAAAATATACTGCGAGTCCCTTAAAAAAAAAATAACAAAAAGCCCCAAATCCCTCTTGTTCCGCACAGCCGGGAAAACAGCCTGGAGCGGCTGGCTCCGGCAGCGCCAGGGAGCCGGTTCAGTCCAGCCCGGCGTGACTCCCCTAGGCCTGCCCCGGGCGCGTGGAGCCCGGAGATTGGCGCCGCCGGAGAGCAACCCCTTTCCCCCGAAATCCGCCGCGCCGAAGGCCCACTTACCGATCGTGTGGGTGCTAGTGAGGGCCGGGGGGACCTGGCACTCCGGCGGGCGGAAGAGCGGAGTCGCAGCTCCGCAGCTGCCGACGCCGGGGCAGCGAGTCTCCAGACAAAGCCCGAGATGGCGATGCGGAGCGACGGCTAATGGCGAGCCCCACGCGCCGCGCTCCGCCCGCCCCGCTCCGCCCGCCCGCCCGCCTCGGCGCAGCGCAGCGCCGCTTCGAGCGCTCGCCCGTCAGAGCCGCCTTGGCGCCGCCGCCTCCCGGGCCGCCCCGGCCTCGCCTGGCCCCTCCGCCTCCTCCGGGTGGCTCAGCCTCACCCCTTCCCTCCCACCGCTCTGGGGGCTGCACGAAAATTTTAAAAAAGGAATAAGAAAAATTCCTTTTTTTCTTTTTTCCCCCTTCTTCAAGGCAGAGGTTTTCCGGTGTTAGGTTTTTTTTTTTTTTCCCTTCCTCGGCTCGCACTCACCTGCGGGGCCGTCGGCAGGGCTGGGGGCGGGGGTGCGCGGGGCTGGAGCCGCCGAGCGCGGGTTGAAAGCTAGCCAAGCTCTGCAGCGCCCGACCCGGGCGTGTACGCCGCCGCCAGTCCCCGCAGAGAAATCGTCCTCCTACCCCCGCCTCCATCGCTCTGCGTTTCTCTTCCAATCAGCCGGTCGCTTGGCGGCTCCTCCAGTCTCCGGCCAAGCCAGCTGCCTAGAGCGAGCTCTGCTCCATCTGCTCGCCCGACTCCTCGCTCCCCTGCCGGGGCGGGCGAGGCAGCTTGAAGCCGGAGGGGGATCTGTGAGGGATTCTGCCTGTTCTCTCGCTCCCATTGCTCCATCCCCGCTCTCTCCTGCCTCCTTCTCTCCTGCGTTTTTCCAACTCTTCCCCTGTCGCCACTGGTGTGTGTCTGAGTGTGTGCGCAGGTTTTGTTTTTTTCTTTATTGCTCTGCTTTTGCAACCCTGAAGCTAAAGCGGGGTGGGGGCGATGGGGGTGTTACAAAGATGAAAAAATAAAGACGCTCCTAGGTTTGCAACACATCGAAATACCGGGGGAAACACCCCGCCTCGTTCGATCTCGATGCCCCGCGAGGGCCTTCCGGGTTTCAGAGCGAGTCTTTCGTTGTTCTCGATGCCCCCCATCTTCAACGGCCTTAGGATCGAAGGAGTTAGCAAAAAGTTCTCCCCTGGGTCGTAGGAGACTGTCAGTGGGAGTTGGGAAGATTTTAAGACGCAGCGGAGCGGAGTGGCCATCCGTTCTATCCCGGCTTCCGTAACTAGGCCGCGGCCCGGGTGGGGGTTTAGAGCAAAATCCCGGCGCGTTTGTGCGAAGGAGCTGGAAGGGGGAAAATCATAACCGGGAGCGGAGCTTCGTGCGTCTACCCTTGGTCTCTGCCTCCAGTCGCCTGCTAGCTCCCCCTTCAATTTTTTTTCCTCTCCTTTAATTTCTTCCAACTCCACCTTTGTTGTTACCAGCGTCACGCCTGGATCAGCCAATCCCCTCCTCGCAATCAGCTTGTCAAAAAGGCTCGGCCAGCCCTGAGAAAGCAGGCCGCGGGCGCTGCCCCCTCCCCGGCGGCGGTGGGGAGCCGGGTAGAGAGCTCGGCACCCCAGTCCTAGGGCAGGAGGTGCCACCCGGGCACCGGCGTAAGAACCTCCCGCATTCCGCCATCCAGCAAATCTGAGGAGGAAAGGCCTGGGCGTGTACGACTTTCTGGTCTCGCACCGCCAACGGCTATTAGTGGGCTTCGCCTCCCCTGCTCAGCTGAAGGGTTGTCAGGATTAGACCCAGGGAGGGAGAAGGCGATGTGAAGGACGCCCGCTTCCACTAGGCCAGCCCACGCATGGTTTGTGCCATCGCTCCCCGGGCAACGCCATTGCTCCTGGCTCCTGTGCTCCTGCCACAATAACACTGCTGTTGTCACATCGCAGCCAGCTGGGTCGCACTGTCTCTTTGGGCTATTCCTTGGCACACTGCCTTCTCCTTCCTCACAGTTTCGCTGCTGGTGTAATTCCTCTTGTCTCCTGGGGGAAATGAGACTCGCAGGACTTCCACGTCCCATTTCTGCCACGTTTCATGAATCGAAGTGTATCGAAGTCTGATGTGGCCGGCTTGGAGGCAAAGGATGTAGGAGAGGCAGACTGATAATAGTTAATGAAGTTTAGGCTTCAAGGCCCCTTGCCTGGAAGGTCTACCGATGGGTCTGTTCCCAAATTATTTTAATATTTTATTTTTTAATAAAAAGTCTTCCTCCATTTAATCCCAGCACTCGGGAGGCAGAGGCAGGCGGATCTCTGTGAGTTCGAGGCCAGCCTGGTCTACAGAGCTAGTTCCAGGACAGGCTCCAAAGCCACAGAGAAACCCTGTCTCGGGGGAAAAAAAAAAAAAAAGTCTTGTTCCAGGCCAGGCAGTGGTGGCGCACGCCTTTAATCCCAGCACTCGGGAGACAGAGGTAGGTGGATCTTTGTGAGTTCGAGGCCCTCCTGGTCTGTAAGAGCTAGTTCCAGGTCAGATAGGGCTGTTACACAGAGAAACCCTGTCTCAAAATAAATAAATAAATAAAAGTCTTCCTCCCAAATTGTACATTTAGAGGCCCACCAGCCCAGCTCTGCCTTCGGAATATGCACTAGGCATTTTGTATGGGATCAAGCCATCTCCTGCTACACTAAAAAAAGCAAAGCACGGAATGTACTTACCTATTTTGGCAAGGGCAGCGTAAAAGGTATAGAATTAAAGGGCCCAGGTGTCAGCCTTGATGGTCCGCACCTTTAGTCTCAGCACTTGAGAGACAGGTGGATCATTGTGAGTTTAGGGCCAGCCTGGATTACACAGAGCTTTCTAGAAAAGCCAGGGTTGCTCACTTCCTTTTCCCAGTCCCACCTTTTGTTTTGTTTTTGCTTTTTGAGGCAGGGTTTCTCTGACTAGCCTTGGCTGTCCTGGAACTCTGTAGATCAGGCTGGCCTCAAACTCACAGAGATCCACCTGCCTCTGCCTCCCTAGTGCTGGGATTAAAGGCCTGTGCCATCACTGCCTGGTCCACCCCACCTTAATACTGTGTGGGTTTGGACAAATTCCGCCCTAACCAGATCCCAATCTTAGAATGAGGATCTGCTTCCTCATCAGGGATTGGAAGGTTAAGTGAGATGTTGTAAGTCAAACTATACATCTCTCCATATATGGTACTGCCCACAATTAAAGCCAGAGAAACACGCCCCAATAATGTCCAAATATTCCATGGACAGATCTGGAGTGCAGGTATTCTGGCTTCTTGCCCTGAGCTTCTTGGCTGAACCAAGGGGCTTTTCGGTAACATGCTTTGGAATAAAACGGGATGAACATGAATCATAAGGATTATTATTATTGGTTCCTTGGGCAGCAAAAATCGTGGCTGGCACCTTTCCCACTTGGAAACCATTTGGCTTTTTTACCTCTGTTGAGTTTCTGATGAGGTCAGGAGTCCACGGTTTGGGCTGCAGGCCACAGAGGGAAAGAATCTGCCCTCAGCCCTTATTCTCCACACCTTTCCCTCCCAGCTTTCCTGCTTTCTGGTATTTGCCTTGAAGCAGAGCTTTGACATTCCATAACCCCAGCCTGGGCTAGTGACAAAGCAGCCTGCTGGCTGCACAGCCCAAACACAGGCTCAGAGTTCCTTGAATACTTGGAAGCAAAATGTAGTAGTTCAGTTGTTGTACAAAGAAAAAAAACTTTTTAAAATAAGATTTATTGGCCGGGTGGTGGTGGCGCACGCCTTTAATCCCAGCACTCGGGAGGCAGAGGCAGGTGGATCTCTGTGAGTTCGAGACCAGCCTGGTCTACAAGAGCTAGTTCCAGGACAGGCTCCAAAACCACAGAGAAACCCTGTCTCGAAAAACAAAAAAAAAAATAAAAAATAATAATAAAATAAGATTTATTCCTGGCCGTGGTGGCACAGGCCTTTAACCCCAGCACTGAGGCAGAGGCAGGCAGATCTCTGTTAGTTCAAGGCCAGCCTGGTCTACGAGAGCTAGTTCCAGGATAGCTAGGGCTGTTACACAGAGAAACACTGTCTCAAAAAACCAAAAAGAAAAAAAAATATTTTTATTTATGTGTATGTATATCTATAGGAGTGTATGCCATCAGACAAGGGTGTTGGGTCCCTTGAACCTGGAGTTACAGGTGCCATGTAAAGATACGTTGTGGGATGTTAGGTCACACTGTGAGACTGCATTAAAAAACATGGATTGGGGGGGAGCGGGCCCAGTAACTAGTTGATAGGAAATTAGCCATAGAGAAGCCTGAGGAGTCAGAAATGTGGATAGAGAGACTAATAGGAAGGAATAGGGAGAGGCTGAGAGTTTCAAGTTCATTTTTGTTTTTTGTTTTTTTTTTTTGTTGTTTTTTTTTTTTGTTTTTTTTTTTTGAGACAGGGTTTCTCTGTGGTTTTGGAGCCTGTCCTGGAACTAGCTCTGTAGACCAGGCTGGTCTCGAACTCACAGAGATCCGCCTGCCTCTGCCTCCCAAGTGCTGGGATTAAAGGCATGCGCCACCACCGCCCGGCTTGTTTTTTTGTTTTGTTTCAGGTTTTTTTTTTTTGTTGTTGTTGTTTTAAGGCAGGGTTTCTCTGTATAGCTTTGGGTCCTCTTCTGGCACTCTGTAGACCAGGCTGGCCTCGAACTCACAGGGATCCTCCTGCCTCTGCCTCCCGAGTGCTGGGATCCAATTTCTTTTCTTTTTTTTTTTTTCTTTTCTTTTTTTTTTTTTTTTGGATTTTCGAGACAGGGTTTCTCAGTAGCTTTTGGTTCCTGTCCCAGAACTAGCTCTTGTAGACCATGCTGGCCTCGAACTCACAGAGATCCGCCTGCCTCTGCCTCCCGAGTGCTGGGGTTAAAGGCGTGCGCCACCACTGCCCGGCTCCAAGTACAGGGATTAAAGGCATGCACCACCACCTGTTTTTGTTTTTGCTTTGTTGTTTTCTCCTTTGGGACACGAGAGAAACTTCTCTTGCTAGGGCTCTGGCCAAAAAGGTCAGTTGATTGCTTCTCAGCTTTTCTGATCTGGCAGGTTTTCACCCCAGCATCTGACTCACTGGTAAACAAAATGATAGAGACTTAGTTAAAGCCTACATTTGGCAGCCTCAGAAATCCTGGAAATCCTGCCAAGTCGCAGTCTGAACAGTGGGGTGCTGGCTTCAGGACTGAGGGCACAAGCAGTAGTTAAAATATAAGTAGATTCAAGTGAGACTGCTAAGTCTGCAGAAAAAAGACATACATATTATGTAAAAATATATATAATGTCGGATCTCTGTGAGTTCGAGACCAGCCTGGTCTACAGAGCTAGTTCCAGGACAGGCTCCAAAGCCACAGAGAAACCCTGTTTCGAAAAACAAAAAAAAAAAAAAAAAAAAATATATATATATATATATATATATATATAATGTAACCATCAATCAGGTCAAAATATTATTTCCAGTATCTAGCAAGCTCACTCAGCCAGTATTCTCCAAATGTCCGCCACATTCTGTGTTCTATCTCCATAGATCATAGTTTGGTAGATTGCATAGTATTCCATTGCATAAATTATCACAATTTGTGGGACGCGGTGGCACACACCTTTAATCCTAGCACTCCGGAGGCAGAAGCAGGCGGATCTCTGTGAGTTCAAGGCCAGCCTGGTCTATAGAGTGAGTTCCAGGACTGCTAGGGCTACCAGAGAAACCCTGTCTCGAAAAACAAAGCAAAACAAAACAAAACAAAAAAAAAACCTCCTTAGTACTGGGATTAAAATACCACCACCCTGGCTGTCAATTTTTTATTATTACAGTTTTTTTTATTGGTTCTTTGGGAGTTTCACATCATGTATCTCAATCCCACTCATTCCCCAGTCCTTCCATGTTTGCCCTCCACCCTTGTAGCCTCCTCCCCAATAAAGAAAATTTTTAAAAAGGAAAAATAATTTTTAAAAAGAGTAAAGAAAGAAGAGTTCAACTCCTCCGTCTTTTCCACCTCTCTGTCATATATCATCTGTCCTAGTGGCCTTGGTAGCTTCCGAGTGTCACAGAGTAGACCTTTGGCAGTTTTACTTGCAAAATGTTCATTGCAATGAGTTGTTGATCTGGTTCAAGGCCCCTGGTTTCTGGTACCCATCAGGACTGGACTGTCACTGAGACTTCTCTGGGATGTCCATCTGTTAGCACAGTCCTGGAGCTCCTGTGGCAGTAGTCCACAGGACCAGTCCCTTCCTGCTCTCCAGGGGGCATAGAGGGGATATTGGGGTGGACCAACTCAAAGCCCTGGCTGTGGGCCTGGATGGTAATTGAATTTGTCAGCCTGGGCCTCTCCATGGCCTCCCCCCTCCCCAGGAGAGGGTCAGGGCCAACTCTCCTGCACAGATGATGAGGGGCGGGGACAGCTTTTCCAGGTGCAGCATCAGTTCTCTTGTGGCAGTCATCCAGACAAGAGGACAGCTCTCCTGAGCCCCCAACTCTGGGGCCAGTTTCCTGCTGAGGTGGCCAGTGGGTGGCGGGACCAGCTCTCCAGTGTCAGGCTGCTGGGGCCAGTTCTTCCATGGCCCCTGATGGAAACGTGGGCCGTGGACATCATCACAGACCCTGGCTGCTTCAGTAGGGCAATGGACCCAGCTCAGGCAGTGATACAAGCCACTCAGATCAGACCAGTATAGCGCTGGTGGCGCTGTGAAGTGTGTGTGAGGGAAGAACCCAACCCCCAAACAACCCCTTTCCTTTATAAAGTTACTTAAACTGTGGTATTTGTTGCTAAAAAGAGAAAACAACAAGGCCGGGCGTTGGTGGCACACGCCTTTAATCCCAGCACTCGGGAGGCAGAGGCAGGCGGATCTCTGTGAGTTCGAGGCCAGTCTGGTCTACAAAGCTAGTTCCAGGACAGGCTCCAAAGCCACAGAGAAACCCTGTCTCAAAAAACAAAAAACAAACAAACAAACAAAAAACAAAAAAAAAATGAGGAGGGGAGGAGGAGTCAGTGGGTAGATAGATAACAGTCGAATCATATAGGCACCGGAGGTCAGGAAATCTCAAGATCTAGAGTGACCCAGGAGAATTACAGTGTAGTTCTAGTCCAGGTCCGGAGACCTAAGAATCAGGAGAGACAAGGATGAAAATTCTAGTATGGGGCTGGTGTAGCTCAGTGGTGGAGCACGGGCTCAGCATGCCTACGACTTAAATTCAGTCCCAAGGACTAGGAAAAGGAAGGCAGGACAAATACTGGGCTTTCCCAGCCTTGTGACCCACACAGAAGCATCTATTCTTACTAGATCTCTAGCTTTTCAGCTTCTAGACTTTGTCCAAAACCTCCTTTTCTCCCTTCCTCCCTACCTCCCTTTCTCTAATCTTTTGTTCAACTGATTATATGGGAGCCAACATTAGGGAGGGTGATCTGTTTGGACCAGCTATGTTAATCTTATCCAGAGACCCTCTTACAGACACAACCAAAATGTTTGGTCAAATCAATAGACACTTTGTGATCTAATTAAGCTGAAACATAAAATCCAGCATCACATATAATAAATGCATGCCTTTGAAGTTTTAAAAAATTCTGCGTGTGTGTCTGAGGGGTGCCGTGTGTGTGTGTGAATGTGAAAGTTTAAAAGTCGTGTGTAAATGTCCAGGGTGTGGGAGGGTGCTGCTGTTTCTCTGTGTGTGTGTGTGTGTGTGTGTGTGTAAGTGTCCAAGGAGTTTGAGGGTGTGAAATCCCTTGGCGCTGGAATTACATCCAGTTGTGAGCTTGTGAGCTTCCCAACATGGGTGCTGGAAACTGAACTCGGGAACTCTGGAAAAGAAATGCTTGCTGTTAACTGCTGAACCACCTCTGCACTCTGAGGGTTTTGTTTTGTTTTAGACAAGGTCGCTTGAAATCTCTTTTTCTGTAACGAAGGTTAGCCTTGGACTACCGTTCTTCCTGTCTCTTGTCTCTTAAACTGTGGAGTTGCAGTATGTATTGCCAAATTCAGTTGATATTACAAAAAAGAAAAGAAAAAGAAGTGTGTTTAACTTCATAAGAAACTGCAGGGGCTGGAGAGATGGCTCCCCAGAACCCACGTGGTGGCTAATGTCTGTAGGGCCCAGCCACGAGGCCTGAGTCTCAGCAGTTTACCGTAAGACAATACCTGGTTCCAAAAAAAGACCACAAACTGGGATCACCCAAGGCACTACCCGGGAACAGACCCGTGGAAGGAAATTCCTAACATTCCGACCTTGTAGATAGGATCACCTGCCAGCACACACCCATCACTCCTCCTCCCCCACTTCTAGACAAACGTCAGCCAATCAGAGGTACCGAACCTTAGAAATCCCTCACCTCCACCTTTGCTATTTTACAAACCCAACCTTAGCTGCTCAGGGCATCTCTAATTGTGCCAATACACTGGACACACGGAGAGTCCCAGTTCGAACTTGAATAAGAATAAAGACTCTTTGCTTTTACTTACAGGACTCAGTCTCCTAGTTGGTTTTGGGGTGGGGAATAACTCTGTGATCTGGGCATAACAATGACCTTCTGTAATTCCATTTTCAGAGGATCTGACTCTGACAAGACCAGCTCTCAGTAGACCAGAGGAACTGGCGAGGAGGTGTGGTGTGGTAAAACTGCACGCAGGAGTTATCTGAGGGGTCAAAACTCAATTCTTACCAAGTTGCCGTAAGGCTAAGAACCTCCAGGGGTATTAAGGCTGAGTAAGGCAGCCATAGGCTCCCAAAAGTCAGTAAATGAGTCTGAGACAGCCTGCCCTTTTCTGAATAGAAATGGAGGATCAGTGGGGGTGGGGGTGGGCAGATGGAGGTGGGAGGGAAGGAGGAAGGAGGGGAAACTGTGGCCAGGATGTAAAATTAATTAATTAATTAATTAAAAAGAATTCTTTACTTTATTATTCTCTTTCTGCTTCGGATCTGTTCTTTCCCTGGCAAGTTCTACCCTGTTGCCTTCTTCCTCTTCCCAGTTGTAATCTCTCTCTATTTCTTATTTTTCTCTTGTCCCTTTTACACCTTCTAAGACAAAAATTTCTACGCCAGAAAAGATTACTGGGCGGTGATGTGGTGGTGCACACCTTTAATCCTAGCACTTGGGAGGCAGAGGTAGGCGGATCTCTGAGTTTGAGGCCAGCCTGGTCTACAGAGTGAGTTCCAGGATAGGCTCCAAAGCTAGACAGAAACCCTGTCTCGAAAAACCAAAAAGAAAAAAAAAATCACAAATCTAAACATATATGTGTGTGTGTGTAATATATATATAAAACAATATATATATAACACATATATAAAACAATCAGTCATTTCTACTTTAATTTCCTCAGAGTGCACACCCACTCATCAACATTATTTTATTAAATCATACCAGGAAGCTGAGGGCAGAAACGGATACAAGAAATTAATCATCACCTTTGGTCACCAGCCCATCTTTAGCAAGAAAGGCAGGTCAGCTAGTAATAACCAGGCTGCCTTTGTTCTTGTCCCTGACCTCAGCGAGTCCCTCGCCCCTGACCTCAGCGAGTCCATGACTCAGCTATTAAAAGTGTGCTTTTCTAAATTTTAATTTGTTCCCCAAGATTTTCGACATCAAAACCATTAACAGAAACATCTTAATACAACTTTGCTAACAATCTACCAGTGAGGGACTAGAAACCCTGTGAGAGTTTTCATGTATGGATTAGGAGGGACATGGTGACCTCGAGGGCAGTAAGCAGAGCCTGAGGTCCTCAGGACGTGAGTCCCGGATTCTGCTTCTTCAAGGCACACCCACTATGGTTATGCTGACCGTGATCTGTTTTCCCTGAGTTCCAAAGCTGCTTACTGTTCCTCTCATATGCCCCCCCCCCCACTTTTCTGACCTCTGAGAACACTGTACATGTATGGTACATAGACACACATTCAGGTAAAAAAAAAAAAAAAGACCCATACACATTAAATAAATAAATAGATAAGTCGGAAAAAAGAAAAAAAAGAATCAAGTTTTTTCCAAAGTGACCACACCAAAACATCAATGGGAGTTCCTGATGTTCCATGTCCTTCACCAGTATTTACTCCCCTTTAGGTGTGATAGCCTCTGAGTGTGGCTGACACGGTGGGAAACACTTCCCCACACAGTCCTGTGATCAGGGGAACCTCGAGTTCTCTTATCAAAGCAGTTTTTCAAATTAGTTCAAAGTAGTCTTACTCTTGAGCCTGCTGTAGGTGGAATATAACCAATTCCCTTAGAGTCTCTGTCCTCTCTGTTTCTCTTTGTCTCTGTGTCTCTGTCACTCTATCTCTGTGTGTCTCTGTCTCTCCCTTTGTCTGTCTCCCTGTCTCTCTCTCTCCTTCATTCTCTCCACACCAGACCCACGCTTGTTTTTGTTTTTTTGTTTGTTTTGATAAAATGAGCCTCATGTTGTAACCCAGCCAGGCCAGGACCTCACTGTGTAACCCAGGCTGGGTTACATGATGATCTTCCTATGAGGCACACAAGTGCTAGGCTTACAGGAGCCACCAAGCCCCACTACTCGGCTTCTTTGCAAGATCCTTCAACCCTTCTTCAGCCACGCCTTCCTTGGCTTTAGCTTCATCATGCAAATCATCAACTCTTTATCTCTATGCTTTTCCTCCTGATTCTCCATTAAACTTGGCTAGAAGCAGCCAACAATATCCATGCCACAGCCCAATGTGAGGCTTCCTTGAAATTTCCTCCATCATTACTTTTAAGTATGTGTATGTGTCTGTGTCTGCATGGGTGTGCACACAAATGCAAGGCAAGGCCCTGGAGGGTCAGAGGCATCAGACCCCCACCCCCATTTTAGTTATTCTTTTTTTGTTTTTGTTTTTGTTTTTGTTTTTGTTTTTCGAGAGAGGGTTTCTCTGTGGTTTTGGAGCCTGTCCTGGAACTAGCTCTTATAGACCAGGCTGGTCTCGAACTCACAGAGATCCGCCTGCCTCTGCCTCCCGAGTGCTGGGATTAAAGGTGTGCGCCACCACCGCCCGGCTTAGTTATTCTTCTATTGCTGTAATAGACACCATGTCCAAGGAGACTTATAAAAGAAAGCATTCAATTGGGCTTCGGTTTCTTGAGAGTCAGAATCCATGATGGCAGAGCGGAGGCATGGCAGCAGGAGCAGCTGAGAGCCCACAGCTCAAGTCAAAAGCAAGAGACAGAGAGCATACTGAGGATGGTGGGAAGCTTTTGAAACCTCAAAACCACACCTTCTCAAACAAGACCACACCTCCTAATTCTTCCCAAGCAGTTCTGCCGACTGTGGACAGAGTATTCAAACATATGAGCCTCTGGGGGCTATCTTAGGGTTTCTATTGCTGAGATAAAAGACCAGGAACAAAAGCACCATTTGGAGGAAAAGGTTTATTTTACCTGTTTGTTAATGAGTTCATTATCCAGGGAAGTCACCTATATACATAAAATTAAAGTGTGTGTGTGTGTGTGTGTGATTTAGACAAGTTCATTGCTAACATGTGGCATGAATAGTCCCTAGTCAATTCTCAGTACAATCCTCATTCCCATCTGAAACTGTGAGCACTATCATTGCTGTCTGTCTTTCTGTTGGCATTCTGGTCTTCTGGACTCCACCAGAATTGACCACTAAGTTCTGCTTTTATTGTTTTAGACCAGTGATTCTCAACTCTCGTAATGCTGTGACCCTTTAATATGTGCTATGGTGACTTCAACAACAAAATTATTTTCATTGCTACTTCATAACTTGAATTATGAATCATAATGCAAATATCTGATATGCAGAATATCTGCTATGTAACCCTCAAAGGGATCTTGAGAACTGCTGTTCTGGAATTTTGGTAATCCGAATCTCTAAATTTCTCCCTCACATCAGTTCCAAAGCTTTCCAAAAGTTTGGCTTTGTGGCACATACCTATAATTCCAAGGATGGTAGCTGTAGCTATTGCAGCTGTAGTTGTTGTTGTTGTTCTTTTTATTTTTTTTGATTTTTCAAGATAAGGTTTCTCTGTAGCTTTGGTGCCTGTTCTGGAACTAGCTTTCGTAGACCAGGCTGGCCTTGAACTCACAGAGATCCGCCTGCCTCTGCCTCCCGACCTCCCGAGTGCTGGGATTAAAGGTGTGCGCCACCACCGGCTGGCCTCCTTCTCCTCCTCCTCTTCTCTCTTCCTCATCTTCCTCTTCCTTCCCCTCCTCTCTTGCTCCTTCAAAATATCTCTCTGTGTGGATGTACTTGTAAATGCAGACGTGTCCCTACAGCTGGATGAGGAAGCTGGAGTCTAATGACCACAGGCAAGGCAGCAGTCGCATTGACTCAGTTTTTAGTTTTTGTCAATGGGGCCCTTATCCTCATCCACCCCACTCCACCCCCAGCTCTGTGGAGACAATGAAGAACAAGGCAGCTAGCTGAGTAAGGAGGGATGCTTCACTCTGGGCCATGAGTAGAAGTAGGAAATAAACTTGCAAATCAATTTCATTCTTTCCTTTTTTTTTTTTTTTTTTTTTTTGGATTTTCGAGACAGGGTTTCTCGGTAGCTTTTGGTTCCTGTCCTGGAAGCAAATCAATTTTTTAACCCCTGAGAGTTACAAAGATGATAGCCCAGTGGTGGAGAGACAGATGCCTTTAATCCCAAGCAGTCAGCTGGGAGGCAGAGACAGGTGACTCTCTGTAAGTTCAAGACCAGTCTGGTCTACAGAGTTCCAGGACAGCCAGGGCTACACAGAGAAACCTTGTCTTGGGTGGGGGTGGGGGGGGACACAAAAAATACAAAGAAGCAGCTGGAGAGATGGCTTAGCAATTAAGAGCAGTCAGTGGAAGAGGACCCAGGTTCAATTCCCAGCACCCACAGGGCAGCTCACCACTGTCTGTAACTCCTGTTCCAGAGGACCTGACACCCTCACGCAGACATATAAGCAGGCAAAACACCAATGTACATAAAACGCAAATAAATAATTTTTAAAAATACAAAGAAGTTTGGAGGGATGGCTCAGCAATTAAGAGCCCTTGACTGTTCTTCCTGACTTCAATTCCCAGCACCCATATGGTGGCTCACCAACATCTATAGTGGGTGATAAATTATAAATTTCTGATTCCTTCTTCTGGTTCGCACGAAGACAGAGCACTCATATACATAAAATACATGAGTAAATAAATCTTTTTTTAAATATTTTTTATGGTTTTTATAACTTTATTTTTTATGTGCATTGTGTGAAGGTGTCAGATCCCCTGCAACTGGATCTTCAGACAGTTGTGAGCTGCCATGTGGGTGCTGGGAATTGAACCCGGATCCTCTGGAAGAGCAGTCAGTGCTCTTAACCACTGAGCCATCTCTCCAGCCCCTAAATCTTTAAAAATAAAAAAGTAAAAACCACAAGGTGACAGCAAGGGGAGGAAATTTGGGGAGTATATTTGTAGGAATGATCAGACATTTACCAGAAACTGAAACAGCATCCACTTCTGTTCTGGTATGTTTGTTTGTTTGTTTGTTTGTTTGTTTGTTTGTTTGCTTTGTGTGTCTGTGTGTGGCTGAAGGAGGTCTAAGCCCTGCTGCTCCTGTGGAAGGTCAGAGGACAATTCTATCCTCTATCCTTCTAGGGCAGAACCTTGTTGAGGATGCCCACAGATTGGCATCCTCAAAGATAGCAGCAATTCAGCTAGGCAATAGTCAAGGCAACCGTCTCCCATCCCCCTGGTTCTTACTTCCACCCCTCATTCTTGGGGGTGCTGAGGCAAGAAAGCCTACTTTGTCTAACAACACAGGAAGTCCCTGAAACTGAATGTTGGTGTCATTAAGGGGTTCTAGAGGAGTGGAATTTTGCCTAGTTAACCTTAGACAGGTTTTATTATTGTCCAGTTGTGGGCCTACCCCTAGATGGTTATCACTTCAAACGTTATGACTTCTGCCTCATTATTTAGTTAAGACCAGAGAGTTTGCTGCCCAAAGAACAGAAGTAATACTTCTGTAACATTGATGCAGAAGTATTGGTGGGGCCTCTTCAACAGAGACAGCTGAAGTTTGGTCCTGGAGCTGAGACCCATTTTAAAAAGCCTATGGGCTTGCGGGTTTTTTTGTTTTTTTGTTTGTTTTTTGTTTTTTTTTTTTGATTTTTCGAGACAGGGTTTCTCCGTAGCTTTTTGGTTCCTGTCCTGGAACTAGCTCTTGTAGACCAGGCTGGCCTGGAACTCACAGAGATCCGCCTGCCTCTGCCTCCCGAGTGCTGGGATTAAAGGTGTGCGCCACCACCCAGCTACTTAACACTTTTATTTTCATGGTATAGACTGATTTTGTTGTTGTTGTCTGCCTCAGGCTTTGCACCTTTGACCTATTGAGGCAGTCACTGCCAAGGCATTTAGATGCCAAGACATGGGCCCTGTAATAGAAGTTGGGCTAGGACGCCTCTAATATTAATGGTCACATAGGAACACAGCTATCTTTATTTGACTTTCTGAAAGGCTGGATTCCTTCCTATGTGCTATCCTATGATTGATTGACTGGAGCTCTGGGAATTAAATCCAAGGTCTCACGCAGGTCAGCTAAGTGCTATATACTGAGATACCGCCTCAGGCCTCATCAAGAGGCAGAAGCAGGCAGATCTCTGTCAGTTCGAGGCCAGCCTCTTCTACAAAGTAAGTGCCAGGATAGCCAGGGCAAACACAGAGAAACCCTGTCTTTAAAAAAACAAAAACAAAACAAAACAAAAAAAGTTAAGTAGCTAGAGTATTTACCTTGACTTTTTTTACTCTGTTAATAGAACTACATTGGAAGTCAAATCTTTATCAGGGGATAATTGAATGTATATCAAAATAACATAGCTGGACGGTGGTGATGTACACCTTTAAGCCCAGCATTTGGGAGGCAGAGGCAGACAGGCCTCTGTGAATTCAATGTCAGCCTGGTCTACAGAGTGAGTTCCAGGACAGGCTCCAAAGCTATATAGAGAAACCCTGTCTTGAAAAACAAAAACAACAACAACAAAAACCTACAATGGCTATATCTAAAAGAGACTGGAGAATGTATTTCTGAAAAAATTGGTGAGACTATACATCTACGCATCTCAAGAGTGTATATAGTATAGGCTTTGCTCTGTGGGCTGGTCGATGCTTCCTAAGGATCTGCCATTGCTGCCTCCCCAGTGCTGAGATTGCAAGTGCATGTCACTGCCCCGGCCCCGAGCATTTCCTGTGAGTGCTGGGAATTGAACTCAGGTCCTCATGCTCACACAGCAGACACTTTATAGACTGATCCATCTCTCTGTCCTGTTTTGCCCTGACTCAGTGCCCATCTCATTTTGCACCCCTCTGCTCTCTGACCCTTATTAGTACAAGGAAGTGGACAGCAATTTATGTTTCTTTAGTTTCCAAATGTGGGTGTGAGAACGGAGGCAGGAAGGTGCTGGGCTCTGTTGATATCCATCCTTCAGGCACTACACAAATTTATTAACACACCCAAGAGTCTTCATGTAATGGCTTTCCTCACTGAAGTCCTGTGTCCCTCGGAGTCTCATTAGACCCAGAAAGCTTAGTGCAAACTGAAGGTGCTAGAAAGGTCCCTCCAGTGGCCCCTCTGTTAGGCCGGCTTCACTCTAGGCTGGTGACGGCACCACCAGTGTGGCTGGCGACTGTGGGAGCTCCTGGAGCCCTGCCTTGAGATCTTGGGACAGCAGGTAGCACCACTCCTGTTTCCTTTACCTCACTAAAGGGCGTAAGAAGCACTCCATTTATATATTCATTTATTTATTTATTTACTTATTTATTTTCTTTCAAGACAGCCCTGACTGTCCTGGAACTTATGATCTGTCCTGTCTCTTTAAGAGACA
Source organism: Chionomys nivalis (assembly GCF_950005125.1). Taxonomy (NCBI): domain Eukaryota; kingdom Metazoa; phylum Chordata; class Mammalia; order Rodentia; family Cricetidae; genus Chionomys; species Chionomys nivalis. The sequence goes on from NC_080092.1 coordinate 82,301,259, forward strand.
AGCCACGCCCACTCCCTCCCCCATCAGCTGAGGCAAGCTGATCTTCAGCTTCCAGCCTGAGTTTCTTTCTTTTCCATCTCTCCCATGAAGAAGCAGAGTCTGCCTCTCTCCATCCCCCCTTCTCTCTCTCTCTCTCTCTCTCTCTCTCTCTCTGCCTCTCCGCTTTTCTCCCCTTCTCCCCTTCCTCTCCATAACACACTAAATAAATATTCAACCTCATTCTGCATGGTGTGCCTATCTGCCTGTCTCTCCCTGCCAGGGAGCAGCTGCCTTTGGAGATATGAGGTGTGGTCTCCTGCACAGTCCCTGCTGCCTGGGGCTGGCTGCTCTGGGGCCTGCTGCCTACCTCTGCTTGGGGACCTGTGGCATGGTCTCATGGCCCGCTGCTCACTGCAGCCACTCAGGATCCTGCAGCATTGTTTTCTTAATCCATTACAATGGTGCCGTTACTCTCACCAGTACAACTTACTCTGTAGACAAGGCTGGCCTTGAATTTAGAGCTCTGCTCCTGCTTCTGCCTCCCAAATGCTCGAATTAAAGGTATGCACCTCCACCACACCACCTGACTACTTATTTCGCTGTTGTTATTGATCTCCCATGTAGCCCTGTCTACCCAGGAACTCACACACAGAGATCCACCTGCTTTTGTCTCTCCGTGCTGGAATTAAAAGCATGCACCACTACATCCAGCTTGGTTTTCCTTTTTAAATTAAAATTGTGGTCCTTTTGAGATGTTCTTACAGAGTTCAGGTTGATGAAAGTTTGCTCTGTAGCCAAGGATGGTTGTGGACTGATTCTTCAGTCTCTAGCTCCCAAATGCTGAGACGGCAGGTGTTCATTGCCACAAATTTTAACAGTTCTCGTTTGTTTGTTTGTTTTGTTTTTTGAGACAGGGTTTCTCTGTGTAGCTTTGGTGTCTGCCCTGGAACTCACTATGTAGCCCAGGCTGGCCTCGAATTAAAAGAGATCCACCTGTCTCTACCTCCTGAGTGCTGGGATTAAAGGTGTGCATCACTGCTGAGCTCAGTTCTCATTTATAAGAATACTCACTGATAACCTAGCTAGGAACCATGCTGTTATGCAGCAGTCTCCTCTAAAATGAAGAAGATAAACTTTCTGTATTAGAGGGAAGATACAGAATCGTCTAAAGAGTTGAAACTTCCTATTCTGCAAGGAGGCACTTAAGTTCAGAAGTAAAGAACACAGGAAGTCCCTGAAACTGAACAAATATACTAGGCCCCTCCTTCCTTGATCATATACAAACAGTAAGAGCTGCTGAGGGATACTTTGAGGCCAACCAGGCTGACTGGAACATTCCTAAACCAGCTGAGCTGCCTGAAAGAAACTCTCCAACCCATGTGGGTGCCAGCAAGTTGTGCAGTGCTGTCCAGCTTCTAGCCTTTGTGAGCCATCATCCATACTGATGGGTCCTTGTCAGTACAGCTGTCCTTGAGTCATTTCTGCCCCTGTAAGTAATTCCAATAGGTTAGGCGGTGGTCTTTAATCCCAGCTCTCACAGGGACAGGTGGAGAGGTCAAGGTCAAACTGAACTACTGAAGGAGTTCAAGGACAGTCAGAGCCACACAGAGAAACCCTGTCTCAAAAAAAAAAAAAAACAAGAAAAACAAACACCACCACCACCACCACCACCACCACCACCACCACCACCACCACCCCCCCGCAAAAAACCAAAGAGCTAGATCCAGGCCTCATTTTCTGTTATCTTTCTCTTCTATAAAATCAATTACATATGGGCTGGAGAGATGGCTCAGAGGTTAAGAGCATTGCCTGCTCTTCCAAAGGTCCTGAGTTCAATTCCCAGCAACCACATGGTGGCTCACAACCATCTGTATTGGGGTCTGGTGCCCTCTTCTGGCCTGCAGGCATACACACAGACAGAATATTGTATACATAATAAATAAATAAACATTTTAAAAAAAAATCAATTACATATAAAAAAATTACTGAATGAATTAAAATAAAGAACCCTAGCACCTACCCTATGTAAAGAAAGAGAGAATAGGGAAAAAAAAGTCTTACCTAAAAGGAAACACAAGGGATTAAAACAATACACTTAGGTTGCCATGGTAACAGGCCATGTCCATTACCAAGCCCCACCCTGATGCCAGAAAAGTTCTAGAAGGTTCCCACAGTGTCAACACATGCCAGGCCTTTGTCAGGAACTCCAGGTTGATCTCCTTGAGTCTTTCAGATATGAGGTCCCCAAAGCTGGCAGCTGTGACAGATTCCCTCCATCCCCCCTGCCCAGACATGAGTGCCCCAGAGGTCACGTGGGAGGAGGCTTTGCTAACAATCCTAGTCTTTGGGGTCAAACATCCCTACCTTACTTACAATGGATACAGGACAACAGGAGGTCAACCCTCCTGAACACCCTCCCCTGCTGATCAGTAGCTTTCCTGTACACAAGGATCAGACATTTGGGTCATCGAATTTGTTATCAAATTTTGTCTCATACTAAACCCATTTTCCTTCCCAGGGGTGTGGAACCAATGATAACTCTGGGCCAAGAAGACTAGAAGAGAATTTTGTTTGTTTGTTTGTTTTGTTATTTTTGTTTTTCCATGACAGGGTTTCTCTGTGTGTAGCTTTGGAGCCTGTCCTGGAACTCACGCTGTGGGGCAGGCTGGCCTTGAATTCACAGAGATTCAGCTGCCTTTGCCCCCCAAAGGTCACCGAGAGTAAAGACAAGTTCTACCACTGCCCAGCAGAGAATTTTGTTCTTAAAGGCAAACTTGCAAATCAGCTTCTGTACCCTTGGGCTTGGGAGGTCCTAGATGTCAGGTAGAAAGAGGAAGGGTTGGACTAATAGGTGGGAGAAGTCTCCAAGTGTTTTCTGGAATGAATGAAGAATTTCAGGAAGTTTGGGTGTTATCTCTTTTTATTCCCTTTATTGCTCCTCTTTAATTTTTTTTTTTTTTAGATTTCTTTACTTTGTTTTCAGCTAGTAATTTTCTTTTTTCAAGTCAGTTTTGTTTGTTTTGTTTGTTTTTGCATTGTCCTGGCTGTCTGAAAACTTGTTCTGGATACCAGGCTGGCCTTGAACTCATAGAGATCCACCTGTCTCTGCTTCCCAGTACTGGGATTAAAGGTGTGTGCCAGCACTTTGTTTTGTATGTACGGGTGTTTTTTTTTTTTTTTTTTTTTTTTTTTTTTTTTGCTTTTGGTTTTGGTTTTTCGAGACAGGGTTTCTCTGTGGTTTTGGAGCCTGTCCTGGAACTAGCTCTTGTAGACCAGGCTGGTCTCGAACTCATAGAGATTCACCTGCCTCTGCCTCCCAAGTGCTGGGATTAAAGGTGTGCACCACCACCGCCCTGCTGTATGGGTGTTTTGCCTGTGGCCTGTGCATGCACCAAGGTATCCCTGATGCCCTTGGAGATCGGAAGGGGGCATCTAATTCCCTTGAAACTGAAGGTAAGGATAGTTGTGGGTTGCCATGTGGATGCTGAGAATCAAATCCAAGTCCTCTACAGAGCAGCCAATGCCGTCACTCCAGCCCACTGTTATTTCTTTCTAGTCATCCCCATAGCAACTGTCAGCTGTCATGGCACCGGGTAGGGGGACCAGGAAGAATGGGACCTGCACAATGCCTGGGGTCCTCGCTTTTTTGAACCTAGGTCCTCTGGAAGGGCAGCCAGTGCGCTTGATGATCGAGCTGCCTTTTCCGGCTCTGGAAAGTGCATCTTTGTGAAAGGCAATTCCTAGAGTTTTGTTTCCAACCAACTAAAAATTCTGTGTTCCTCTAGCCTGTCACCCCTCACATTCTATTGTTCCCGGTGCACTGGATCCTGATTTGTACTTATCTTTAGAAGAGTGACTTTTGGGTAAAAAAGAAACCAGGGTGGGCCAGATGGCTTAGCAGGTAGATGCTGGCTGCCAAGCCTGAGAACCTGAGTTTGATCCCTGGTAGAAGGAGTCAGCTGGAAAGTTGTCTTCTAACCTCTTCAGGTCCACTTGGGATGGCGTGCTGTGTACAGACACACACACACAAAGCTAAAATGTAATAAAAATAAATAAACCCAAGGTTTAAAAAGAAAGATGAGCCTGGCGGTGGTGGCGCACGCCTTTAATCCCAGCACTCGGGAGGCAGAGGCAGGCGGATCTCTGTGAGTTCGAGACCAGCCTGGTCTACAAGAGCTAGTTCCAGGACAGGCTCCAAAACCACAGAGAAACCCTGTCTCGAAAAACCAAAAAAAAAAAAAAAAAAAAAAAGAAAGATGAACTCTTTTTTTGTTGTCTATTTTGACACAGGGTCTCACTATATGTAGCCCTGGTTGGCCAGAAACTCGCTGAGCCGACTTTGGCGACCCAGTACCTCTCTCCTCTCACCTCCTCCACTGCTTCTCAGCCTTTTATTCTCCTTGGGTGAGACAGGATGGAAGGCCAGAACTCTGGTGGCATGAATTCTACTAGAACTTCACAGACAGTCTCTCCTGTAGGAGATCTTGTTAGGAACAGAATGTTCTGGAATCTTCCAATTCCCACCAGAAGAAGGAGGGGGGTTTTCACAGAGACATAAGGTAAGGACTTGATGAAGTGGGGAGGGGGTGGGTCAGCTCTGAGGGGTCTGGGAAGCTGTTTCCAGCCTCTCCCACCCTGAGCTTCCAGCAGATGATGACTGCATTTCCTGTTTTTGCCACCAGCTGCTCCTTCTTTCTTCCTGGATTCTGGATTCTTTGTATCCCATGCTTTCTCTGCTACTTTTCAATTTTCACTCAGTTCAGCTTTTAGCATCTTAGGGTGAGGGGTGAATTGCCAGCTTCTTGACTGCTGGGAGAGAAACTTCCAGAACCAGCTGGCTTTGCCATTTCTTTCTGGGAGAATTTGACAGTTTGTCATTTCCGGGGCATTTCTTTCTTTCTTTCTTTCTTTCTTTCTTTCTTTCTTTCTTTCTTTCTTTCTTTCTTTCTTTTTTTTTTTTTTTTTTGGTTTTTCGAGACAGGGTTTCTCTGTGGCTTTGGAGCCTGTCTTGGAACTAGCTCTGTAGACCAGGCTGGTCTCGAACTCACAGAGATACGCCTGCCTCTGCCTCCCGAGTGCTGGGATTAAAGGCGTGCGCCTTCCGGGATAGGCACCAAAGCTACAGAGAAACCCTGTCTCGAAAAACCAAAAATAAAATAAAGGCGTGCGCCACCATCGCCCGGCTCTGGGGCATTTCTTAATTTTTCTAAATGTTCAAGTTTATGGGTATACGTTTATAGTGTTCCTTATCCTTTTGTGGTCTTTGGGATATGTAACAGGGTCTTCTCTTTCTTGTCAATCATAATTTTTGTCGTTTTTTTTCTTGGACAGTTTTGCTTATCAGTTTCCCCCAAAGAACTGTTTTTTAATTTTATTGATTAGATCATTGATCTTTCTAAAAACCTAGCCTTATCAGTTTCAGCTATTTTGGTTCTATTTTTCTTACTCTGTGTGTGTGTGTGTGTGTGTACGAAAGGTCTCAATACGTATTCCTGGCTGGCTTCATCTCACAGAGATCCATCTGTCTCTGCTTTCCAAGTGCTGGATTAAAGGTGTGTGCCATCTTTTCAGATTTATTATGCCCCCTGCCCATGTGCGTGTGTGTTTATGTGCTTGCTTGAAGCAAGTCTTACTAAATTGCTCTGACTAGTTTACAACTCACTATATAGACCAGCTTGTCCTCAAATGTATGGATGGTAGTGCGCGCCTTTAATCCCAGCACTCAGGAAGAGGCCAACCAGGAGAGCCAGGGCTGTTACATAGGGATACCCTGTCTTTTTTTTTTGTTTTGTTTTTGTTTTTTGTTTTTCAAGACAGGGTTTCTCTGTGGTTTTGGAGCCTGTCCTGGAACTAGCTCTTGTAGACCAGGCTGGTCTCGAACTCACAGAGATCTGCCTGCCTCTGCCTCCCGAGTGCTGGGATTAAAGGCGTGTGCCACCACCGCCCGGCGATACCCTGTCTTGAATTGAAAAAAAAAATTGCAATCTTCTTCCCAAATGCCAGATAGATGCTTTGTTTGTTTTTTTCCAGACAAGGTTTCTCTGTAGTTTTGGGGCTTGTCCTGGAACTAACTCTTGTAGACCAGATTGGCCTCGAACTCACAGAGATTCTCTTGCCTCTGCCTCTCAAGTGCTGGAATTAAAGGCCTGCACAGCCACCACCCAGCTAAAGTCTTAAAAGTTTTAAGGAAAAGAACAATGGACATATGACCATGAACGTGTCCCCTAGGTGGCAAGGTGTCCTCTAGTCCATTTTGGAACGCTGCCCACTGAACACTCCTCTCAACTCTATCCTGCCAAGCTCCTACCCAGCCTGCATGTCCCAACCCCTGCATCTGTGGCTCACCAGCCCTTCCTTCCTCACCTCCTCTCAGCTGGCTGTCGGCCCGGGGACCTGGGAATGAAACAACGTTCTGAGGTCACCATGTGGATTGCCAGCCCAGCAGGCTTTCCATGATGTCACTTGACTTTGCTGAACAAATGTCACTGCTTTTTTATGTTCCGGATGTTTCTCGATGAGTTCTAGTTTTCTGGGTTTGGGTTTTTTTGTTTTGTTTTGTTTTGTTTTTTGATTGTATTTTATTTTGAGACAAGATATCATATAGCACAGACTAGCCTAAAACCCAGTTATATAACAGAAGAAGGCCTTGAAGTACTGGGATTGTGTGTAGCAGGGTCTGGTTTTTGTTTTTGTTGGTTTATTTGTTTGATTTTTTGAGACAGGGTTTCTCTGTGTTGCCCTGACTGTCCTGGAACTCTTCTGTAGATCAGGCTGGCCTTGAATTTAGAGATCTGCCTACCTCTGCCCCCTGAGTGCTGGGGTTAAAGGTGTACATCATAGTGCCCATCCCAGGTCTGGTTTTTATGTCGTGCTGGGGATTGAACTCGAGGCTTTGTGTCAGAGAGACAAGTACTTTGTCAGTTAAGACACGTCCCTAGTCTTGGGGTATTTTTGTTGTAGTTTTAGTATGTAGTTTTTTGAGACAGGGTTTTATGTAGCCTAGGCTGGCGTTAAGTTTGCTACGTGGCAGAAGAGGACTTTGAGCTGATCCTTCTGCCACACACTGGGAATACCGGCTTGCATCATGAATTCTCTTTCCAGATTCTTACTCACTGCAGACTTTCCATGTCTGTCATTACTAGCCCAACTCCTACGTGTCCCTTGGATGACAGATTAAATGTCTCTGCTGCCAAGGAGCCTGGCCTAATGCCAGCTTTCTGTGCTGTTACTCCCTCCCTCTCTTGTGTCGAGCACCTGACCCTCCTGCTCACCGCAGGTGCTGTGAGGGCCTGGGCCTTGCCTGTCAGCCTCTGCGTGGGCTCCTGGGCTCCCTAATGTGCTGAGGTCCGCAGTTGGTCTCCTTCATGCATCTCTAATTTAACCGTGTCACTGCCATAGCAGCAAGAATCTGCAGCGAAGGCTCAGGGGTAAATTTCTTGCCCCGAGAACCCAAGGGCTTGTGTTTAATCCCCAGAACATTGAGGAGGTCAAAAGAGGGCATTGGATCCCCTGAAAGTGGAGTTACAGATGGTCGTGAGCTGCCCTATGGGGGCTGGGATTTGAACCCAGGTCCTTGGAAGAGGGCCCAGTGTCCCTAACTGCTGTGATGAGACTCCTGGCAGAGGCAGAAAGTGTTTGTGGCTGCGTGGACCCATGCCCTAAGGTGGAACATCACGGTGATGGGATTGTGTGACCAAAGAGCTTCTCCACTATACACAAAGCAGAGAGCCGAGGAGGACCCAGTATAACCTTTGAAGCCCTCCTGCCCCCAACAGACCCACTTCCCCATCTGGAGGTCACCTCCCCAAATTTTCACAGCCTTTCAAGAGAGTGTGCCGCCCAAATGTTCCAAGTATAAACCTGTAACTGGTAGCGTCAGACTAAAGAATTTCGTGATATTTATGGTGATGATGATGATGATGATGATGATGACAAGGATAAAGGCTGCCACTGGTTTGGGGATGCACACCTGTAATCCCAGCATTCAGGAGGCAGAAGCAGGAGAACTGCCCCAAGTTCAAGGCTAACCTAGAATACATAGCAAGTTCCAGTCAGGTACATTGTGAAACACTGTTTCAAAAAGAGACGCCTCATTGAAGATCTGATGACTGGTCTGGGACACAGAAAAATTGCGGCTTGGGTGCCCCAGAGAACAACATGGATGTCGACAGAGCAAGGGACTGCTTTCAGAGTTGAGCTGAGAGCTCACAGGCCCGACCTAGAGGCACAGCCTGTGACGTCAGTGCCTGGGAGCCTGAAACAGCAGGAGTGCTGAGATCCTGAGGCCAGTCTGGACTACACAGTGACTTCCAGACTAGTCTGGGGGTACAGAGTGAGACCCTGTCTCAAGGAAACAACCAGAAGGCAGGCTTGGGGTATAGTTCGGAGGCAGAGCACGCTGGAGGCCCCTGCTTAAATCCCCAGCACTGCTTAAAAGAACAAAGCCACACAGAGATGTGAGCAGGAACTTGTGCCTGTTCATTCCCTGCGCTCAGCTAGAGGCTCCAGGCACGTTTGTGTCACGTCGACCCTCTCAGCTGCATGAGGTGAGGCTTAGCGTCTGTCTCTCCTCTGCAGATGCTTTGACTGCACTCAGAGAGAGACTGCATGTTCCAGCTCCCAATGGGTCACTAGGCCCAGCGCATGATTGCTCCAATCTGATCTGATGGCGGTGTCCTCATTACGCCTTGACGACCTGCCTCGCGGTCCACTTTACTGATGTGGGATAATTCTCTGTAATTTACTAACTGCTGTTTCTGGGTCTTAGGTCTCTTTCAGGTTCGCTGCTTTCATGGAAAGCTCTGGAAAGTAGCCTTACGCCAAGAGCTCTTTTAGCATTTTATTCTGCACAGCGATACCCTTCCTAGGTGGAGTTATTTTGTGCTCACACCTCATTGATATTGAGGTGGCATTTATGAAAGGGCTAAGAAGATCAGCAGGACTGTGAGCCAGGGTTGTGGGCGAGGAACAGCTCGGGCATAGAGCACTGGCCTTGTGTGGGTGAGGGCCCAGCTCTATCCCCAGCACTGTAAAACACACCACACAGGGAATCAAAACGTATATAGGGATGTGAGCGCTGGAGGGATGGTTCAGGGGTCAGGAACACTTGTGCTTTTCCAGAAGACGCAGGTTTGGCTCACAACACTCGCTCACAATTGTAATGAGTCTTTTTCTGTCCCTCCAGGCAGCTCCCAAATAATGGCATGGATACTTAGTAATAATGGAAGACTGGTCTGTAGCTTAGACTTGTTCCTACCTAGTGCTTATAATTTAAATTTATTCATTTATACTCATCTATGTTCTACTATGTAGCATTAATTCTCTTCCATCTTGTACCCTTGGTTTCCTCTCCGTGTCTCCTGGAGTCTCCTGCATACTCAGCCTCCTCCCAGAGTTCTCTCTCTACCCAGAAGTCCTGCCTATACCTCCTGCCTAGCTATTAGTTGTTCAACCATTTTTTCCCCCTTTTGGTTTTTTGAGACAGGGTTTCTCTGTGTAACAGCTCTGGCTGTCCTTGAACTCATTTTGTAGACCACACTGGCCTTGAACTCACAGAGATCTGCCTGCCTGTGCCTCTGCCTCTGAATTAAAGGCGTGCGCCACCACCACCCGGCTTGCTGTTCAGCTTCTATCACACCAATGACAACAGTACATTTCACAAAGTGTACAATTACCACACATTTCCTCCTTTCATTTAAATAAAAAGAAAAGGCTTTAACTCCAGTACAGTAAAATAAGTACAATAAGAACAATTATCAAGGGACTGGAGAGATGGCTCAGTGGTTAAGAGCACTGACTGCTCTTCTAGAAGACCTGGGTTCAATTCCCAGCACCCAAATGGCAACTAACAACTGTCTGTAATTCCAAGATCTGACACTCTCAAAAAGACCTATATTCAAGCAAAACACCAATGTATATGAAATAAGAATAAATAAATTAAAAAAAGAAAAGAACAATTATCAAGTAAGAATTACATTCATAATGTCTAGTCCATTTATATTTGTCAAATTTGGAGAAATCACTCTATTATCTTGATGAGTCCAAAGTTTTATACCTAACCCATTTTCTGTCACAACTTGTATTATCGTCCTAAAAATATCTTTTTAGACCTTAAAATATCTTTTCTTAAGTAAGCAACTTAAGCTTTTGTGTTTTTCAACCTTATAAATTTTAAATCTCTTATGTAAGTTTTTTTTTTTTATTTTGGTAACAAGAAAAACTATATATTATCTAGTCTTCAGTCCCCATCAGAGATCCAAGAAGGAAATGTTACCTGAGTAAGGAGGAAGGGCAGAGCAAACAACTTCCAAAACTATAGAAATGGCAGGAACATCTATCTGCCTGGGCAGTCACCTCAATGTTTCTCTACATCACTGGGGCATCCATCTTTAGCCTATAAGCCTAGAATATCTGACAGACTTTTCCATGAAGTGGTACTTTTGAAAGACCGTCTTATCTTGTCTTGGGCAAAATTTGGCTGTTGCCTTCTTTTGTGTCCTACTCGTCCAGTTTGGAAAGCATGCTGTCAACTGTCAAGGCAAGGGCAGTTTCTTGACCAGTGGCTAACTTTGCCACAAAGAAAGCAAACTGCAGGGCTGGAGAGATGGCTCAGAGGTTAAGAGCATTGCCTATTCTTCCAAAGGTCCTGAGCTCAATTCCCAGCAACCACAAGGTCACCTATAACCTTCTGTAATGGGGTCTGGTGCCCTCTTCTGGCCTACAAGCATACACACAGACCGAATATTGTATACATAATAAATAAACTTTTTTTGTTGTTGTTTTTTTTTTGTTTTTTGAGACAAGGTTTCTCTGTGGTTTTGGAGCCTGTCCTGGAACTAGCTCTTGTAGACCAGGCTGGTCTCGAACTCACAGAGATCCTCCTGCCTCTGCCTCCCGAGTGCTGGGATTAAAGGCGTGCGCCACCACTGCCCAGCTAAATAAATATTTTTAAAAAATAAAAAAATAATTTAAAAAAAAAAGAAAGCAAACTCCAAGCCGGGTGGTGGTGATACACGCCTTTAATCCCAGCACTTGGGAGACAGAGGCAGGCGGATCTCTGTGAGTTTGAGGCCAACCTGGTCAACAAGAGCTAGTTCCAGGACAGGCTCCAAAGCTACAGAGAAATCCTGTCTCGAAAAAAAAAAAAAAAAAAGCAAACTCCATGTGGCAGAGGGTCTTCAATGCCAGGAGCAGATGTTTCTCACTATCATGAAAAGTAAATGCCATAATTTGTAGGTATCTGAAGTGTTTGAAGACCATCTTGATGTGGGTTCCCCTCTGTATGCTGTGAATATCATTGGTTAATAAAGGAACTGCTTTGGGCCTGTAGCAGAGCTATAGGGGAACAGAGCTAGGCGGGGAAAGCTAAATGAAATGCTGGGAGAAAGGAGGCAGAGTCAGAGAGAAGCCATGTAGCCCCATTGGAGACAGACAGAACTTTACCCAGTAAGCCAGATTACTAGAAATGGGTCAAATTAAAATGTAAGAGTTCACCGATAAGAAGTTAGAGCTAATAGGCCAATCAGTGTTTTAAATAATACAGTTTCTGTGTGTTTATTTCAGTTCTGGGCAGCTGAGACAAACAAGCAGCCTTCCTCCAACAAACTGGCACCCAAAGTGGTGGACTAAATCTGTGTAAAACCTGAGAAAGCTTAAAAAGGAATTCTAGACACAAAAGAACAGAGTTAAACATGATTTGGTAGTGGCATTTGCTTGGGTAGGCTCTGTTTGCTAGAAGCAAGCAGAGGCATGGTTCCTTTAAAAGAGGTTTTCCTGATTCAGCGGTATCAGGAAAAAAAAGCCACACTGTTTTGAAATGCTGGCTTTCTGGGCCTTGCTGCCAGCAAGAACTCTGGCTCTTTCAGGAGGCCGAGCATTAAATGAGGTTTGTAAGCAGAGTGTTACAAACTGCTTAGTGGCTCAACATAGAGCTGCTGCATGCTTGGAACTGGGGTGGTATGGGTGGCTCAGAGGCACTAAATGGACCTCCTCTGCCATGTTGGACTGGGCGGAACAAGCAGGCCAGCCACATATACCCTAGTAATGGCACAACTTAAGTTTTTTTTTTTTTTTTTTGGTTTTTCGAGACAGGGTTTCTCTGTAGTTTTGGAGCCTGTCCTGGAACTAGCTCTTGTAGACCAGGATGGTCTCAAACTCACAGAGATCTGCCTGCCTCTGCCTCCCAAGTGCTGGGATTAAAGGCGTGCACCACCACCACCCAGCTGGCATGTGCCTTTAATCCTAGCACTTTGTAGGCAGAGGCAGGCAAATCACTGTGAGTTCGAGGCTAGCCTGGTCTACAAGAGCTAGTTCTAGGACATGCTCCAAAACTACAGAGAAACCCTGTCTCTAAATACCCAAAATAAATGAATAAATGAATGGATGAATGAATGAATAAATAAATAATAAAACAAAGTCTTTAAAGAGACAGGGTACAGATAGTCATAGATTAAAGAAAGAAATAATAATAAGCCACATAAAGATGGAAAATAGGCAGAGAATCTGGATTATATATATTATTTGTGTTGTCTTTGAATTTTTTGACTGTGAAGGAGCTAAATAACCAACATATATATTTTAAAGGTATCTTGATTTCAGAATTTGAGTCTAAGGATATGTTGCTTTGGAAAAGAGGTTCTTCTTTTGTTTCCACAGAAGATAGGAAACTGTGGATTAATTCCAGACTATTATGCTTTGATGAACTAAGACCCCCTGAAAGGTTCTTGTGAACACCTCAAAAATTACTTTGCCCACCAAACAGCAGGAAGCAGTTTGATACACAGTATAATAAAATTAACCTTAAATTTGTATCAATAAAACAAGATCCATACCAATGCAAATCTCTATGGTATATCCCCCTTTAAATGTAAATAAACAGTTATAAACAATATTTGGGAATATGGGCATAGGTTTGTTCAAACTGCTTCCTGCTGGTTATTTAGCTCCTTCACACCAATATAAAATAATTGAGACTAGTAGTTTAGTTTAAAAGTAGACTCAATAATCTACCCTTTATTATTTCTATACTGTATCCCCCTTTTTTCCCCTCAGAAAGAAGTCCCTGAATTTAATTTCCCTTGCTCAGCTTTTTTCCTGACCATGACCAACAACTTGTAATCAACACCCCTAAACGATGACAAACATCCACAACCCACTGAATGACCAAAACCACCCATCCAACCTCTTGGGGATGTGGGAATTGTGTTCTTTAAATTGCTTCCTGCTGTCTGAGGGTGACAACATCTTTAGGGGACCCTGAGAAGGTTGGAATAATGGTCAAGTCCTGGGAGAGCTAGCTGTATTATTTTTTGTTTAGTCTCTGTGTGACAGGAAAGTGTAGAGCTTATCTGAAGTCTTGGCTGGTTAGTCTGAGGCTGAACCATCTCAGCTCGCAGCTGTGAAGTTGTTCTGGATGCAGAATTTAGAGGAAACTGCAACAGAAGCATTCAGAGAGGTTGAATCACTTGGGCTACTTGTCTTTATTGGCTACTGGTTGTCGCGACCACCTCGACCAGCAAGGACGACATGACACTGGAGCTCTTCTTTTTTTTTTTTTTTGGTTTTTCGAGACAGGGTTTCTCTGTGGTTTTGGAGCCTGTCCTGGAACTAGCTCTTGTAGACCAGGCTGGTCTCGAACTCACAGAGATCCGCCTGCCTCTGCCTCCCAAGTGCTGGGATTAAAGGTGTGCGCCACCACCGCCCGGCGACACTGGAGCTCTTCTTGCGAACAGTTTTTTTTTTTTTTTTTTTTTTGGTTTTTCGAGACAGGGTTTCTCTGTGGTTTTGGAGCCTGTCCTGGAACTAGCTCTTGTAGACCAGGCTGGTCTCGAACTCACAGAGATCCGCCTGCCTCTGCCTCCCGAGTGCCCGGCTTGCGAACAGTTTTATTCAGGACCTTGTTAACAATTGTCAAATCTCTCTCTCTCTCTCTCTCTCTCTCTCTCTCCCCTCCCCCCCCCCCAGGTAAAACCTCTCCCAGCCCTTAAATAGGCCTGGCCTACCAACCCTGGACAGCCATGTGGGCACCGTTCATTGGTCCACGCATGAGCAAGCAGCTTGCGATCATCACCAGCTTTAGCCAAATAAGGAGTTCTTTATCAGAGAGCGCTCACTTTCGGGATTGTGGAGGGCAGAAGCCAGCGCCATCTTTAAGGCGCGGCTCCACGCAGCTCTCTACAACTGGTCCTTTTTTTTTTCCTGAAAACACAAACTTTTAAAGGTAAAATATATATCTACAATACAAGTATGGAATATTCGGTATGCATAAGTCAGTTAAAGATGATTTTTTTTATTCTGTCTTTGAGCAGGTAAAAGACATTTGTTAACTTTATAAGTCCATTTGGACTGCATAACCAAACTGGAATATAAATCTCTATCCATATCCATCCATGAAAGGATGGCATGGCATGTATTAATAAACCATGAGGACTCTGTAGACAAGACTTACCTTGTCTCATCCAGTCTCAGAGCTGTTCCCATGTAGAGAGGTCATTATACACATCTCCTGTCCTATAGTATCTCTGGGCTTTTTCCCTCAAATCTGCAGCCAAGATCCTCAGGAGGTCTCCCCTGACTAAATCTTATTTAATTTTGAAGAGAATCATAATGTTCTGTTTCCTGTGAAAACAAAGGCATAACCTCTCCCTCAATGCAACATATTTCTGACCTCTGCTCTGAAGTTAAGACATTCTGAAACTGTATAGATTGGGTGGCTGCAGCAGCTCCTTTCATAGCCCAGTGTCTCCTAGCAGCTGCTGTTTGCTCATCAGCATTCAAAACATTCAGTCAATGAAGCAACATATAGGATCCAGATGCCCTGTGTATAGCTTTTTTCTTTCATATTATTCTCTCTCTCTCTCTCTCTCTCTCTCTCTCTCTCTCTCTCTCTCCTCTCTCTCTCTCTTTTCAGGGTAGCTTTGGTGCCTCTCCGGGAGCTAGCTCTTGTAGACCAGGTTGGCCTCGAACTCACAGAGATCCACCTGCCTCTGCCTCCCAAGTACTGGGATTAAAGGTGTGCGCCAACACTGCCCGGCTTTTTTTTTTTTTTTCTTTTCTTTTCTTTTTTTTTTTTCTTTTTCAAGACAGGGTTTCTCTGTAGCTTTGGAACCTGTCCTGGAACTAGCTCTGTAGACCTGGCTGGCCTCCACTTGCTCTCTCTCTCTCTTTAAAGACTTTAGTTTATTATTCTTATACTATTTTTTATGACTGTTTATACCCATTTTTTTACTACATTTGTCTAAAGGTTTTCTCAGTCTTTACCGTTTTACTGCGCATGTGCAGCCTTTTCTGACCGCGTGAGTCAAGCCTTAAACCTGCTCCGCCAGCACGTGGTGCTGCCTGGGTTAATCCCTAACACCTGCATAAAAAGATGGGCATGGTGGCACATGCCACATGCTTGTAATCCCAGTATACACTGGGACTTGGGGTGTGGGAGAGAAAAAGGCAGGTAGACCCTGGAGCTCACTGGCTAATGAGCTTAGCAGAATTTGTGAGCTCTGGGTCCTAGTGAGAGTCTCTGACTCAAAAACCAAGGTGGGGAGCAAGGGAGATAGCTGATGAGCAGAAGTACTGGCTGTGAGAGCATGGGGGCTTGTGTTCAAATGTGCACCACACACTCAAATCTCGGAATGGCCTATAAACCCCGGTTGGGGGACAGAGACAAAAGGATCCCAGGAATGGCTAGCCAGTCAGCCTAGTCAAAATGATGACCTACAGGTTGAGGGACAGAGCCAGTCTCAAAGGAATACGGAAAGGAGAGATCGAGGAAGACACAGTGTTCTCGTTTGTGTGTGTACCTACCTGCACAGATGCACAGACACACAGACTGTATACCCCCTCCCTAGACACAGCAAAAACAAAAAATGAGAGACCAGCTCCTGAGGAGCAGCACCTAAGGCTGCCACCTTTGCACATGTGCACTCGCCCATACCAGCACACACAATTGCACAACCACACACAGACAAATAAAAAAAAATAAGATGAATTGAAAGGTAAAGAAAAATGGTAGTGGTTTCTTTGAGGAAGGGAAGGGCTGGGCAGGGCGGGGCAGGCTAGGGGATGTGGGAGAGGCAGGAAATGAGAGTTCACAGGTCCCTAGGGCCTGTGCCAACCTTGGAAATCAATCTCAGAGGATTCTCATGGCCTTTGAGATTTCCCTGGGCGGGCAAGACACTGAGCCTGATGACCCTAGGTCGATGCCCAGAAGCCACAGGGTGAACGGAAAGAGCTGACTCTGACTCCTACTGATGCTCACTGGACTCCACTGGTTTTCTGTCCTCTATCCACTCTTGGACCATGGCACCTGCGCGGTGACAACCCTACCATCATCTCTGACCCAAATAAATAAAGGAATCAGTGTAATGCTGCTTTTGAAATGGGATCTCAGTATGTAGACCAGTCTGGCCTTGAACTCTGAGATCTGACTCCCTCTGCCTTCTGAGTGAATAAATGTATTATTATTTTTTTTCATTCTTTTTTTAAAAATTTATTTATTATGCATACAATATTCTGTTTGTGTGTATTTCTGCAGGCCAGAAGAGGACACCAGACCTCATTACAGATGGTTGTGAGCCACCATGTGGTTGCTGGGAATTGAACTCAGGACCTTTGGAAGAGCAGGCAATGCTCTTAACCACTGATCCATCTCTCCAGCCCCCTATTATTATTATTTTATTAATTTTTATTATTTTTTTTTAGAGCACTCTGAAATTGAGGCCAACCTGGTCTACAGAGTTAGTTCCAGGACAGCCAGGGCTGTTACACAGAGAAACCCTGTACAGAAAGAAAGAAAGAAATAAAGAAAGAAAGGAAGGAAGGAAGGAAGGAAGGAAGGAAGGAAGGAAGGAAGGAAGGAAGGAAGGAAGGAAGGAAAAGGTTTTCTAGTATCAGGTCATGTGTGAGGTTCAAGGTAGAAGAGGGAGTAGACAGGCTGTGGCCCAGCATCTCCCAATTTGATAACGCACGCCATTCCAAATGCCCCATCCGCTTTCAAGAAAGGCTGGTAATTAATTAAAACAAGCAATTAGCTAAAAAAAGCTTTTTAATTGGTGTACATAGACTTCCTCCCCGTAAGGTGGGGTTCTAGAGGTCAGCATCGGATGTGAGGAAAATAAGGCTTTTATAGCTCAGGGGTGGGGGTTCCCGAATGGGGGAATGGAAGGCAGAATAAACAGGGTTTCAGGAGAACATAGGAGTAACAAGTTAGCTCTAAGGACCTCCTGGAACAAAGACCTGGGTTTGTAACAACAGGTAGACTCATGACAAAGTAGCCATAACAACCCTTTTGAAACAAAGGTAGGCTTGTAAAATGGTTATTAACTTTTTCAAACAAAGACATGGTTGCCATTCCCGGAGCAGGCAGTATAGAACCAATTGTAGTTAAGGTTACAGGTGGGGCATAGCCTAAACCTTGGGAAATAGGTTTTATCTATTATTTATGTTTTAATAAATAAAGCTTGCCTGAAGATCAAAGGGCAAAGCAGCCACACTAGACAGCCATATAAGACAGAGAATGGTGGCACACACCTTTAATCCCAGGACTCAGAGACAGAGACAGAAGGATCTCTGTGAGTTCAAGGCCACCCTGGGCTATACAAGATTGAATCTGTTTAAAAGAGAAACAGAGCTCACACAAAGGTGATCCCAGCACTTGCAGCACTAGGGAAGTAGAGACAGGAGCGATATGGCTGGGCAGAGAGAGGAATATAAGGGGGAAGAGACAGGAACTCAGTGGAGTGTGGAGTCCGAGGTTGGAGGAGAGCATTGCCGGATCTCCCCTTTGTTTGTCTGAGCCTTGGTAGAGTTAAGGTCTCTCTAGTGACTTGGCTGCTTTGCTTTTCTTTTCTTTTTTTTTTTTTTTTTTTTTTTTTTTTTTGGTTTTTCGAGACAGGGTTTCTCTGTGGTTTTGGAGCCTGACCTGGAACTAGCTCTGTAGACCAGGATGGTCTCGAACTCACAGAGATCCGCCTGCCTCTGCCTCCCAAGTGCTGGGATTAAAGGCGTGCGCCACCACCGCCCGGCCTGCTTTTCTAATCTTCAGTTTGAACCCCAATCTCTCTCTCTGGGTTTTTTTTTTTTTTAAAGATTTATTTATTTATTATGTATGCAACTTTCTGCCCCCATGTATATCCACATGCCAGAGGAGGGCGCCAGATCTCATTACACATGGTTTGGAGCCACCATGTGGTTGCTGGGAATTGAACTCAGGACCTCTGAAAGAGCAGACGGTGCTCTTAACCACTGAGCCATCTCTCCAGCTCCCATCTCTCTCTGGGTTTTTATTGTTTGTGCCACAAGGTTTTCTCATAAGCAGGAATGAACTAGTTTGTCTTTACTATAAGGTTTTCTTTTTTTTTTTTTTTTTTTTTTTTTTTTTTTTTGGTTTTTCGAGACAGGGTTTCTCTGTGGTTTTGGAGCCTGTCCTGGAACTAGCTCTTGTGGACCAGGCTGGTCTCGAACTCACAGAGATCCGCCTGCCTCTGCCTCCCGAGTGCTGGGATTAAAGGCGAGCGCCACCACCGCCCGGCCTATAAGGTTTTCAAAGCTAAAATGGAGGCAGGTGATTGATTCTCTGAGTTCGAGGCTACCCGGGCTACACAGAGAAACCCTGTCTGGAAAAATAAAAACACAGTGAAGTAACCCAGAGCGAGAAAGACAAATATAATATATACTCACTTGTAAGTGACTTTTAGACATTAAGCAAAGAAAAACCAGCCTACAGTTCACAATCCCAGAGAACCTAGACAACAAAGAGGACCCTAAGAGAGACTTACATGGATCTAAGCTACATGGAAAGTAGAAAAAGACAAGATCTCCTGAGTAAATTGGGAGTGTGGGGACCATGAAAGAGGGTAGAAGGGGAGGGCAGAGGAAGGAAGGGGAGTGGAGAAAAGTATATAGCTCAATAAAAAAATATAATAAAAAAGAAAAACAAACAAAAATTGGAAAGGGGTTCCAGGACAGTGATTGGATGGAACAGGACTTGCTTGGCATACACTAGGCTGTAGGGGCTGTTCTCAGCACCATGACAAAAAAGTATTTGAAAGTCAACTTTGATGGGACTCATCCACCTGTAATCCCAGTGCTCAGAGGCAGGGGGATTCAGGAGTTTGAGATTGTCTTGAGCTAGAGAGTAAATTTGAGGCCATCCTGGGGCTATAAGAAACGCAGATTCAACTGAGCAGTGGTGGTGCACACCTTTAATCCCAGCACTAAGGAGGCAGAGGTAGGCAGATCTCTGAGTTTGAGGCCAGCCTGGTCTACAAGAGTGAATTCCAGGACAGGCTCCAAAATCTACAAAGAGAAACCCTGTTTTGAAAAGTCAAAAAGAAGAAGGAGGAGGAGGAGGAGGAGGAGGAGGAGGAGGAGGAGGAGGAGGAAGAAGAAGAAGAAGAAGAAGAAGAAGAAGAAGAAGAAGAAGAAGAAGAAGAAGAAGAAGAAGAAGAAGGGGGAAAAAGTCCAATTTCAAATGTAAAAATTACAAATAAACAGGAAAAAAATGGATTGTTGTCTAAACTTTGAAGGGCAAGAACTTCTCCAAGTCAAGGTGGCTGTCCTTTCTTAATCTGGTTGGTTCCTCCCTCAGGAGCGTGGAAGGATGTGTAAGAATAAGCCCAGCAGGAAATCCAGGCCCTAAACGCTGCTGCACGGTTTGCAAGTGGGAGGGCCTGGGAACTTGCTGGGCTTCAAACCTCCAGGGCCTGTCTCAGTCTGGAGACTGGGGGGGGGGGGGGATGAGGGAAATACTAGCCCTGGGGACAAGCCTAGACCGGTGGGGGTTGTGCAGCTGGTGTGAATAGGAAGTGGGCTTTGGGATGACTCTCCTAGGAGCCCAGTTAACACCCAGATCTTTGGCTCCAGCCGGCCTGGAAGGGGTCAATTCGGGGTAGTCAGCTAGTAAATATAGACCCAGGGAAGGAAGCCAGGAGGTTCTGCCCGACAATGACCTCTTCCTGAAGGCTGAGGAGGGTAGGGAGGTCTTGTATGCCTGCATCCTCCTTTCCAGGGTAGCCAACACCCTGGTCCAGGAGCATCCTAAAACTGCCGGAAGCATGGGCTAGGGGTGGAGTGGGAGACAGACTTTAAAGGGAATCGGAGTGAGGGTTAATAGAAAGTTGCTCAAGAGATGTTGTTCTGGAATGAGACATGAGGGTGAGGGAGAGAGGATGCACTCATGGGCAGCTGCTGGAAAGTTAACTTCCTCTCTTGGCCTCAGTGTCTTTCGGTGACTGCCCTCAAAGGCTCCATCCAGCTTTTGGATCTAGGACACAGAGCTGATGGTTTAACGAAACTTGCGGGAGGAGTTACAAATGCAAACGGCAGGGTCTTCCGACAGCCCCTTTCCGCACCCCACCAGTCAGGTCTTGCTTACTCAGAAGACAAGGTTGTACAGAGTTCAAATTCATCTCTGAATTCTGCAGCCACCCAAGAGGAACCGCCCCTCCTGGTGCTTAGGGCCACGCCCAGCATGATTCTCGTGTCCCGAAAGGCTGAAGTCCTACACGGGTTTCACCTAATGCCATTTGGTCCTGTCAAGACCTCTGAGGCACCTTCAGTTCTGAGACAACTTCAAGCGAGGCATCCCCTTAACACAGACGTATTTATTGGCAAAACCTATTCCCAAGCACGGCGGGGAAGGGCACTGGCAGAGTGGGCGGCACAACCCCTCTCTTTGACAATGTTCAAGAAGCAGGGCAAGGCAGGAGGGGGCAGGGGTGTGACCATCGGCGCGGCCGCACCATCAGCTCCCCACAAGGCAGGGTCTGTGCTTTCTTTCCTTATACTGTGTCAGTCAATCCTGGCAACTCCCCTACAAAGTAGGTACCATTCTGATCCTTGGTTCTCGGATGAGGAAACAAGCCCAGTGTGGTGATGGGGGCTGGAGGCAGGAACGGTTTCCAGAGACCCCTGAGAATCTTCCATGGGGGCCACTTGCTGCCTGTTCTCTCAGATTTTTCTGTTTCACTTCTCACAACTTCTGGTTCTTTCAATTCTTTCTTTCTTTCTTTCTTTCTTTCTTTCTTTCTTTCTTTTTTTTTTTTTTAATATTTTCGTTTTGTAAAAAAATAGATCTTTATCCATGTCCGGAGCAAGCCACTGTCTCCTACTCCAATAAGTAAAACCTTGGGTTTCCCCCAAAATTCATTTTAGTTGGGGCTGGACACAGCATGTCTCTCACGGTGGCTGGGTACATGGACAAAACCAAAGCACAGAAGAAGCACTTAGAAAATACAGTTAGCCAGGCAGTGGTGGTGCACGCCTTTAATCCCAGCACTCAGGAGGCAGAGGCCAGCAGATCTCTGTGAGTTGGAAGCCAATCCAGTCTACAGAGTGAGTTCCAGGACAGCCAGGGCTGCACAGAGAAAGCCTGTCTCGAAGAAAACAAAGCAAAACAAAAAACAACCCACGTCCCTCCAAAAAAGGAAAAAACAAAAACAAAAAAAAAATACTAATAAAAGAAAATACAGTTAATAAATTATAATCCTCCCGTCCTCCCTCCATGCCCATCCAAGTCCAGAGCAGACTTGTGTATGACCCCACACCAAGGTAGGGGCTTGACCTAGTCCCCTCTGTGCCCTCTAGGTTCAGGGTCCTAAGTAGGTAGCTATGGAATGAATGAACGAATGAATGAATGAATGAATGAATGAATGAATGAATGAGTGTCTGGCGGGTGGGAACAAGCACTTAGGAGTCTGAGCCCCAGTCCCTCACCTGGTCCTTACCCTCACCAGGATGCCTCTCTGGGTGTAGAGGAGAGGGTCTTGGGGTGGGGCTGGGGCAGAGAAGGGAAGGGAGGAAGTTGTCAGGGGTATTTTTGAGCAGGGAAGGAGGATGCGTGGAAGATGGAGGACAGAGCCGTACCCTCCAGGTCAGGAGGCCGTGGCTCAAGTCCCACTGGTAGTCCAGAGGCTGTGTGACCTCAGGCAGGCTCAGAAAACGCGGACAACTGTTGAATGGTCCTTTCACATTTGCTACTGGTCCTCAGATACCATGTGGTTACGTGGGCATTATTAACATTTTATAGAGCAGGAAGCAGAGGCCAGAGAGGTCAAGGGGCTTACATAAGGCCACACAGCTAGCAGGGACTTGAAAACTGCCCTCTGTATCTCCCCTTTGCTATTTATAACTATGCCGTGAAGGGAGGAGGCTCAGACTTAACTTTTCCAGTATGGAACCCATACAGTCTTGAGAGACTGTGACCCCAATTCCCTGATATGGCTTCTGGTCATCTTCAGTCAGAAAGTCCAGTGTGCCTTAGGTAGAGTGTTTCCTAGACAACCCTTCTTCCTTCCCCACCCACAAATGCTCTTCCTGGGAGGGTGGGAAAGTGGAAGGGTTGGGGGCCTGGGCCTGCCCCTCACACAGGCATGGGCACTTCGTCATACTCATCCAGACCTTCCTCCTCGTCAAAGTTCGCTTTGGCATCGTCACCATCCAGCTAGAGAGGTGGGAGGGAGAAGGTGTGAGAGACTGGACAGGATGAGACCTTTCTGGGACTTCAGAGGCATGTCTGGAGTTAGGAACCAGACCGGACAAGTCTGTGCCGTCCCTACAGTGTAGGGTTGGTCTGAAGGAGTGACTTACATAGGACAGGTGGCCACTGCGGGGTCTGGTGAAAAGGACCCGCAGAAAGGTGGGCAGGGGATCCCCTCACCATGGCAGCTCCAGCCCCGCTCTGAACGTCCCTAATGCCTTGAGGGATGGCAGGACTGCGTGCCCACTAGTGCATGTGGAACACACCCTGTGCGCCTCATAATGCTTTGCACCTGTCATTATTCCTCCCTGCGCTCGTGAGGCACAGAGAAATGAGGTCACTCGCTCACATACGAGGACACAGCAGACCAAGACTGAGACAAAGGCTCTGGACACAGACTTTTTTTTTTTTCTCTTTAAGATGGGGTCTTATGTAACTCAGGCTGGCTTTGAACTGTGTGGCCAAGGATGACCCAGAATTTCTGATTCCCTTGTCTCTACCTCCCTAGTGCTGCGATTATAGGCGTGTGCCTTCATATACAGTTTCTGTAGTGCTGGGAATCGAACCCAGGATTCTGAGCATGGGAGGTAAGTCTTCTACCAGCTGAACTACATCTCTATGCCAAAACCCACAGCTCTCTACTGTCTCCCAGTCCAAGACGTGCCCTCCACACTATCGGACTTTCTGCTGTGCCCCTCCATCCCCTGTCCTCCCATCCAG
The DNA here is from genome assembly GCF_950005125.1 of Chionomys nivalis. NCBI lineage: Eukaryota > Metazoa > Chordata > Mammalia > Rodentia > Cricetidae > Chionomys > Chionomys nivalis. The sequence goes on from NC_080092.1 coordinate 82,324,429, forward strand.
GGCCCCCACGACTCACACACTGGAGTTCCAGCCCACTGAAGATGAGGGGCAGCAGGAAGCGACGCAGAGGCACAGTGAGAATGAGGACAAAGGGCAGGGCCAGCGAGGCAGGGGTGGACTTCACCACCCACAGCGCTGCCAGGCAGATGATCTGGATGACCGTGAAGAGGTGCATGCGCCAGGTCTTCACCTGTGGGGAAGCCGAGGTCAATGGCTGCCCTCTTCTGACACTCCTGCCCCACCCTGGCTGGACGACTTCAAAGCCACGTACCCTCCTGACAAAGGGGACATCGGGGTGGTACTTGGGTGGCTTGAACAGAAGTAAGATGCGGTCAAAGAGCTGGATGCCACTGAGGGATGTGACTCCCATATACAGGAAGATGCCGAACAACACTGCCAGGGGGATGCGGGACAGGATAGGTTCCATTAGGATGGACAGTCCTGTGGAGAGACACTCTCTTAGTTCAGGTCACCCAAGGACCAGCACCAACAGGGTTTAGCTCATATTTGGGACTGACCATGAAACCACAGTGCCATGACCCTTTTCTGCAATAGCTGTTTATAGGCTCAGCGGTGAACAGCTTCTAACACTATGCTTCCAAAGGGTCATACTCCTGCCTCCTGCCTTCCACCCACTCCCTGAGCCTAGTGGGGGCAGTCACACTGGTCAGAGGAACCTGTCTTTCTCCTCAGTACAGAGTGCCTCTATCATCCTCTACAGAAAAGAGAAGGGGAAGGAATCTTTGGATGTCCCCATCAGTGACTATAGCGCTGCTCACCCTACTGGGCTCGGCTGCTCTAGAACCCTCTGGAGCCCAGAGACTCTCTGCTTTCCCTTGGACTGAGCCATGAGGTCAGTCCTAGAGCAACTGATCTGTGCAGATAGGAAAACTGAGGCCCAAGAGGCCAGGGAAGTTACCCAGCCAACAGCAGGGCAGGGGAAAACCCCACAGTCTATTACATTTCTATTGGTTACCCTTGTGGAGGCAGGGGTGGAGGCAGGCTCTGATCTGGAAAGCCCAGCAGTGCAGTCCTGCCCTACACAAACACCCATCACAGTGTCCCAGGGCCCTTGAGCCTCCTCACTTCTGCTAGAGCCCCTCCTGTGAGTAATGGGGGCTGGGGAGGCATGAGCAACTGGTGTGTAGGGACCTGGATGCGGAGTAGATGGGATGGAAGTTCTGTCCCCAGTCCCAAGAGAGGGAGTCAGGATTGGACGGGGAAAGATGGTAGAGGTGGGACCCCTAAGTGGGAGGAGCTCCCCAACCCTAAGACCAGGGGCTAGGAGGGAGTGGAGCAGGGAGGCAGGGGCATGGCCAGTCTCACTTACCCACAAGCACAGAGACCAGGAGCCCACTGATCCGCTGCTCCTTGACCTCTTGGACCTGAGCTGCAGCCCCTGGACCGCTGGCTTTCCCCATGACTGTGAGGGCATTAGCGTGGGTAACGGAACGCACAGTGGTGGCACTGAGCCAGGGCATCCCAAAGAGGGCAGCCACCCCACCCATGCCAACGACCAGCAGCAGGTCCAGGTGAAAGCCGGATCCCTTGATCATCTTGCGCTCTGGTTTGCTGACAATCAGCCTAGGGTGGAAGGAAGTCTGGTCAGCTAGGACCGCCTTAGGCCCCTCTTACTGTCTCCACACTGGTGTTCATCTGAGACTTTTGGATTTCTGTTCCCATTTCCCTTTGATTTCCTGGCTCCCTCCCTCTGGTTATTTGAGAATTCAGACTCTTGAGGGCTAGAAGTCTTCGGAACACCCTTAGGCATTCTTGCCCAAGTTGAGAACCTTGCCTGTTTAGGCTCCTCCCAACATCCAGCAGCTCAACTCATAGCTTACATGGTCTTCAAATGATGCCATCCCAGAGGCCACAAAACTCAGACTTGCCTCTGCTGGTCCATCCCTCTCATCAGCTAGCAGAGGGTTACCAACCAGTTTCCTATTGGCCCCTCCCTGCCTCCAGTCCTCCCTGGCCAAGTCTCTATCTTTGTTCTTACGTGGTGATCTGAGACTCAAGGAATATGAGGATGAAGACGAGCAGGGCAGGCAGGGCAGAAGCAAACATCATCCACAAGGGAAAATGGCCGTACAGACCCAGAGGGTGGATGACCCAGCCCCGGGCAGAGGCATTGGACACTTTGAGACCATCAGGGACCGAGAGTTTCTGTGAGAGGAGACAGTTGGTGAGAATGTGGGGCCATGTAGATAGGGAGAGGTGGGGCTTGGGAAGCCAAGGGCCTGGGGCAGAGTTGGGTTGAAGTGCTCAAGGACTTGCTTATATTGAACATTTACTCTGCTCCGAGCTACTTCTCTAAGCCCTTGTGTGTATCTTTTCATCTCAGTATTACAGATGAGGAAACAAGAGCAGAAAGGTTGTTGTAGCTTGCCCCTAGCTGCACAAAGACCTGCCTGGCCTGAAGGCACTCTATCCTACTGCCCTGGGCAAAGGCATAAGAAGGGCAATGTGGCCTGGGCTCTTGCTTGGGCTAGCGTGGTCCTGAGGGGCTAGTGGAAGAACAAGGATGGGGAAAGAGGTCTACCTGGTTTTAGGTTAGGAAAAGCCATTCTGGCAGGGCATGGGGAGGTAAAGGAAGTGAAGGTTTAGGGCGGCATGGCAGAGGATGAGGAGGAGTCACCTGGGTGTAGGTGTCCTTGATGAAGGAATCCACCACGACCATTATCAGGATGGAAATGGGGACCCCGAAGTCCCCGATGACTCTCCGCAGCTGTGGGCAGAGGAAGCAACCAGTTGTGTCCATATCCAACCCCTACCCATTTTCCTTCCCTTCCCACCTCTACCAGGGATTATACTCAACCCAAGGGGTCCATCAAGAACTAATGACAGTCCTTACTCCAACTATCCCCTGCCTTCACTTTTCCTCTGCCCACTCCCTGCCCTGACCCCACTCTTCATCCCTCTCCCAAGAACTCTCTGTCTCTTGTTCCCTGCTGGCTCTTGGTGCTGAGCAGAGATGGCGTTGCCTGCAACATGAACCCTGATTCAGCAGAGGGTCGCTGAGCCCTGGTATTGGGGATGGAGAGTTGGGGTAGGAAGCGGAGCCAAGGGTACTAGAGAAGCTAGGGGTTGGAGAAGGTGAGGATAGGGGTGCGCTGACCTTGCCAGGGAAGTAGGTGCTGTTCTTGAACTTTCGCAGCATCATGGCAAGTAAGAAGGTACCAGCCATGAGCACAAGGGAGAAGAGAGCTGTGTTGGGCACGGGACCCAGAGGTTTGGGCTTCATCACAACAGGGGCATAAGTCTGTTGTAGCGGGTAGTCCTGGAAAATCTGTAACAGAAAAACAAAGCATTGGGTTCCCTCCCAAGACCTGGCTTGAACTAGATAGTATCAGATAAGTTGACTGGACACAATCATCCGTCTATCTTTACATCCAGACATCCGTCTACCCATCTACTGCCCACAAAACCATCATCCACCCATCATCCATTCACCCATCTGTCCACCTTCTTCCTCATCTGACATATTAACCAGCTTGGTTTTCTTCTTTTTTTTTTTTTTTTTTTTTTTTTTTTCGAGACAGGGTTTCTCTGTGGCTTTGGAGCCTGTCCTGGAACTAGCTCTGTATAGAACAGGCTGGTCTCAAACTCACAGAGATCCGCCTGCCTCTGCCTCCCGAGTGCTGGGATTGAAGGCGTGTGCCACCATCGCCCGGCCGAACCAGCTTGGTTTTCATGGATGAAGAACAAGTTAGCATGTGTGGGAAGGGTAGAAGGAGCAATAAGCATGCGTGTATGGGTACATATGTCCAGCTTTGTTTGGAATGTGAGAAGGCTGAGAGGCAGCAATAAGTCACAAAAAGGGCTTAGGGAGTTGATAACAGCAACAGCATTTGTCTAGCATGCAAGAGGTTTGATCCCCAGCACAACAAACAAGCAAATAAATAGGTCACCTTTTTGTTTGCTTGTTTGTTTTGTTTTTTCGAGACAGGGTAGCTTTGGTTGTCCTGTGCAGCTTTGGTGGTCCTGGAACTCACTCTGTAGACCAGGCTGGCCATGAACTCACAGAGGTCCATCTACCTCTGCCTTTGAGTGCTGGGATTAAAGGCATGCGCCAGCACCAGCACCAGCTGAGGTGACCCTTTTTTCATAGATAGTGCAGATGTGGAGGCAGGTGAAGCTTTTGGAGGAGGGGGCAAACGAAGGAGGCAGAGGCCCTGTGGGGTTATGGAGGTCAAGTGCAAGAGAGGAAAGCCTAGAGCATCCACTGTCTCACTACGCATGATTTCCAAGGCCGTCGCACACATAGTGACCACTGTCACATATGCTGTGTGGTCATGAATATGGACAAGTTTATATACAGGTGTCTTCCCTTATACAATCCCTCTGCCAAATCATAGCATGAACACTGAGTCACTAGCCTTTACAGGGTCATAAGCAACCCAACTGCACAGTCCTAAGTGAACCCAGAAACATACATGTGCCTGTGTTCGTGGTTTTGCATACAGGTGGAAACATGGCTACAGTCATGCTGAACAGACACATACGAGGCAACCCACATGCTGTGTGTGAGTGTGAGCATTCCCCCTGGGCCCCACCTTGATCAGCTTGGAGAAAGTCTCATAGATGAAGATGAGGGAGATGAGGAAGGAGAAGATCTCCTGGGTGTAGCGGGAGATGAATCGGACCAGAAAGCTGCCTTCGAAGGCCACCACCAACAACACCAACAGAATGAGCCAGAATCCGATCCACGCACGGCCCACGATATACTCTAGGTTGTTGTTTTCACAGAACTGCAGGCAGTCAGACAGAGGAATTCTGGTCAGACAGATCTAGGCTTAGCCACCTTGTGAGCATCAGACAGGTGAGCTAGGGTCAGCTACAGGGTTGGGGTCAGTGTGGGGCTACCGTGAAGAAGGCTTCCTCAAACACCAGCAGGGGTCCCGAGAAGCCAAGCACCAGCAGGGGCTGTGCCGCCAGGAGAGCAAAGAGAATGCCTTGTACCGCTGTGGAGATGAGCAGTTCCGAAACCCCCATCAGGTTCCGGGTCTTTTCTCCTGTGGGAAAAAGCCACACAAGGGTCCAGATGGGAGAAATTATTTCCAAGGAGCGAGAGTAAAGTCACGGGGCATGATGTGAGCATACAGAGCATCAGATTGGGTCAGAGGTGGGGAGGCAAAGGTCAGAGGGTTAGAGGTGAATATTAGGGGGGAACCATCATTGTCACTGACCCAGGAGGCCACCAAAGGTGACCGCAGGTGACAGGGCAGCAAAGTAGATGAAGATGACGGCAGCCAGGACCTGGGGGCTGAGCGCATCTGTGATGTCACTCAGATAGTAAGGATAACGGCGCCGGATGTCACGTATCAGGCCTCCAAAGATCCGGCCTGTTCGCTGTAGAGGGTCATCCACACCACCGGGGCCTCCTGGGCCCCCATTCAAGTCTGTTGTAGAGAACAGAAACATGGTCAGAGGGACCAATAGGAATGGCTGGGGTGACAGGGAAACTCGGCCACAGGGACAGATGCTGGGGGTGTCTGATAGGAAAGGGGCACTGCGCTGGGAGTCCAGGGGCTCATGGGGCATCGGGAAGCCCTGTTGAGGACAGAACAGGTACCTAGGGTCTTGTATAAGGCAGGGTCTGGCTTGGTGGCACTGGGCAGGTAACGCCTTCTAAGCAATTCCTTCTGCACGGGTACCAGGTTGAGCAGAGCTTGTTCTGAAGGGGCGTCAGTCGGGGGCAGTACCAGGCTACAGTCCAGGAAACCCTCCAGGGAGCTCACCAGCTCCCCTCGGCTCTGTGCCAGGTAGGCAGTTGTGCGGAACACCTACAGGCAGGAAAAAGGGTCTGGACACTGGGACGGTAGACAAGAGGCCCTAGGGGAGCAGTCAACCAAGTGATGATGCCTGCCTGTGGTCTAAGCACTCAGGAGGGGGAGATAGGAGGCCTGCCTTAAGTTTGAGGCCATCCTGGACAGCATAGCAAGCTCCAGGCTAGCAAGAGCTACATGGTGAGATCTTGTCTCAAAGACTTGAAGGCTGGGCATGTCAGGGACCAGTCACCAAAATCCTGGCTGTCATTGTAGGGTCTGGTTCTTTCTGTTCCCTCAGACCTCTAAGGACCAGCTTTAGGGAGACAGGCACTCTGGGTGGGGAAGGAGAAGCTAAAGTATACCCAGTGGGCTAGGCACACCACACAGCAGGTTGGGCCAACACTGATCACACTGGACCGGAGTAGACTAGCCAGCCCAATGCAAACCAGGATAAGACTGGACCAGCCAGGCCAGGAATAGGTGGAATTCAACCCAATGGCTTCAAATAGTGAATTTAAAGTCAGCTAGGCCAGGTCAAGGGGGAGAGGTGTCGTCTTCTGCCCTCCCGCCAGTTCTCTGGCAAAGCTCACTCTTTCTGTCATCAGGGTGGCTGCAGCCCGGCCCAGCTGGGTGTAGTCGATGTGGGGAGACTCAGGTCCCAGCAGAATGAAAAGGAAGCGCACAGGCTCTGGCAGCTCCAGGTCCTCCAGTTGCACAGCCTCCTTCAGTCTCACGAGACCCAGGACAGACTTCTCCAGAAAGTTAGCACAGCCTGTGGGAGGCACCAGGTGGTAAAGCCAGGCCTCTAGGACTCAGGAGGGGGCTGCCCAGGGCCTGAAGCAGGGTCTGTAGAGGGGAAGGGCTCTTACCCACTAGGACCAGTGTGGTTTCCGAATCTGGGGGAATCTTCAGAATCCCAGATGGTGAGGATCCTTCTGGGTGCCCCTCTGCCTGTGGGAAGAAAGGTATGTAAGGGGGTCCTGAGGTCACAGGGAACCTAGGAGGCCTGAGCATCTGGCCTTTGCCTCTCCCAGCTCCTCTCAGTCCCAACCTCATTCTGGCCTCACCTGTCCACAGTACAGCTTGGTCTCCAGCGATGGCTCCTGGGGAAGAAGGGGCTCAGAAGGGCCCCCAGAGCGGTTCAGGACGGCAGGCTTCACGCCCTCCAGAGCCTTTAGGTCCTCAGCACGGCTGCGGAACACACAGGTGACATGAGCTGAGTGAGCTATGCAGGCTGAATTTCCCATAAAGGGAGACTAGGCTGGGCAGGACAAAGGTGAACACCCAGTGGAATTTCCCAGGGACCACGCTAGAGAGACCCTAGAGAAGGAAAATCAGAGCCTCCTCTTACAGGACAGTGCAGACGGAAGTAGGTGGCCCTGTCTAGGATGTCTAGGTGGGAGCAGGAACGGGCAGAAGGGTCTCAAGACCATGCTCTCTCTGTAAGTATGAACTTGAAGTCATGGTCTCCATTTGGGGGTGTCAGACGGATATAGAAGCTATGGTAGAGGAAGAGTCCCTTCTTTCTGCCTGGGTGGGGTTCATCTGGAGTTGAGGAAGGGTAGGAAGACTTTGGGGTAGAGGGTGTGGAGGAGACCCTGGGATAGGAAGGCCAGGCAGGTCCGGGCAGGCAGGCAGAGCACCTGCGTTTGAGCAGCAGAGCCCGGAGCAGCTCGTCTCGGTCCTGAGGCCGGATCTGGTCATCAAAGATGAAGCTGTCTAGAAGCTTATTGGCCACCCCGGCCAGGGATGTCTCTGCCAGGTCCAGGAGGACGGTGCCTACAGGCAGCAGAGGGTGAGCTGAGTGACTGCGCAGTATGGCCCCAGCAAGCCTCCTGTGCAGCAGCAGCAGAGGGCCCGGCAGGACTTACCTTTGGAGAAGACTTTCTGCAGTTCGAGAAGGCTCCAGAAGGTGAGGTAAGACAGATGTGGGCGGCCCCACACACCATCCTCTCGTAGGTTTTCCTCCAGCCCTATCCAGTGTGCTGCCTCCACCCACTGTAGCTCCTGGTTCCTCTGGTCCATCATCAGTTCCTGCAGCTCCACATAGACCTGAGGCCCAAGGCCTGAGTTAGTCCATCAAGCCCCCAGGCAAGTCCATGGGGAAACTGGAAGCTTGGATCCTAAGGGCACTTAGCTCTAAGCTAGGCTTAGAAAAGGCACTGGGCCCTGAAAGGATCAGGACAGATCTGCTCGGGGCATAGGGAAATGTGCAGGGGGCTTGGGGGTCTGGCCCACCCCGCTGGATCCATGTCTCATCCTCCTCAGTAAGCCATTACCACAGTTCAGAAGAGGCATGAACCTCTGGACCAAGAGATGCCTCAAGCAGCCACTTGGTCGGAAAACTGTGGCCTGGTGACTGAGGCAGAAGGGGCTTGGGAAGTCATTGGGATCAGTCTCCTGACTCGACCATCCTGAGTCAGACACAGTTTAGGGACCCAATTTCTTTCTTTCTTTCTTTCTTTCTTTCTTTCTTTCTTTCTTTCTTTCTTTCTTTCTTTCTTTCCTTCCTTCCTTCCTTCCTTCCTTCCTTCCTTCTCTTTCTTTCTTTCTTTCTTTCTTTCTTTCTTTCTTTCTTTCTTTCTTTCTTTCTTTCTTTCTTTCTTTCTTTCTTTCTTTCTTTTTTCCAAGACAGGGTTTCTCTGTGTTGCTTTGGAGCCTGTCCTGGAACTAGCTCTTGCAGGCCAGGCTGGCTTTGAACTGACAGAGATCTGCCTGCCTCTGCCTCCCGAGTGCTGGGTTGGGATCCAATTTCTTTTTTTTTTTTTTAAATTATTTATTTATTACGTATACAGTGTTTTGCCTGGGTGTATACTTGTAACCAGAAGAGGTTGTGAGCCACCATGTGGTTGCTGGGAATTGAACTCAGGACCTCTGGAAGAATAGTCAGTGTTCTTAACCTCTGAGCCATTTCTCCAGGCACCTTTTTTTTTTTTTTAAAGATTTATTTATTTATACAGTATCCTGCCTGTAGGCCAGAAGAGGACACCAGATCTCATTATAGGTGGTTGTGAACCACCATGTGGTTGCTGGGAATTGAACTCAGGACCTCTGGAAGAGCAGTCAGTACTCTTAACCACTGAGCCATCTCTCCAGCTCGGGATCCAATTTCTTAACCAGCTAGGCCGTCTGGTACTCAGTGGGGACTTGGATGCTGGGGCAGAGGAGAATGTGCCCTTGATTCTATAAATCCCCGGTGAGTATCTAGCCCCACTAGGCCTTGAAGCCCTGCTTAGTCCTCAGCAGTAAGCAGTCTGTCCAGGGAATTCAGAAAAGCCATTTCCCCCGTTAGCGAGCATGCCCCTTTCCCATCCGCTGATGTCCAAGGATGATCCCTCCATCCTGCTTGTTGGGGGAGGGTCTCCTCCAGCCCGTTCTCCTCCTATCCCTTTTCATGGGATGTAACAGATCTCAAGGCAACTTGAGAAAGGCTGGAGTTTGGGTCCTCACCTGACTGGAGCTTCGGCGTGATGTGGAGGTGGTGGTTGGGATGTAGTCTGTGGCTGCCGGCTCTGTGGGAAGAGCTAAAAAACCCAGGGTTAGTTAGCGCTGCCTGTGGCACGGCCTCTCACTCAGGCCCTGCTGTACTACTTCCAGGGAGCCAAAGGAACCCAGACACATCCTTCCACTGCCCTGGGCTAGGATCCCTGCCCAACCCCACATCTACGCCTGTTCTGGGCCAGCTTGGATCTGCCACTCTCCATCTGAGCCTTCCTGAGGAACCCTGAGTTCATTGTCCGAGCCCCTAGCCTGACCCCTCCTCAGTGAGGATCAGGAGAGTCCCAAGTCACAATATTCAAAACCATCCTAGTATCCCCGCCAACCCCACATCTGGGACCAGATTTCCTTGCCTGTGCCCACCCGCTCAGCTAACCTGCCAGCTGGTAGCCATTTACCCCACAGCACCCAGATGCCGTGAGCCCCTTATATTGTCCTCATTTCCCAAGGGGGCCTCTTAACTTCAAATCTAATCACTTGCACTTAAACCCTGTTGACAGTAAACAGGTCCCCGCCTCAGGCTCCCCACCTAAGACCTTGGTTAGGCCAAGGAAGGTGGTATGAACTCCTGGGGTCTCTGCTCATGGGATCCCCACAGTTCTCTCCCATTTCTCAGGGTCTCTAGCTATCTAGACAGAATGAAGCTTCAGTAACAGACATGCGGCTCGGCCTCCATGCTGATGTGGGACAGACAGGGTAGCCACTGGGTTTGTGCCCTTGTCCCAGACATACCTGGCTGCCCTGTCACATGTGAAGGGAGCCCAACCACCCCAGTCACCTCCTGTGATCATTTCAAACAAAACATTGTTTATCCTTCAATCAGCCAGGATTGTGGGGAGAACTGGTACCAGGGTTGGGGCTGTGGAGCCGGGAAGGACTGGGTCCCTACTGTACCTAGAGGAAGGCAAGGGACGGCTCTCACCTTCTGGCTCCTGCATCTGGGCCACAGGGATGTCGAGGTCTCTGTATGCTATCTGTTCTATGACCTCCTCCAATTCATCTTCGCTGTCCTGATCTGGGATCTCCAGTACTTCCTCATGGTCCTGTGGGAAAGGGCCATCAAGATTGGGTTAAGTGGCTACCCAAGTCCCCTGAGGAACAGCTCAGGTTGGCTTCCGGAGCTGAAGGAAGGAACCCTGCACGGATCAACAGACACTTACCTGTACGTCCCCCATGATGCTGTCCTCAGTGTCCAGTCGTCCTCGGCTATCTGAGCCCCCAGCATAACCCGCACCTCAGGTCCCTGAAAGAGGGGTGCAAGCTAAATGACACAGTCATGTCACCCTCAATTGGCCCTTGCTGCTTCTGGGTCCCCCTAAGGGAGCTGACTTTTAGTATTAGGAGAGCCCTGGGGATATGAGATGGATCAGATGGAGGCAGAGGACACTGAGGAAGACACTGAGTTTGTAGGTGTATGGGTATGTGGGCTGAAAGACAGGCGGCATCAGCAAGGCTGCCTTCTTCTTTGTGCATTTGAGGCAAGTCAAGTGGCGTGATGTCTAGCTCCAACCCGTGTCTGCCAGGCCTTACCGAACTTCTCTTTCTGAGTCCCAAGGACTCAGCTAACTCCCAGGGCATGGCCTGTTTCTTCCTCAGGGGGCTTGTCTCCCCTGAGAGTCTCCACAATATAGTCTCTTCTAGAATTGACTGCTTCTGCCTGTACAACAGGTTGCAGTGTTCTTGGGAGGGACCCACAGATCCTGAAGGACATGAGCCTACTTTCTCCTCTCCATTTGGGCCTGGAAAGATGGCTCAGATGTTAGGAGCACTGACTGTTCTTCCAGAGGTTCTGAGTTCAATTCCTAGCAACCACATGGTGCCGCCTCTCCATTTAAATTCTACCTCCCTGGCTTGTTTAATTACCTGTCTATTGTTTACACATTCATCACCCACTCTGAGACACACTTTTGGTCTTTCTCTTATCTCAGTTCCAGTATCACCCTTTCCCAGGCCTTCCTTCACCACCCTGCCAGTCCCTGACCCAGTCGGGCATGGTTTCTTCATTGATTTGTGTACAATTAATTTTCTGACATGTCCTTTGGAAAGGAGGACACTTGCAGGTAAAGTCCCTGCACGTCTCAGTCCTCAAGGAGTCCGACACCTAACTGGCATCCTATGTCACAGACCAAGCCACAGAACCTTGGCCTCCATTTTCTCAAGACAAAGGTGTATCCACACAGGATGTGGGGATGGTCATCTAATGTGTCAATTTGTGTGTGGAGGGACTTTTGTTCTCCTCTCACTCACTGTCACCTAGAACATTGGGGTGACCAGCATTTGGGTGGGGTCATCAGGTGTTGCCGCTCGGCTGAGCACAAGAGGCTCAGTTAAGCATGTCCTTGCTCTTAAGATGACTTAAGTGGTTTCTACATGGATGGAGCTTAAGAAGCCCCTTGTGCTGGGCGCTGCAGAGAGTGTTATAGGAGGAAGAGGAGGACTCAGGAGCAGGGCACGGGGACCTCAGGAAGGGTCCCAAGAGCTGGACAAAGATGGTCAGTCTGGGCGTGAGGAGTAGGCTAGGACAGAGAGATGGGGTGGGGGTGGGGACAGAGTGGGGTAGAGTGCAGCAAGCAGAGGTGCGGCAAGTGGAGGGCAGGGGACAGGGCACAGGAAACAGAAGACGGAAGGGCAGAGGATGGGATCCAAGGGTCAGAGGCAGAGGGGTGAAGCGGGGAGAGCAGGAGGGTGGAAGTAGAGCCATGCAGTCATGCAAGGGGCCATGCAAAGGTCTAGGGCAGGGCATACATTTAGAAAGAATCATACAGAGAACTTTCTGGGTCTTGTACAGTCCTGAGGTTCTGAGGGGGAGAGGCACTGTCAAGTCCTTGGGAGTGGCAAGTGACAGGCACGAAAGAGTTCTCAAGTCCAAGAATGGGACATCCTCTGCTAGGACTTTGTCCTTGGCAGCCCTAGCTATCCACCGTTCCCCTTTCTCCTCGCTGTCTTTTCCATCTTTTCCAAAGTCCCCTACCCTGTTCCTCTATTCTGTCTTCATTTTTCTCTTTTCCTTCTCTGGACCCACCCACACTGCATTCTGGTTGGGCCTCAGATCCTGAGGTACCAAAAATCCCACTATGGGGCTGGCACTGAGGCCTTGCTTCTCCTGAGGGACAAGATGGCATAGCCAGGGATCCAGAGTTCCAGGCTGCCTCCCTGACCGTGACCGAACCAAACGCCTTGGGCAGCTCTCAGGTGTCTGTGGTCACCCATCTGTTAGATGCCAACTTCTGGGAAATCAGTCAGAGAGAAGAGAAGGATCAGGAGGGGCCTGGAGCTCAGCTGAGCCTTGAAAGGTGCCCCAGGACCCGGGTTGTCGCCTGTTGTCCCTGCCCTGTTAGCGCTGCCCCATTCTGCCTGCAACTGATAAGAGCCTGGCCCCCAGCCAGCAGTGTCTAGGTCTGGAAGCACCCCAAACACCTGGAGGGCCAGCCATCAGCTGGGTCAGATAAGGGAAGAGTGGGGACATCTGGAGCCCAGGAGGTAGAGCCCACCAGCTGAGAAGGCACAGGCGGGAGGGGGACGGATGACAGAGACAGTTCCCTGGTGGCACAAAACTACACCTCTCAAGCAGCTGTGATGCCCCCTCTCTCCCAGACCCCAGAACACTCTGCTAAGCTGAACCCAGTAACGGCAGGCAGCGGCAGCGTTTGACAAAGCCAAGGTTCAGAGGAGTTCGTCTACTTCAGTGGCACGGGACGTTGGTATCAGAGGCAGGATGAAACCTGGCCTGCAGCTCCACGAATTTCTCCCTCTGAGAACCTCTGAGCTGCCTCCCAGAGTTAGAACTTAAGACACAGACTCTGTAGTCAGACCGCCTGTGTTCATTGTTTAATCTCAGCCATGCAATTTACTAACTCTGTGGGCTCAGGAAGGTAACTGAGCCTCAGGCTTCTGTTTTTGTTTTTTCATCTGTAAAATAAAACTGGTAAGAGTGATTCCTATGTGATGGGCCCTCTGTGCAGACTAAGTCCATGCAGAGAATGCATGGCCTGTGCCTGACACACAGCCTGCCATTACACCTGCCACAGCCATCCGGGTCAGGCTGGTGATCGTCACCCTCCCTGACTGCCTCCAGCTCCTATAGAATTAGCTTGAGCTAAGAGGCTGCCAACCCTCAGAGGAGAGGGGCTTTTCCTTTCCCTTTCAATACTCTCTGAGATGGGGGCAGTGCCAAGCTCCCAAGTAGACCCCTAGAAGTGTCCCATACGGAAATCAATGTTGGCTGGTATATGGTCTCCCAGGTGAGAGATGGGGTGGCCTGAGAATGCCCCACATTTGAAGGAAAGAAGGGCCTGGGAGGAGTGAGTCCTTGGGCCTGAGTCCATGGGGGCTTGTGGGGCTGGGAGATAGAAAGCAGGTAGAACCTATGGCGGAATGTCTCAGCTCTGCTCCCAACATGCTCTCCGACCACACACACCTCTCTGTATGGAAACTGCCCCTTCATCCTGCCACTGGTTCACTGAGGGACTACATGCACATGGTCGCATTGCCATCCCACCCACCTGCACCCCCTTGGAGGTTAAGGGTCATACCCCTTGGACACAGATTTAAGCTGACCACCTGCACAAACCCTCAGGACAGATGCCTAAGGACCACCCAGCCACTCCCTGCCCTGCCCTGCCCACCTGCTCAGGAGCCTTGGGGGTCCTTCGTGAGGTCCTGCTGCCGCTGGTGCCCTGTGCGACTGGCTGAGCTCCCAACCGCTCTAACAGCACCGGCAGGTGCCCTGGGGGAGGCTCCCAAACCCCTGACTCATGCCCTTGCCTCCTAATCTGCCCGCCCCACAGCCGGGAGCCCCTTCCCACCCCACCCCCTTGCCCCGCTCCAACTGGGTGCCCCATAAACAGAGTTATCTCTCACCCACATCTGGGCAGCTGTGCATCAGGCCTACCCCACCCAGCCTGGCCAGCTCCTAAGGCCTTTGGACCCTTCTGGCCCCTGGGGATCCCTCTGCATCTGCCTTCATGGACTGAGGCTTGAGAGCTGAGTTCTCAGGACTTCCGGGGCTCTGGCTGGTAGTCACTGGCCCCTGGACGCATGTCTGCCCAGCCTCTGTCCACTCTTCACTCTGGCCAGGTGTTCTCTGGCCCCAAGTCTCAGGGCATCTCTTCTACCCATGTCTTCCCTCAAGACTGGCTTTTCCTTGGCAGCCTCCCAAGGCACCTGTCATGGGACCCCATTGACTCTCTTCTGGTCTCTAACTAGAGTACCTTAGCTAGGTACTTCCTCAGACCCCACTGGCTCCTGAGAGCTGGCCTCTAGGAGTCATGGCCCTAACCGTCAACCTGAAACAATGTCCGGTCGAGAAAACAACTGTCCCCACACGAGCCTTAGCTCACAAAGCTTCAATGTCTGGGCACACTGGCTCCTCTGTGGCAGCCCAGCCCAGGCCCCTAGGCAGAGCAACTGCATTCTTGGCCCCCGCGCTCTCCTCCCATCCCATCGCCAACAGGGCTGTTCTCTCCCTCGTTGGGGCACCTATCTCTGACTGACAGGTGGGTCCCCCTGGGGGTGGGGGAATGAAGAGGTCTAGAGCAGACCAAGTCAGCTACTGTGGACCTGGGGGACGGGAATGCTCTGCCCGGCTCCTTCACTGACTGGCTTCCTGGTCTCTTGGAGCCTTGGTTTCCTCTTCTTCTACTAAGAGACATTCCCAGGAGCCGGGCTGGAGCTCAGTTGGTAGAGTGCTTGTGTAGTCTGCAGCAAACCCTGCTTTAGATCTCAACAATGCATAGAACTGGGTGGGGCGGGCTCGCTGTACTCCCAACACTCAGGAGGTGTTCTCCCAGAACTCTGTGGCGGAGGCAGGTGGATCAGAAGTTCAAGGTCATCTTCAGCTACAACTTACAAGTTCAAAACCAGCCTGGGACACTTGAGGAGAGAAAGAGCCTGTGAATGAGAGTGAGCACTCAAGTCTCCCCTGCCCCCCCCGCCACACACAGACCAAGTTCAGGCTCCAACAATAGAAAATTTTAGAGCCCGCCAAATTTAGCTTATCAACTTGTCTCGATCACAAACTTGTGCTGGCGGAATCCCTGCAGACCTAAAGGGACAGAGTCCTCTAGAGAAGAAGGCCTCTGTTATAGGGGCTGTGCTGGGGGTTTAGCTGGAGTCATGCTCAGTTTTCTCAAGTGCCCTGTGCCGAGGAAGTACCTAAATTGACAGAGAGGGGATGTGACTTCCTGTAAGCAAAATGACCAGGGGACAGTACTTCTCCTCCATGCTGGGCACCAAGTCTCTTTGAGCTCATGAAGCCCTCAGGGTGAGGAGCTTTTTATGCAGCTTTTATTTATTTGCTCTCTCTCTCTCTCTCTCTCTCTCTCTCTCTCTCTCTCTCTCCTTTATTCTTATTTTTTTTCCTGGGTGTGGTGGCACATGCCTTTAAACCCAGCACCTAAGAAGCAGAGGCAGGTGGATTTCTGTGAGTTCTGTGGCCTGGTCTACGTACTGTTTCAGGAGAGCCAGAGATTTGTAGAGAGACCCAGTCTCAAATTTTTTTGTTTGATTTTTAAATACAGGACTTCCCATAGTTCAGGCTTGTTTACACTTGCTACGAAGCTGAGGATAACCTTGAACTTCTGCTTCTCAGTTCTGAACTACGGATCTGCAGTACCGTGCCCGTGCCCACTTTATTCCGTGCTGGGGATCAACTCAAGGCTTTGTGTGTGTTGGGCAACACTACCAACTACGCCACATTCCTCAGCCCACTGTTAGCCTTTCACAGGAAGCCTCCCAGCTCAGACCTCGCTGTCTGCCTCGCCAGGCAGGAGAGGGGCTTCTTGGCATTAGGTGACCTGTACTTGTAGAGGGGTGAAGAGGAGGAGTAGGGTATTTGCCTGGGGCTGTGATTATTGAGGATGGTGTCCCTTAATAACCTCATGGCCCCTCTTCCACACCCTGCTGTCTCAGGAAGGCCACTGATTTTCTGTGGAAGAAATTACTTCCCCATAGACAAGGGACCCAGACCCATTATCCCTCCATTCAAGGGGAGTCTCCTACAGTCCAGCTTTTAGAAACTGTTGGGACAGGAAGTTCTGCCACTTTGCTGTGCGGCTGCATCCTTTCTCTGGTCATTCCTTTCTTCTATGGACTGTTGGGACCAAATGGGAGTGACGGGTGGCTGGGAGTTTGATAGTACAGTCCCCTTTGGATGCAGGGTGGGGCTGAGTTGAGGAGGAGGGTTACTGAGCCTGGACCATGTCTCCTGGGTAGGTGGTTGCTTGAGCTGGGTCCTCAGAACATCTATCCTTGGGAACTCGCATCTAGTGGGGTAGATGATAGCAACCCACAATAACCACAAAGTCTGAAGGCGAGAGTGTGGTAAAGAGCAGGGGAACCAGCGCGCCTTTAATCCCAGCACTCAGGATACAGAGGCAGGCCAGTGTGAGGCCAGCCTGGTCTACAAAACAAGTTCCAGTACAGCCAGAGCTGTTACACAGAGAAATCTTGTTAAAAAAAAAAAAAAAAAAAAGTAAGTAAGCCGGGTGGTGGTGGCGCACGCCTTTAATCCCAGCACTCGGGAGGCAGAGGCAGGCGGATCTCTGTGAGTTCGAGGCCAGCCTGGTCTACAAGAGCTAGTTCCAGAACAGGAACCAAAAGCTACGGAGAAACCCTGTCTCGAAAAAAAAAAAAAAAAAAAAAGTGGGGACTGAGGGGGTTGGAGAGATGCTCGGTGGGCGAGAGCAGTGACTGATTTTCCAGACGACCCTGGTCCAGTTCAGTTCCCAGCACTCACATGGCAGCTCACAACTGTCTGTGATTCCAGTTCCAGAGAACCAGACACCCATGGCAAAACACCAATGCTCATAAAATAAAAATAAATAAATTCAATTTAAAAAAGAGTGGGGACCGAGGAGACAACACCTGGGAAGTCCTAGTTGTCCCCAGTGAGTAATCTGAGCTGAACCTTGACGTTTTTTAGGGGAACAGAGCTAGGAATGGCTTGGGGTGGGGCAGAGGAGAAGAAGGGCAGTCACGGGGAGCACACAGAGGAAGATGGAGGATTCACATACAGTCCTGGCTCCAACACTCCTGAGGGAGCATGGTAAGGAGTGGGATGTGGCACAGGGACTAGAAAGGCCCTCTGGGTGCCCTCATCCGCCTGGCCAGCACCCTTAGCTGGGCCTTGGGACTGAGGGGAGAGGACTCTCCTACGTGGGGTAGCAGGGCCAGGTCTGTGAGGACAGCTGGCGCTAGGCCTCCTTTTAGAATACACACACGTGGGGTTGCTCTTCAGGTCCAGAGAGGTGGGGCGTGATGCTACTGCTTACCCCAGGTGACAGGTAAGGGCTTGGCTGGCTCGGGAAGGGCTCTCCCAAAACACAGGATCTGCTTGAAGAGCCCTCGGATGTTGGGCTCTTCATCAGATATGTGCTCTCCTGAGAATATTCTCTGCTCTCTTGACTTCTGGGCCTTTCATGTCCCTTTCTTTACTTGTCCTGAGACACCCTTCATCCCCAGTCCCAAACCCACTGAGCTGAAACTGTGACCTTCAAGGATCAATGCTTATACTCCTGACTCTGTCCTGAGATTGGGGTGGGGGGAGGGGATCAGCTCAGAGGTACTAGGTGTCCTCATACCTCACCACTCCCTGCTGTGGCCGGTCTTCCTGCCTGATTCCTCTCAGAAGACCCAAGGACAGAAACCACTGCTCTCGGGATCTTCACTGTGTCCCAAAGCGGCATGGTTTATTTTTTAATGATTTATTTTTATTTTATGTGCATTGGTATTTTGCCTACATGTATGTCTGTGTGTGAGCGTCAGATGTTGGAATTACAGACAGTTGTGAGCTGCCATGTGAGTGCTGGGAATTGAACCCAGGTCCTCTAGAAGAGCAGTCAGTGCCCTTAACCACTGAGCCATCTCTCCAACCCCTGTTATTGTTTTTTGAGACAAGGTCTCCACAGCTTCGTGCTCTTGGTCCTCCTGCTTCGGCCTCCTAGGCACTGGGACCCCAGATGTACACCTGGCTTCATAGTCCGTGTGTTTGTGGATTTGAATGGGATCTGGGCAAAGCTGGGTCTCTAATCACACCGCCAAAGCGTAGTAGAGACATCAGTGCTTGGGAAAGGTCATAGGAATGACATAGTGACAGTCTTTTTATTTCTAATCATTTCTTTTGGTTTGTTGGTTGGTTAGTTTATTTGTTTTTCAAGACAGGGTTTCTCTGTGTAGCCCTGGCTGTCCTGGAACTCCCTATAGACCAGGCTGGCCTTGGTCTACAGAGAGATCTGCCTGCCTCTGACTCAGTTCTGAGACAGTCAAGGCTACACAGAGACATCCTGCTTTGTACAAATAAAGAGGAAGAAAAAAAGAAAAAGAAGAAAAAGAAAAACAACATGTCAATCATGTACTACTCCTGTGTGTCCCATTCACCACTCGGGCCTTAGTTCCCTGTCAGCCTCCTTTAGCCTCTCAACTGGATGCAATCCCACCTCTGTAGCCATGACAAGGAAAAGAAAGATGGATTGTATATGAGCAAAACCCCAAACTCTTTGTGGCTTAAACAAGACAGAAGTTTATCTCTCTCTGCTGACACAGAAGCCTGGAAGTAGGAGGTCCCAGGATGCAATGGAGCTCCTCAGGTCTTTCTGTCCATCATCCATCATCTTTAGCAAGTAGCTTTTCCCTTTTGGTCCAGCATGGCTGCTTGAGCTTCAGCTGTCCCCTCTGCGTGCAGTGAAATCTCTTCTGAAGACATGTCCGGAGACCAAGACTTAGTTACATGGCTGCAGTCAGCTGGAAGGCAGTCTGGGTAGTGTAGTCTCCGTTCTTGGAAGTATTGTGTCCAGGGTTCTGCCACACAGGAAGAAGGGGGGAATAGACTTGAGAGGGTATCAAGTCACTCAGCCTGAGTCCTGTCACCATCACCCTCTACCCCTGCTAACACATCTTACCCAGGGGATCCTCTCTTGTTGAATAGCTTGTTTAAGATTATCTTTGCCAAGCCGGGCGATGGTGGCGCATGCCTTTAATCCCAGCACTCGGGAGGCAGAGGCAGGAGGATCTCTGTGAGTTCGAGACCAGCCTGGTCTACAAGAGCTAGTTCCAGGACAGGCTCCAAAACCACAGAGAAACCTTGTCTCGAAAAACCAAAAAAAAAAAAAAAAAAAAAAAAGATTATCTTTGCCAGTAAAACAGAAGCCAGGCTTGGGGAGTTGGCTCAGGCACTAAGGTGCCTTCTGTGTACACATGAGGACCCGAGTTCAGGTCCTCAGCAGGAAGAGACAGGGAAACCCCTGAACTTGCTGGCCCGCAAGTCTAGCCAACTGGCAAGTACTGGTTCAATGTCTCGGCAAACCTAAGGTGGAGGTGCTGGCAAGATGGCCCAATGGGTAATCCCAGCATTTGGGAAGCAGAATTGGGGGAACTTTTGAGTTCAAGGTCAGCCTAGTCCACGTAGCAAGTTCTGGACCCACAGAGCTACTTAGTGACCCTGTGTCAAAAAACAAACTTAAAAATCAATAAGCCGGGTGGTGGTGGTGTGTACCTTTAATCCCAGCACTCGGGAGGCAGAGGCAGGTGGATCTTTGTGAGTCTGAGGCCAGCCTGGTCTATAAGAGCTAGTTCCAGGACTGCTAGGGCTGTTACACAGAGAAAATCCTGTCTTGAAAAAACAAAAATAGGGTTTTTGATCCTACTGCACGTACTGGCTTTGTGGGAGCCTAGGCAGTTTGGATGCCCACCTTACTAGACCGGGATGGAGGTGGGTGGTCCTTGGACTTCCCACAGGGCAGGGAACCCGGATTGCTCTTCGGGCTGACGAGGGAGGGGGACTTGATTGGGGGAGGGAAACGGGAGGTGGTGGTGGGAAGGAGGCAGGAATCTTTAATAAATAAATAAATTTAAAATAAAAGAAACTTGTTCACCAATTAAAAAAAGAGAAAAAGCAAAAATAAATAAATAGATGAATAGATAAATAAATACATGAATAAATAAATAAGGTGGAGAACAATTGCGAAGACACATATCATTGTCTGGCCTATGCACACTACATATACACGCTGCACACACCTACACACTCAGCACATGCACTCACTACTACATACTACACATATACACAGAAAACAAATAATAAGCCCCGTGAGTGCAGGGCTTTTGGAGACTTCTCTCTATCATTGGGTCTCGAGTGTCAGCAAAAGCTAGTCCCAGCTATTTGCGAGGCCTGGGTAGGAGCGTGATCAGCAGTCTAGGGTACACAGTGAGACTCTCTCAAAAAAGAAAAGTCCCGAATTTTTATCGAATAATGATTGACTGCCGGAAATTATGACCTAGAGAAGTGGTTCTCAACCTTCCTAATGTTGTGACCCTTTAATACAGTTCCTCATGGTGTGCAGGCCCCCAAGCATAAATTTATTTTCATTGCTACTTCATAACTATGCTATGGTTATGAATCGTAATGTAAATGTCTGTGTTTTCTAATGGTCTTTGGTGACCATGTGAAAAGGTCATTTGACCCCAAGGGGGTCAGGACCCACAGGCTGAGGACCTCTGGTCTAGAGCCGTTCTAATTCCTACACAGCTAATGGGGACAGGGGATTCAGAGGCTAATTTGTAACCTCGGTCACCAGAGGAACTTGCCGAAGGCCATACAGTTGGCAATGGGAGTCTAAATTCAAAGGGTCCCTTGAGCGTCTCCACTTCACAGGCGGGCTCTGCTCTCCCAGCTCTACCCAGGGAAAGTTCAAGCCAGGGAAAGATTGCCAGCGAGCCTGTTGGTGCCATGGCTGGGAAATTCCATTAAGTTCCCATTTCTGCCAAGCCTCTAACAGGATCAACATGAGCCCTGGTTGTTCTGGAACAATTCGGTAGCCTTCAGACAGACAGATCAGTGGGTGAGAGAGGTCAGAAGGAATCCACCCATGAACTACATCCTTCCTGGATTTAAGCCTTGGGCAAGGTGTGACCTTCAGATTGTGTTTTCCCTTCCGGACAAAGAGAACTGTCTAACTCGTCAGGTTTCCCTCATTACCTTGGCTTCTAGGAAACCTAGTTTGAAGGAAATACAGGCGGCTCCAGCCTCAGATTAGAGCTATTCCCAGGGCTTTGAGCAGATCAGGGGCAGGTCAAGAAGCAGTTTCTGTCCTTTAATTTAACCGTTAGGCAGCACCTACTGTGTGCAGGGCCTTGTGGAAACACGGGGCGAGTTAGTCGCTGTTGTTCATTCCCAATGCTAGAAGAACCCTGGGCGCAGAAAGGCGCAGTAACTTCCTCAGGTCCAGTGATTTACCTACCGTGTACATTGGTCCACAGGAAGCAGAGGGCTAAAGCTTGGGCTGTGGACCTGGAAAGTCCTCCAGGAAGTCGCTCTTACTTGGCGGGGCACACAAGGGGATGGGCGCCTGAGACAGGCTGCAGCGGGGCTGCAGCGGGGCTGCAGCGGAGCAGAAACCGCTGCGGACTGCACTGAATGTGGCCTGGAACACCGGCGGGGCGGGGCGCGGCGGGGCGGGGCAGGAACGGTGTCTGGGCTGCTGGCACCTGCTCCGAGTGCTTGAAAGAGTTCCGCTAGACCCTACCTCTTTTGCCCACTTCTTCACAGGGTCTGGGCACAAGAACTGCCGTAAGGTAGCCCACGTCTGCTAGAACCCGCAGGTCGGGACGCCTACGAGGGCGGGGCGAGGATGAAGTGGGTGAAATGCTGTAACCTGGTCACCAGCTGGTGAGCATCGCTGCCGGGAAGCCGGTCCCCGTCCTTCCCCGTCCGAGGTCCACTGACTCTCCACTCCCCACCTCTCCGCCCTGCCAGCAACTCCCTTCAGCCTCCACCTCAGCATTAACTTCAGTTCCTCCTCCCAGTCTAGCCTCCTAACTCTGAACTTGCCCCTGACCTAGCCCTGTCCTAAGTATTCTCCTTCCTCTGGCTTCGCTTTCAGCTAAGCTCTCTTCTGCAACCTTGCGACTTGGTGCCAGTGTTCTTCATCCTTTTCTAGATCCTCAGGCCTGTTGGTGTCCACCTCTCCTCCCAGGACGCAGTGGGAGTGACACGGGGTGTGGCAGGAGCCGTTGCTGATTTCCCCCGGCCCCTGCTCCCTGGAAATCCTGGCTGCCCACTCTTCATTAGAGAGGTTGCTGTCAGGGGAGGGAGGGCTATCAAAGGGGTCATTCTGGCCTCCAGACAATCCTTCCTGTGTGACGGGGTGCTCATGGTGAAGAGGGGTCTCATTACTGCCTGCTGAGCTGTTTATTTAAAACCAAAAAGCTGGCTAGAGGGAACTGAAGAGATGGCTCCGAGAAACACCCCTGCTGCCAAGCCTATGACCTGAGTTTCATCACGGAAAGCTGGGACTCACATGGTAGAAGGAGGAACCCCTCTCCACGGGTGTTCCTTTGGCCTCCTCATGGGAGCATACACACATAGAGTAAAATAATATATATATATTTGTAAAAGGGTTGCTGGAGGTGTAGCTCAGTGCTTGTAAACATGTATGGTAACCTGGGATTCACGCCCTGGGATCCACCCCCTGCACAGCATAAACTTGGTGCAGTGGCCCCCACAGGAGGATCAGAACTTTATCTTCTTTCTTGGCTGTGTAGAGAATTGGAAGCCAACCTACAATACAAAAGAATTTGTCTTGGGGCTGGAGAGATGGCTCAGCGGTTAAGAGCATTGATTGCTCTTCCAGGGGACCCGGGTTCAATTCCCAGCACCCACATGGCAGCTCACAACTGTCTGAAAGGGATCTGACACCAATGCACATAAAATAAAGTTAAATAAACCATAAGAAATAAAAAAAAAAGAATTTGTCTTGAAAAACAAACAAACAAACAGAAAACCTGGTATGGTAGTGCTCACTTTTCATCCCAGCACTCAGTGGGCAGAGGCAGGCAGATCTCTGAGAGTTTGAGGCCAGCCTTCTCTACAAAGCAAGTTCCAGAACAGTTAGGTCTACATAGTAAGACCCTGTCTCAAAGCAACAAAACTTAAACTCCCTTGCTGTTGAAAGTTAGTCGTACACACAGAAAGACAATTATCCCATGTACTCACTCATATGTGGTTTTTAAACATAAAGCAAAGAAAACCAGGCTACAAACCACAATCCCAGAGAACTTAGACAACAATGAGGACACTGAGAGAGACTTACATAGATCTAATCTACATGGGAAGTAGAAAGTAGAAAAAGACAAGATCTCCTGAGTAAATTGGGAGCATGGGGATTTGGGGGGAGGATTGAAGGGGCAGGGGAGAGGCAGGGAGGGGAGCAGAGAAAAATGTAGAGCTCAATAAATATCAATAAAAAGTCAACAAAAAAAGAAAGTTAGTCTTACACACACTGACTATATATATATATATATATATATATATGAGAAAAAGAAAAAATTTAAACCAAAATAGCAGTTGGTATTGACATCACTGTGATGCCAGCAAAAGGGTATGTATCTGATACATCCCACTTCCTAGTGAACATCCCTGGAAGAGACAGCCGCTGGACACCTGAGGGCAGAGGGAAGGCTTGTGTGACCGGCCTCCTCTATCTGCTCCCTGCCCTTCCTGGGATCCCCTAGGTTCCCTGTCTGTGACTGATCCCACCTCTGTCTGTCCTGGTCTCCTCCTCCCACCCCACAGGGACCCCTTCCTTGCTGAGAAAATTCTCTCCCTGCCTCTGTTGGTGAGGAAAACAGAGTTTCTCCTAGAAAAGGGCCACACCCTGACACAAGGGGCAGTCCCTCCCTTCAGACCAGCTGCAGCCTCTTGGTCCCTCCTATCTGCTGAGCCAGATGTTTGGGGCCCTCCATCTGACAGCTGATGGCAGAGTCTGTCACAGGACCCAGGCCTATGGGTGTGTCCCATGCCATGCGTATGTCTAGGGGAATGTGGCTTTGATCCACCTTGTCTTCCCCCTAGTTGTGTGGCCTTAACTGAGTTTCCAGAGGTCTCGAAGGTTCAAGTTCAGGAGGTAGAAGGACAAAGCCTAGGAGGCCCTTGGCACGTAGGAGCTTGGTGGAAGGCAGGAGCGTCATTTCAGGAGAAAACCTCCTGTTGGCCCTGAGACCAGTGGCCCTGGCTGCCTTCATGACAGTCGCACCACAGGGAGGTGAAGACATCCTCAGGCCTGGTTGGTGGGGCGGGAAGTGGGGGATGGGGGTTCAGCTCCTCCTTTGTGGAGTGTCTCAAACAGGAGCCTTGAGCTGTGCCCATCTCAATCGGACTGCTGGGTCCAAGTTCTCACAGAGGAAACCTCAGAACCTTCTTCCTTCATGAACAAGAGACCAAGCCAACTGGGCTTAGTGACTCAGCTGTCCCTCGAAGGGCGGAAAGAAAAGGAGGCCTCCAGGTCCAAACTCCCCTCCTTTCAAGCTCTTGGTTTGTTTTTGAACAGACCATAGGGCAGACAATCAGAACTGAGAATTTAGGCTTCTGAATTCCCTGGTTGACTGCAGCTGCTGGTTCCGGACCAGGCATTGGGGGAAGCGTGGGAGGTTGCGGGGCGGGGGCGCTCCTCTTTAAGACCCCAGGCTCTCAGCGACCAGACTTGAGGTGTTGTTTCAGGCTGATAACAGCCTGACAGAAGTGGGGGAAAGGCATCCCGTCTGGCCTCAGGTTATGCTCTGGAAATAGGCTTGCCTAGCTCCCGCTCTGTGAAGCCGGGGAGTCTTTATTCGCCCAGGTGTCAGTTTGCAGACACTGACTCCACTCCTGCTGGTCTGAGCTAGGAGTGGCAAAAAACTAAGACAAAAGCACAAATCCCAAGCTAGGGTCCGGAATCTTGGGGGTTAGGAGAGCAGGAAAAACACACAGAAAGCCCTGAGCCCCTGGGAAACTCCTAGACCCAGAGCCCTGCAACGCTTTGATGATAATCCCCAAGGGTGAACGGGATTCCCCCTTGTGATTCGGCAGAGAAGTAAACACCTAGCGAAGCACCACAGCGCACGCGCCACTGAGGACGGCTGAAAAGCCGGGTGACTCCACAGTGCCTTTGCCATCGCAGATGGGAGGGCTCAGAGAACAGCTGTGGAGAAGGACTACCAGCACCTGGCATGGACAGACACCTTCACCTTCCTCCTCCTCTGCCCAGCAGAGCCTGGCCTTTGCAGGACCCACATGGATGCCCACCCACTCAAGGCTCTTCTCTGCTGGAGGTCATGGACCCCCAACAACTATGGCAGCACCCAGAGATGTTCTCCAACCTGTTCCCACCCAGAGGAAATGAAAGTGCCAGGAGTTAGTGCATTCGCTAACCCCAGACAGGAAGACAGAGTCAGGAGGGGACTCATTATCTGGTTAATCCCAGAAGTAAGAAAACTATCTCTGGGTGTGATGGCGCACACCTTTAATCCCAGCATTTGGGAGGCAGAGGCAGGTGGATATCTGTGAGTTTCAGGCCAGCCTGGTCGTTGTAGTGAATTTCAGGACAGTTAGGGCCACATAAAGAGACCTTGTTTCCAAAAAAAAACACAATGTTTTTTTTTAATTCGTAAGGTTAATAAACTGGAGATGAGAAATCAAGTTCAAGGATGTCAAATTGAAAGGCTCTCTCAATATTGTATTCCAGGGATACTGGTGTAATAAATTCTTTCCCCTCCCCCAACCTAGAAAACTCCTCTGTAATTACATCACCTGACCTCCAGGGGGCTCAGGCTGTTTACTGCCCCTCTTTTCCCATCTTCCATAGAGAATGTCCAATCTATCCCAGGCAAACAAAGGTCTGCCCTCCAATCGACACCGCTCAGCACCTCAGAGAGGAACGGTGAGCTTGCTCACTCGGGTCGCTGGCCGGTCTTCTGATGAAGCCACCGGCTCCACTCCTTTCTCCTCACACCATGAAGGTTATAGATAATCTGTTTACCACCGGCTCCTGCACACACACTCTCCAGCTCCCCGTTCCTTGTAGTATTTGACGCCGGCGGCACTCGCGTCTTGGGAAAGTCTGCTCTGCGCTCTCCGTGTTTTCCTCTCCATCTTCTTAGCTGTCTCCTCTTCCTCTTATCACCTCCTGTTACAATTTAAAAACGGCGGGAGAGAGAGTCATGCCATGTAACAGAGCTCACGTGGAGGAGTTTTTATTGGGGGAAAGGGAATGGTAAAATGGAGTGGGGGAGGGGGAGACTGGCCCTGGGGACAGGAGTGGCAGAAGGGAGGTGGGGGGGCGCATCCTGCCAGGATCCTAAGGGCTGGCCAGTACAGATGCCTGACCACTTACACGTCCCCCATGACCCTCCCCCAAGTTCATCTTTGCTGAGTTATCTTCTACCTTCACTCTGCGTGTTCATAACCTGACCTTCTGCCGTGTCCTTTCTCAGATGACTGGTCCACCCAAGTGGCTCAAGCTAGCACCGGCAGGTGTATGACTGCCATCCTCTCTGGCTGATCACTGCCAACACCCATTGACTTCCATGCACCCGGAGGACCTGGCCAGAACTTGCGCTTGTCACTTCCTGTCGATGTGCATAGGTCAATGTTTACCCCCCCCACACACTCTCTAACGTGGTTTGACTCTTCTTCATTGTTCCCTCCTTCCTTTATTAAGTTCCTGTGATTGGCACAGGCCACCACACAAGGGAGTGCTCAATTAGTGTTTGTAGAATGTGCAGCAAAGTAAAGGTGACACAGAATAATGGCTCAGTTGGTAATGCGTTTGTCTTGCAAGCACGAAGCCATGAGTTCAAGTCCCGGAACCCATGTTTTAACAAAAGCTGGGAATGGTGGTGTGTGTCTGTAATCCTATTGCAGTGAGACAGAGACAGGCAGATGGATTCCTGGGGCTAGCTGACCAGTCAACTTCTTAGCAAGTTCGAGGTCAATGAAACTGCCCCCCCAAGGTGATGGTGCATGAAGAACCAAACTCAGGGTTGTCCTCTAGAAGACAGGGAAATAGACACCGGCAGTTCTCAGTGGCTGAGATGAGGGCAATCTGAGCATCAAAACTGAAGATGAAATTACAATAATATAATAGATCGATCTCAATTGAATGGTCGCAACTGGCGTTATTTTCTATTCCAGCATCAAGCAACACCTCATCCCATAAAAGAGAATCAATCATGTGGCAGGCAGCACAAAGGAAGTCGGTTTTATAGATGAGGGACTGAAGAAAGTTGAAGCAAAAGGGCAGGAAAGCGCTTTGGCTATTTGAATGTGGTTTTCTTTGTACAGTGGGGACATATAACCCAGGACTGAATGAGAATGGCCCCCATAGGCTCCTGTGTTTGAGTACTTGATCCCCAGGTGGCGGCATCTTTGGGGAGAATTAGGGGTGAGGTCTTGATGGAGGGTATCACTGCGGTAAGCTGTGAGGCTTCAGAAGACTGGTGCCATTCCCAATCTCTCTCTCTAAATTGTGGTTGTGCTTCTTCATCTGTGAGTGCTCAGCCGTTCCTGCGCTCCTGCTCCATGCCTTTCTTCTGTCATCATGGACTCTGACCTCTGAAACTGTGAGCCCAGTTAAATGCTTTCTTTTGTAAGTTGCCTCTGTCATGGCCTTTGTCACAGCAATAGAAAAGTTACCAATACATGTCTCAAAACAATCTGCTGGGTGGTGGTGGCACATGCCTTTAATCCCAGTGCTCAGGAGGCAGAGGCAGGCAGATCTCTGAGTGTGAGGCCAGCCTGGTCTACAGGGTGATGATGGAGGTGGTTCTTGTATTTTATCTGTTGCTTTCATTGGTTAACTAATAAAGAAAACTGCCTTGGCCCATTTATAGGCCAGCCCTTAGGTGGGTGGAGTAAACAGAACAGAATGCTGGGAGAAGGAGGCCGAGTCAAGGAGTCGCCGTGATTCGCCCACCAGACACAGGCGCAGGTTGGGATCTTTCTTGGTGGGCCAGCTCGTGGTACTACACGGAGTGTTGAAAATGGGTTGGATCAATGTGTAGGAGCTAGCCAATGGGAGGATGGAGCTAGTGGGCCAGGCGGTGATTGGAGGAGTGCAGTTTCCGTGTAATTATTTTGGGGCATGAGCCATGCGGGCGGCCGGGTGCCTGGGGACGCAGCCCCGCCGCTCATGTTGCAACAGGGTGAGTTCAGGACAGCCAGAAAAACCTCCCTTGAAAAACCAGAAAACAAGCAAGGAAACGAACAAAACCAAACAAGCAAATTATACAAAAACCGTGCATGATAGTCGTGCTGATTTGAAAGAAAATGATGCCCATAGGCTCATAGGGGTGGCACTATTAGGAGGTGTGGCCTTGGTGGAAGAAGTGTGTCACGGGGGCAGGTTTTGAGGTCTCAGATGCTCAAGCTAGGCCAGTTGCTCGGGGTCTCTTCCTACTGCCTGCCAATCCTGATGTAGAACTCTCAACTCCTTCTCCAGCACCATGTCTGCCTGTACGCCAACATGCTTTCTGCCACGGAGAAAATGCACTAAACCTCTGCAGCTGTAAGCCACCCCAATTAAATATTTTCCTTTGTAAGAGTTGCTGTGGTCATGGTGTCTTCACAGCAATAGAAACTCTAACTAAGAGAATGGTGCGCGTCTTTAATCTCAGCACTTGGGAGGCAGAGGTGGATGGATCTCCAGCCAAGGCTATATAGTGAGAATCACACCACACCCCCCACTCCCCACCCCACCCCACACCCATTGTCCCCCCAAAAATGAACACAAACATTTTAACCAAAAGTACACAATAAATATCCATAAGTCCATATCGATATATTTAAATGATTGAGTAAATAATAAGCAGAGAGAAGAGACCATCTTCCTTGCAGAAAATTTTCAGATAATACATAGTGTCCCTCCAGGGTGGAGATCTTTAGGGACCCACTGTGTATAAAGGGGAGGCTGGAAAGCTAGGAACATTGCTATAGTGGAACAAGCCTGAGCGAGCAAACTCACTCACCTTCAACAACCATAGACTGACTGGTCTGATTTCAGAGACTCACAACCAATCCGAGCACCAAGAATAAATGATGGTTGGATGCCCAGTTATATGTGGAGCATCTACATCATTCTCTCCAAAGCTCAGGGACCATCAAAGGCAGAAAGAATGTAAAAACCGGAGGTGGGTGGTTGACCGAGGTTTCTGTCCTGCCCGGTCCTTCATCCGTTTAGTCCCAAATAAACACACAGGCCTACATTCATTATAAACTGATTGGCCTAGTATCTCAGGCTTTTTATTAACTCTTACAACTTATATTAGCCCATAATTCTTGTCTGTGTTAGCCACGTGGCTTGGAACCTTTTCTGGCGAGGCGATCACATCTCGCTTGCTCTGTGTCTGGGTGACAACTGCGGACTGAAACCTCCCTCTTCCCAGAATTCTCACTGCCACCCTCTACTTCCTGTCTGGTCGTCCCGCCTATACTTCTTGCCTGGTTACTGGCCAATCAGCTTTTATTTAAAATACAAGTGACAGGATACAGACCATTGTCCCACAGCAGTGGGTGGGCAGTGTGGAGGCTGACTCCCAGGCGTGGCATGACGGTTACACTGATTTACAGCATCTGGGATGACCTGCACAAGCTCTGTCATGACTGAGGCTGCCAGCCTCCTGTCAGCGAGTGACTCCTGGGGCCCTGTACTCCTTGAGGGTTTATATACAAATGTGTACGCAGTCAGGTTGGTGGGGGAGGGAGAGACATATTTTCAGTGCTGTATCCACTGATAAGGTATCTAAACTCCTGTACTTAATACCCATGCCTCTGAAAGCAACCTTCGTGAAGCTCCTTGGCTTGTACGCTCTCTCTCTCTTTTTCTCTCTTCATGAAGCTCCTCGGCTTGTGCTCTCTCTCTCTTACACACACACACACACACACACACACACACACACAAACTGAAAGTTGATATAGATATGAATAATTTGCATTGGTATGGATTTTGCTTTATTGATATAAATTTAAGGTCAATCTTGTTATATGTATATTTATGCTCTTGATTAAGTATTGTGATTGTGTAGTTCCTTTTGAAATGTAATGTGTAAGCCGGGCGGTGGTGGCGCACGCCTTTAATCCCAGCACTTGGGAGGCAGAGGCAGGCGGATCTCTGTGAGTTCGAGACCAGCCTGGTCTACAAGAGCTAGTTCCAGGACAGGCTCCAAAACCACAGAGAAACCCTGTCTCGAAAAACCAAAAAAAAAAAAAAAAAAAAATTTAATGTGTAATTAGGAAATATAGGTTGTTAATCGATAATAGTCAAGCTTGTAGTCATGTTAGTTAGATAGATTTTCTAGATATATAGAGATATATTTCAGTTAGATAGGCATTCTTCATATCTTTCAAAAACTACAGAATATGGCATTTAAAATGTTTTAATAACTTAGGGCTTTTCATGACAATGAGACACATCTGCTCCTGGTAGCACCAAGCTACTTCAAGAGGAAGATGGGCATCGAAGAGGCTCCTCATGGAGTTTGCTAGCCATTTGGGCAAGAAACTGCTCTTGCCTGGACTGCTTCACTGGACATGCAGGACCCACGAAGAGATGACTGCTGAACTTGCCTAAAGGTGAGATGGTTCTTCGGGGTTCCTGCTTCATGAAAGAGTCTGCGAGATATTCTACAGGACACAGAAGAAAATGACTGAACTGTCTTTAAAATTTCCTGCTTCATGGAAATGTCTGCTGATTACTATGGGCCTGTAGGCTGAAGATGGATGCCCCAACAGTACAGAAAAACTTTGGGTGACTGTTCAGGAAGCAAGATGTCTCTGTCATTTCTAGAGTTTTGGAAGTTGCTTTCTTCTCGTTTACTTAGGTAATATTATATCCTTCTGGAGCCTTTGATGGAGTTGAAGAATTGATAGATAGTTATAGTTTTCCATTGTTATGATAAAAGATAAATTAGGCAGGTGGATCTCTGTGAGTTCGAGACCAGCCTGGTCTACAAGAGCTAGTTCCAGGATAGGCTACAAAACCACAGAGAAACCCTGTCTCAAAAAAAACAAAAAAAAAAAAAAAAAAAAAGATAAATTAGATCTAAGTATTATAACTATAATTCTTGCTTGATACTTGTTATATGTAATTTTACTATGTTAAAGTCTTTTTTGTTTAAACAGAAAAGGGAAAATGGTGTAGGAGGTCCTTCTGTATTTGTGTTGCTTTCATTGGTTAATAAAGAAACTGCTTTGGGCCTGGTGATAGGGCAGACTTAGGTAGGCGGGAAGACAGAACTGAATGCTGGGAAGAAGGGCAGACAGAGAGCTGCCATGGAGATGCCAGGTCAGACATGCTAAATCTTTCCAGGTAAACCACAACCTCATGGTGAAAACAGATTAATAGAAATAGGTTAAATCAAAGTGTGAGAGTTAGCCAATAGGAGGCTAGAGCTAATAGCCAAGCAGTGTTTTAATTAATACAGTTTTGTGTGATTATCTTGGGGGTTAAGCTAGCCAGGTGGCTGGGAAGAACAAGCAGCCCACTCCTCCTGTTACAGAAAGTAGTAGGGGCACCAGTGGAAAGAGGAAGGGGATCAGTCGGAGGGGGAGGGGTGCTAGGAGAAAACCAGTGGGAGAATATAATAGAAAGATATTTTGTGATCTGCTGGAGACAGGCTTAGGGTTCAGGTCCCAAAGAGGACGTGTGGAGTGGGGGTGGGGTACTGACATGACCTGAGGTGAATCCAGACGGCTGGCCGAGTGCTCATCGGAAAAAGAATACACGTTTTATACTCTATAGTTGTATATAGGATTAAATGAGAGAAAGGGCACAAGGGAGCTGGAGTGTGGTTTAAGATCAGGGGTTGAGGGATCTAGCATTGACCTTGACAAGTTAGTAGGTGTCAATTACGTGTCAATGAAGAGCCACAAGAGACTGGTTTTAGCAAGCAGGAACTTTCTTCAATCCTGTGAAGGAATGGGGACTTAGGAGTTTCCTGGGGGCACCAGAGACTTTACTATAGAATATAGCAGCTTTTTATATGACTTAGTTTATCTAATTAGCTAAAGCTTATGTGCGCACAGACAAAGCTAGACAAATATTATTGTGAACCTGAGTAGACCTTAGGAATTTATAAATCTTGATTATCAAATATACCTTGAATTTCAAGTGTATGTTGCTTATCTAAAATTTCTGGCAGCTTGATGTTAACTTGTATCTTGTATGGGAGTAGGCAGGGTTATTACACTATATGGTTCCACGATGGTGGGGACTTTTTTCCAAATAATTTTGTTTAGAGAGGTTGCCCTTTTGTTGTTGTTGTTGTTGTTGTTTGTTTGTTTTTGTTTTTAGAGACAGGGTTTTTCTGTGTAACAGTCCTGGCTGTCCTGGAATTTGCTCCTGTAGACCAGGTTGACCTCAAACTCACAGAGATCCGCCTGCCTCTGCCTCCCAAGAGCCAGGATTAAAGGCGTGCGCCACCACTGCCTGGCTCATGAGAGACTGCCATTTTATACATTTTCATTCTTCAAAGTCCAAACAAATTTAACAAAGGAAAAAGCTTTTGGGAACTCACATGACACATAGAGAGAACATTCAAAATGAAAGGGAAAAGGTGCTGAGGAATTGTGAACCGCCACGGCGAAATGCTGAAACATTGACAAACAGCAATAGTCCCCAGGCCATCCACACCAGTAGTCCATGGCCACACCACCCTGAATGCGCGGTGATGACCTCAGATGCTAAGCAGGCTTGGGTCTGGCCAATACTTGGATGGAAAATACATTAAGTGCGAAAATATCATGCTAAACCCCATTATTATCGTTAGTCTATGCTAATAAAACATTTAATGATTACATTGGTAGTATTTTATTAATACAGTCTCATGACAGGAGGGCTCTGGACTGCTTTCCACAGCACCAACCTCAGTCTACTCCTGAGAGAAGCTGTTAATTCCACCAATTGAGAATAAGATCACTAGCACAGTTTAAAGCCAAATTTGAAGCTAATTAATACTAGCCAGGTGGATGGGCTCTGGCCAGGTCCATACCCAGGTTCCCAGGAAATGGCCCAGAACTACAGCTTGCAGTGGTGTAAGAAGAAAAACCCATAATTCATTGCATTTCTCATCAGGTCCAATCAGGGGCAAGCTACATCCTGCCGTACCTCCAGCCTATATCCAATCATGGGCAAGCGTACATCCTGCTGTACCTCCAGCCTACATCCTGACATATTTTCTGCCACATGTGACCAAGTACATTTGGTGCAGATGGGTCAAACAAACTTGTTTAGGGGAGTGAAAAACACGTGTCTTTTTTCTCCCATAAGAAATAAATAGTCGGGCTGGAGAGATGGCTCAGAGGTTAAGAGCACTGGCTGCTCTTCCAGAGGTCCTGAGTTCAATTCCCAGCAACCACATGGTGGCTCACAACCATCTGTACTGAGATCTGGTGCCCTCCTCTGGCGTGTGGGCAAACATCGAGGCAGAATGTTGTATACATAATAAATAAATAAAAATCTTTAAAAAAAAAAAAAAGAAATAAATAGTCTCCAGCATTTTAGAAACTGTCTGTCCTTGAGTAAGGGGCTCGCCGATCAGAGACATGTTTGTTTCATGAATCTCTAAAGCATAGTAATTAAACTTAAAATGTAATTTCAGCCCTCACATTAAGCATCAGGCCGGTCCCACCCGAGTGCTGTCATCAGTTTGATGTGTCTGGAACCCAGTTACTCAGCCCAACACCACTCCAAGCATTGCTGGGAAGGTACCTTGACACATATGTGGTTAGCATCGACAGCCAGCTCACTTGAAGTAAAGAGAGCTAGCCCCAAAGCTCTGGATGTTCCTCGCCCATCAGTGAAAAGGCTTCCCTTGGAGAAGAAGAAATTCTGCCATGGACTGTGACATCAGCTCCTGCCCCAGAGAGCCCAGCTTGCCTGCTGTGCTTTGGATTTTGTGCATATTTAACGAGCTACCAGATTGAGTGAGGTGATTCATTACCCATGAATTAGTCAATCCTGGTAGACAGATGATATATATATATATATATATATATATATATATATATATATATATGATGAATAGATAGATACATAGACAGACAGACAGACAGACAGATAGACAGCAGCTCAGCGGTTAAGAGTACTGGCTGCTCTTCCAGAGAACCCAGAATCCATTTACATCACCTACTTGGTGGCTCACAACTGCCTGTAACTCCAGCTCCAGGAGATCTGATGACTTTTTCTGGCCTCTGTGGGCGCCAGACAGTGAGTTTGAGGCCAGCATGGCCTACAGAACTAGTTCCAGGACAGCCAGGGCTACACAGAGAAACCTTGTCTCAAAACAACAACAAAATAAAGTGAGATATTACTTCACAATTCCTAAAGTGACTATATGTATATGTGTATGTCTATGTGAACTTGGACATGAACGTGAGTGTGTGTTTGTGTGTGTGTGTGTGTGCGCGTGAGTGTGTGGTGAGGTGACTCAGCAGGAAGAGGTGTTTGTGAGTAAGCCTGATGCCTAAATTTGATTCCTGGATCCCACAAGGCAGCAGGAAAGAGCTGACTCACAACACAAGAGCTCCTCTGATCTTCACCCCTGCATCATGACAGTGTTTGTCTGTACTCGTGCCTTCACACAAATAAAACAAAGCAAATAAACAATGTTTAAAAAGAGCTGAGTGTGGTATATGTTTGTAAACCCAGCACTCGAGTATTGCGGAATATTTGTACACTGTGTGAAGATGTATTGGTTTAATAAAAAGCCGAGCAGCCAATAGCTAGACGGGAATGGCAAGGTGGGACTTCCGGGAGAGAGAGGAACTCAGGGGAAAGAATCTAGGCATAAAAGTGAGACACTAAGGAAGTTGGATGCACGCAAAAAGTCATGTGGCCAAACACAGATTGATAGAGACAGGTTAATTTAAGTTTTAAGAGCTAGTTGGGAACAAGCTTAGGCTAAGGCCAAGCTTTCGTAATTAATAAGAAGTCTCTGTGTCATTATTGGGGATCTTGCGAGACAAAAAAAAAAAAAAAAAAACAAGAAAGCTGACTACACTCAGGTCAGGAGTTCATAGTCATTTTCAGCTACACAGCAAGTTTGAGGCCAGTCTGGACTGCATCAAAAAACAAAGCAAGGAAGCCGGGCGATGGTGGCGCACGCCTTTAATCCCAGCACTCGGGAGGCAGAGGCAGGCGGATCTCTGTGAGTTCGAGACCAGCCTGGTCTACAGAGCTAGTTCCAGGACAGGCTCCAAAACCACAGAGAAACCCTGTCTCGAAAAAAACAAAAAAAAAAACAAAACAAAAAACAAACAAACAAAAAAAACAAAGCAAGGCCATGTGTCATGGTCACATCTCCTTTCTGATCGTGAGTCAGTTCAACATGACGCTATCCCAGCTACCTCAGGAAGAGCAGACTCTGACAGATATGACACTGACTGATTGAGCTCTCTTGTCCCTGTGGTTGCTCAATGTCCCTTAACGCTGTGAAATATGTGTGAAAATGTGATACTCTCATTGTTAATAAAAAGTTGATTGGCCGGTAACTAGGCAGGATTTTTGGAGCAGAGAGAGTGCTGGGAAGAAGGGCGGAGTGTGAGAAGTCTCAAGCCAGATGTGGAAGAAGCAACATGGAAGCTGAGCTAAATGAGCCTTGGGACAGCACATAGATTAATAGAAATGGCTTAATTTAACTTGTAGATCTGACTAGAAACAAACCTAAGCTATCTGACGAGCATTTATAATTAATATTAAGTCTCTTGTGGTTATTTGGGAGTGACTGCCAGGACTCGGAAAAGCTCTGCCTATTCTGTGTAGACTTCGATGTCTGACACACAGATCTTCAGACCCTGCGCTGATGCTAATCCACCCAACCATTTGCTTGCTCTCCCCACACCAAGTCCCATCTCCAGTCTCCTGTTCGTTACTCCCCAGGAGACCAGCCACTGGTTCCGCTTGTAGTCTGTGATCTGTCTGTCCTTGACTCACTGTGTCCTTCTGCTCTGTGCTGGTGACCAGGTACAATTGCTTGGAGTCCAGTTCCCCAGGGGATTTCTCCTCATCACTGCCTTTAGGGCAACCCTTGACTGAGATTGTAATGTGACTGGGGTCCTTTGTGGTCCACACCAAGTCTTCAAGCCTTTCTTTTTTTCTTTTTTCTTTTTTTTTGAGACAGGGTTTCTTTGTAGCTTCTTGTCCTTAACTCCCTCTGTAGACCAATACGGCCTGGAACTCACAGAGATTGGCCTGTCTCTGCCTCCCATGTGCGTGATTAAAGGTGTGTGCCACCACCACCTAGCATAGATTTAGTAATACATCAGGTATTTTCCTCTCTCCCTCCCTCCCTTCCTCCTTCCCTCTCTCCCTCCCTCCCTCTCTCCTTCCCTCCCTCCCTTCCTTCTTTTCTTTCTTTTGTTTGAAACAGGGTCTTGCTATGCAGCTCAGACTAGCCTAACTCGCGATGCTCCTGCCTTACCTCCCACCAACCCCTCCCCCACAGTGATGGACTTATAGACATGGCCAATCACATTTTATCCACACCAGATTTTTTTAAGTACTCTCCCACTGCTCCAGAGCCTTTAGGGATTGCCAGAAACTCCCCAAAGCATGGGTATGAGTCAAAGCTGGGTAGCATCTGCTGGGTTGTAAGGACTCATGAGGCAAGGAAATTATATCGTGGCTTAGAGCTGAAAATCCCTCTTATTTGGGGCTCCAGTGCAAACCAGCAGACTTGTGAGTCATCCAGTGACTAGCAGGACCTGTGTTGTCAAGTACAGCCCGTCCTAGCTCTGAGATCCGAAAGAGACGGCTAAACTTCCTTGGTGGTAGGAAGCCCATGGTGGTGCCAGGCCTTTGGAACCCTACAACTCGCAAAGATCCACGATTCTTTGCAGCAATACCTTCCCCTCTAGGGAGCAGAGTCCTTGTGAGAGCATCCAGAATGTCTCCTGCCAGCCAGGTTTAATTTATGCATCACTGTTGGGTCCTGGGGGGGGGGTGTGCAAAGATGGGGACAGGCCACCAAAGTCTAATAAACCAGAAGCAAACTTTATTCCAGAAACCAGATTCCAGGAAAAAATAAAAAAATAAAATAAAAAAATCTCCATGGGGCACAAAATGCTTATCAGCTAGCTGAGACCACAGCCAAGGATGGTCTTGTAAGGCTGTGGCAAAGGCCAGTTTTTTAACTCCTCCTTTTACAGCAAGCATTAGACAATAGCAAAAGAATTTTTACAATCTCAAGGTAAAACTCAGATACAAATTGTCCTTTTTTGCAATTTCCATTAACAGAGTTTTTCAGTTAAACCGGTGTTTGTTCTTATTCTGTTGTTTTCCCCTGGCATTCCTCAGTGTTTACCAAGACTCTGCACCTCCCCTGGCACTGCCAATTTCTCATAGCAGGGAAGGGTATGGGACACTATAAAACCAAAACGTCAAAAGTCACGTACATCCCATCATTTAGAAGTTAACTCAGCTCACATCAGTTTCTAGTCATGAGTGGCCCCGGGGTTGGGGGGGTGGTATCTAAAAGCTGACCCTCAGTTTGCAGAGCTGACCCTCAGTTTGCAGAGGACTGCTTCACTCTCGTAAACAGAGCAGCCAGTTGTAAAGCCCAGTGGTCCCTGTTAATAGTTCATCCTTAAGCCTCTGAGAAAGCTGCCGACAGCCTGCTCTCATTCTCCTGGGCTTACAACTTTGTATTTCTTTATTTCTACATTCTTATTTCTGGAATCTACATTTCTGTATTCTTCCTCTTGGACCCTTCAATCATCAATACAGTGGATGAGGAAGATGACCCACGGACGACCAGAGTGATCCGGATCCTCTTGGACTTTCTTGGGGCAGAAAGCAGGAAAGCCCCGCCTTGTCGTCCCCCCCCCCAAGTGACTGTGAAGTCCTCCTGGTGTCTGTCCCCAGGGAAAGAGAACTGCTCCTAATCTTCCATCACCAGAATAACAGCCCATTGCTAGTGAATCTGACTCAGTGGTTCAGCTGGTGCTTCTGAGGGGCTTGTGTTCACCTCATCTGCAGCCATTTATTTGGTTTTTTTAAAACCAAAAATGATGGATCAGTTCAACAGAGACCTTGTAGGCACCACCACTGCCGCGTCCCCAACAGCACAACAGCAACAGTCACTGCCGCGTCCCCAACAGCACAACAGCAACAGCCACTGCCGTGACCCTAACAGCAACAGCCACTGCCGTGACCCCAACAGCGACAGCCACTGCCCTCCACGGGATATGCGGGAGTTATTTCTGATGTACTGTTTTAGCAGGAGGGGCTGGTCTCAAGGTAACCTCTCCTACTATTTTTTTTTCCGTGATGGGGTTTCTCTGTGTAGTCCTGACTGTCCTGGAACTTTCTCTGTAGACCAATCTGACCTCAAACTCACAGAGATCCGCCTGCCTCTGCTATCTGAGCACTGGGATTAAAGGCATACACCACCACTGTCCAGCTTACTCTTTTCTTTTAATTTAAAATTATATTTATTGGTGTATGCGGGAGGGGGGAGGCATGAACATATCATCATATGTATGTGGAGGTTGGAAGATAATTTACACCATGTGGGTTCTTGGAATTGAACTCAGGTTGTCTCGTTTGGCAGCAAGCCCATTGAAGTATGTTGCTAGCCCCTTTTATACTCTTTTTTTTTTTTTTATTTTCGAAACAGGGTTTCTCTGTAGCTTTTGGTTCCTGTCCTGGACCAGGCTGGCCTCGAACTCACAGAGATCCGCCTGCCTCTGCCTCCCGAGTGCTGGGATTAAAGGCGTGCACCACCACTGCCCAGCCCCTTTTATACTCTTATTTCAAGAAGCAAATGAGAAGCGATTGGTAACTACTAAGTACATCAATTCCCATTATGTTCAAGAACCAAAGAGACACCCGTCAGGTGAGTTCCTTATCAGGTCCCCTCTGGTCACCTCCCTCTACAGTATATCTCCCTCCGCCAAGTGTCTGTGAAGGCATGCTGGTCCCTGTACCTCGGGTTCCATACTTGAAACCTTGTAAGATCTGGATATTACCCTTGCCCATTGTACAGCTGTTCAGATAATTGTGCCTTAGGAGAAGACTGGGGTGTGAGGAACTTAATATAGTGTTAGGAAAATTTTCCAGACGGGAACTAGCTTCCCCTTTAATCTAGGGCTATGCGTCTAGAACATGGTTTGGATCTGGCAACCATGTCGATTGTGGCTTCTTTGTGAGTGCCACCCTTTTGCTCTCTCCTGCTTGCCTACTTTGGATCATGTCAGGGAAAGGACCTCTTCCTTGGCTGTCCGTCTGTCCAAGAATGCCAGGTCCTCGTGGTCATTCTGGCAGATTCCTATGAATGACCACACGTGTGTTTGTGATGACCACAGGCAGTCATCTGGTCTCTGTTCTGAGTTTTCCTGTTGTATCCTCTAACTCTGGGAAGTTAGGTGTATATGGAAGTTTCTGTCCCACCTGGTCCCGCAGCCGTTCAGTCCCAAAGAAGCACACAGAGGCTTATATTAATTATAAACTGTTTGGACTATAAGCTCAGGCTTATTATTAACTAGCTCTTACAATTTAAATTAACCCATAATTCTTGTCTATGTTTAACCATGTGGCTTGGTATTCTCAGGAAGTCATTCTCAACTCGCTTCCTCTGTGTCTGGATGGTGACTGACTCTCTGACTTTCTTCTTCCCAGAATTCTCTTACTCTGGTCATCCCGCCTATACTTCCTGCCTGGCTACTGGCCAGTCAGCGCTTTATTAAAGCAATATGAGTGACAAGTCTTTACAGTGTACAAGAGCACTATCAGCCGTCAGGTCCCCAGAACTCCCACAGCCACCAACTGTGACTGCAGCGGACACAGCCACCACTGAGCCAAGGATGCCATTGCTGTGATGTCTCATGACTTTATTGAAGGGAGTATTTCTGGGCCCTTGTGAGGATCACAGTAGTGTCTCTGATCTTATGTGACACCATTTCTACGCTGCATGCCCACCTCTCTGTGTGTTCCCCTCCCCTGCAGAAGTTTCAATATTCCCAACTCATTAACTACCACTTTTTTTTTAATTGATTTTTACTGAGCTCTACATTTTTCTCTGCTCTCCTCCCTGCCTCTCCCCTCCCCCTTCAACCATCCCCCAAGGTTCCCATGCTCCCAATTTACTCAGGAGATCTTGTCTTTTTTTACTTCCCATGTAGATTAGATCTATGTAAGTCTCTCTTGGGGTCCTCATTGTTGTCTAAGTTCTCTGGGATTGTGATTTGTAGGCTGGTTTTCTTTGCTTTATGTTTAAAAACCACCTATGAGTGAGTTCATGTGATAATTGTCTTTCTGTGTCTGGGTTACTTCCCTCAGCTACCACTTTTTCCTCCCTAAACTTTGACCATGCTGCCTAGTAACATTCAGCAACTGGCTTCAGGTGTCCTTGCCAGACCTTTAAACATTATATCTAGACTTGGGTGTGGTCATGTGTTTCCACATCAACCACATCTCTCTTATTCAGCCTTGTGTTCCAGCCACCTCCTGACAGCAGTCCAGCACTTCCAAGGTTCTAACCGAGCATGCTCCCCTGATGTCTGCTGGGCTACTAGTCAGCTCCAGCAGCCCTTTCGAAGAATGATTTCTGAGTTCCCACATCTGGGAAAGTTCTTCCACACCTGGTCCATGATAAGATTTGACCATAGTAATTGGTCTAGCACCATGAAGCCAGGGTCAGACCTTAAAAAGGGCAAGTATCATCTTGTGAGGCTTCTTCTGCCGAGGAGGAGGGGTCACTCTTTGACTTCAAGGACTAGGAATAAGCTTTCCCAAGTACCAGAACATATAGTCCCATACCAGGTCTCAGAATAGAGTCCTCCTCCCCCTCCTCCTCCTCTTTCTCCTCCTCCTCCTCCTTCTTTGGTTTTTCAAAACAGGATTTCTCAGTAGCTAGGGAGCCAGTCCTGGAACTCACTCTGTAAATCAGGTTGGCTTCGAACTCACAGAGATTCTCCTGCCTCTGCCTCCCAAATTCTGGATTAAAGGTATGTGCCACCACCACCCAGCTGAGTCCTGCTCCTTCTATTAGTTGCTCTGAGTTACTGGGGTCTCATACTTTCAAAATTAGATTACAGGATTGACTTTCAGCACAGCCTACTTCCATAGGTATTGTTTCTGGTTGTTTTATTTATTCTTTACTCTTTTGGGGGCCCGCCACCCAGCTCCCATATAAATTCACACAGAGACTTATTACTTATAAACTCCCGGCCTTAGCTCAGCTTGTTTCCTGCCAGCTTTTCTTAAATTATCCCCGACTACCTTTTGCCTCTGGGCTTTTTCCTTTTCTTACTTCTGTATATCTTAATTTCACTCTTACTCCATGGGTAGCAGGCTGGGTGGCTGACCCTCAACGTCCTT
This sequence comes from Chionomys nivalis, assembly GCF_950005125.1. NCBI lineage: Eukaryota > Metazoa > Chordata > Mammalia > Rodentia > Cricetidae > Chionomys > Chionomys nivalis. The sequence goes on from NC_080092.1 coordinate 82,365,818, forward strand.
CTTGTTCTTTGTTCTAGCTTGCTCCTCGGTTTTTTTTTTTTTTTTTTTTTTTGGTTTTTCGAAACAGGGTTTTGAGCCTGTCCTGGAACTAGCTCTGTAAACCAGGCTGGTCTCGAACTCACAGAGATCCGCCTGCCTCTGCCTCCCGAGTGCTGGGATTAAAGGCGGCGTGCGCCACCACCGCCCGGCTAAAAGTAACACACTTTATTTTTTTTATTTTTTTATTTTTTTGGTTTTTCGAGACAGGGTTTCTCTGTGGCTTTGGAACCTGTCCTGGAACTAGCTCTGTAGACCAGGCTGGTCTCGAACTCACAGAGATCCGCCTGCCTCTGCCTCCCGAGTGCTGGGATTAAAGGCGTGCGCCACCACGCCCGGCAGTAACACACTTTAAAATAATATTCTACAACACATAGGTTGCAGGAGGTGTTTTTCCTTCAATTTTTGCCATAGAGAATTCTAGCTTTTAGCTCTACCCCAAGTTTAAAATTACTTGGTGGGAAATCCGTCTTTTTCCCTTTTACATTTTGATGACATCTAGCACAACCAACTAATTCCATGATCTTTTTCCCCCTTCATTTTATTATTTATCTATTTATTTATTTTGGATTTTTCAAGATAGGGTTTCTCTGTGTAGCCCTGGGTGTCCTGGAACTTGCTTAATCGAGCAGGCTGGCCTTGAACTCAGAGAGATCTGCCTGCCTTTGCCTCCCAACTGCTGGTATTAAAGACTTACAACGACAGCACCTGGCCTCCATGATCTGTTTAAAAGACAAGTTCTCCCTATGCAATCCAAGATCCTTTTGTTTGCTGAGTGCTGGGGTTGCAGAAATGGACTACCATACTGTGCCTTGTTTTCTACATTTTTTATAACCACTGGTTACCCCTTATACTCCAATATTAGAGCAATTGCACAGGTGTTGCCTCTCTGTATCCAGTCCAGTCCACCAGAGGTTTCATTACTGACAGGTTACACACTCCAGTGACATCAGTATCCCACTTATCCCAGCAATGGAATCCAGCTGCTGTATGGATGATGTGTGATACACTCTATTAGTTTGTTCTGGGGTCTTCTCCCTAGGACAACTTTGGATATCAAATGCTACTGTTTGGATTTCCTCCTAAAAGCAGTATCTGAGCTAAGGAGTCAAAGGCAAGTATTTATTTGCAAAGTGATGTTGGAGCACCTAGGAATGTGTCATGGAAAGAAGAAATGGGTCCGAAAGTGTGTTATCAGAAAAGTTAAGAATGTGAGGCATCACGTAATAACTAGATCCTGTTACCAAAGACACCACCCTGTTTGGTGGCATGATGTAGAGAAATCAGTCTGGGCCAGGCAATGGTGATGCAAACCTTTCTTTAATCCCAGCAATCAGGAAGCAGAGGCAGGCAGATGTCTGAATTTGAGACCAGCCTGGTCTACAGGGTGAATTCTAGGACAGACAGGGCTACAAAAAAAAAACCTTGTCTCAAAAACAAAACAAAACGAAAAAACAAAGAACGCCAGAAACCAATCTGGAATGGGCGTGGAAATTTCATCACTGCTGGCTAGCTTTAAGAGAGATGGAAAGTGTTATTTAAGACACGGGGGAGAAAAGACCTCAGTGATCTTACCTGTGCTGGCTATCATATAACCTGTTAGGCAAGAACCAATCAGTGTCTGCTTAGATCTGAGGCCTGCCCACAGGAGGGAACGCACATGACTGGTACTGTAAACCCATCTCACTGGCCATGAGAACTCAAATTCTGCAAGTATAAAGAGCTAGTTACCCAAATTGATAAATAAATAAATGTGTTGGCTAAGAGTGTAACAAAAATAGGTAATACAGTAGAGGAAATGTATAAATAAATATGCCATAAAAATAAGGATTGCTGGGCACAGTGACCCATGCCTGTAATCCCAGCATTTGGGAGGTTGAAACAGGAGGATTGTAATTTGAGGCCAGTCTGGACTACATAAAACTCTATCTCTGGGAAGTAAACTGAGAAGACATAAAAGAAACAAGGACCGCAGAAGCCATGGGAATGCTTGTCTTTTTGTGTGTGGTACATGGGAGGAGTGTGGAGATCAGGAGTGTCTTTCTCAATCTTTTTCTCTTCTTCTTTTTCTTTTCTTTTCTTTCTTTTTTTTTTTTTTTTTTTGGGTTTTCGAGACAGGGTTTCTCTGTGGTTTTGGAGCCTATCCTGGAACTAGCTCTGTAGACCAGGCTGGTCTCGAACTCACAGAGATCCGCCTGCCTCTGCCTCCCAAGTGCTGGGATTAAAGGCGTGCGCCACCACCGCCCGGCTTCTTTTCTTTTTTTAAAAATTTATTTATTTATTATTTATACAGTGTTCTGTCTGCATGCCAGAAGAGGGAACCAGATCAAATTACAGATGGTTGTGAGGCACCATATGGTTGCTGGGAATTGAACTCAGCACCTCTGGAAGAGCAGCCAGTGCTTGCTTATTTATTTATTTATTTATTTATTTATTTATTTATTTATTTACAGCCAGTGCTCTTAACCTCTGAGCCATCTCTCCAGCCCTTTTTTTTTTTTTTTTAAAGAGGATCTCTCACTGAACCTGGAACTTTCCAGGAGTCATCCTGCCTCCATCTCCCCTACCTTCACCAGCCCTGAGATTATCGGCGCACTCACCAGTCGTCTTTTTACCGAGTGCTGCAGATCTGAGCATAAGTCCTCTTGTTTACAATAAGCCCTGTATGGACTGAGCCACCTCCCCAGTCCTGTGTGGGTTTTTTCTTGATAGTTTTGTGTTCCACATTCTCTCTAAATATTAATTTTCCTCTCCCACTTGAAACAAGGTATTGGTGTTGGTATTTACCTTTGCATTGTAATCATTGGGTTACAGGATCCTCTGAAGAAATTTGGGCTGGTCCTGGAGCATCATCAGCCTCACGGGGAGATGGCTGCTTTCACTGCTGGGGTTTGTATACCCACTGTCAGCCAAAGCACCTGAACACCTCAACATCCCCACATCACAAAGGACAGTGGTATCTTATCAGGCAGAGTCCTGAAATTGTTCTTGTTCCAACAGATACAGAAAGCTGCCTGGAGGCTGAGTGAGGAAAGTGCAAAACTTGCCTTGGTGGCTTTCCCATCTTCTTTCCAGATCTCTCTGATATATGACCTCATGACTGCGTTATGACTCTGCTACCTAATATCCCAGAATCCATCACTCTCTTTCTCTCAGATTCTGCTAAAGAGAGACACAAAAGAAGACCAGAAGGCAAGGGGAGAGGAGGATTAGTTGAGTTATTTAGCTACCATTTGCTCCGTTTTCATAGTTACTTTGCCACTGGACGTAGTGTCCAGCCCTGAGCTTCCTTCTGTGCTCTGGGAACCACCAGAGAGGGTCTGAGAAGGAATGAACAGTCTCCTGTGGTAGCTTCTCCTGAGCCTGTTTCTCAACTCCGTGGGGCTCCAACGGTATAGTTCTGGGTGTCGCCAGATGTTTAATTGCACTGTGAGACCCCGAGACTGTGGTGTAGGGCCCCGGGGTCTACCCCTGCTCCTGGGGTTCATCTTGAGGACAGTTTCTGGTCAGCCAGCTAAAACATTCTGTTTGTTCCTGTGCTCCCTCTGCCCTGCCAGGTGATTAGCTGTAGGGCATTGTTTACTCCATCTTGGGTGTGGCAATTTCCCACCTGCCTGGAGGGAATCCCTTGTGCAGCACCTAGGTATTTACGGGTGTTCCCAAGGTTGAATCTGCTGACCCAGGTCTCTCAATCTTTTAATCTCCAGGCCCTTGCTGGGCAATGGTGGCGCACGCCTTTAATCCCAGCACTAGGGAGGCAGAGACAGGCAGATCTCTGTGAGTTCGAGGCCAGCCTGGTCTACAAGAGCTAGTTCCAGGACAGGAACCAAAAGCTACGGAGAAACCCTGTCTCGAAAAAAAAAAAAAAATCTCCAGGCCCTTTCCCGGTTTGCATGAGGTACGGTGGCATGTGAACTGTACTGAGAGGGTAACACAGATGCAGTTGTTACATGTGTTAATAAAATTAAACTTGGATGGGGGTGGAACCAGCAACTAGTTGACAAGAATTAGCTATAGAGAGTATGGAGGACCTGGAAGATGGAAAGGCACACAGGAAGGAGTAGGGAGGTATACCAGGCTTTTTATTTTAGGCTACCAACCAGCTCCCAAATCATGACACAGACTTATTATTGATTAATGCTTGGCCTTATCTTATGCTTGTCCCCCAGCTCTTATAACTTAACCTGTTTGTCTTCATCTACATTTGCCTCAGGAATTTTTACCTTTCTTTCTTTCTGTATGTTTATTTTCGCTGCTTCTTATGGTTTGGCTGGCTGGTGACTGCCCAACTTCTGGCCCCAGGTGTATCCCTTTTTCTTTCTTATTCAACCCCCCTCCTCTCCTTTGCCTAATTTTCTCCTCCTACTTATTCTCCCTGCCAGCACTGCCTATTCCTATCCTGCCTAGCTATTGGTCATTCAGCTTTTTATTAGACCAATCAGGTGCCTTAGGCAGGCAAGTTGAAACAAATGCAACATATCTTTACACGGTTAAACAAAGGCAGCAGAAACAAACGTAGCCGATCTTTATGTCATCAACAAAGGCAGCAGAAACAAAAGTAACACATCTTTACAGCATTAACAAAGTCAGCATAATTAATGTAACACATCTTTGCCCTGAACACTCCCTAATGGAGAGGAACTTAGAGATTCTTGGGCCTTTTTGGTTGGGGAAAGGAGAGATGCCCCTTTGCTAGGTCTCAGGCCAAAAAGGAAGGCCAACTGGTTGTTTCTTAGCAGGTTTTCACCTCGATATCTGACTCCCCAGTATTATTGGTAAATAGAACAATTTAGATAAAAAACGCCACCTCTGCTCTTTCTCAGTCCTGGCTGCCATCTGTCACTACTACTTCTGTGTTGTCTCGACATTCTCTTCTCCTTGCTCTTTCAGTGTGCCGGCCCCTGAGGAATCAGTTTCCTGTTCTTACAACCCCTCTACTGAGACACACAATGTACTCTCTGCTTTCCTGACCAGACCTGGTCTTAAACACAAGATTACCTTCATGGTAGAATAGATACACATGCCATAGACTCACACTGGAATAACATATAAGAAAAACGAGTCTTCTAGAAAGAAAGAAAGAAAGAAAGAAAGAAAGAGAGAGAGAGAGAGAGAGAGAGAGAGAGAGAGAGAGAAAAGAAAGGAAGAAAGGGCCGGGCGGTAGTGGTGCATGCCTTTAATCCCAGCACTCAGGTGGCAGAGGCAGGTGGATCTCTGTAAGTTCGAGGCCAACCTGGTCTACAAGAGCTAGTTCCAGGACAGGCTCCAAAGCTACAGAGAAACCCTGTCTCGAAAAACTTTAAAAAAAGAAAAGAAAAGAAAAGAAAAGAAAGAAAGAAAGAAAGAAAGAAAGAAAGAAAGAAAGAAAGAAGAGTCTCCTAACTAATGTTGAAAGAAACAATCACTGACTGGGTGTGGTCACACACCTTTAACCCCAGCACTCAGGAGGCAGAGGCAGGCGGGCCCACGTAGTGAGGAGGAAGAAGAGGAGAAAAATGGGGAGGAGGGGAGGAAGTAGTCCCATCTTCATGCAGACCTGACTTCAGCTCTATAAAGTTTCAACACTGGAATGTTATAGTGCTTTATTGTTGCACACATAGGTGATAACAGTATAATAAAAAGGAAGGAAACAGTTATCATAAGTCAGGATAGGATAAAGAACAAACAGGTCCAAACAATACCGAGCTGGGAGGTAGCCAGTGGTAGAGTATTCTCCTAGATGTGCGAGGCCCTGAGTTTAAATCACACCACAAGGAAAAACACCTTACCAGACATCTTCATTTATCAAGATGTGCGAGCAAATACATAAAGGCAGACATAGACCAATGGGCAAAACAGAGACCTTAGCTATAGACTCTTGGATATATGGCCAAATCATTCTGTGTGTGCATGACAAGACCAGTCAATGGGGGAGAGACAGTACCTGACATTACTTCCAAAATCCACTTAAAGTGGAGGGGCAGGGTGGCGCACACCTTTAATGACAGCACTCAGGAGGCAGAGGCGGTTGGAGAAATTTGGTCTGCAAATGGACTTCCAGGCCAGTCAGAGCTATATAGTGAGACACTGTCTCAAAACAAAACCAAAACCCAAAACAATAAAACAAAACACAAAAACATACAAAGGCAATGATTTCTAGGATTTGACACCAAAGACGCAGCCAACAAATGAAAAAAAAAAAAGCGCCAGGTTGGACTTCATGGAAATTTAAGTTTTTTGAATTAAATGACAGTATCGATAATTTTAAAAGACAGCCTACAGAATGGGAGAAAATGGCGCAAATCAGATCTGATAAGGTATTGCTTTCCATAATGTATAGAGAAGTCTTATGCTCCCGGTTAACCGGAGCAAACCAATTGATCACGAGCTTGTTCAAATCCTGGAGCTGGTTTATTCGGAACGAAGCAGGCGATCAGGAATATGAAGAACAGCATGGAAGACAACGGTAGCAGAGAAGCCAGAGACCTTCAGTCCGGCCCAATTTAAAAGCTAACCATTTTTGACCGGGCCCGCCTGAGGGCTGCAGCAACGTAGGCAGTCAAAGGGTTAACCCTTAAATCTGCTGGTCGTTGGGGTGGCTGCTACTGAGAACCCCCATGGAGTCCAGGGCACCTAACTGCCAGTAACCCCAAATCCCTATCCTGAGTGGTTCCAGGTTCCGGACTCAGATGGTTTCGCTGGGTTCCCATCCTCCACCCGCGGAGACACTGGCTTGCTGGCTACCGCAAACGAACACAACACCCCCACCCCGCTTTAGTATCTGGGTTACCACCTTAAGGCCACCTACAGTCTCTGAAAGTGGCCCAGGTCTGGCTGAGATGCCTGGGCTGACTGGGTGGGGGGCAGGGCGGAAAAGGGTGCAGGCGGTGAGGGTCTCCATTCTTCAGGCTACGATTCGAGATCAGAAATAGACACCACAGACTGCAGGTTAGAAACAAGGGGAAAAAAGCGTCAAAACTGAGACGCCAAGCGAGGATCCCCAGCGTGTGGGGGTTGGAGAATAGGGTCCTTTCCTACACAATCACTGTTTCTCCCGGGGACCCCCTCCGCTCCTTCAGGGACCTCAGTCCTTCCCCTCCCCCGCAAATCCTGCGCCCTTTGCGGATTGGTCCCGGGCTGCTGGGGGGCGGGGCCATATGGCCCTGACGTCACCGACTGGAGGGGTGAGCAGGCGACTGGGGGAGGGGGTGACGAGCCCCGGCTCAGCACCTCGGAGAGCTCCCTCCCCGGCCTTGTTTTGCTCCGGAATCGCTGCCGGGGGAGGGAGCGAAGGGGCCGGGCACTAGGAGTCGAGGCCGAGGGATGGCAGTGAAGAGGCCGAAGGGCCCCGGGGGGCAGAGGGCCCAGCCGTGATCCTGCGAGGGGCCCGGGGCTCCGGGTGGGGTGGGGGGCAGCGGGTGGCGGCAGCAGTGGCCTCACATCTGAATGGAAGCGAGCTTTGTCCAGACCACCATGGCTCTGGGGCTGCCCTCCAAGAAAGCATCTTCCCGCAACGTGATCGTGGAGCGCAGGAACCTGATCACCGTGTGCAGGTGGGCGCCCCTGGCGATCCGGGTGAGGTGGTTAGAGAGAGGGTTTGGGGAGGGCTGAGAAATCTAAGGGTTGAACATGCTCACGGGGATGCTCTACAACCGCTGAAAAAGGCAGAACAGCCAGACTTAGAAGGAACGCGCTCGCTATCCTTCCCAGGCCCGGAGCCTGGAGGCAGACTGAAATGCCGGTCCTTATTCCTCTTGACTAAGCCAGGCCTATGCCCGGCCTGTGGTTTTGGGGGGGATGAAGATAGTTTAATTGGCACTGCAGCTTCCTGTGAGAACCAGGAAGTGACATTGTGTGTGAGAGGAGGAGGGGGAGGATGGCTGGCTCTCTTCCTGGCAGTGGGGGCAGGGTGGGCAGAGGGGACTCAATGGGGTTGGGGGTGGATGTCCTCCAAGTCCCCTCTTGCCACCCCTGTCATCTTGGCCTCTTGGGGTGGAGCTTTCTGAAGAGACTTTTCTAAGCTCAACCCTTCTTCATGAAGCAAGGATGGTGTTTGGGAGCAGTTGCAGCCTGTGGCAGGTTCAACTGGGCACACAGCAAAGCCCCTGAATCCATCAGTGAAGGTCGAGGCACTACCCTGCTATAGGAAGCATCCAGGGCCTCGCTGCAGAAGCCTGGGCCCTTGATTGCGAGTGGAGACAGGGAGCCCAGATCCCCAAATCTCGGAGGGTGGGGCTGTTGCAGGGCTGGGAAATTCTCAGCTTTCCTGGACACCAGGAAGTAGCCCTTCCCACTTCAGCCCTGCAGTGACTCACCCTCCTTGCCCTGCTCTGAGGCCAGAAAGCTGCCAGCTGTGCAGGCTCTCTCCCAAGCCCCCACCTGTCCTTGCCTCTTCCTCTGGGATCTCCATGCCCCCTGCCTTCCCCACCTGCAGCCTCCACGCCCGCCATGGCCACCAAATGCTTGGATTATATTGCTCCTGGGTGAAGGGTTGACTGTCCTTCCTTGCCAGTCCCACCTGCCTGCACATAAGCCTCAGCATAACTCCTCTGCCCACCCGATGCCCAGCCTCCCAGCACCCAGAGCTCCAGGGCGCCTGCCCGGCCATGTTGCCTCTGTCTCAGAACCTCTCCTTCCCAGTGTCTCGAAAGTCCTGTGTGCACCGGCCCTGTGTGATTGATGGTGGCTGGGCTGTGTGGACGAAAGGAGTATATCGGTGACCTAACCCAGAGCACAGACACTGTCTCTGCCCTCCTTCCCCAAATCCTGTCAGGGTGGTGTCAGGAGATTTCTGCCCTTGGATCCACATGGGCCTAGGATCGAGCTTTTGCTTCAGTCCTTAGCTGTGCAACCTTGTGGAGGTTTCCTAACCACTCTGAGCCTTTGGTGCTTTATTTTAGATCTTAGATTTTTACATCTTAGATGTAAAAGCTGTACCACAGAATGGGTCGTGTTGTGCCAGTTCCTGGCACACAGAAACAGTTATCTCAGTGACGCTCTTCTTGTCCCTCCTGGCTCTTGGCCATCTAGGTGCATATTTTTCTTACCTGCCAGAATAGCTGGGGCTCTGAGTGTGTTTGGGGGTGATGGGGTGGGTGGGAGGGAGCCACTTGGCCTAAGATGGAGAGACAGAGGTTCGGGCGACTTGGGGGCAGCTCAGAGTGGGGAACAAGGGTTAGGGACACAACAAATTCTCCAAAACCCCAGGGACCCCTGCTGCCTCCTCACTGTCACGTGGGTCTCCTCCAGCAGCTCCCTATAGCAGGCTGTAAGGCTCCCCTGGGCCCTGGCCTCCCTGTCTCCATGGTAACCCTCAGCTGCTATGCTCCTTCTAACCAAGCCAACACCATGGGGTTCCTAGAGGCCCTGACCAGCTTTCTGCTCCCCCAAGAACAGATGGCTGATGGCTGCCATGCTGACCAAGCCCCAGGCCTCTACTGAAGTCTGACCCAGATGACCACAAATTGATGGTGCGCATAACAAGGCCCAGATAATGGCCTCCTGGTGGGGCAGTCTTGACTCCTCACCTGGCCTGTGCCCAGAAATCCATACACTTTCACCTTCTGCCATCCTTGCCTGGGATCTGAACCAATGTTGAAGGAGGCAAGTGCTGGTATTTCCGTTAGCACCCAGGGAAAAAGGCTTTGCAGTGAGCAGCCTGCTTCCCTCTAACACAGTCCAGCACTTACCAGTCTGGCCTCAGGCTCTACCCCTGGGGAAGCCCAAAGGAAGGTGGTGGAGAGAGGCCCTGTGGGTTGTGCTTGAGGGTCTTCCTGGCCAGTGTTCCAGTGAGATTTCTAGAGCAGACGACAGAGAGCAGGGGCTTCTCGGAGCCTCAGTACTTGCTTGTATGTTTGATTTTTATTTATTTGTTTTTATTTATTTATCATTTATTTTTAGGCAGCATCTCTCTGTGTAGTTCTTAGCTGCCCTGGAACTCACAGAGATGCTCCTAGTCTGCCTGCTGAGTACTGAGACCAAAGTCATATGCCACCACTCCTGGCTAATCCTCTTTAAAAAAATGACATTTATGTGTTTGTTTACTTATTTTGTATGTGCATGTGCCACCGTGTGAGTGTGGAGGTCAGAGGACATCGGATGGGGGTAGGGGCTCTCCTTCCACCACGGTGGTCCTGGGGTTGAACTCGGGTCACTGGGCTTAGTGGCGTGCGCCTTTGTCCATTGGACTAGCTTACTGGCCAATTCTCAGTGATTATAATAGCCACTGGGAAGTCGCAAGACAGTAGAACGAGTCAAGGATGGAGAATAGGGCGAACACTTGCCTCCTCCCAAGTTACATGTTTCTGATCAGTTCATCCTGGAGCCTTTAGTCCCTGTACCTATTATATGCAGAAGGTGGTCATGAGAGGATCTACCTCCAGAACGGTGACAAGGGCAGGTGGGTTGATACTTATGACATATAGTTCTGGACACAGTGATCGGCTTGGTAAACATGTGTAGAATAAAAGGACAGAGTCAGCCGGGCGATGGTGGCGCACGCCTTTAATCCCAGCACTCGGGAGGCAGAGGCAGGCGGATCTCTGTGAGTTCGAGACCAGCCTGGTCTACAGAGCGAGTTCCAGGACAGGCTCCAAAAAAAAAAAAAAAAAAAGGACAGAGTCAAGTACCTCCCTACGCCTGGACCACTGTTCCTGCTGTCTCCAGAGACAGCAGTAGTAAGATGCTAGGAGCTGCACGTCCTGTCCTTGTCCCACTCACTGCAAAGATGGCAAGAGACTACAGAGGGGAGATGGCGGAGGATGCAGGAGGCTTGAGCAAGGCTGGGGAAAGTGGTGGGGGCGGCTTGACTCCAACCCCTTGGCCTCACTTGCCTTCTTTGGCCTTCTCCCTGAGAAACCAGGGTCTGGGCCCCCACATCCCTTCCAGGGACCTACTGCCAGAGCTCCCTCCCACCGGATGTATGTCAGACCCATACCCTGCGTTCTCCCCCCACGCCCCAAGCTCTACACTGCCTAGCTCTGGGCAGCTGGTGTGTGGGTGGGCTAGCTGAGAAGGGGGAGGATGGATGTCCCGGAGCTGAGTATCCACCTGACTGTGCATGCATGCCTGCGTTCCATGTGCACAGCTCATGTGCTCTGGCACAGGTGACCCCCAGCCCCAGAGGGATGGGAGCTCGTTCCAGCAATGTTGAAGACTGTCTGGGGTACGGGTGCAAACTGGCTTCTGACTCCTGGCTGATCCTCAATCCACACATACAGAAAATGTCACTCTGAAGGGTGATGGGGACAAAGGGTCTGGGGATGCTCCCCGAGCTCTTGCTGTCTTGTTTTTCTACATATGGCTTCATCCTCCCTCATACCTTATCCCGGAAGCTCCCTTTCTCTGGCTGTCTCTTCTGCACCCACTTTGCCAATCGGTGTCCTTCCTGTCCTCTTCCCTGTACTGTTGCCTTCTTATCCCACCTGGTTGGGAATCTCCTGGGGTCACTCTGGGTTCATCGGCCCCCACATCAATCCATGCCCTTCGTGACCCCTTCTCTGCCTATTCCTTCCTCTCCGACCCCCGCCCTCTACCACCCTGTCTGACCCTCCTCCCGCTCCCCTCCTCTCCCCCAGGTTCTCTGTGAAAACCTTGCTGGAGAAGTACACAGCAGAACCCATTGATGATTCATCTGAGGAGTTTGTTAATTTCGCAGCCATTTTGGAGCAGATCCTCAGTCACCGGTTTAAAGGTAGGCCGTCATCACCCACCCCTGCCAACCGCAGCTTGTGGCTCTAGCCACCACCCTGCTCTGATTGATACCCTCTATGGGTTCCTAAACCCCATCCCTAGTCCGGGGCCTGATTCTGGGCTATACGTAGAAACAAAAGCACAGTCCCAGGAGACTGGGGAGAGGGTCATCTGCCGACAGCTCCATCACTGAGCATGCAGCTCTCTCTGCCAGCAAGCCTGCTGCTTATGGTGGGGGAGGCTGTACATGTATGTGTGGCAGCTCATGCTTATTAAACATGTGAGGGCTTTATGACATAAACCCTTTCCAAACTCCCTGGTCCTGAGTCCCCTCCCTGCCCTGGCTCAGCTTGTGCCCCAGCAGGTCCAGTGAGCTGGTTTAGCTCAGATGGGCAACGGGGCTTCTGGGACTACATCCGACTGGCCTGCAGCAAGGTGCCCAACAACTGTGTGAGCAGCATTGAGAACATGGAGAACATCAGCACAGCTCGAGCCAAGGTGAGGGGCTGCACGCCTGGCCCCTGCTTTAGACATAGGGCCCTGTCCTTACCCCTTGCCTACAGCACTGGGAAAAGAGACCAGACCTGATGTTGGATACATTGTTCCCTCTGGGATAACTAAAGGTAACCATGTTTTCTAGGGCCGGGCATGGATCCGGGTGGCTCTGATGGAGAAGCGTATGTCAGAATACATCACCACAGCTCTTCGGGACAACCGAACCACCAGGTCAGACCTCTTGGACATGCACATTCATTGCCTAAATCCTAGGTCCCACAGCAACCTTCAATACCTGGACTACAAGTTCCAGCATGCACCAGTAGTTGGCCTCTCCCAGAGGTCTTGGTAACGAGACTGCAGAAACCTCAGTCACATACCATTTTACTTGGCTTTGTGCCATGACCTACAACATGCAGCCCTGCCAGCTCTGCAAACAAAGGCAGTCACACTATTCTTCCAAGAACAGAGTTTCAATGTGTGGAGCTTCAGTGCTTGGCCTGGGGGTTTGCCAAGAAGGCGGGTCCGGAGGGTCATAGATCACAAGGCAGAACGTGCCATTGTGGGGTGGGAAACTATTGAAGTTGGGGGGGGTCCTCCAACCTCATTTTTATTTTTACTATGTTCTATCCCCAGTCTGCATATTTCAGAGTTGTTTTTTGAGGATCTACTATATGTATGACGAACACTGAGGACTAAGACATGCTCCCTGATTTCAAGTATTGGGGTGACCCAGTGCTTGACAGAGGCTGTTTAGCTCAGAGAACAGAAGAGTATCTCTTGTCAGGACAGTGCTTATAATAGGTGTGGGGGTGGGGTCAGGTGCAAGTTCCAGTGAGGGGAAACAATGACCACCGCTGGTGAGCTAGAAGGAGTCTTCTTCCTCCAGAGAAGTCCTGGGCACGGGGCCGCTTGGGAGTCTCTGGTTTCCTCTCCCTGCAGACGGTTCTATGACTCCGGAGCCATCATGCTGCGGGAAGAAGCCACTGTCCTTACGGGGATGCTGATTGGGCTCAGCGCCATCGACTTCAGGTGAGGTGTGCATGGCGGTAGCGAAGGGGACTTTCTCCCCCACAACTGTCCAACGCCCCTCATTCCCTCCCCCCCACCCCTGTGGCTCTTCTGCCCCAGCTTCTGTCTAAAGGGCGAAGTTCTGGACGGGAAGACACCGGTGGTCATTGATTACACGCCCTACTTAAAGTTCACCCAGAGGTGAGCAGCCCCGTTATTGCGGTGGGTGAGATGGGCACCAGAAGGGCGCCAAGCGTCACCCTGGTGTCACTGCCCAAGGGGCGGAGTTGGGGTACTAGTGGGGCGAGGCGGGGTGGAGCTGGCCCCACCTACTGCTCCCGCTCCTAAGCTACGACTACCTGACGGATGAGGAGGAGCGACACAGTGCGGAGAGCAGCACCAGTGAGGACAACTCGCCTGAGCACCCCTACCTGCCGTTGGTCACCGACGAGGACAGTTGGTACAGCAAGTGGCACAAGATGGAACAGAAGTTTCGCATTGTCTATGCACAGAAGGTTGAGTAGGGCGAGGAGCGGGAGCTGGGCGTGGAGTGGGCAGGGTCCAGGCTGGAACCCCAGCTGGGACCCCTTTAGAAGTCCGGGCTGAGCTGGCTCCCCACAGGGATACCTGGAGGAGCTGGTGCGTCTGCGCGAGTCGCAGCTGAAGGACCTGGAGGCGGAGAACCGGCGGCTGCAGCTGCAGCTGGAGGAAGCCGCAGCTCAGAATCAGCGTGAGAAGCGGGAACTGGAAGGCGTGATCCTGGAGCTGCAGGAGCAGCTGTGAGCCCATCTCCTGTCCTGCCCTGATCTCTGTGGCCCCCAAACTGACTCCAAGGATGGCATCACTTTCCTGACACCAACATTCAATTTGCATCAGCCCACCCATCCCATCACCTCTCCCCCAAGATCCTGTGGTGGCCAAACATTACCCCAACATTAAGATCTCGCACCTCCATCACCCTCCAGCTAGAGACACCAGGCTCTGGTGCAGGGACCGCATTACTCAGAGGACCTGGCCTTCAGCCTTATTGTACCTTCCCCACTGTTTAGGCCTCTGGTCTGCATCACCCAGGGATCCCACAACCTAGACCATTCTTCCCTAAACAAATCCCACCCCTTCAAGAGTACCCTCCCTCTCCACTTTCCTCATCCCAACTGACTCCTAAACACTCCTTCACTCCAACTCCCAACACAAGCGCACTAATCCCAGCCCCTTCTGCCCCCAGGCTAGCTCATACTCTTCCAACACTGCCTTCCTGGCCTCTTTTAGAAACAGCCCCATTAAGTGGCAGGCCTGAGACTTGTGCTCCTTCTGCCTCGACCTCCTAGCACTGGAACTCCAGATGTGTGCCACCATGCCTGAGCAGCACTTAGCCTCAGCTTTGCTACTCAGGATTCCTTCCTAAGCTCTGCCCCCAACTTTGCTGAGTCTTGCTTCCCCCTCCCAGCCAGGCCTGATCCCCCTCCCCCTCCCAGGACAGGTCTGATCCCCGGTGACCATGCCCCCCTGGCCCAGGGTTCCAAGGAGTTCACTACACCTCTGGTCAACCAGTGGCCCTCCCTGAGCACACTCAATAGGCCTGAGGGTGCCAGCAACTCCAAGCTCTATCGGAGGTAAGCCCCAACCCAATTGCCACCCCCAAACCCCACTCCCAGGAAACAGGGCTTGGAGCTATGGGCCACAGCCCGCATGCTTTTCTGTTCTGCTATAGACACAGCTTCATGAGCACCGAGCCGCTGTCTGCAGAGGCCAGCCTGAGCTCAGACTCCCAGCGTATGGGAGAGGGCAAGCGGGATGAGGAACCCTGGGGCCCCATCGGTGAGCGCAACCCCCATCCACACACACACACCGCGGCACTCAGTATACTTTGGAAACTTGCTGGGGTCCACAGTGAGGCCATGGCTGAACCCCTTCTCTCAGCCCTTCCTGTGCTCACAGCACCAATAAGGAGCCTGGTTTGGGGTTTCTGAGAGAACCAAGTGCAAGCTGAAGCTGCACCCCCTCTACCTGTGAGCTTGATCGGGCCTCACCTCGCTGACCCAGATCCCCATCTCTAAAATAGGGACATTGGTAAAAGGACTCTCTAGTGTCCGTATATGCAGAGGCCTCAAGGACATTTTAGCAAGACATCCTCACCGTGCACACTCCAGGGACTCCTCACCCTAGCCTTCTCTTACCACATACACACTGTGAACTGCTTACCTGACCTGTTTCCCCCTTCTCTTTGGCTACCAGGAAGCTCAGAACCAAATTAGTGACTCCCTCCGAGTGAAGGCCCAGGACTTCAACGCATGCATTTTGTGTTGACCTCACCCCTGGCTCCACCTTGGTTTCTCCCTTCCTAGCTTTCCCCATGCCTGGACTTCCTTTTTTCTTCTTTTTTTAAATATATAGATATATAACTACACTGTATCAGATAACTGGACTTTGAGACATGGCAGGCTTTGGACATGTAACCCACCACACTGTGTTTGTGACTGTGTGTGTGTCTCCCCAATCAGACTGTGAGCTCCGTGAGGGCAGGGATCACGTCTTGTCCATTCTCTGTATTCCCAGAGTGTGAAACAGAGCAAATGCTCACTGTGTGCTTAATAAATGGACAAAGAGGCTGAACCTCAGGGGTAGACAGAGACATCACTGATGATTACAACACAGTGTCCCTCGCCCGTGCAAGGCATGCTTGATCAGGGTTTAATTAAAAGTGGCAGAAGAGGCCAAGAGTCTCCTGGGGTGACCCGAGGATTGTCCTTTTACTGCTCATCCATGAAGTCTCCTGCCCCACATACACACAGCCTGGTTGGCCCAGCCTCACCCGCCCTCTCTCCCCAGGGAAGGACCCCACGCCCTCTATGCTGGGCCTCTGCGGCTCCCTGGCCTCCATTCCCAGCTGCAAGTCCCTGGCGAGCTTCAAATCCAACGAATGTCTGGTGAGCGACAGCCCCGAGGGCAGCCCGGCACTTAGCCCAAGCTGAGGAGCAGCATGGGCAATGCCAGCCCCACCTGCCAAGGACCACAGACAACTGCCACCATGACCCCCAACCCAGGCAACCCTTCAGAATGCTGCCCACCTAGCTGAGGGTCTCTAGGGAAAGACAACCAAACCTCTTTCTCGCTTCTGCTTCCGGCCAAAGAGGCAGGAGCTGCACCGGGAAGTGGTGGGGCCAGGAGGGAGGGGCACCCAGGGCACAGGTAGCCAGGCCCCTGGGGAGGCTGGTGGTCCTGAAGCCTTCCTGGCTCCCTTTGCTCATCTTCCACACCTGCGTCAGGAGCAGGTGGCCCAGCCCTGGCATTCCTGCTGCCCTGCTCTGGTCTGTCCCTGTGTACCCTCTGAAGTCACCCTTCCTTGGTACCTATGTGGGGCGAGAATAGCAAATAAAAACCAGAGGACTGAGGTGGCTTCATCTCTGGGGATGGGGTAGAGCTCATTAACAGGGTCTCTCTCGTTCTTCTTTTAACAAGGTCTCTTAAGGCAATGGTGTCAGACCAGTGTGTGCCCTGTAGGAGCACGTGGGACCGTAACCCAGGGCTTCTGTAGATCTGCAGTGCACTCTGGGTCTGACCCCCTCTCATACTTTCCTAAGCCCTGCAGAGCCCTCTGAGGGTGTGCCTTGATGGGCATCTGCTTGCCACAGGCGCAACTCCATTGTGGCCCAAAGTTGCAGTCCCATCCATTATGCCAGAGCTGGCAAGTAGGCAACTCTGTCCCAGTGATACCACCCTGACATGTACTTAGGGAGATCGCCTCTTGCTTTCACCCCAACACAGTGACCTAGCATGGAAGGGCCTCACCACCACTTCGGCAACCTTCTACCCTCATTCTGACTGGGCACCCCATAAGGTGGGAAGCTTTTAAGACAGGGTCTCTGCCTGGCCAAGGACTCACTGTATAGACTCAGATCCACCTACCTTCAACTGTCTAGTGCTGGGATTAAAGGTGTGCACCATCATGCCAGGAGTGGCAGCCCCCCCCCTTTTTTGGTTTTTCGAGACAGGGTTTCTCTGTGGTTTTGGAGCCTGTCCTGGAACTAGCTCTTGTAGACCAGGCTGGTCTCGAACTCACAGAGATCTACCTGCCTCTGCCTCCCAAGTGTTGGGATTAAAGGTGTACACCACCACTGCCCAGTTTTTTTTTTTTTTTTTTTTTTTGGTTTTTCAAGACAGGGTTTCTCTGTGGTTTTGGAGCCTGTCCTGGAACTAGCTCTGTAGACCAGGCTGGTCTCGAACTCACAGAGATCCGCCTGCCTCTGCCTCCCAAGTGCTGGGATTAAAGGCGTGCGCCACCACCGCCCGGCTCCCAGCTTTTTTTTTTGAGACAGAATCTTGCTATGAAGTTCTGGCTGACCTGGTACTTGAGGCAATCCTGCCTCAGCTTTCCAAGTACTGGAATAACAAGCGTGGGCAACTGACTGGGGACCCCCAAATGAACACACATACCCCAAGACACCGCAGCCACAGCAGTGCACAGAAGGTCATCATCTTTAGACAGGGGATAAACAAGGCTGCCTGGCCTGGAGAGCCTGATTACCCAGGGCCAAGCTACAACAAACATCAAGGAGATACAAGGAAAGGGGCAGCTGTCAGATTTGGTCTTGAACTTGGAGGTGGATGAACGCTGACTGTGGGAAGGGGACAGCAGGAGTCGAAATGTGGGGTAGCCTGGATGACTGGGTTGGGAGGGAAGGCACTTGGCTCAGTCTCCTGTCCCCACCCATGCAAGAGCTGGTTGTTCCTCGCCTTTCAGTGGCCCAGAGGCTGTTCCTGGTTGAGCCTCTGGAAGAAGCTTTTGCCGAACTCGTATGTGCTGATCATGATGGCACAGGAGGGAGCGGCCTTGATGATCCTTGGGAGGAAACCTGTGATGGGAGGTCAGACCTGGGTTAGGGGTCCAGGTCCCTTCCCATTCATTCACACATAAGAACATGGATGTTCACAGAACACGAACACGGGCACAGACAGGCACCCACCTGCAAAGAGTCCCCTGGTGCCCGATTCAGCTCGGATTCTCCGAAGCAAGAGCCAGGTGGAATCAACTCTTGGGGGCTTCACTGCAGATTCAAGGCCCAGGTCAGTAGTACCCTGTTTGGGCCCTGCCTGCCCTCCGCCTTGACTAGCCCCGCTCACCTCTCACGGCCTCCACTGCTCCCAGTGCAATCTGCCGCTGGGTCTTCACCACGTCGAAGGGTAGAGTGAGGGTGGCAGCCACCTGGTGGGATGGCGAGAGGGCTCGGCTCAGCACCCAGGCACCGTTCCGGCCCTTCCATAGCTCCCGGGAGGGACGAAGGCATCTCAAAGATGGCTGAGCAAAGTGAGCAGGCTCCCTGGGAGGCGCTGCTGTGTGGGGACTTTCTGGGTGTCCCTACTAACTCACTCATGGCCCGTAGAACACCCCTGGTGGCCTCACCCCCAACCCAGTCAGCTCACCATTCCTGAGATGCCACCAGCCACAAAGCTGATGCCCACGGATGTCTGGTCCTTTGGTCTTAGCCCGCTCAGCCAGCTCTTCACCAGCTCGTAGTTGAACCAGTACAGAGCTTGGGAAGTAGACACACTCATTACAGGTGGGGGCCATAGTGGGCTCCAGACTTCTCACCTCCCACCCACAGCCAGACCGCCCCCCAGGGGCAGGCTTGCCTGCCCTGTACCTCAGCAAAACCCCTCCCTGCCAAGTCCATATCACAAATAAGGACCCCAAGGCTCTGGGGGCTGGAGAGATGGCTCAGTGGTTAAGAGCATTGCCTGCTCTTCCAAAGGTCCTGAGTTCAATTCCCAGCAACCACATGGTGGCTCACAACCATCTGTAATGAGGTCTAGTGCCCTCTTCTGGCCTGCAGAACACACACAGACAAACTATTGTATACATAATAAGTAAATAAATATTAAAAAAAAAAAAAAAAAGGACCCCAAGGCTCAGAGACAAGTTCATGGCCATTAGTAACAAAGGAGGAACTTGGCTGGAGAGCCCTTGAACATTATCCAAGGGCTCTTTTACCCTATGCCCTGAACCCAGGTGCCTACCTGAGAAGGGCACATCTCGCAGGGCTGTGGGACCCCAGCCCAGCCACAGTGAGCGCCAGCCCCCCTGGGCCACCGAAGCTTGAACACAGGTAGCCAGTTCCCGGTATGACACGTGCTGAGCCTGTAGCTTGGTCCGCACAAGCTCCAAGGGGCTGATCACCGTCACAGTGCCCATGCGGGCAAGGGCACCAGCCACCATGGGTGCGTAGAGATCAGAGGTCAAGGACTGACCACATAGGAAAGCCTTGAGTTGGTCGTAGGCAGTGAAGTAGATGGCAGTAGCTGGCACAGTCATCACCCTGGGAGCATGAAGAGGCAGAAAAGTCACCTGAGGGCTCCCAGTCCTTTCAAGCATTCCCTCCCTCACCCGCCAAGAGGATTCAAGGGAAGGAAACACCCCACACTGGGGTACTCACAGGGTGGCTGGGAGGCCGCTCCACAGGGTCCTAGTGCCCTCATGCTTCACGATCTTCACAAAGGCATCCTGATCAATCCAGCACCGGCCCAGGGGAAAGAAAATGGACGAGCAAGGTCCATCACAGACTTGTGATGGATGGGCTCAGGCCTGGCCCGATGCCCTCAGCCTCTGCCCATAGTCCTGATAAGAGCTAGTTAGCCCCTCAGGCTTCCACAGATGCAACTCCCCATATAATTCTAGGGGGGCTCCTACTCACCCATTAAAACCTTAGTACCAGAGTGCTGGACTAGCACGCATTAGCATATTAAGGTCATGGTTTTGATTCTCAGCATCAGGACCAGAAGTCCTTCTGGGAGAATCCCAGGCAAGCCCTTCCTACACCAACCGGTCAGCCACACCTCAGGTACACGGTGGCTCCTTACCAAGGTGCCAGTGAAGCGGGTCGGATCCTGAAACCAGGTGGCACAGCGAGTGCCATTGGGGCACAGGTACAGGGGCTCCAGGACACCGTTGCAGTAGAGGAGACACTTCCCTGGGGATTGTAGAGTAGAGGGTGCTGGAGAAAGGGGGCGGGCATTAGGGCAGCAGGGCCTAGAACCTAGCTGGGTGGCAGAGCTGGTGGAAGAATCCTGCACAGGCCCGAAGGCGGCTAATGTGACCTAGCAGTGTTAGTACTGGGTACTAGTCTATGACCAAGGGCACCCAAGGGACACTCGGACACGTCTTCCCTGGGCCCTTCCAGGCTCCTGTGACTTGGGGCACTCACATTTGGTGTAAGAGAGACTCCAGAATCTGGAAGGAGGTGTCAATTCTGAAATACAAGTCATCCACGGTGATCAGGAATGTCCCCCACACGGGTATCCCATCCCAGGAAGATCCTTATTTTGTCCACCCTCAGTCTGGCTCCAGGTTCAGGTACTCACCACTGGCTACTGAGGGCCTCTGAGACTGAAGGCGGACCTTCACCACATCCAGGGGTGTCACTGGGGAAGGAAGAAGGTCCGAAGGCTCCTCAGGTACCCCACTCACCCTCTTCATCAGGACCCAAACTACCTCCAACCACCAGCCCACATCAACCCCCAGCAGCCGAGCCCCATCTCCCTAAGGCTTACTGAAGAGGGAGGTGACCACAGCCCCAGCTCCTGAGGCCACCATTTGCTGAAGGGGGCTAATGCCCCCAGGATCCTGATCTTCCATCTTGGAGGTTCAATCCTGAAAAACAAACCATGGTCAAATGGCGTTTACCTCCGGACAAGAACGGCCTGAGGAGAGACAAGCACGAGGGAAGGCACACGGGGACTTCACCACAACGCACTCGGGGCTCATCCAGAGCTTGCCTTTATAACCCTGGAAATCTGTAAACATCTTCACTTTGTCAAAGGGGAAACTAAGGCTCAAGACGTACGGTGACCTTCAAGGTTACGTCACTAGTTTGGAAAGAAGCTACAACAGCCGTTGGCCCTGGCCATTTCCTCAGCCACATGCTTACTATATGCACCTCCGGACTTCAGAAGCCAAAATATCGAAACACTTGGGCCTTGCCCCTCCACCCAACATCTATCGGGGCGGCCACATGAGCGCCCTGGACGAGGAAAGGTGGAGCTGGGCATCAAGAAAAACGTGTAAACAAATCTGGTGATAGAGACGAAGGTCCATATTGCCTCTCGAGATTGCTGGCCCTCCCCCACACTGCCGGCCCAGGCTAGACCGGCCAGCCAGGAGGCCTGGAGGGAGGCCACCCTCTGTCTCCTCTCTCTTTTAAATACAAGCCGCGGGCTCAACCGAGACGGAAGCAGCGACCCGGTAACAAACCCGCTCTCCGAGATTCGGCCGCACTCCATGCCCAGGCCCAAGCAAGGGGCGCCTGCCGAGGCCCACCGCTTCCCCGAGACTCGACTGGGGTTCTCGGGGACCCTCGGAGAACCCACTCCAGTTCCGGCCCGCCCACCTGGCTCTGAGCCGGTGCTTGCGCCGCGCCGCGCCAGGGGCCTGGCGGGCCCATAGCGGCTCCGCGGCCGGTGCAGGGTCCGCGCGCTCCCGCTTCGCACAGCGGCCGCCTAGGAGAGCGGCGGGACTGACCCCGCCCCCAGAGGCGCTAAGCTCCGCCCCGCGGGCCAACTGGCCGCGCGCACGGAGTGCAGCGGGACCCGCCCCCTCCCACCCGAGTCCCGCCCTTGCTCCGCGGCCCCGTGGGCGGGTCCCCGCCGCCCCGCGCTCCCCGCCGCCCCGCGCTCCCCGCAGCAGCCCGTAGGTCAAGGTCGCCGACTGCACAGCGCAAGTACCTGGCTGCCGTAACTCTATCCCGCCCGCACCCCGCAGGAGCGCTGCCGGGGGAGTCCGGACCTGCGATCGCTGGGACTTTGCAGACCGCGTGGGTACTGCTGCTCTCTAAGGCAGTGGCCTCGAGGGTCGGTTCTTCAAGGTCATCAGAGCGTGGAGCAGCAACGGCAAACATTCGCCCACTGAGCCGTGTAGCGGGAGTGGACAATTTATGGCAGGAATTACCATCCTTTTCATTTCTGGATGATGAAACGAGGTTGCAACCCCGGAATGCTTTATACGGGGCAGAGCAGTCTGTTAGCTACCGCCTGGGCCAGGCGTGGGGCCTGGGCTGTTTTACAGGACTGCTTCGGGCTCCGGGGACACCCCACTCCATAAGAGCGTGGGACAGGAAAGAAAAACATTGTTTCGCGACTGGTCTCAAACTCTTACGGCCTTTAAAAGTCAGAACTTTTTTTTCCTTTTTTGAGATGATTTATGTAACCTTGGTTGGTCAGTGTAGGCCAGAATGGTCTCGACCAAAACTTTTTGTAGTAGGTTATTGTTGACATAGACGCCTCCACTTTTCGGACTATAAAACACCCAAAGTTAAAACTTGAGCTTCTGCCTTCCCAGATGCTGGGTGGGCTTGCATCAGCGCTGTTTCCGCACCAGCTCAGCACCCGCATCGCCCGCCTCGCCTTTAAGGCTTTGACACCGGCGTGGTGCTCGTTCTAACAAACGCGACCACGCGGTGTGAGCCTGCACCTTTAAGAAGAATGGGCCGCGGCTTCGACGTCACTACCTTCTCCGCCCCTCGGGTCCCAACTGGTCGCGCACGGCGCTGGAGCCGCCCAGCCAGCCCGGCTAGCACGTGGATTCCGAGGGGCCAACCATAACTTTTCCCTGAGAAAACCCTTGCGGCTTCTCCGCAGCTCGGAATCTCCAGCTTTGGGGGCGGAGTGAGAGCAAGCGGGTGGTTAGGAAAGCAGCCAATGATCAAAAGGCCCCGGTAATCGGTTGGCGGAGAGGCTGAGGCGGGAGGAGTCTCAGGGTAAGGGTCGAGAGTACCCTGGGCGTACGGTAGACCGTTCCTTGTCCTTCGCAGTCTCTTTTCACCCTAACCCTGGTTTCAAAGTGACGCAAAAGTCATTTCACAAACAGTCGGTTTAGTTGGGAACCCAGCCCCCCCAAGGTCCTTTCAACCTCAAAGTTAATGATTTATCAAGTTTCAGAGCAGAGATTATTTTCCTGTACTGTAGAGGAGAAAATAATCTCTCTCTCTCTCTCTCTCTCTCTCTCTCTCTCTCTCTCTCTCTCTCTCTCTCTCATTTATGGGTTTTGTTTTGTTTTCTCTTGGTTTTGAAACAGGGTCTCACGGAGTTCAGGCTAACCCCAATTCCCGTGTTTAGGCTACGATGACCTTGAACTGAACCCCTGCCTTGCAGATGCTGGGATTACAGGCATGAGCAACCGTTGACCAGCTTAGTTAATACTTTCCCTACCCCATGCTCCTGAGTTTACAGATGGAAAAAGAGTCCCCTGAAGTCATTCAAAAGAACCAGCTGTCCTGGAGGTCACTCTGCCCCAGCAACACCGCCCACATACCTCAAGTTACTGGCCTGTAATGTCCGAGGCCGTTTGCAGCCTGGAGAGGTCGTGCGTGGGTGAACAGGCATCAGAGTCGCTCCCATTGGGCTGACATACTGGGACAAGAACCTTTACACAGCTGAGAAACAGCAAAGCCCTCGTCAGACACGCTGGCTAGAACCGCAAGCCTGGAGGCAGAGGAGGCAGTGGCTACTGACCTGCCTGACTGAGTGGGCCACTCTCTGTCTACTGGGGCCCTGGCGGCAGCACGTGGCCACCAAACGGATGAAAAGACCCAAACAATCCCTGCGCACTGAGAGGACTGAGAAACCATGTCAAGTCCTGCCTAGCCAGGAGCCTGGGACATGCGCAGAGACCCCTCCAGACTGCATCCCCAAGGCCTGTGGAGACATTGACAGGCGGAGGCAGTATACTTGGACTCAAGTGTCCAGACTCCACCAGCACCCCTTGTCACCTCTTTGTCTAGTGGAACCTCCCAGAGGTAAAGTGCCAGAGCTTCTGTCCAGCCACTGCATTCTGCCCCATCCTCCAAATTCCAGGCCCAGGGAGGGCTACATGTAACATGTGACCAGTGGGATGGAAGGGAGAGGAGGGGAGGAAGAGCCCTAGAGAATTGGAGAAAAGTGGGCCAGCATTGTGGTGATGTCCTATGACGCGGAGAATGGCAGACTTGACCACCTGTTTGTTTATTTCATTGGTTTTGTTTTAGTTTGTTTTTCTTCTTTTTTTTAAAAAATTCACCTATTTATTTTACATCCTAGCCACAGACCGCCCCCCACCATCCTCCTCTCCCAGTCTTTCCCCGCCATTCCTCATGGTTTGGTTTTTCAAGACAGACTTTCTCTGTGTAGTCCTGGCTGTCTCGGAACACACTTTGTAAGATCAGGCTGGCCTCGAACTCACAGAGATTTGCCTGCTTCTGCCTCCCGAGTGCTGGGATTAAAGGCATGTCCCATGACTGCCAGAATATTTTATCTATTTTGATTTTGAGAGAGGATGGAACTTATTATGTAGACCAGGCTAACCTAAAAGCCACTATGTATGCCAAGCTGGTCTTGAACTTTCAGAGATCCATTTGCCTCTGCCTCCTGAATGCTTGAATTAAAGGTGAACACCACCACGCCCACCCCCAAAGAATGGTTTTGTTTTGAAATTTAAGTTGAATTTAAGACTACAACTCAGTGTTAGCATGTTGACTTAGCACTCACAAGGCCCTGGGTTCAGTCCTCAGCACTATTAAATAAATAAGCAAAAAATGTGACTATCTAGCTTAGCCCTGCTGGCAGCAGCCTCCCTGGCGTTCTCCTCTTCTACTTGGTGGCTTGAGTAGCAGTGATGAATGTGTCTGAATCCCAGCACTTCACTTGAGAGACCCTGAGTGTGGTCTGAAGCCCTACCACACCTCACCTCCGTTCTGGCTTCCGGAGCTCTGGCTGCTAGAGTGGATTTGTGTCTATCGTGTGAAGCTGTTTAGGGATGTACAATAGCTGTCCATAGTCTCACGGCCTAAACCCTGACCTGTTTAGACTTGTTTGCAACAGCTCTAAACGATGACAGAGAATTGCTAGGTGCCTGCCGTCCAATGATCAACTTCGCACATGAAAGGCGACCAGAGATCTGTAGCCTAATGTAAAACAATCTCAAAGGTCAGATTCCTGGGCTGGGAACCGGCTCAGAAGTGGAATGCTCCCCAGCTTCAAACCAGAAAGCTAAACAGCAGGATACACTGGACGCTTGCTCGTAGCAGGACCGCCACTGCCCCCTAGGGGACATTTTTGAAATCTATGAAGTTAGTGCCACTTTGGATTATCAAAACATGAAAGTTTGGAAATGTCCTGTAAACAGTCTGATACAAAATGAAATTTAAACAAACAATCACACGCGTGAGAAACTTGTTCACAATTACCAGACTTAGCTGACATCTTCATTCCATTTTCTGTGTATGGTGTGTGTATGTGCAGATGTGTGTGCGTGGAGACCAGCGCCAAACAGGGATATCATTCCTCAAGTACTGTCTACTTTTTTTTTGAGATGGGGTATCTAACTAATCTGGAGCTTGCTAAAGAAGTCTAGGCTAACCAACCAGTGGCCCTATAAAGGCATGTCATAATACTCAGCTTTGTGGTGGGCCCTGGGCATCCGACCTGGGTACCTATGCTTGCAAAGCAAATAATTTATTACGCTGGTGGGTAATTTCCACCTTCCCACCCCACCCCTTCCCCAGCCTTATTCACAGGCCTTGTTTGTGACTGCAGAATGCCCTTGGGAAAGGAACTGCTAAAAGTGTGATAAAATCTCCACACAACACCAGCAGCTCTGCTAAACCGGACTCAGGGTTCCCAGAGGCAGAGGGAACTGTGTGCAACAAACAGAGTGAGGCCTGCCCCACCCCAGTCTCCAAAGCCTGTTTCTGATAATACCTGCTCCCCAGCTCTCCTTTAACGTCAAACAGTGAAATACTGGGCAGGGCAGTAGGTGAGTTCTGTCCCAGAACTCAGGCTGGGAGGAAGAGGAAGTTCGGGAGTTCAAGGCCAGCCTCAGTCGAAAGTTCTGGGCGTTCTTAAATTCTATGGTCTTGCCGGCGAAGGTGGCGCACGCCTTTAATCCCAACACAGGGATTTAATCCCAACACAGGAGGCAGAGGCAGGCGGATCTCCGTGAGTTCGAGACCATCCTGGTCTACAAGAGCTAGTTCCAGGACAGGCTCCAAAACCACAGAGAAACCCTGTCTCAAAAAAAAAAAAAAAAAAGAAAAAAAAAAGGTCTATGGTCTTCCTACACCTAACACTTAGGAGACAGGGTAAAGTTTAAACTATAATATAAAGGAGAAAGATAAACCATGGTTTTCTTAGAATCCATAGTGATTTTCTTCCTGGAAAATTTAATGATTAGCAAACATTCTTATTATAATTAAAATATTCATTTTATTTATGTATATGGGTGTTTCACCTTTGCACTGCAGGTGTGCATTGCCCACAGAGGTCAGAAGAGGGTGTCAGGTCCCCTGGGACTGAAGTTATGTGGGTGTTATCTTTCTTTCTTTTTTTTTTTTTTTTTTTTTTGGTGTTTCGAGACAGGGTTTCTCTGTGGCTTTGGATTCTGTCCTGGAACTAGCTCTTGTAGACCAGGCTGATCTCGAACTCACAGAGATCCGCCTGCCTCTGCCTCTGCCTCTGCCTCTGCCTCCCGAGTGCTGGGATTAAAGGCGTGCGCCACCATCGCCTGGCTGGGTGTTATCTTTTTAAGAGAGTAGGAGCCTAGTTGGAGTCTTAGTCTTTTGTCTGAGGAAGAAACAGATCTACTTCTTAATACCTAAAATACCGGGGCTGGATATTAGTGTTGTCGGAACTGTTGACAACAGCCTTGAGAGAGCAGAACTCTGATCTAAATCAGGGTGGAATGGAGTCTTGACCTTTGCTTGAGGTAGAAACAGATCTACTTCTTTTTTTTTTTAAAAGATTTATTTATTTATTTATTATGAATACAATACTCTGCCTGCATGTGTACCTGTACCATGAAGAGGGCACCAGATCTCATTACAGATGGTTGTGAGCCACCATGTGGTTGCTGGGAATTGAACTCAGGACCTTTGGAAGAAGAGTCAGTCCTCTTAACTGCTGAGCCATCTCTCCAGCTCCTCTACTTCTACTTCTTCTTTCTTTCTTTCTTTCTTTCTTTCTTTCTTTCTTTCTTTCTTTTTTTCATTTGTTTATTTGGTTTTTCACAATAGAGTTTCCCAGTAACTTTGGAACCTGTCCTGAAACTCACTCTGTAGCCCAGGCTGGCCTCGAACTCACAGAGATTCACTTGTCTCTCTGCCTCCCGAGTGCTGGGATTAAAAGCACGTACCACCACCACCTGGCTTAGATCTACTTCTTAATACCTGAAAGACCAGGTCTGGATATTAGCCATGCCTCAACTGTTGACAGTAACCTTGAAGGATCAGAAGTTCCAACTCTCTGACCTTTAGTCAAGAAAGAATGGACCCATACCCATGGGCCCTGTCAAGAAAAAGAAGAAAAGAAAGGTGCTTTTGACCCAGAAAAGTGCCCTGTGTGGGCAGCTGCTGGTCTCGTCCCTCCATCCCTGCAGCCTTCGCTCCTCTGCTCCTTTCTGGGCTCCTGGTGAGGCTACTGAGGTCTGGGAAGGGTGGCTTCCCAGGCTGTAGACAGATCATAAAATTAGTCACAGGAACCCTTTGATGTCCTAAGAAGTCTCTGCTTTGAATGTGCTATTTTACAAGCTATCTTCACCTCCATTACCCCATTTGGACTTCACATGACTGTGGGCAGGGTGTGCCAAGGTTGCTGTGTGCCCATTCCAAAGAGGAGGAAACTGAGTTCCTGGCAGTTAAGTGGTGTTGTGCAGCGATTTTCCCTGAGTTGAAACCTTCTGGAGGCTCCTAAGACTCAGGAAGGGAAGATCTAAAGTAAGGCTACTTAAGCCTCAGGAAGTCCCTGAAATTTACCAGAATCTCAAGTCCTCCCAACCAAGATTATATAAGCAGTGGAGGGCAGGAGAGGAGGGGAGGGCAGAGCAAAGGGAAGGAGAGATTCTGACCAGTCCAGCCACCTTTGGGCGTCCAGAGAGGCTAAGGGTTTCAGCTCCGTGAGTCATCACCATGCTGGGGCAGGCTTCAGATGCAGCTGAGTCACCCATGCCCCTGTCAGCAACTCCATCCAACTCCTCAGTTCACCAAGGTGTGCCTTGGTGGTGTTAGTGTAACTTGTCACGAGTTCCCTCTCCCGGGGGAGGAGGTGTTTCTTTATGTCTCTCCAGGAAAAGCGTCCCACAATACAAAGGACGCCTGGACGGTGTTGACAGGAGCAAAGATGAGTCTGAGGTTGCATACCCCTGCAATGGGTACTGAAGCATCCCCAGGGGAAATCCTGGCGAGGTCCCCTCTCCCTCTGTGCTCTGAGATGGCGTACTGTACCTCCTTGTAGTGGTGGTCACATGCCCACTGTGGTGGACGATAGGACATGCAGCCAACGCTGAGCTGAGGATGAAATGTCTGTGGAGGGAATCCCAGGATGGCCGTCAATCCTCTGCTTGGTATGGGGTGGCCTCCTTGATGAGTAGGGTCCACCTCATGAGTACAGGAATGTCCCCCAAACAGCTGACAGAGTAAGGAGTGTATTACAGTCTCTAAAATTAGCACATCCAGGAGGTGATGGTAAATGGGCTGTGGTGGCAGTTGTGTGGCCCCTGCTGTGGGTGTAAGACATTCCAGCCGAGGCCCAGATTTCTCCCTACAAGGGAGGAGTTACCACAGGAGGAGGCCACGCCATTGTTAGCTTCTGCATCAACCTCTTCTATGTAAAATAAAGTAAAAGGTGATGATGGAGATATTGAGGCATTGGCAAACTTTTTTAATGTTTTTATCATTTACTATGATATTGTCATTACTATTATTATCATCATTTTAGACAGGATCTCTGTATGTCACCCTGGTTGTCCTGGACCTCACTATGTAGACTAGGCTGGCTTCAAACTTAGAGATCTGTCTACCTCTGTCTCCCGAGTTTAAGATTAAAGGCGGGTGTCATCACATCCAGCTTCAGCAGACAAATTTAAATAGAATTCTGAAGAGGAAAAAAAAGTTCAAAGACCCTAAAAGAAGTCAGAGGAATGGGAACAAAGATGCGTGGGAACAAACAGAAAACAAACAGTAAAACAAGTATCCTAAGTCTTCCCAAAGCAATATTATATTAGATGGCAATGAAGAGACAGACAAGCTACAAGTAGGCATTTTACTGGTATGTATTTAAGGTTTATCTTTATTTTTATGTGTGTGTGCATCGGAGGATGACTTAGATCCCTCCCACCGTGTGTTGTTCCTCTCTTCCCACGGTGTGAGTCAGGTTTGATAGTAAGCATCTTTATCTGCCGAGCCTTCTTGCTGGCCCTCGTTTATTGTGTATTCTTTAACACCATCCCCCCAAGTACCCATTAATTGCCATAGTTCCTCAGTGAGGAATAGGACCTCTTCCTCCCGTGAGCTCTTCCTCCATGCAGGATGAAGCGGTGATAGGCCAGGTCTTGTTCAGTCTTGTGAGGGTAACCATGACCGCCATGAGTTCCTGAGTGTAACGGCTATGTCATGTCCTCAGGACACGGCTTTGCTGCATGTCGCCCCAACTCCTGTTTCCTGCTCTTTCTGTGATGCTCACTGAGCCTTGAAGGGGATGATGCAGATGTCTTACTTAGGCCCGGCATTGGCAAACTTAAAGCCAGGGACTAAAGGTGGAGAGAACACTTCTTAGATAGATGTTAAAGACCCTTTACTGGGATCCGAAAAGTTGGAACTGGTGGGAAGGGTCAGATGATGAGGAGGAGAGAGAGAAGGGAAAGGGTGATGTAAGATCCTGTCCAACGCTCAATACACAGAGAGCAAGGCCCTGTCCCAGCCCAGGACTGATGCAAGAGACAATGGGAGCCCAGAGTGTTCTGCCTCTCAGCTGCTTGAACTGGAAGAGTGTTGGTGGCAGCCTGGCTCATGAGGCTGTAGGGCATGAAGTCTCCTAGTTAGGAATTTTACTGCTCAGACAAAACACCATGGCCAAAGCGAGTTAGAGGGGAAAGGGTTTATCTGGCTTACACTTCCATGTTGTTGTTCAACATCGAGGGAAGTCTGGAGGCAGAAACCTGGAAGCAGGAGCTGATGCGGAGGCCATGGAGGGTGCTGCTTACTGACTTGCTCAGCCCGCTTTCTTATAGAACCCAGGACCACCAGCCCAGGGATGGCACCACTGACAATGGGATGGGCCCTCCCCCATCAATCACTAACTAAAAAAATTCCCACAAGCCAGGCAGAGTGGTGACACACACCTTTAATCTCAGCACTCTGGGAGACAGAGGCTGACTGATCTCTGTGAATTCTAGGCCAGCCTGGTCTAATGAATCCCAACACAGCCAGGACTACATAAAGAAACCCTTTCTCAAAAATCAGAGAAAGGGGCTGGAGAGATGGTTCAGCGGTTAAGAGCACTCACTGCTCTTCCAGAGGTTCTGAGTTCAATTCCCAGCCACCACATGGTGGTTCACAACCATCCATAATAAGATCTGGTCCCTTCTTCTGGCCTGCAGGCATATATGTAGGCAGAATACTGTATACTAAATAAATAAAATAAAGTTTTTAAAAAAATCAGAGAAAAAAAGAAGAGAAAAAGAAGGAAAGAAAGAAAGAAAGAAAAAAGAAAGAAAGAAAGATAGGTAGAGAGAGAGCCTACAGCCTGATTATTGAGGCATTTTCTCAGCTGAGCTTCCCTCCTCTCAGATGACTTTAGCTTGTGTCAAGTTGACATAAAACTAGCCAGCACAGACGGGCTTTATCTGAGTGCATCGAGAATGGAGAACTGTTTATCCTCCTTGAGACAAAATCCGCATACTCTGAGAAAATCAGTTCTTGACAGACTAGCTCATAGGAGTCATTTGGGACGTTTGCTTATGGCCTGCCGAAGTTCCCAGAAATATCAGGCCCTGGGGGCTGGTAAAGGAAGGCCAGTGTTATTAGAAGTAGACACGAGAGAGGAGGTGCTTGGTGCCCAGTTCTCTGAGCCTGATGGCTCCGTGGTTACAGGAGAATTTTTTAACACTGGCTGATAAAAAACCTTTAATCCTAGCACCCAGGAGGCAACTTTAAAACCTAATCAGCAGCTCACTAAAGATATTAAGCCTGTCCTGGTGGGTGGAAAATCCCTGGAGTATTTGGTGCACAGTACCCTGGGGAAGGGCGGTGATTAGAGATTTTGAACCCAGGCTTCGGCCCCTTCAGCAGGCTGGTACGGCTAAATGAAAGGCAAGGGCTTCAGTGTTGGCTTGGAGCCTGTCTGAAAAAGGGAGCCGGCTCCAGCAGCAGGCGTGACAGGTTATAGTGAGGGCTTTGGGCCTGAGCCAGACTAACTGGGCAAGCTGGCCCTGCTGACATCATCAGAGTGGCCATGTAGCAACAGCAGTACCCCAGGAGGAGGAGGCCAGAGGGCCCAAGGGAGACGTCCATAGGTTCTGAAGGTAGTATCCCCCCAACCACAGCACTGTACCCAAGGTTAATCTTTTAATAGAAACATTCATACGAGTGATAAAAATCTTTTTTTTTTTTGTTTTCTTTTTGTTTTTTGAGACAGGATTTCTCTGTGTAGCCTTAGCTGTCTTGGAACTTGCTCTGTAAACCAGGCTGGCCTCGAACTCAAAGACCACCTGCCTAACCTCCCAAGTGCGGGGATTAAAGGGGTGTACCACCACTGCCTGGCACAGCAATACATTTTTACACAGTACAAATATCACACAACAGGTGTAGCTACAGGTGTAATAGTGGTGCTAAGTGTTTTGGCTGCAACCAGCAGCATTCCTGATTGGATTTAAGGCTGGCCCCACGGGAAGAAATTCGTGTCTGGTCGTGTTAGTCAGGACAAAACCCTGTGTCTGGGGAGGCTCAGTGGGAAAAGAGCTGCTCCTCTTTTGTTAAATGGATGTGGTGTGCCGGGCGGTGGTGGCGCATGCCTTTAATCCCAGCAGTCGGGAGGCAGAGGCAGGCCTCTGTGAGTTCGAGGCCAGCCTGGTCTACAAGAGCTAGTTCCAGGACAGGCACAAAAAACTTCAGAGAAACCCTGTCTCGAAAAATCCAAAAAAAAAAAAAAAAAAATGGATGTGGTGTGCCTGGCAAACTGCCTTCGACACATTTGTGCTTACTGCCTGTAGATTATTATTGCTGCCAGCCTCAATCAGAGGAAAACTTTTTTTTTTAATTTTTAAAATTAAGCCGGGCGGTGGTGGCGCACGCCTTTAATCCCAGCACTCGGGAGGCAGAGGCAGGCGGATCTCTGTGAGTTCGAGACCAGCCTGGTCTACAAGAGCTAGTTCCAGGACAGGCTCCAAAACCACAGAGAAACCCTGTCTCAAAAAACCAAAAAAAAAAAAAAAAAAAAAAAAAATTTTAAAATTACATGGTATGAGCCGGGCGGTGGTGACGCACGCCTTTAATCCCAGCACTCGGGAGGCAGTGGCAGGCGGATCTCTGTGAGTTCGAGGCCAGTCTGGTCTACAAGAGCTAGTTCCAGGACAGGCACAAAAAACTTCAGAGAAACCCTGTCTCGAAAAATCAAAAAAAAAAAAAAAAAAAATTACATGGTGTGTGTGTATCAGAGAAAACCTTTCCACTGTCAGTTTTCCTTCTACTATATATGTCCTGGGGATGAAACACAGGTCATCAGGCTTAATAGTAAGGACATTTACCCCCTGAACCAGCTCACTGGCCTCTGGGAAACTTTTTTTTTTTTTTTTTTTGTATGAAGTGTACCCCAGAGCCTTGTAACCACTGGTGAATTCTTTGAAAACAAGGGACTGTTACTCAGGGGCTGGGGATTTTCTCAGCAGCACAGAGCTTGCCTAGCAAGTGCAAGGTCTTGGGTTTTGTCGTCAGCGCTGGGAAATGCTGACAACCAAGTGGACAAAATAACAAGGATCTGTTGTTACTGCAGCACAGTGGCCCAGTGCTTAGCCCCGGGTGAACACCTGCATCACCCCTCAGAGCTTTAGAGAATGTTACAGCAAACGGAGCAGAAAGAGTGTAAGTAGTGGAAGGGGTGGACATTTGCTCTGGGTCAAAACAGTCCATCCTGGAGGAAGGCTCCTTAAGACTCAGCAAGGAGCCGGGTGGTGGTAGCACATGCCTTTAATTCCAGCACTTGGGAAGCAGAGGCAGGCGGATCTCTGGTTTCTGAATCTGAGGCTAGCCTGCTGTGCAGAGTGAGTTCTGGGACACCCAGCACTACACAGAGAAACCCCGTTTCGAGAAACAAGAAAAAAAAGAAAAGACTCAGGAAGGAAACAACTCGTGTGTCTCAGGAAGTCCCTGAAACATATCAGATTCACAAGGTGCCTCCTTCCCCAAAACTGTGAGAAGCAAAGGCTTCTGAGGAAAGAAGACGGTTCTGTGTGTAAATCTGGATGTAAGTTGTGGTCAGAACTCCTGTGTTCAAACTTTCATGAGTTATCCGTGCTGGGGCAGGCTTTCAGTGTGACAATTACCTTTACTCATTCCTGCTCCTGTAAGCAACCTCTAGCCATACTCCTGTAAGAAACCCCGATAAAGTCTTTGGTTCACCTGTTTGGACTTTGGTGATATTGTAACTTGGTTATGTTGTTGACTCATTGTCATGGACGAGCAAATGTTTGTTCATGTCTCCCTAAGAACACTGTCACACAAACCTCCAAGCTCTCTCCTCAGAGAACGAGGAACAGCAGCCCTGGAGGGGTAGTGGGGACCGGGCAGCAAGTGGAGGGGCAGCTGGTCAGTGTCTAGTGGAGCTCACTAATGTGAACCAAAACTCTGGGATCTGTGCATTTGTGCCCAAGGTCTGACACCACCTTCTAGCTGGGTCCAAACCTGGGCACCTCATTCACCGGGGACGTGGAACTCATGTTTTCCAGCCTTCCAGAGGACTCCGGGATGTGGTGTCGTACAGTCCACGGCACAGCCCTGAGTCTCATCTCTCTCTGCCTCCTTCCAGCTCGTCTCAGCCCCAGCCCCACAGTCAGGAAGACTTCAGTGTCCACGGTTCAGGCTGCTCTCACTTCCATGGCCCATGTTGGCCACCTGCTTGACCACAGCAGGGCTCCCGGCCTGCAGTCCACAGCAAATGAGACACCACCTGGGCGCCCAGCTTCCCTCGGTGTTCATTGCACTCAGAGGAAAGACCAGGGTAGGGAAAGTGTTCCACATACCCACAGGACTCGTGACACAGGGAGGAACCTCCACCAACACCCAGGTCATTGACTTAGTGGTGACCACATTCTAGAGAAGAGTTAGAGTGTCCTTAGACATGACTCTGGGGACGGCATCAAGAGGAACAGAGTTCCTATGGTTTGTTTGGTCAGACTTTGGCCTTTTCCCCCCTAACTTTAGTGGAATCAGATTTTATATTATGAAGTTTGTAGCATTTATCCAGAAAACAAATCCCACCGGCTTAAACAATTTGCTTATGAAAATTCTTGCAACCAAAGATGTGATGGAGAAGGAGGTGACAGTCTATCGAGAAATTACTACTTGGGTTGTTTGCATGGCCAGACCTCCTGAATACCTTGTGAGCTTTCATATAAGCCCAAGTCACCTAGCTGGTGAGAGGCAGAGAGGGGACCGGGGCTCGTCAGGCAGGGGAGAGCTCTAGCAGGTGACTCGAGCTCACCTCCAGGCTTTACAGAAACCTCTGAATCTTGTCCTTTGACCCTGGCCTGCTGGAATGGGAGAGCAAGAGTGCAGCTTTAGGTGCCACTAGAGTTTCAACACATGCCAGCAAGCATCCACCATGTAGTCACTGTGGTCGCGGTCACGGGTGAAAAGGAAACATAGCCAGCCACTCTCACTGCTCAAGATGACGGCTTATACCGGGACAGGAACACCGACCTCCTGACCCCGTTTAGTGCTTACATTCCCAAAGCCCTTTTGTGCAGCGTCTAGCCTGGTCACTAAGTTGCTCCAGCCTGGGGTACCTTTCCAGTTCTGATAACCCCTTCTTCCTAAAGAGGGACACTCTATCTGTAGCAGGACTTTGGCCAGAGGTCTTGGGAAGGACACAGCCCCTCTGTCCCTGCTTACTCCACCTGGTAGTCCTGTGGGGAGCTCGGTCAGGTTGGCCTTGGATCTGATATGTCACCCCACCAGAGGCTCCTGTGTTGAAGGCTTGGTCCCTGGTTAGCAGCTGTTGAGAGTGCTTCCGTAGAGTTAATCCATTGATGGGATCACAGCCAAATGGATGCTTAGCAGGTTGGGCATCTTTGAAGGGTGCATCTTGTCCTCGCACACGCACATCTTGGTCCCCACTTTCTGTCTGCCCTGAAGTGAGCAGCTAAAGCCACACAAACGCCCTTGCCAAGGTGTGCAGCCTCCTCTGAGCCCCAAAGCAATGGAGTCAGTCAACCTTGAATTCGAAAGCCTTTGAAACCAAGCCCAAGCAAATTCTTCCACCCTTCAGTTTTTTTTTTTTACATTTTATTTAGCTTGCATGTATGTGGTGCGTGTGTGTATGCATGTGCATGGAAGTATGCAAGCGCAATGGTGTGCGTGTGAAGGTCATGGGTCAGGTCATGACCTTTACCTCTCGCCTCCCATCGTATGGGCCCCAGGGACTGAGCACAGGTCATCAGGCTTGATGCAAAACACCTTTTGCCAATAAGCCATCTCCCCAGCACAAGTTTGTTTTTGCTGCTTTGAATCTATCTCAAGTATTTATCACGGTGTCTACCAGGGGAAGCCTCTCGAGAGCTGCTCAAACCCCAGTCCCATCTCTTTTCATTGTTGTTGTTTGATTGTTTGTTTGTTTTTCTGGGTTTTCAAGCAGGGTCTCTCTGTGTAGCCCTGACTGTCCTGGAACTCAACTTGAACTCAGAGATCTACCTGCCTCTGCCTCCCGAGTGCTGGGACTAAAGGTGTGCACCACCACATCCATCTTTTTTGTTTTGTTTTGTTTATCGAGACAGGGTTTCTCTGTAGCTTTAGAGACACCCTGGAAGGTGCTGGGAATAGAACTCGGGTCCTCTGGGAGATGCTGGTCAGTCCTCTTAACCACTGAGCCGTTACTCTAGCCTCCTCTTCCTGCCTTGAACTGAAGCCCTCATGCTGCTTCCAAGCATGTGCGGTTGACCAGCATCTCCTGGCTCTGTTCACTTTTGACCTTAATCATGAGGAAGGGATCCAGGAATTTGCATTGTATCTTAAGGGCCAGGGATTGAGACAAGGCCTTGCTATGTACCCCAGGTTGGCTTTGTAGTCCAGGCTGGCACTGAACTTGAAGCAATTCTCCTGTCTCAGTCTTCTGAATGCTGGAATTACAGGCTCTCATCAACACACATGGCTGGCACTGCATTTTAAACCAGAGGAGTTGGAGGCTGAGAGGAGCCTGGGCTGGGAAGTCATGACCATCTATATCATTTTCAGGGTCCCTTTGTTCGAAAAGTATTAAGAATTTAAGCCAGGCGGTGGTGGCACAAGCCTTTAATCCCAGCACTCATGAGGCAGAGGCAGGTGGATCTCTGAGTATGATTGAGGTCAGCCTGGTCTACAGAGTGAGTTCTAGGATACCCAGCGCTACACAGAGAAACCCTGCCTCAACAAAACCAGAATAAATAAAGTATTAAGAACTCCACGGGCCGGGGGGTAGTTAGGGATAAAGTGTTATACAGTGTTCATGAAAGAGGGTCTGGCCTCCATCCCCAGCCCAGAGGGGGAAATGGAATTTCAAGAAGCCTATAGGAGCCCAGTGTGGTGGCACACACACATACCTTAGGTCAGCACATGAGAGGCAGAGGCAGGCGGATCTCTGTGCATTCGAGGCCAGCCTGGTCTCCACAGTGAGCTCCAGGACAGATAGGGCTGCATAAAAGACTCTGAAAAAAATAATTAATTAATTAATTAATTTAAAAAGACACCTGAAAGAATCAACCAAGCCCATGACCATCTCAGCACAGGCTCTGGTCACTTCCTGTGATGGTGGCCCCACCTCAACCCAGAGCTTGGTAGGGACACTGTCTATCTCCTGAGCTCACCAGTCCTTGGCCAGAGCCCCTCTGAGGCTGTTTCCTCCTCCGTGAAGTGTGGAGAGCCCTGGGCACCAGTCTTCCTTCCAGGCTGGCTTTCTGGAACCTGAATCTTAGTCTCCTTTGCCCATCCCAGCCCCCGACCACGGAAAATGGGCCGCTGTGTGACTTAGCTCCTATAGGGGGCGCAGGGGCCCCTGCCAAGCTAGTTCTTTGGGCTGTGACTCATCCTATCCTGTACGTCCTGGGGCCACAGCTGGAAGGCAGCTGTTCTGGTGTCCCATGAGGAGGGCAGTCGCCTGGGGAACCAGAGCAAGAGCAGCTCATGACAGGATGACTCAGGCAACCGGGAAAGCAGGGGTGAGGTGGGGGTGGCTGGGACAGGATAGGAAGTTGCTTTTGTGCTCTCTAAGCAGATAGAGCAAATAAAAATACCAACCTCCCCAGTGAAATTTCAGTTTCAGGTGCACAGTGGGTATTTTCCAAGGGTCTCAAATGCTGTATGGGACATGCTTTTGTTATTACTGTCTTTACTTTTATTTTTGTGCATGAGACATACCTACACTAAAGGACATTTACCTTTAGAGCCTGTGTGGTGTGTGGTGGCACATAACGTGGATCCCAGCACTCAGAAAGCAGAGGCAGGAGGATCGCTGGGAGTTTGAGGCCAGTCATAGCGAGTTCTGGGTCCGTCAAGGCTGCATACTGAGACCCTGTCTCAAAACAAACAAACGTGGAATTCAGTTAATTGAGAATTCTGCGTTTCATCTGGCATGTCAAGGTCGCAGGGATTGGAGGAGCTCCCATGCTGGTACAGTCAACGGCCCTTCGATGGTCACAGGAGGGACAGCCCCACAGCCCTTACCTGGCCAAGCAGCTCCGGAGGCTGCACTGGGCTGCCCTGCAGGAGGCAGAGCAGAGGGAGGTGTAACTGGGGACACCTGCAGTTCCATCACCCAAGACAGGGTGGCCTGTCATTGGCATAGCCTCACTTCAGCATAGGTCTGGCATGGGGCATCAGGCTGGAAATGATCGGGACATGTTAATGATGACAGAATCGGGACCTCTTACACAAGGGCATGCACTTGATATGGAGCCACACCCAGCCTCTATAAATTCTGACCAGGCAAGGGGAAAAGGCAGAAAAAAGAAAAAAAAAAAAAAAGCAGAGGCCTCAAAAGAAAGATTGGTCAATAGATTTCAGATGACGTAACATTATAATACACAGTGACAGGCGGGAGGGAGTGTCTGAAGAATATGTAATCTCCAGTATATAGAAGCACATGCATAGCATAGCCCAGGGGAAAACATAGGGAAACAAAGCAAAGGGTAGCATGGTGGTTAACTGTGTGCATCCTCCGTGTGTGTTTTGAATGATATTAAATTCAGGTCAGTGATTTCTGCTTTATCATGTGAGTGGGGCTCACGCAAACAGGGGAAGGCCTGAGTCACTGCCTGGACTTGCTTCTACCATCAGCTTCCCCGGGTCTTGAACCTCCAATCCCACTCTAACGATTAAGATGGGGACTGGAGATGTGACTCAGAGGCAGAGCACTTGCCTGACACCCCCCAACACGACAGAAAACATAACATAAAACTCAGAGGCTGCCGGGCGGTGGTGGCGCACGCCTTTAATCCCAGCACTTGGGAGGCAGAGGCAGGTGAATCTCTGTGAGTTCGAGACCAGCCTGGTCTACAAGAGCTAGTTCCAGGACAGGCTCCAAAACCACAGAGAAACCCTGTCTCGAAAAACCAAAAAAAAAATTAAAAAAAAAAAAAACTCAGAGGCTACGGTGATGGCTCAGTGGGTGAAGACCTAGCTCTGTGCCAGAGCTACATGTCTCAAAAAAAGGGGGGGGGTTGGTGAGGGTGGGGATGGGGAGAATGGAAATCTCCGTACATTTGCTGCTGGTTGGAATACAAAATGCACAGCTACTTTTGAAAAGCATTCTGATAGTCGCTCAAAAAGTTCAACACAGAATTGCTATCTGACCTCAAAATTTCACTATGTAAGAATTCAAACATTGCAGCCGGGTGGTGGTAATGCACACCTTTAATCCCAGCACTCGGGAGGCAGAGGCAGGAGGATCTCTGTGAGTTCGTGGCCAGCCTGGTCTACAGAGCGAGTTCCAGGACAGGCTCTAAAACTACAGTGAAACCTTGTCTCAAAAAACAAAACAAACAAAAAGAATTCAAACATTGCATTCAAACACGTCACACACAAAAATGACCATGCCCCTGGGCTGTGGGGCGCATACCTTTAATCCCAGTACTTCGGAGGCAGAGGCAGGTGGATCTCTGAGTTCAAACTGGCTAGCCTGAGAGATGGAGTTCCAGTTCAGCCAGAACTGTTATACAGAGAAATCGTGCCTCGAAAAAAACCAAAACCGAATATTCTTAGCAGTGTTGTTCTCAACAGCCAGAACAACGCAGAAATCCATCAGTTAATGAACGGGACCTAGAAGGGACGAACTGCCCTGACTACAGCCAACTGCCAACGCTTGTTTACCTCCTGGAAGGTGAAGCCGCTCACTCACACCTGTGAGCAGCTGACAGCCACAAAGCTGAGGGCTGTTCCCTGCTAGGCTCGCGGCTACTTTTAGAAAGAACTTAACATGATTCAATGGACACCTTCACAGGAACTCTGGGCTTCCTGGGGGCCACACTTGGGTTTTCTCGTGCAAGCTAGATGCACCCAGTCATAAAGCACCTTTTCATATGCCCTGTGACTGTTGAGACTTGAACAAGTATCTGTTCACTTCAGACACTGGTGTCAGACTCGTTGGTGAGCAACTGAGTTTAATGGGGTACTTATGGGACTGTAGATGAGTCAAAGACGGCGGTGTCACCAAAAAGCCCCTCCCGGCGCTACAGACACCTCAGGAGAGCTGTGTCCCTGGTGACACGATCTCGGGGAGTAACCCTGGAATCTTGTAACATTCAGGAGTCTTCTGGGCCTTGTAAGCTGCATTTTCTCCCAGGGCATCTGTCCACACTTATTCTCAAATCTTTGAGCTTTCTTCTGCCCTCTAAGTCAGAAGGTTCTCAGCCTTTTAATGCTGCCTGTGACCCTTATGTCGTGCTGGCCCCAACCATAAAATTATTTTTGTTGCTACTTCATAACTGTAATTTTGCTACTGTTATGAATTGTAATGTAAACATCTATTTTCCAGCATCTTAGGCGACCCCCACGAAAGTGTCTTTCAACCTCCAAAGGGGTTGTAACCCACAGTAACTGCTCCTCTAAGAGGCAGTGTTTCAGTTCAGAGGAAACAGCTGAACAACACCCCAATATTTCTGCCTCTCAGAAGAATTCTTATTCTATTCTATTATTTGCTTTATTAAAATTAGGTTTTTAGTAGCCCCAGAATATAATTTTCCATTTTCCACAAGACTCAACAACAGAGCTAGAGAGGCAGCTCCGCCACGGAGCACTTACTGCTCTCGTAGAGGTCAGGTTTAGCTTACAGCACTCACGACGTACTGGGCTGTAACCAGTTCCAGTTCCAGGACAGTGTCCTGGCTTCCAAAGACTTCTGTAAACACACAATGCGTGTAAATTTATACAGACATGCACACATGCATAGAACTTTTATTTATTTATTTATTTATTTATTTATTTATTTATTTATTTATTTCGAGACAGGGTTTCTCTGTGGTTTTGGAGCCTGTCCTGGAACTAGCTCTGTAGATCAGGTTGGTCTCGAACTCACAGAGATCCGCCTGCCTCTGCCTCCCAAGTGCTGGGATTAAAGGCGTGCGCCACCACCGCCCCGCCTTTTATTTTGTTTTTTGAGAGAGGGTTTCTCTGTGTTGCCCCGGAACTTACACTGTAGACCAGGTTGGACCCAAACTCAAAGATTTTCCTGCCCCTGTGTCCCAAGTGTTGGGATTAAAGGCCTATGCCACCACTGCCCTGATAATATAACTTTTTAAAAAGTATTGTTTTACAAAGCTTACAAAAGCAATATGAATTCTAAAATATTTACTGAGAAGATGGTAAGCTGGATAAAATGGCTAGAATCTGCAATCCCGGCAACTCAAGAGAAGCCGAGGTACCAGGACCAAGGTCAGTAAATTCAAGGCCAGTCTGAGGCTAGAAAGGGGGGGTGAGGGAGGCAGAATCTGTTGGTTCATGCCTGTAATCCCAGCTACTCTAGAAGGGTCCAAAGGGCTATATGAGCTAGGCAGTGCATTCAAATTCAAGGCTAGCCTGGAAAAGCCGGTGGTGGTGGTGCACACCTTTAATCCCAGCACTCAAGAGGCAGAGGCAGGCGGATCTCTGTGAATTCGAGGCCAGTCTGGTCTACAAGAGCTGGTTCCAGGACAGGCTCTAAAACTACAGCGAAACCTTGTCTTGAAAAACCAAAAAAAAAAAAAAAAAAAGGGCTGGAGAGATGGTTCAGCAGTTAAGAGCACTGCCTGCTCTTCCAAAGGTCCTGAGTTCAATTCCCGGCAACCACATGGTGGCTCACAACCATCTGTAACGAGGTCTGGTGCCCTCTTCTGGCCTGTAGACATATACACAGACAGAATATTGTATACATCATAATAAATAAATAAATATTTTTAAAAAAAAGAACTTAGGGAGACTCCATCTCAAAATAAAAAGTTTTTTTTTGTTTTTGTTTTTGTTTTGTTTTTTAAAGAGGCTGATATCCTATGGCAAGACGGAAGGCAGAAGCAAGGAAATCATGTGGAAGTTTAAAAGTCAAGTAGCAGGAAGCTCACTGCTCAGAGACAAAAACAACAAGCTTAATCTCAGCACTCAAGGCAAAGGAAGGAGTGTCTCTGAGTTCAAGGACAGCCTGATCTACAGAGAGAGTTCCAGGTTTGCCAGGGCTATCCAACACAATGAATCCCTGTCTCAACACAAAAACAAACAACAAAAACCACCCCCCTCCAAAAAAAAAAAAAAGCCAAGGTGAACAGTGAGATTGACTGGCAAAAATATTGTTGTCCTATGATATACGCAAGCCTCTCTCTCTCTCTCTCTCTCTCTCTCTCTCTCTGAGTAAACCTAGAACATCTCATGCTCGATGCGATCGCTACCATTAAGCTATAGCCCCAGAGTTTTGTTTTACGTTATTATTTATTCCGTGTGAGTGTGACTAAGTCTGTGGGTACACGCATGCAGAAGTCAGAGGACAGTTTCTGCAAGTCATTTCTTTTTATTTTATGTTTTACCACGTGAGTCACAGGAATCAAACTGAGGTTGTCGTGTTTGTTGTTGTCTTTACCTGCTGTTTACCAGCACCCCACCCCCACCCCACCCCCCGCACAATTTTTTTTTTCTCATGAGGCAGTCCTGGGACTGAAATGTAGCTCAGTTGCTAGCATTTGCCCAACATGCACAAGGCCCTAGGTTTAATCCCAGCACC
Organism: Chionomys nivalis; assembly: GCF_950005125.1. NCBI lineage: Eukaryota > Metazoa > Chordata > Mammalia > Rodentia > Cricetidae > Chionomys > Chionomys nivalis. The sequence continues at coordinate 82,408,247 of NC_080092.1, forward strand.
AAAGAAGCTAAGCATGGTTGCCTGCAATTGCAATCCCAGCATTTGGAAGGTAGAGGCAGGAAAATGAGACGTTCTGTGTCACCCTCAACTATATACCAAGGTTGAGGCTAGCCTGGAACACAGAAGACCCTGGCTCAGGGAGCTGGTTTTCTAGCCTCTTTCTGAGTACCTCCGCCCCGCCTAATCAGCCTCTTAAAATTCTTCCAGATTCAGCTCAACGTGGATAACTCTTGGACAGTTCAACACGGATTTATGTCTCTTCTTCTCCCTACACACCTCTCTAGCGCCTGGTACTCGCTCTAGATCACTTATTAAACTTAGTCCACGCCGGTCTCCCTGGGGACAGTTTCTTCACCCCCACAACCATTGTTCAGCTTGTTTCCAGTCCTGGCTGCCTAGCGTGAAAAGACAGTGAAGGTGCAAAAGTCCGGGTCCAGAAGCGGACGCTATCCTGTAAACGACCCTGAACGCGCGCCCCGGAGGGCAGCCCTTTTAACTGTCGGTGGCCTTAGGCACGCGAAGCCCCGTCTCCAGAACACCCTGCCAGGCGCCGCCAGGACACGAGAGGTGGGTGGGAGGGGGGAAAGCAACTGAACAAGCAAGCGCTGCCCTGGGGGAGGCGGACTATGGTGTCATATGATTGCCTAGTCACATGATTCTTAGATATGGGGTGTGGAGAGAGAGAGGAAAGGGAGGAGGAATGTGAATTGAGTAGAAAAGAAACACAGCTTTCCTGGAGAGTCCCGCCTCTATGTAGACAAGTAACCAATGGAAGCCCTGGATCCCCGACCCATGGCTAATGAAAACTGGGGTGGGCGGGCCATCGCGCGGCCAAGCCCTAGTCCAGAAGCTGACCGCCAGATGCCTCCCACGGAGCTCGGACCCCGAAGCAGGTAGGAGGACCCGTTGCAGACGTCTTCCCGGTTACTGGCCAGAGGTCTGGCCAGGCTGCTGTGCAATTGAGGCTCCCCTGGAGTCCCTACTCAGAGACAAGAGAAGACCGGTCTCTCGATATCTCCTAGGGGTTTCTGATGCACTAAAGAGGGGTTTTCATTTGGGAGGAGTGGGAGCAGTTGTTGAGACCCCCAGTAAGAGGCTCCCTTTGACCGGCATGTCGGGAAGCTGCAGGGTTTCTCCAGAGCAGTAACCACCCCTCTCTCGGGCCGGCTTCATTCTCTGTGCCTCCCATCTGTCTCCAGGTCCCGGCTCTTTCTCATTCCGGTGCCGCGAGTGGTCTCCGCGGCGGCTTGCAGTGGGCTGGGATCTCCCGCCCTTGGTCCCAGAGCTCCGAGGGGTTGGGAGCGGGACCGGGCGTGGTGGCTGAATTTCTGGGAAGTGTCAGCCGTATTTCCTTTCTGGAGGGTGAGGGAGCTAACTTCCGCCTCTCCCCGCCACTTTTTCCTGCTCCTCAGCTAGATTGGCTCACCTTTTGGGAAATTCATCTTCCCCTTGACACTCGGAGTTGGGGGGTGCCACCTAGTGGAAGATTTCGAAGCCAGGGCCTTGAAAGGCCTCTCAGGCTGTTTGAACGGAGTCGTGTAGAGGTGGCCACTGCCTAACCTAAGGAGGGGATTTAGGTCTCCCCACCCCATTTGATCTGGCCAAGAGATAACCTCTGGGATAGTCGAGTTAGGGGAGAGGGCATTTGAAAACCTAGGGAAGGAAGGAGGCAGGGGTTGGGGAGTGGGGGTGGGAGACAGATCCTCTATGTAGCCCGGGCTGGTCTCATTCTCACCTTGTAGCCCATGTTGACCTGGAACTTGCAATCGTCTTACTTCAACCTCCCAAGTACTGGGGTCAAAGGCATGTCTAACATACCTAGCGGAAGTTGGGATTTCTTGCCTTCCGTGAACACCAGTGTTCACACAGAGATTGATAAGCACGGGGAACAATTTCTGAGGCCCTCAGCAAGCGTCAGTGGCACCTCCAGGACCAGGACCCAAGTGCAGATTCTACACAGTCCCTGTCCCCACCCTGTTTCCTCTCTCTCTTTCTTTTTTCCCCCTAGAGACAGGATCCTTCTGTCCCTGGCTGTCCTGGAACTTTTTCTGTAGACCAGACTGGCCTTGAACTCACAAACTCACGGAGATCCACCTGCTTCTGCTTCCCGAGTGCTGGGATTAAAGGTGTGTGCCACCACCCGGCTGTACCCACGCTATTTCTATCCTGCATAGGTCACCTGCCTGAGAAATATGCTCTGCCCCCTCCTTTTGTACCTCTGGCCTCTGGGGTTCACCTTCCCCCTGTAATGTCGCGAGGGATGCCAGTTGGCATGTGAACCCAGGTCCAATATCCTCGGTCTGTTTTCCCTGACTTGATCCTTGGGCTTGGATTTGGAAAGTGAAAGTTAACATGGTTACTGCCTTCATAGTTGTCGCGGAGAAATGCAGTAAGGAAGGACAAAGTGGTTCCCCAGAGGATCTGTGAATATTGCAGTTTTTGCTGCTCCAGGCAGGGGAGTGTCTCTCTGGGTTGCCGGGTAAGCCAGCTGAGCTGGGAAAAGGCTTATTAGGGAAGTGAGAGGCTTGGTTCCTCCTGCTGACACGGAGGGGCACTGAAGCAGTACGCTTGGTTTTCCACTTGCCACTGAGTTTCGGTTTCTGGGTAGGAGAGACAGGTGGTGTGTTTGATGCGTCCAAAGGGGGTCTGGTGCTGCTGGGGGCAGGCATGGGGAGGCTGGTGATGCCGGGGAGGGCCCATTATGAAATTAGTTTGGAGGCTAACCCAGCCTCCGTGCCCTTCCCCTGGGTGAGGAGGAGACAGTTGTGGGCAGGCAGGGGCTGGCCTGTGGGGAAGGCAACCCAGACTCCACTGGTCACCACACTTCCGTTTTCACAACTTTCTCAACCCCTTGGGTTCCCATGTGATCACGTGACTGACGACTCTGTCTCCCCCAAGGTGCGCACATGGGAGTTCAGCGCCAGGCAGGAAGGTGAGGCTGGCTGTCCTCCCAAGCCTCCTCTGCCTCCCAGTCTGCGCACGGTCCCGTAGATCGCAGGCACATGCCTTCGTGACTGTCATAACTCCGTTCCTCTTCACTCACCCGCGGTGTCAGGTGTTAGGCCGTGTGTGAGGACGTGAATCGACACGTGTGCGTGCCAGCATTCTTGCTCACAGTGTGTGCAAGCCAGCACAAGGGCGATGCACACGGGGTAGGCCGCTGAGTCAGGCAGCGCGTCCGCTTGCCTTCCCGTTCACTTGTTCGGTAAATCCAAGGCACGTCACGCCTTGGCCTGGGCGCAGGGAAGTGCATGGCCTCAGATTAGAAGGTGGCAGGGGCTTAAGATGACTGCTAAACTTTCCTTGTCATTTTCAGGCAGACCATGTGGATCTTGGGGTGTTGGCTGGCCTTAATGGCAGGGCTGGTGAGTGGAACACAGTGTCCAGATGGCCAGTTCTGCCCCGTTGCCTGCTGCCTGGACCTGGGCGGAGTCAGCTACAGCTGCTGTAACCCTCTTCTGGTGAGTGTCTCGCCCCAGCTGGCAGCCTGGGCCTCATGGAGGCTACCTTGGATTGGCCAGAAGAGGACTGGCATGGGTCCACTGGTTTATGCCATCTCTTCTTTCCAGGACGCATGGCCTATGATTACAAGCCATCCTCTAGGTGACGCCTGTCAGATCCATGACCACTGTCCTGCTGGCTACTCTTGTCTCCTCACTGTGTTGGGGACTTCCAGTTGCTGTCCCTTCCCTAAGGTGAGGGTGCCATTGGCGTGGACGGGGTGCTTCATTTACTCCTGTCCTTCATTCTCCAATTCCAGGCAAACAGGCTTCTCTGTGTCCCACAGGGTGTATCTTGTGGTAATGGCCACCATTGCTGCCCCCGGGGCTTCCACTGTAGTGAGGATGGAACATCCTGCATCCGAGTATCAGGTGCTGTGGGACACAGAATGGGGACAGATGGGGAGGGATGGATGGGTGGGTGGGCACTGTGTGGTTCCTAAAATGCCCGGGAACCCGACTGCCTGGGTGGCCCCCAAGTCCTGTTCTGAACAGAGGGACAGTCCTGAGAGTAAAGGGGACAGACAAGGGTGTAGAAGTCCAGGTGTTGTGGAGTGATCTAATACCTGCCCACTTTCACGGGATGCCTCTGTCATCTCTCTGAAGTAGCTTGTGGGAAGCGTGGCTTGGGATCCTGGGTGATCACCTTAGCCCTGGTACCAGTTAGACTGCCTGCAGCTGGGCCTGCAGTTCCCATAATAACGACGTTGAGTGACCTTTACGGACCAGATCCATAGAACCCTGGACTCTGTCGTCTGCAGATAACCTCGTGGGTGCCATCCAGTGCCCTGGTAGCCAGTTCGAATGCCCCGACTCCTCTACCTGCTGCATTATGATTGACGGTTCCTGGGGGTGCTGCCCCATGCCCCAGGTACAGGTGTGGGGAAGTGGGGGTAGAGTTGGGAGCTGGGGCTGTCAACGATGGATTATGGACCAACTATCTCTTCTCAGGCCTCTTGCTGTGAAGACAGAGTACATTGCTGTCCCCATGGGGCCTCCTGTGACCTGGTTCATACACGATGTATTACATCTATGGGCACCTACCCCCTACTAAGGAAGTTCCCTGCGCAAAGGACCAGCAGGGCAGGTGAGGAGGTGGGAGGCCATCCAGCTAGCACATGGAGTGGAGCCAACGTTTAACTCTTGGCTGGAAAAAAGTTCCCCTCCGCCCTGGCGGCCCCTCCCACAAGCCTTATTCCTCTTTCAGTGGCTTTGCATTCCTCTGTGGTGTGCCCTGATGCGCAGACCCAGTGCCCTGATGATTCCACCTGCTGTGAGCTGCCCACTGGGAAGTATGGCTGCTGTCCAATGCCCAACGTGAGTGAAGGGCTGGAGCCAGCTGGGCCTGGACATAGCCTTCCTTACAAGGGGCCCCTAGGAACTGGGCTGATGACTGGGAGCTTCCGGACTCGTGCTGCCCCCTAGTGGGGGATTGGGGCAGTGTCGGTCATCAGCCTGGCTTGCTCCCTGTGTTCCCTAGAGACTGGAATTGAGAGACCCGTATTTATTCCAACCTAGGCCATCTGCTGCTCCGACCATCTGCACTGCTGTCCCCAGGACACTGTGTGTGACCTGATCCAGAGTAAGTGCCTATCCAAGGACTACACCACGGACCTCCTGACCAAGCTGCCTGGATACCCAGGTATATAGGCATCTGCTCCATAAGGAGGTGGCTCAGCTCAGTTCTGGGATGGAGGTGGGAGTAGGTGTTGGTGGGTGCATGCGTATCCCCTCTACACCAGCCTTGCCTGAGGTTTGCTGTGGCTTGAGATAGCTACATACTTGGTTCCTTACCCTTGACGACATGTCTTCTGCCTACAGTGAAGGAGGTGAAGTGTGACACGGAGGTGAGCTGCCCAGATGGGTACACTTGCTGCCGCCTCGCCAGCGGGGCCTGGGGCTGCTGTCCCTTTACCAAGGTACGTGGGAGCAGTGGGCATACGGGTCCAGGCAGAGGGACAGCTGGCTTGGCTCCAGTGCGTATTGGCCTTTCTCTGTCCACTGTAGGCTGTGTGCTGTGAGGATCATATACACTGCTGCCCGACAGGGTTCCAGTGCCACACAGAGACAGGAACCTGTGAAATGGGAGCCCTCCGGGTACCCTGGATGAAGAAGGTCATGCCCCCCCTCAGCCTGCCAGCCCCACAAATCTTCAAGCGTGACGTCCACTGTGATGATTTCACTAGCTGTCCTGCTGACAACACCTGTTGCAGTCTCGGTTCTGGGAGCTGGGCCTGTTGTCCCATCCCGCAGGTACAGGGGTAGGGAGACAGCAGTATAGGGGTGGGGACAGCATCTTGGCCTGGGCAGGTGGGTGGCAAGAGGCCCGTTTCTTTTTTTGTTTGTTTTTTTTGTTTTTTTTTTGGTTTTTCGAGACAGGGTTTCTCTGTGGCTTTGGAGCCTGTCCTGGAACTAGCTCTTGTAGACCAGGCTGGTCTCGAACTCACAGAGATCCGCCTGCCTCTGCCTCCCAAGTGCTGGGATTAAAGGCGTGTGCCACCACTGCCCGGCCAAGAGGCCCGTTTCTTTATTCTTCTGCATTCTGCCTAGTCCATAGTGGTACCCCAAGCCGTGATTTGTCCCCAGTCGGAGGAGCTATGAGCAGGAAGGGACTCCCATAGTCCCTCTGGAGAACACACTTGTCTGCCCATCCCTAGGCTGTCTGCTGCTCAGACCGCAAGACTTGCTGCCCCCAGGGTTTCACATGCACGGCTAAGGGGTACTGTCAGAAGGGAGACAGAGTGGAGGCTAGCTTGGAGAAGACGCCTGTCGGCCAGATAACCCTCTCCCAAACTGGAGATACCGGTTGTGACCAGAACACCAGCTGTCCAGTGGGGCAGACCTGCTGCCCTAGTCGGAAGGGAGGCTGGGCCTGCTGCCAGTTACCCCACGTGAGTTCCACCCACTGCCCTGGGGGGGGCTGTGTTCTGGGAATAGCAGTGTGATGCCGTTCACTGTGCCCAGGCTGTGTGCTGTGAAGACGGGCAGCATTGCTGCCCGAATGGATACACCTGCAATGTGAAGGCCAGGACCTGTGAGAAGGATGTCCACTCCATCCAGGCTTCTGCCCCCCTGACCTTTGGCCCTGAGGTTGGAGATGTGGAGTGCGGAGAGGGGCATTTCTGCCATGATAACCAGACCTGTTGTAGAGATAGCCAAGGAGGCTGGGCGTGCTGCCCCTACGTAAAGGTCAGTGCTATCCCTGACCCTGGGGCCGGGTGTCACCGTGGGGTAGGTTCTGCTCTGTCCAGTACTCACTCTTCCTTGACCATCCAGGGCACCTGCTGTGCAGATGGACGTCATTGTTGCCCCACTGGCTTCCACTGCTCGGCCAAGGGAACCAAATGTTTGCGAAAGAAGACCCCTCGCTGGGACATGTTTTTGAGGAATCCAGCTCCAAGACAGCTGCTGTAAGGAGGGGCTAAAGACTAAAGAACTCCACAGCCCTGGGGACCCTGTCCAGACGGTCTCCACCACTCAGGCCTCCCTAGGCCTTCTCCTAGAGTCTCCCAGACCTATCTACCCATTCTGAGTCACCCCATCACCATGGGAGGTGGCCTCAAGCTAAGACCTTTTATGCAAAGAAGGCTGTGGACCCCATTTCCAACTGCCATTTCTTCCGATCTCTGTGGACATTGTGGCCAGGTGCTCTTTCCGATCCACAGGTATTGTGTGAGCTTGCGTGTGTGTGTGTGTGTGTGTGTGCGTGTGTGTGTGTGTGCGCGCGCGCACGAGTGCGTGTGTTTGCTCCAATAAAATTTGTACACTTTCTTAGCAGTGTCTGATTTGGTGCTCCGGGGTCTTCAAGATCCCATAGAAACACACACACAGCTTCAACCTCACCGGCTTTGTATTTGTGTGTCTAGAGCGTCACCATCACAGTACCCCTTAGTCCCCAGGACCGCCCCAGCCACCAGTCCTGTGACATCCAAGCAGCACCCCTCCCCTCCCAAGGGTCCACAGAGATTGCCCCTCCCTTCCCAGCCCTCACCCTAGCAGCTGAGGCTGGGTTTCCCCTTCTGCTCTCCCACAATAGATCTTTCTATGTACAGCCACATTTATACAGGCACTGCTCCCACCCCAGCCCTCCTCCCCAGCCCCCTTCCATGGGGGGACCGGCCCCTCCCACCTTCCTCTGCTTAGAGGCCGATCCAGGGTCCCTTCCCCCCAAGACACTCCCCCAGCACATACCACCAATGGGCTCAGCAGGCCCCTGAGCCCTTCTCTCGGCTAAGAGTGTGCTCCCTCAGCACCCAGAGCGCGCACTCTGGGGACCTGCACTGGCGGCAGGGGCCGCCCTACTTGACGTTGAACACCATTAGAGGCCGCTCCTCCCGCCTCTGCCACGGGCTCTTCTTGTCGCCAGTCTCGTCGCCCACCTCCGCCCCTAGCTCGTCCTCCGGGCTGGTAAGCGAGTCGCGCCGCAGCTCGCTGGCGCTGCTGCGGGAACTGTCCCCACGGCTGCGGCCCCGACCTCGGGGTACCGTGGCTGCCCGACCCTCGGGCGCCACCACCTCGTCCAGTAGGGGCGTTAGCGAGTTGTCCTCCGGAGAGCAGAGGCCCGTGCGGCTCTCGCTGCTGCTGGGCTCGGTGTCCTCACTGAGCGCCAGGCGCGGGGGCGCGGGCGGCGGGGGCGCGGGTGGCTGCGCGCGCTCCCGTTCCTCCCTTGGGGGCCGGCGACGCGCGGGCCGCGCCTCGTGCACGTCGACGCCGGAGTCCAGGCTGGCATCGGTGCTGCGGCCGCCGCCGCCCGCCTGCAGGTCGATGTAGGAGTGGCGCACTTGCGAGTTGGAACGCCCGTCCAGGGACACGAACCAGGCGCGCGGATGAGGCTTCACGCCCAGTTCCAGTAGCTTCTTCTCGGTCAGAGCCTGCAGCTCGCCGTTGAGCTGCGCCATGGTGGACTCGTTGAACAGCACCGGGATGGTGACCGAGCCGCTGACCGGTGCGGAGCGCCCGCCACCCCAGCTCTCGCCGCCTCCGTCTCCCCCCGCACCCGCGTGGCCCTGCATCAGCGGGCGCTGGGGGTCGGGTTGCGGGAAAGGGCGCGCGGGGCCGGCGGCCGAGCCTTCCGGTGGGGTGGCCTCGTCGCCCACTCCCACGGCGCCAGCCTCGCCGCCCAGACGCACGTAGTGTGCGGGGATCACCAGGGTGGGCATGACGTTGCGGTACACGTTGTCCTTGAGGTGGTCGATGGAGCCACAGAAGATGAGCTGGCCGGGCTGGCTGAGGGACGGCGGCCGCGCCAGCTGATCCACCGACTGCGACAGCAGAAAGTCAGGGGTCTTGCTCTCGGTCGCCCCCTTGTGGCCTAGATAGTGGTCAAAGGACGGCGGCGGCGAGGGAGGCTCTTGCAGGAAGGCCGCCGCCCCCGCAGGACCCCGCCGGTACTCGTCCAGGCTGGGCTCCAGTCCTCCAGGACCCTCGACGGAGCGGGCGCCCTTGAGCCCGGCACCGTCGCCGCTGCGAGCACCAGGAGGCTCAGCGGCCGGACGGCTGGCGGAGCGCGGTTTGGCACGGAAGAAGTCATCTCGGGAGGATGCTAAGTCTCGGGAGCTGGAGAAGGCCGAGTGTAGGGAGCCTGGGGGCGGGGCCTCGGGGTCTCCGGAAGATGTAGGCTCCAGGGGTCCCCCGCAGATGAGATGGAGTTGAGACATTGACGTGGCCTGATCTCGTTTGTTGTCCGAGGGGCCGGAGAGTTGCAGTTTTCGGTGCTGTTGTCTTGGCTTCAAGCAGCGTCTCCTGGTGAGAAGGAAAGAGATAGGACCTCAGGAATACTGAAAGCACAGGTCTCTTTAACCCCCACAGTTGCCAACACAAGGGATGAAGACGGCGGGAGCAGGGTGGATAGTGGATGATGCCAGGAACATTCAAGATAGATGCGGGGCGGGGGTGGGGGTTAGATGATGCCTGGAAGCTGGAAGCTGTTTGTAGAAAGAGAAGACATCCAGGAGCTTCATTCGTTCAGCTTCATGGAGTAAACTTGGTAACGCTTGGTATGTAAACCAGCCACCAGTGCCTGCTCTGGGGGGGGGGGGTGTCCCCTGGGAGTGAGAGCTGGGCTGCTTGGACAGCGGGATAGTCTCTGCAGTGGGCAAGGCCCGCGTAGGTCCTGCCATCTGTCACCCCTTTCTCTAAAGCCACCAGCCTCTTGGGTCTTAGCTCTTGCGCTGGAAGCACGCTGAGAATTGGGCTTTCTGCACCTGTGAGACCCCAAGGCAGGGATCCTGGGAGAGAAGGCGGGATGGGTCCCCAGGAGCACTCACCGGCAGTAGTAGATAAGTAGACACAGCAGAATGAGAACCAACAAGGCTAGAGCCGCCAGGATGGTCAGCAGGAAGATGGTGTGGTAGGTGCCGATGTCCTGAATGCCTGAGGTGATGGTAACCAGCCCTGTGCCAGGCAAGGGCTTGGGATGCCCTTCCTGCCTTTCACAAGGCCTGAGCTCTCCCAGCCTTCCCGCCCACCACTGCCCACCACCCCACTGCCCCACCAATCTCACCAGACGTAGGGGAGGCCATGGCAGCCACCCAGTACCCCAGCTGTGGGGAGACAAAAGTCCAGTAGAGCTGTCGGCCTTCCTTTCGGATCACACCAGTGCCATTTCGTACCCACAGCCCTGGAAGGGCCAGAGGAGCTCGTTCATCAGACTCAGTGTTCTGCCGCCTCTAACATAAGCCCCACATTCCTTCCCCAATCCCCTGCCCCTAACACTTACCACTCTTGGGGTCAAATCTCCAGGCTGGAATGCTGGTGCCCACAGCCAGGGCACGAGGCTCTGAGGACACTGGTAGGGACAGGTGAATGGGGCCCGAGAGCGGCACCTCTGTCCCATTGCCTGTCAGCAAATGCACACTCACAGCAGCGAGGGGAATCAGTTCCAGCCAGGAGCCATTGCCTGCGGGAAGAGGACATCGGCACTCATGGCTAACTTCCTAGGGAAGGAAGGCGTCTCCCCTCTACATTCCGTACACATGGCCTACCTGAGCTGGAGGCCTCCGTGCCCAGGAAGGCAGGGAAAGCCCGCATTTCCTGCTGGGTGCTGGCAGGGGTGAGCGAAGCCCAAAGCTGACTATAGGTGGAGCTGGCAGGTAGGCGGGCAGCTCTGCGCTGGAACTGTACCCAGGGCTGGGAGCGGGCACCTGGATGGAAAGCAGGCACCATGGTAGCCTGACCCGGACCAAAGCAAAAGGCAAACATCCAAAGAAGGGGAGCACTGGGTTGGGCCAATTGAAAAGGCCAGGGTGGTGATAGAGAGAGCAATGGGTAACCATGGGTTAACTGAAGGGATGTGGTACTGAAACCTCCAGGCCTGATGACCTTGTGACCTGCCATCAATTACTAGCTTTCTCTTTTTTTTTTTTTTGTTTGGTTTTTTGAGACAGGGTTTCTCTGTGGTTTTGGAGCCTGTCTTGGAACTAGCTCTTGTAGACCAAGCTGGTCTCGAACTCACAGAGATCCGCCTGCCTCTGCCTCCCAAGTGCTGGGATTAAAGGCGTGCGCCACCACCGCCCGGCTAGCTTTCTCTTGAGTTTCCTTGTAAGCCTATAAAATTGTGAGGGTTGTGGGGCTGAAGAGAAGACACAGTAGATTAGAAGGTTCACTGCTCGCGCAGAGGCCCTGGGTTCTGTTCCCAGCACCTATACGGTGACTCACACCACCTATAACTCAGGTTCCAGGGGACCCAACACCCTCTTCTGACCTCCATGGGCACACAGTACACAGAAATACACTCAAACACACATGCATACATGTGCTTACATGCACGCACGCGCACACACACACACAGACGACAGTCATGTCTTGAGCTAACAGCATCTTCTGAGTGGCACGTGATGAGTTAGGTCCTGGGATATGGAGTTGACTAGGAGACCCCCTGCCTTCATTCTCACAGTCTCATGGGTGCTGTTCTTTATACTTTCTCTAGAACCTTCTGCCATGACGAAAAGAAGGGTTCTTGCCTGTGCTGCCAATGGGTGCTCTCTGGATCCATATGCTAGTGAGGGCACACATGTGTAATGTCAGCACTTGACGGTCTACAGCAGGAAGCTGGTGTTTTGTTTTGAGACAGGGTTTCTCTGGGTAACAGTCCTGGCTGTCCTGGAACTAGCTCTGTAGACCAGGCTGACCTTGAACTCACAGAGATCTGCCTGCCTCTGCCTCCCGAGTGTTGGGATTAAAGGCGTGTGCCACCATCGCCTGGCTACATCAGGAGTCTTAGGCCAGACAGAATTCTGAGCTACTGTCTCAAAAATTAAAGAAAAGAGAAAATTGGCTAAAGTGTGTGGCTGAGGAACTGAATTTATCTTTTTATTTATTTTTTTTCCTTGCTGGGCAGTGGTGGCACAAATCTTTAATCCCAGCACTTGAGAGGCAGAGGCAGGCAGATCTCTGTGAGTGCGAGACCAGCCTGGTCTACAGAGTGAGTTTCAGGACAGCTAAGGCTGCACAAAGAAACCCTGTCTTGAAAAACAAACAAACAAAAGAAGTATATATTTTTCCTTTATTTTTCTGTGTGTTAGTGTTTTGTCTGTATGTCTTTGCACCACATGTGTGCAGTGCTCTCAGAAGCCAGAAGAGGGCGTCAGATTCCCTGGGACAAAGTAGTTGTAAGGCACCATGTGGGTACTGGGAATTCAATAGACCCAAGTACTTGGAAGAGCAACAAGTGCTCTAAAGCACTGAGCCATCTCTTCAGCCTCAAATCATTTCCATTTAGATAGACACACATTAGCTTACAGTGCTGTGGGGGTGGTGGGGCAAGAGAGCAGACGTATAAACAGAATTCCAATCCAGTGTGATCATAGGTAACATTTATTAAGCTTCAAAATATGATGGATACTGTCCTAAGCCGGCTATGTATAGTAACCCCCTTAATTAGCCTAACAGCCCCTGAGGTATCAACTCCATTTTAGAGATGCAGAAATGGAACCAGAACTTCAGCAACATTCCAGAGCCACCACCCTGGAGCCTGGCCTTGTCACCCAGATCCCTCCACACAAGCCCATCCTGATTTACTACTAAATGTCAGCAGCTTGGCCCACCCCCTGGAGTTCTGTAGGGTGAGGGAAGAAGAAAGCAGGGTTGCTTTTGGGGACATGCAGGAGGAAGGCCCATAGGCTACAAGCTACACGGCGGGGTAGTGGTGGCTGCGTCCTGGGGGGGTATTGCCAGCTCTCTGAAGAGCTCTGCACTTCACACTGAGAGTTCTGGGAGTCACGAGAGGGCAGAAGCCCTGGGCAACAAAGGCCCATTTGGCATTTTAGAACCCTTGGGGTTCTGGAGGCCTCTGGTATGGCCAGTGAGAGGAAGATGGCCAACTAGCAATTTGTCAACAAGGATCCAGTAAGAATTTAAACTGGAGAGGGGTCTTTCCTCCTCCAAAGCCCACTGTAGAGCAGGTCTGTGGTACTGGCCAGAAGGTCCATGGAGCCTTCACTGCCCGCTGTGCCACCAACTCCCCTAACTTCCTCTCCAGCCGGGCACCTCAGCTACTTCCACTCCCAGGCCACACTGTCTGCCTGTCCTGTAACTCTCCCAAGATAGCAGTGGCGTTTGTCTGTCTTCCCGCTTGCCTAGGACCAGGAGGTGGACTGTGGTCTGTTCTCCTTCACCCTGGGTCATCCCCATGGCACAGAGCAGGTGGGAACTATGAGCTGAGACTGAAGGCCTGTGCATCAAGACCAGGGGCACTGAGGAATACTCCAGGCCACTGCACAGACATTCAGCTGCTGTGGAAGGCCCTCGTGGCCTCAGAACAGCCGGGCACCAGGTAGGTGCAGGACAAGGACATGTAGATCCATTGGAGGTAAACAGGTCAGGGAGGTGGGAGAATAGAAACCACAAAAAGCCCCAAATAAGGGGCTGGAGAGATGGCTCAGAGGTTAAGAGCATTGCCTGCTCTTCCAAGGGTCCTGAGTTCAATCCCCAGCAACCACATGGTGGCTCACAACCATCTGTAATGAGGTCTGGTGCCCTCTTCTGGCCTGCAGGCATACACAGACAGAATATTGTATACATAATAAATAAATAAATATTTGAAAAAAAAAAGCCCCAAATAAACTATAAATATTTATTGAACACCTGATTTTTTTCCTCTTAGCACATTTGATGCATTTTTTTACCTTAATTTGATGATGTATTATCCTTCCACGTCTTATACATGCATAAAGGACAGCTCAGAGAGGATGAGTGACTTGCCCAAGAATGCCCAGCTACTGTGTGAAGAAGTCCACACACAGGTTGAGATCAAGGGAGAAAGGCTATTGAATGAGCAGCAGGGTGTGGCTTACCTGGAGAGCCTAGGAGGATGTGCACAAGGTCCTCATAGAGGATGAGGGTGGCTGGCCGCTCGGGGAGCAAGCAGAGGCTGACCGATGCGTATACTGCGAGAAGGACGGCCTGTCAGCTCTAGAAGCTCTCCCTAGATGCCCCTGCCGGTCGCGTGCATCCCAATGGCTTCATATGCCCCAGCCCAGGCAGCAGCTGCTGAGAAGCTGCCCCCTCCACCCCCAAGGACTAATCTGGGAAGGAGCTGACGATGGGTCAGCTGCTGCCCTATCCCACCCCCTCCACCTGCCCCTGCACTCACACGGCAGCTTGTCAACACGCCACGGCACGGAGTTGGTGAGGAAACCCGGGCGCGCAGCGGTGACCAACACCCAGGTGCCCAGGCGGTAACTGAGGGGTAGTGTGGCCACGCCCTCTGAATCCGTGGTGCCAGCAGCCAGCAAAGTGCGGTTCCCAAACACGTCTACTGAGGCCCGGGCCAGGGGCACCAGCTCCCCGCTCACATATACCTGTACCTTGATCAGGATCTCTGTGGGAAGATGGGGTGAAAGGAGTGAGGATAACAAGGAGAGAGGTTTGGGGACTGATGGCGGGATCACATCCAGGCCCTCCTATCAGTGAGCTGTGCTCTCTGCCAAAGCCAGCAGTCCGAAGGGGAGGGAGTCCTAGCCCGTGCACACTTTCACGTTTCTGAGCTCAGCTGATGTCTGGAATGAATGATGTCATCACTGACAAGTGACAGCATTCCACTCCCACCCCCATTCTTACTGGTTTCCAAAATAAGAATACATCCTACAGCCAAGAAAATGCTCTATTTGCTAAAATATAGCCTCAGCCCATTTTACAGATAAAGACAGCGAGGCTCAGAACGTGTAAGTTCTTGCACTGCAGTTAAGTGAGAAACCTGAGCTCCAAACCTAGCTGTCTACATCTAGAATATAAACTTTTAGTCCCTTGACCCTAGGAGACCAGGGTCCATGGCGAGGAGAAGAGAGCAGGAGGCAGGAGAGAATGGGGAGGGTCAGGATCAGGTAACTCGGAGGGAGGATGGGTCCCCATTTGAGTTCTCAAGAAAGAAAAAAACCAAGACCCTAAGCTGCCTTAGATCATACCTATCACTCATCCTCTCTCTGGGTGAGCTTCCAAAAACCTGTTTCCCTTCAAATTTAGGGACCTGCCCCAGCTCCTAAGCCCAAACAAGTATCCCTCCCCTCAAGCCTATAGCTGGTCAGCTACAGTCAGTCACCATGGCAACGTCCTCATTCCTCCCAGGAGATCAAGCAAAGGAGCTGGGGCCCTGGTGAGGAAGGGCAGCACGGCAAACAGACCCAGGCCCAATGGAAAATAGTGCAGAGGGGACTGGGAAGGAAGCATAAAACCTGTAGATTTCCAGGTTTTGACCCCCGCCTCCAGGATAACCTGGCTATGTTGGCCCTGAGAGTGAGGCACTCTGGGCTTGGATGGGGTGAGGAGGACTTGAGTTACTCTCATGGATTCCCCAGGCGGCCTCCGCTGTCTAACTAACCCTTTCCACTCAGCACCAGCTTCTCCCTCAAGACCATGCCTCACCCCTGCCGTCCCCATGAGTGTCAGAGATGGAGGGGTTCAGATGCAGGAGGCAGGTGGGTGCTGGGTGAAAATCCCAGGAAGAGAAGAAGTCTGGAGCTGAGGGCAGAAGTGGCAAGGGGGAGGAGGGTGGGCAGCCACAGAACCTCCAGAAGGCCTTTCCTGGAGCCGACACTCAACAGTGACAGGTGTCCCATCTCAGGCTTCCAGTGCAGGACGCCACGCCTGTCCCCGGCATCCCTTCCAGCTGTTCGCAGAGCCCATCTCCCTCTCCAGTCTAGGCCAAAGTCTAGCTACTCAGGGTGGGGCACCCACTCTGCCCACTCCCACTCTGGTTCTCCAAGGAGTGGCAGTCTCCTGCCCCAGCAGGAATTCTGAGAAGCTTAAAGGGCCTGACTGCTCCCAGCCCTCTCCTAGGCTAGGAACAGCTGGAGAGAGCAGCTGGGACGAGGGTGGCCGGGAGTCTGAAATTTCGTCACTTGAGGGAAGCCTTTGGGCTTAAGGGCCAAAGCCTCAGAAGGGAGGGGCCTGGGGAAACAGTACGGAGGTGGGCAGGTGAGGCCTGAGGAGCATCGGTGCCAAGTTGGGAGGTGGGGCAGGTGTCTAGCCGTTTTCCCCTCTTCCCCGCAGCCTGGGCTCCCAGCCAGCTGCCTGAGAGAGCCCCCAATCCTGGCGCTATTCCAGCTAATTCCCTGGGCCCTCCCTTCCCCGGGGTGCAGAGTCTTGTGGGGTGGGCGGAGCTTCCTAAGAATCTTGGGCTTCTTCTCTGGGAAATCAGGGGATACTGAGGCATAGGGAAATCCCTCCCTACTCTCAAAGTCTGACATTCCACACGCTATCTGAATCTCTCCACTTTAGCCCTGCCTCACTCCAGGAGGAAATCCGACCTCCTCCCTTCATCCGGACCCTACTTCCCTCAACCAAGCAAACCCCCACTCCGCCTTTCCTGCTAGCTTCTAGTGTGTGTGTGTGTGTGTGTGTGTGTGTTGGGCGGGGGGGGGTGTGAGGAACGGAGAACACTTTCAGGATGGAGCCACATGCAGGGGAAGGAACAACAGTAGTAGGGTGGTGGCGCAAGACATGAAAGGTGGGAGAGGAAAGCAAAGATGGGGAGGGTGGAGGCCCAGAGCACCCAGGAGTGTGCTGTGGAGTCAGGGTCTCCAGCTCCCACCGCAGAGGCCGGCCCTACCCCCACCTCACACACCCATCTGAGCTGGGTTAGGCTTAAGGAGGGTCAGCGTCTCCTTTTGGGGAGGGAAGTGAAATGAAGATCTGGAAGCTGGCCGAGGAGAGCAGTAGCAAGAGACGGCTGGACAAGGACCCAGACACCTGCCCTCTCAGCTGGTACTGCCTACAGCCAGCCAGCCAGCACAGCATGGCTCCGCGACCACAGCCCTGCCATGAGCCTCAAACTGGGAATCACAATTACCCCTTTCCTCAGCTCCCCTCCTTACTGAAGTCCCTCCCTCCAGTATGAGCCGATCAGTGTTTATTTTATGCACCCCAAATTCTAAACCTGGGGGGCTGGCTGGAAGCTGTCAAGCTCCCTGGGTGAAAACCCCATTCGAGCAGTCAATCCCGCCCACAGCCTCACCCACTCCCCCTCTCCCCTCCCCCGTTGCAGCCCAGCTCTCGGCTCCCAGCCCCCGTCCGGCCCAGGGTGGCAGCCGATGCCTGCGCCCCCACCCAGCCTGGGTCTCGGCTAGGGACCCGCGGGGGGCTGCAGAGCGGGCGCCCGCCCCAGCCCGCCCCTGGGCGGGTGTCTTCCGCAGACAATAGCTCTGGCTGCAGCGCCTCGCGGACCGGGAGGGAGAAAAACAAGTCGGAGGCGACGGTGGCGCCGAGCCTGGAGACCCTCGCCCTCCCCATTGTGTCTCCCCAAGACCCCGGCAGCAAACAGTCCCCCATTCTCTCTACCAGAAGCACCGATCTCGGGTCGCCTTCCCCCACCCATCTTGGGAGCAGAATGCACCCCAAGTCACTAGCATCGTGAAGAGGGGGCCAGCGGTGGTAGCCGATCACCGGACGCAGGCCCACGATCGCCGCCCCTCGCGGCCGAGACTCACCCTGAGGGCTGGGGGGCTCCGGCGGAGACTTGCCGGGAGCCCGGGAGGCGCCGCCGAGCAGCAGACCCAGCAGCGGCAACAGCCGCGCGAGGACGCCGGGGCCACTCGGCGGCGGCATCGCGGGGCTCGGCGGGGCCCTAGCGGTCCATCGCTGCCTCCAGGCTCCGCTCGGCCGGCCCGGCTCAGCCCCAGCTCTGCACGACTCGGTGCAGCTCGGGCTTGGGCTCCCACTCCGGCTGCGGCGCCCGCTTGGCGCGATTGTCTCCGCCCGGAGCAGCCGCTAGCGCCCCCTGCAGTCGGCGCCCGGCACGGCGGGCCTGCGGGCACCGCCCCCTCGCGGCTCGGATCTGCCAGCAGCCCACCCGGCAGCCCCCCACCCAACAATCCAAGACTCCGAACAGCGAGGGAGCGCAGCGATTAGGGAACTATTACCCGGGTTGGGGTTCGAGAGCTCTTGAGATGTGGTGTAAAATTGGACGGGAAGGAGAATGGCTATTGCTTACTCCTATGGGCTGTGTATGGTTCAAAAGAGTGAGACTCCCCTTCTCACACAGGGAAAGCTCATCAATGGTAAAGAGGCTGCCCGTCTCCAGCACTAAGTAGACCCGTGGTCGTGTCTGGCCTCTCTCTCTCATGTCTCACATTCAGAAACAAGCTAGGCAAGATATGTTCCTTATAGCCTTCCGGTTCTCACTCTTCTGTTTATCTTAAACAAAACAGAATGGTCTGAAACCCACTAGGTAGCCCAGACTGGCCTCGAACTCATGGCGATCTTCCTGCCTCGGCTTCTGGAGTGTTGGGATTTCAAATGTGAGATGCCATGTTCAGCCTCACTTATCTTTTAAAATGACAATTATAATAATCTCCCTAGTAGTGCAGTTGAAATGCCAGGGGGTGGTGCCATGACCCTTGAATTGGAGCAGGCCGGTCTCTGTGAGTTCAAGGCCACCCTGGTCGGTCTACACAGCCTCTTCCTGGAACTTAACCACAAGTCTGACAGGAGCAGGGGTGTAATAGTGTTACTGATGGTCGGGGGAGGGGCTTGCTGTCTCCGGAGTAACAGACCCTTTCTTCGGGAGGAGTCACCTGACTAGAGAGGTCTCGGAGATGTGGAAGCAGCTATCTCTCCCATGGAGAATTCCGTTGGTTCCAGCTTCAAGAATGACAAACTGGATCTTCCTCAGCTGCTGAACCCCACATTTGAAGACTTGCTCCAGACAACCTCTCTCTCCTCATTATTTCTGGCTGTCACCATCACTCCACGTCTGTTCTGCATGAGCAGGTCCCCACTAACCACACACTTCACCCTCTGTCCCGCTAGCTCTCCAGCAGGGCCTCCTACCCTCGAGGGAACTGAGGACAAGGACCCAGAGGACCCAGCGGACTTCCCTCCCGTTAGGTCTCTCTACTTAAGGGGACAAGCCACCAGGTCTTTCCCTCCTTCCTCCCTCCCTTCCTTCCTTCTTCCTTCCTTTTTCTTCCTTTTCTTTTCTTTTTTCTCTCCCTTCCTCTTTCCTATTTCCTTCCCCTCCCCCCACTTCCATCTCTTTCTCTCTTCCTCCTTTTTTGGTAGTGTCTCACTGGGCAGCCTAAGCTATCCTTGAACTCACACCCCCCCTCCACTTCAGACTGGAGTAGCTAGCCAGGAGGAGGTGAGACTGCACACATCACCTCCTATTTAATAGAAATTTCCATCTAACCATATCCTCAGTCCTGTGCTTATGTAACATTTTTTTTTTTTTGAGTCTGAGCACAAGCTTTCACACTCATCCTTGGTAACCTTCCTCTTGTTGGTCTCAACCCAACTTTACAGTCTGTCAGGGCTGCCTTGAATCTGCCTCACTTACCCATTGTATTGCCACCATTACCACCACAGCCAGGAGCCATCTGTGGGACAGAGAGGCTTCTGCAACCTCCATTCAAGGAACTCATGACATCTGCAGGCAGCCCAGGGCTGAGATGGAACTGAGATATCCCAGAGACGACCCGGACCCTGTTTTATCAGAACCGTTCAGGTCCAAAACCCAGCCGCTATAATCCAGCTCACACTTCTCTTGTCTGTCAGGAGCAAAAGCCAAGTGCTTTGCTGGATCAAGACAGGCGGTCTGGGCCATTCAGCTGCAGTGGCTGACTGGGGAGGAAATCTGGCTGGTGTTCCATGATCACAGCTGAATCTTCAAGACTCACAGCCGTGTAGCTGGAAACCTGTTCTGGAACTCGCCATGCATGGATGTCAAGTCACCGTTTTCAGAATTTAGCATTTCAGGGATCTCTGGGTACAATCGAGTATCCGCTCTCATGAGGTGAATCTGCTCACCTCTGGCTTTCCTGGACACCTCGGATGTTCAGTGTCAAGGTAGAGCTACAAGGTGTGCCTGCTCACCTGCACCCCCGCCTCTCTCTAGGAGACATGCGCCCCAGGCCCCCCCCCCAGCCACAGCCACAGCGGCCACCCTCCTTGCCAGAACTTGCTCCCACCTCAGCCCTCTGTCACTGCCCGAGCTTTCTGTCTGAACTCCTTATCCCATGCAGCAGTGCAACTCATTCATTCCTCAGCTCAGCTGTCAGAGACCTCTCCCCAGCTAACTAACTGCTCTTTAACTCAACTTCGGAAAGAGGTGACTCTGACAGCACCCACATACGCTCTCTCCTCTCCTCCCCTCTTCTCTCCTCCCACATTCTCTCCTTCCCCTCCCCTCTCCTTCCCTTTTCCCCCCTCATCCACATGCCCCCCCCATCTCTATTTCTTTCTGTACCCTCAGCACTGCGGTTAAACTCAAAGTCTTGAACACACGAGGTAGTTGTTCTTCCATTGAACTCAGTTTTCTTTTTCTTAATTTTTTTTTTGTGTGTGTGTAATAGAAATAGTGACCTTTATTAAGAAAGAATGGGGCTTGGAACTGAAGAGGTGACTCAGAGATTAAGAGCACTGACTTCTCTTCCAGAGGTCCTGGGTTTCACTTCCCAGCTGCCATAACTGTTTGTAACTCCAGTTCCAGGGGATCCAACACCTCACATAGACATACATGAGCCAAACACCAATGTACATAAAATAAAATAAGAAAGAGACGGGAATGGGGCAGTGCACTGTGGAAAATCAAACGCTAAAGCCCCTCTTTTGAGACAGAGTCTAATGTAACCCAGGCTGGCCTCAAACCCTCAGACTCACTGTTCAGTTGAAGATGATCTCACACTTCTGAACCTACTGTCTCCACCTCATGGGTTCTATACAACATGCATGTGCTACCTCTCCTGATTTACAGTGCCACTGGCTGACCAAGGGGCTTCTTCTTATTATTATTATTTGTTTTGTTTTTCAAAACAGGGTTTCTTGGTTTCTCTGTAGCTTTGGTGCCTGTCCTGGAACTCGCTCTGTAGGCCAGGCTGGTCTCGAACTCACAGAGATCCACCTGCCTCTGCCTCCTGAGTGCTGGGATTAAAGGCGTGCACCACCACTGCCCGGCATGAGGTCTTCTTGTATTCTTGTGTGTTAGGTAAGCACCCTACTAAGAGCTACGTCTCTAGTCATGTACTATTATTATCATTATTACTATTATTATTACTATTATTACTTTTTGAGACATGATCTCAAAATAAGTTGCCCAGCCTGGCCTTGAACTCACTCTGTAGCCCAGCAGGCTGTGAACTTGTGATGCTCCTGTCTCTACTTCCAGAACAGCTGGTATTACAAACCTGGTCCCTTCCCTCTATTTCCACTGACAGTGTAAGTCCAATGGGATAGAGACCAGCTTTGTTTACTGCTCAGTCCTCAACCCACTTTGATATAGTTCTAGCACATGTTATGTGCTCAAAAACCATTTCTGGCTGGGCAGTGGTGGTGTATGTCTTTAGTCTCAGTACCCAGGAGGCAGAGGCAGGAGGATCTTTGAATTCTAGGCCAGCCTGGTCTACAGAGTGAGTTTCAGGACAGCCAGGGCTACACAAAACAAAACAACAAAACAAAAAGCCCAAAACATTTCTGGAACATGTAAATCAGCAAACCCATGGGATTCCAGAGGATAGCCTGACCTCTGCCCCCTATCCTGACCTCTGCCCCTAATTTCAATCCCCACAGCTACCTTCTCCCCCTCATCCCATTTCCTAGCAGACCTGTTTCCTCAGAAGGAATGGCATCAGGGTGACTGTAGGGGGCAACAACTGCTGTCCCCTCCCTGGGGACACTGTCCTCCTCAAGCTGGGCTCAGCCAGCTTCCTTCCACCTTCTTCCTCTGAAACACCACTGTAAAGGTTGTTGGAGGAAGGGGAGAGAAGAAAGGAATGTCATTTTCCCAAGTGATGGAGGTGGTTCTTGTATTTTATCTGTTGCTTTCATTGGTTAACTAATAAAGAAAACTGCCTTAGCCCATTTATAGGCCAGCCCTTAGGTGGGTGGAGTAAACAGACAGAATGCTGGGAGAAAGAAGCCGAGTCAAGGAGTCGCCATGATTCTCCCACTCCAGACAGATGCAGGTTAAGATCTTCCCTGGTAAGCCAGCTCATGGTGCTACACAGAATATTAGAAATGGGTTAGATCAATATGTAAGAGCTAGCCAATAAGAGGCTGGAACTAATGGGCTAGGCAGTGTTCAAAAGAATACAGTTTCCGTGTAATTATTTCAGGGCATAAGCTAAGCCATGCGGGCGGCCGGGTGCCGGGGACGCAGCCCCGCAGCACATATTACTACACCCAAGGCTTGGACTATTCTGAGATTTGTCCCTCCAAAACTATGGACAATGCATAGCTCAAAGCTGCCCACCAGAGAGTCGGGCATGATGGCTTCTGTGTCTTTAATTCCAGTACCGGCAAAGTCGAAGTAGATTGATCTCTCTGGGTTTGAGGTCAGCCTGGTCTACACACTGAGCTCCGGGCCAGTCAGGCCTATGTAGTGAGATACAAAACTGCTTACCAGGAGCCCAGCATTTCTTCTCTGGTGCTCCTGACTCCCCTTTCACTGCCCACTGAGTCTAGCTCTTCCACCATTCAGTCCTGGCTCCTCACACCTGCCATCCTGCTCCCTACTGCCCGGCAGCCATTAGCTGCCTTGTTGGTAGAGAATTACTCTGCTCAAACTGCTTAGTCCCGGCAAACATCCCCTCACCTCCCCCTTATCCTCTGACTCCGAGGCGGCATGGTGGATATTGCTATGAACCTGTTTATTAGACACTAGGAAGGGGATGTGTCCACTCTGCTGGGCAGGGAAGACCCCATGGAGTGGTTTGAACCCATGGAGTTCTGAGTGGGCACAACTGGGAGGAGACAGGAGGTGAAGCAGCCAGCCAGCCCCTCACGACTGAGCACCAGGTCACTCTTCCTCATCTTCCTCCAGAGGTGGTCGATTCCGCTTGAAGAAGCCAGCCTGCAGGGGTGAGGGGTGGCACAGGAGCTGGGGTCCGGCACAGAGACAGGGTTCACACCCCAGAGAATCATTGAGGAAGTCTGCTAGAAACCAGCTGCCTCAAAGCCCATGCGACAGAGTTTCATCCCCAGCATGAGAAGGGGGATTTTTTAAACTGGGAGATGTCCCCCCATAAATTAGAAAAAATACATTTTATTTATTTATGTGTGTGTACGTTTGGAGGTCAGAGGGCAGCTTTCAAGGATTGGTTCTCTTGCTCTACTATATGGGCCCCAGGATTAGAACACAGGTCATTAGGCTTGGTGTAAGTACTCTAATGCCCTGAGCCATCTCAATAACCTCTGCTTTGTTTTTCTGAGACAAGATCTCAGGTAGCCCCAGCTGTCCTAGAACTTGCTTTGTAGCTTGTGCTCCTGAGCTCGTAGGGTTGTATCTTTGTCACCATGCTTGGCTTTAAATTTTCTGCTTCTCCATTACTCAGACCTATGTTCCCCAGCACACAGAAATGAGTGACCCTCTTAGGAGCCAGGGCCAGGCTCTAGATCCTCCGGCCTCCCATCTTGCTCAGGGGAAGGACAGTGCAAATACTGTCATAGTAAACTTCAGCTTGACACAAACCTAAAGTCACTGAGGAAGAGAAAACCTCAACTGAAAAATTACCCAGATCAGTAGGGCCTGGAGGTACACGCCTTTAAACCCAGCACTCTGGAGGCAGAGGCAGGCAGATCATCTCTAAGTCCGAGGCTAGCCTGGTCTACAGAGCTAGTTCCAGAACACCCAGTACTACACAGAGAAACCCCACCTCAAAAAGCAAACAAAAATTGTCCAGGTCAGATTGGCCTGTAGTCATGCCTTTGAGGCATTTTCTTTTTGAAAAAAAAAAAAAAAAATTACTATTTATTTTGTATTTGCATTGGTATTTTGCCCGAATGAGGGTGTCAGATCTTAGAGTTTCAGACAGTTGTTAGTTGCCATGTAGCTGCTGGGACTTGAACCTGGGTCCTATGGAAGAGCCGTCAGTGCTCTCAACTTCTGAGTCATCTCTCCAGCCTCAAAATTAATTATTTTTATTTTACGTGTGAGGACATTTTGATTTTGCCTGCATGTGTGTCCGTGTACCACCTGCATGCCTGGCACTAAAGAAACACGAAGAAGCTGTCAGAGCCCCTGGAACTGGAGTTAGGCAGGGTTCTAGCCACATGAGGGTGCCGGAAGGGGACACTGCTCCTCCGGAAGAGCAGCCAGTGTTTTTCTGTTAGCCCGCTCACCCTTACAGCCTCGGTGAGACCTTGTCTTCATGGCTAACTGATGTAAGAAGCCCAGCCAGCTGCGGGTGGTGCCATCCCTGGGCAACTGTTCCAAGACGGGCAGGCAAGGAAGTAGGGGGTGTAAGCCACTGTCCTTCAAGGCCTCAACTTCATTTCCTGCCTCGCTTCTCTGTTGACTGTTTTGTTTTTGAGACAGGGTTTCTCTGTAGCTTTGGTGCCTGTCCTGGAACTAGCTCTTGTAGACCAGGCTGGCCTCGAACTCACAGAGATCCGCCTGCCTCTGCCTCCCGAGTGCTGGGATTAAAGGCGTGCGCCACCACCGCCTGGCTTGCTTCTCTGTTGACTGTAAAATGTACGATGAAATAAACCCTTTCCTCCCCAAGTTTCTTTTGGTCATGGTGTTTTTATCCCTGCGACAGAGGAGGAGAGCCCTGCCCATCACCTTCAGGAAGTTCTCAGCGGGTCTCAATTTCCTCTGACTTCCTGACAGTGGGGGAGGGGTCCGAACACCTGAGGATTTCAGGCATCCTGCTAGTAGGGATGAGAGGGATTGGCCCAGCAGAAGTCCTCAGAAAAATGACATTCTAATAGTGGCTATGTGAGTGAGACAGGTCCCGTATCGTATCTCTGGTCTCCTAGCTTGTGATCCCCTGGGAACTCTGTGCCCCCCTTCCAGTCTCACCTTCCACATGGCCAAAATCAGCAGGGTGAGCAGCAGCAGACCGCCCAGGACTCCCACCAGCACCCACCAGAGAGGAATGGCCCTCTCCTCCAAGGCCCGAAGCAGCTGTGTCTGCACCTGAGGCCAAACTGGACGTTACTTCAAGGGGCCTGTGACCAGCGAGGACCAAGCTGTCTCCTAGTAACCAAACCTCAGTCCTACTGAGAGCCCGCCCCTCAACCTCAGACAGACTTCGTCCTTCAATCCACGGAGGCCCCGCCCCACGCTGGCTGGGCGCTGACAGCCGGAGATCTAGGGTCGCTCACCAGAGCTTGTCCGCTGGGCAAGCTGATCGCTGGCACCGAGTAGGGTAGGGAGGAAACGTTGAACCAGGCGTGCGACTGCAGCACAAACTGCTCCTGCGACCTCTGTAGGGGGCGGGGGTGACAGTCGCTTACCGCGGCCACTCGAGGCCGAGGCAGGGAGGTGGCGGCGATCCAAGCCCGGGACTCACAATTGCCCCTCCCCGCCCCAAGGTGTGAACCTGCTGAAGCCCGGAGCAAACTCCGGCCCCGCCCCCACAGGCCCCGCCCCCCGCGTCCAGCCCCACCTTGCGGAGGCTGGGCAGTCCCAGCATAGCCCGCACCGTGACCATGGCTCGCTGCCCGCGCAGCATCTCCTGCAGCTCACACTCCACCACCGTACAGGGCGCTGAGTCTGAGTCGTTGCAACTCTGAGGGGGACGGGTCGGAAGTCCCCAGGACCTCCTGTCAGTCATCCCCCATCAATCTCAATTAACCCAACACAGAGAGCCAGGAGGGTCAGGAAACACCGGTTTCTGACCGAGCTTCAGATGGTTTCTCTATATTCTGCTTGCTCAACATTCCCAGGGATACTGGGACGACGCCCGTAGCCAGGGGTCACCCATAGGCTGCAGTACTCGTTTTTTTGTGATATTGTTTTGGTCTCTCTCTCTCTGTCTATCCTGGAACTCTCTCTGTAAACCAGTCTGGCCTCGAACTCGAAGATATCCTCCTGCCTCTGCCTCCCGAGTGCTGGGATTAAAGGCATGCAGATTAAAGGCAACGCCACCAGGCCCGGCTTGCTTCAGCAGTCAGGAATCACACCTACCCACTCTTCCTGCCTCCCATCTCCTCTGGCTCCTGAGGACCCCAGGTGGAGCCCGCTGAGCCTTCTCACCACCAGA
Organism: Chionomys nivalis; assembly: GCF_950005125.1. Classification (NCBI taxonomy): domain Eukaryota; kingdom Metazoa; phylum Chordata; class Mammalia; order Rodentia; family Cricetidae; genus Chionomys; species Chionomys nivalis. Next base: position 82,434,162 of record NC_080092.1, read on the forward strand.
ACTGGTTCCTGATGCCCTGGCTGCTTGGGTCCCTGCAAGAACGCCTGTCTGCGCTCGCGCTGGTGATGGCCCTGGCGAAGGAGGGAAGGGCTGAGAGTAGGTCGTCTCCAGTCCAGCTGGGAAGGACAAGAGCGCAGTGAAATCGCTTCCAGGGTCTGCACCCACACCCTGCTCTGGGCTGTTGGTCTGTCGTCTGTCCCTCACGGCTCCTTCCCCCGCCCTCGCCTCACCTTGAGAGGCTTGGGGGTCGGCTGAGAGGAGCAAAGGAGACCCCCCTGGGGCTGCACATCCAGGATGTTGAGCAAGTCTGAGGGCTGGGACTGGCTGGGGAAGCGGATGACCAGTCGGAGGCCGTTCACAGCGCCAGGGCCATTGTTGTGGAGCTGGGGGTGGGGAGGTGGGCCAGCGGATGCTGATGATGACTCAACTGCCAGCCTGCAGATCCCAGGACCTCCCCCACCCCAGTCTTGCCCAGAGGCTCCTCCCTACCTCATAGGTGTGTTCCACCCTGGGGACCCAGCTGTCCAAGCCATCCTGCTCCCTGTCACCTTCTTCTGGGGCCACCACCAGGGAGGCAGGGAAGGAATTCCTGCAAGTGACCAAGCCCCCAAAGTGTGGTGGATCGTCCAGGACCCCTCAAACTTTACTCTTTTGCTTCATGAGATGCTGGGATTGGGACCACGGTCTTCTACATGTTAATCACGCTGGCTACACTCCTCCTCCTCCTCCTTCTCCTCCTTCTCCTCAGAACAATACAGGCCCCTTTGCCATTTCCCCTTCCCACACATCGTCTCTCACCCTCGAAGCTCCACTGCGGCCTCAGCTTGGACTGCCACAGGCAACAGCAGAACATCACTGTTTGGATTCTGGCTGTTCTTGCTGGAGGGGAGAAGGTAAGAAGAAAATGAGGATCACCCGCCCTTTGGAGTGGACCCAGAATTTTAGACAGCTCAGGGGGAGTTAATCCCACCCTCAACAGCATACCGTACTCAGGCTAGACCTGAGAAACAAAGTCCTCTAGGACCCCAAGATTCAGAAACAAGTCACCGAGGGAGAAAGGGAACAGGGCACTCTGGAAGGCCTTTCTGTGTGGAAGGCTTTCTGCATGAGGGGCTAATGGAGGAAGGGCAGTAGACAGCCACGCCGCCCAGCGCGGTACCTCCTGATCTGAAGCTGGAAGGACACATACTCTCCGGCTTCTTCCAGATTCTCCACACTCACCAACATTGTGATTTTTATCTGGAAGAGGGAAGAAGTGAACTCACTACCCCAGTGTCCACTCTGGGCCCAGTCCTCCAGAGCCACCATTTTTACCCCCCAGCGCCACATCCCCAGGATCCTACCCAACCTAGGATGCAGCTAGAGTTGGAAGACCTCCTGACTCCCACCTGAGACCCCCCCACCTGGTTGTCCCCCAGCCCACATCATGGAGGCCTTACCCGGGTGTCCTTCTTCATGGGGTTCCCCAGCTCGCACAATGTCACCCTGGTCTCATTCTCCTTCTTCTGGGTGCAGATGAGCCTCTCAAAGCCCTGGAGAAGAGATTCACAGACAGGTGAGAAAGAGCGGCTGTGGGGGTGGGGTGCCCTACATGTCTGCTATAAATTACATCAACAAAATAAAGCTAGGCATAGTAGCGCACACCTTTAATCCCAGCACTTGGGAGGCAGAGGCAAGATCTTTTGAGTTGGAGGCCAGCCTGGTCTACAGTGCAAATTCCAGGATAGCCAGAGCTACACAGAGAAACTCTGTCTCAAAGAAAAACGAAACGGAAACAAACTAAACCAAAATCTGTTCAGCGCTGTCAAGATGGCTTAGTTGGTTAAAAGGGCTTGCCACCAAACCTGACAACCTCTGTTTAACTCCTGGATCTCACGTCGTAGAAGACAGCTGACTCCTATGGGCTGCCCTCTGATCCCTTCACATGCTCAATGTGAACATGAGAATGTATATAAAATAAGTAGTGTATATGTGTATAAATACATATGTATACACACATATACATTATATATACCTGTGAGGTGGCTCTTGCCTATATGCCAATACTTGGGAGACTAAGGCAGAAATATCAAGAGTTCAAGACTGGCCTGGACTAAATAGTGAGTTCCTGATCAGTCTTGTCTTCAGAGTGGGACTCTTTCTCAGAAGATAAAATACTGGTCTGGGGCCAGGCAGTGGTAACGCAAGGCTTTAATCCCAGCACTCGAGAGGCAGAGCCAGGTGAATCTTTGTGAGTTCAAGGCCTACCTGGTCTACAGAGCTAGTTCCAGGACAGCCAGACACAGAGAAACCCTGTCTTGAAAAACCAAAACCAAAACAAAACTAGGCTGGGAGCTGGCTCTGTTGCATAAGCATGGGGACCTGAGTCTGATCCCAGAACCCACAGAAAAAGCGGGTGTGGGGGCACAGTTTATCATCTCAGCACCCGGGAGGTGGCGAGGGGAGGTTCCCTGGGGCCTGTGACCAGCCAGTCTGGCTGAACCTGTGAGCCTCAGGTTCAGACAGTGAGAGACTTGTCTCAAAAAAAAACAAGCAAACAAACAAAAACAAAAGACGATGGACACTTGGAGGATGACGCCCAAGCCTGACTTCTGGCTTCCACGGGCATGTGCACAGATGTCATTACGCTCTTGCACACCCAAGCCTGACTTCTGGCTTCCACAGGCATGTGCACAGATGTCACTACGCTCTTGCACACGTGCACACACAAATATTGAATTTAATTTAAAAAATTTCTCTATAGCCGGGCGGTGGTGGCGCACGCCTTTAATCCCAGCACTCGGGAGGCAGAGGCAGGCGGATCTCTCTGAGTTCGAGACCAGCCTGGTCTACAAGAGCTAGTTCCAGGACAGGCTCCAAAACCACAGAGAAACCCTGTCTCGAAAAACCAAAAAAAAAAAAAAAAAAAAAAATTTCTCTATAAGTGCCTGCCAACATTAAGGGAAAAGACTAAGCCAGTAAATTGTGTGTATATGTATGTATACATGGGTATACGTGTGTGGATGTGGAAATGAGAGGTTATTGGTATCGTTCCCCGATTGTTCTCTATGTTTATTCATTTATTTATTGAGACAGGGTCTCATGGATGCGGCTAGCCCGCCTGGTCAATTAGCTTTTGGGTTATATCCACCATCAAATCCCTAGCACTGGAGTTGGAGGCTCACACTGCCATGCCTGGCTTTCCCCATGGGAGTCCAAACCCAGGTTCTCCACTTGCATGGCAGGAACTTTACCAACTGAGCCGTCACCCCACAGCCCCAGGTTAACCAGGTTTTAGTAAACACCGACTTTCTAATATGTTCTTCAAATTCATACCATCAGCCTGCATTTCTTTCTTTTTTTAAAAAATATTTATTTATTTATTATGTATACAATATTCTTTCTGTGTGTATGCCTGAAGGCCTGAAGAGGGCACCAGACCTCATTATAGATGGTTGTGAGCCACCATGTGGTTGCTGGGAATTAAACTCAGGACCTTTGGAAGAGCAGGCAATGCTCTTAACCACTGAGCCATCTCTCCAGCCCCCTGCATTTCTCATATGTACACCACACCTATATGCGCTGCATCTAAAGGATGAAAACTTCATACATCTTCATAGCAAAGCATAAGAGCCCTGAAGATTTGGGTAGGAGCCCGGAATCAAGGCTCTCATCCCTGCTGCCCGCTGGCTATACCCCAGCGTGGCACCTCACCTCAACGTTGCTGAGAGCCCGCATGTAGTGGGCACCTGGCGGCAAGTGCACAGCCAGCTCTGCCTCATAGGCTCCCTCGCCCTCGTTGGCTGCATCAATTTTCAGCTCCAACACGTTGTCAGCACCAATCAGAAGCGGGGAGTCCCCCCTGTGTGGGGGGGGGAGGTGCTGGGTTTAGAACCAGAGGCCAGGAGGAGGAGTGGGTCTCCTGGGGCACGGAGGGACAGGATAGGTAGAGTGGGGGACCCTCTCACACAGTGGCTGCGAGCTGAAGCTGGGGCACACATAGGTCATCTTCCCCACAGTCCAGGATGATCCGGGTCTAGGGGACATAATAGGATGTCTGGGTAAGCTGAGGGCTTGTGAGGTTTTGGGATCACCTCAGAGCTTAGGGAACAACAGTGCCTCCAGGGGTCCCTTCAGACTTCGGGGAGTGGGGAATGGGATACAGTGCAAAGGTTTGGGGAGATGCCAAAGTTCTGGTGATAGTAGGGCTTGAGTCTACAGCAGTGGTTGGGAGACACTGAGATTTGGCGAATTTCATCAGGATTTGGGGGTGACTTCAAGGTTCAGGATTCCCTAATCTTAATCCCTTTACCAGGGATCTTGCACCCTCCTTGCTTGTCCCGCTGTCCCTACCTGCTCCAGGACATAGGTTTCTCCATGCAACACCACATTAGGGGCTACTCCAGTCTCTTCTCGGGGCAGCGACACGTTGAGGCTGAGCACAATAGGGCTCAGCTTGTCTCGGAAGTCGGCCTCATCCTAGGAGAGGGCAAGAGTCTGCTGCTGGGCCCACACCCTTTGCTGGAGCCCTAGGGTTGTTTGAACTGCCTGCAGGGAGAACCCAGCTCCGCCCGTTCTAGCCTGAGCGTACTCGAAGGAAAGCCTCAGTGGTGTGGCAGATAGTTCTGTTTCTTCCGCCCAGGTCCAGGCTCAGGGTGAGGCTCGCCTGTTGGGAGGCCAGCAGGAGCACGCGGCGGCCCTGCCGGTGCTTCTGCAGGTCCAGCTGCAGTTCTGCCTTTAGATCTGCCAGGCAGGCAAGCAGGAAGGACCCAGGTCTCCCTCTAGTGGAGACAAGCAGACCTCCCTTCCTCCAGCCCCTCCCTCCACGCCACTCACGCAGCTTCTGAGGAATGTTGTGTCCTGTTGCTCCCACACACATCTGGATGTTGAAGCTGCAAAGACGAGAGCAGGTTTGGGGGTTGGGGCCTTAGAGAGGCCTTAGAGAGGCCCCAACCCCCTGCCGAGTCTGTGACCTCCGCCTCCTCACCAGCTGACTGGTGTCTGGGTCTGTTCCAGGACACAGTTCTTCAGGGTGGGATTGAGGGAGTCTTGAACCAGCAGTTGGGCAGTGGCCATCACCACAGGCTGAGCTCTAATGGGATCAGAGGCGGCTCACCACCGTGTCCCTGCTGACCCAGCCTCCTCTGATGATGTCGCCCTTCCCCCAGCCAGTGCTCACCTGTACACAGCCACTTTGCTAGCCCCATAGGCTCCCACTATCAGGTCTATAGACAGAGGGAGAAGGGTCGAAGGTGGGCATTAGAGTAGCCATGGAGCAAGTCTTTATCTTCCCAAAAGTTCCCCACACCATCAGCCCCCTGGACGTTCTGCCCCCAAGCCTAGCCTCCCAGCCACACCAGGCAGGCCAGACATGGACCCCCAGCTGTTTGTCTCCCCATGTTTCCAGTAAGCACCCAAAGGCCTGTCGTGACTAGGTTGGATGCAATCCACGGGCACCTGGGTATCCATTCTCATCGATGTCTACAGCACCACGAAGGGAGAAGCCAAAGCCAGAGCCCGCGGAGAAGGGGCTGTCCAGGACCTGGGAGGGGCGCGGACTCAGCCCCTCACTCTGACCCAGGAACACCAGCACTTGGCCTTGACCACTGGGACCCCCATAGGGGGCGGCCACAGCGACATCTGGAAGGAGAGAAGAAATGTGTCTGTTTGTGATTGGAGTCTCCCCAGGGGAAGCTACCAGTCTCTCCTGAGTCTTCTCTAGGGAGGCTCTGGGAGACCAGGAGAAGGGTACAAAGTCTGTATCAAGGAGGCAGGAGAGAGATCAGTCAAGTATTAACAACGATATAAAAGCTCCAATAGCCCTCACTGTCCATCAAGGGAAATGCGCAGGCAGGACTCCATTTACTCCTGATAATTGGGGGTCATTATCCTGTTTGCTCTTATTATTGCTAATTTGAGACAGGGTTTTTTGTTTTGTTCCAGTTTTGCTTTGTTTTGTTTTTTGGTTTGATTTGTTTTTTCTGAGATATGGTCTCTCTTTGTCGCCCTGGCTGTTCTGGAACTTCCTTGAAGACCAGGCTGGCCTCAAACTCACAGGGATCTGCCTGCCTCTGCCTCCCTGAGCTGGGATTAAAGGTGTTCAATACCAGGCCCATGAGACAGGGTGGTGTATATTTAAGCAGCTGAGAAGGACTTTGAACTTCTGGCCCCCTGCCTCCACCTCCCTTGTGCTAGGAGGACCTGGTACGGTCACCACCACACCTGGCTTGTGCCGGGCTGAGGTTTTGTGCATGTTAGGGAAACTCTCTATTAGCTCAACTATAACCCTGCGCCCTTAATTCCTATTTTAGAAGAAGATTAAATAACTGAGTCCAGACCAGGGTAGCATACTTGTTAGTAAGCATGAGATCCTAGATTCAATTCCCAGTATGATAAAAAAAAAATGTAGGCCTCTACACCTTTAATATCAACATTCTTGAGGCAGAGGTAGGTAGATCTCTGTGAGTTCAAGGCCAGCTTGATGTATATTCTGAGTTCCAGGCCAGTGAGGGCTACATGGTGAGACCCCGTCTCAAAACATAAAATCAAACTGAACAGCAAATACACACTAACTGGAGCCTATTTCCCAGATGCTAACACAGTTTCACCTTCACCATGCAGACAAGCTCACAGTCACAGCACAGGTTGATCACCGCCAAAGCTTTTTTTTTTTTTTTTTTTTTTGGTTTTTCGAGACAGGGTTTCTCTGTGGCTTTGGAGCCTGTCTTGGAACTAGCTCTGTAGACCAGGCTGGTCTCGAACTCACAGAGATCCGCCTGCCTCTGCCTCCCAAGTGCTGGGATTAAAGGCGTGCGCCACCATCGCCCGGCACCGCCAAAGCTTTTAAGACCTTCCCTGAGAGTGTATCTGATAGCAGTCTGTGGACATGCTCATAGGCCATGTCTGTGGCGTGGGAGGTTTTTCTGTCCATGTGTTGCTTTTATGGGTTAATGAATAAAGAAACTGCTTAGCCTGTAAATAGGGCAGAACTTAGGGCGGGGAAAAATGAACTGAATGCTGGGAGAAGGAAAGGAAGGCGGGGGGGGGGGGGGGCATGGAGCCGCTGCCAGAGATAGATGCAGGTCAGAACTTTAGCTGGCAGCCATGTGGCGATATACAGAATAACAGAGATGGGTTAGTGGGTTAGTTTAGGATATGAGTTTAGCCAGAAATAGGCTTAAGCTATTGGCCAAACAGTATTGCAAATAACAATGGTTTTCTGAGTGGTTATTTCGTGGCTGGGTGGCTGGGATGAACAAGCGACCCTTCCCCCAACACGTATATGTGTCTTAATCATCTTCCCTCTACCTTCTGATTTTGTTTACACCATGTCTTCGTAATTTCCTTGATCACCATAATCATAACTCCAACAAAAATGTTTAATCCCAGCCATCAGGACAGAGGCAGGTGGATTTCTGTGAGTTCAAGGTCAGTCTGATCTATGACTACTTGGAGAGTTCCAGGTCAGCCAAGGCTACACAGTGAGATCCTGTCTCAAAAACAAAAACACAACAAACAGAGGCCTCTGACCACGGTGGTGTCCTCGAGTCCGTGGCCTCCTCTCTGTCCTGGTCTTGGTCTTCGTGGCTTTGACCGTTTGACTCACTGTTCATTATTTCGGCCTTCTTGCCCCATGGCCAGTTTTGGGTCAGCCTGACCAGACTCTGTCTGGAGCTAATTCAGCTCAGGGTTGCAGAGACACAGAGCAGACGGGGGGGGGGGGGGCACTATGGCTCCTAATCTCCAGCCGTCCTCTGAACCCATGGGGATCCCCACCGCACCTGTTTCTAACCGTCTCTGGTCTCCTGAGCTGTCAGCCCCATTTCCTTCGATAAGAGACCCTACTGATCACTCTCTTCCTGCTTTCTCCCTGTGACCCTTGAACTGGCACCTCCTGCCTCTGGATGGAGTGTCTGCATCCCTAGGCATCACAGGGGCTCTCGTCTGGCTGAACCCTCCAGTTCCCCACATTTTCCCTCTGTATTCATTACACTCCACATGAATGAAAACCATCTTCCTGCAGCCCCAGCCCCACTCCGTGGTGGCTGTCCTTTGCCTTTCACATCGGATTGGTGACAGAGCTGTCTGCACTACCTGCTGGGAGAGCCACCTCTGCTCATACCCTGCCTCTGCCCCTGGCCCCAGTGACCTTCTGGTCCCTAAGGTGCCCTTTGTTGGTTGGGTTTGTTTTTTGTTTTTCAAGACAGGGTTTCTCTGTAGCTTTGGAGTCTTTCCCCGAACTCTCTGTGTAGACCAGGCTGGCCTCAAGCTCACAGAGATCCCCCTGCCTCTGCCTCCCGAGTGCTGGGATTAAAGGTGTGCACCACCACTGCCAGACTAGTTTGACTGGTTTTTTGTCAGAGGGTTTTAAGTATCCCAGGCTTCTCTCCAGCCTCTTAGGTAGCAGAGGGTGACCTGCCCTTCCTGCCTCACTTCCTGGGTGCTAGGATTACTGGTAAGCACCACCGTACTGGCCTGGGTTGGTTCTGGTCCCTGCCACCAATGAGCTCATCCTCTTTAAAGCCCATGATGCTTTCCCGGTTGCATCTAACTGTACCTTTCAGGAATGAGGGGCCCACTTGGCCCATCCTTTCTCCTCCTCAAAGTATTCTCTTAGAGTTTTGGACCACCATTCTCCTGGTTCCTCTTCCACCTGTCTGAACACTGTTTCCCAGAGTCACCTTCTCTGGGTGTCCCTAAATGCTCTTGCTCCCCACGGTTCTACGCTGGGCCTCTTCTTACCTCACGGGCTCTGGACCCCATCCATTCTTCCCTGTTCTCTATCTCACCTTCAGCCCTCTCTGGCGGAAGTGTGGAAAGTCAATTGCGACAGTTCTCAGTTCTCACCATATTTCTACGCCCAAGGCCTTCACGCCCAGCTAACCCAGAACTGAACTACAGACTCCTTGCTCCCTACTCCCACTCAACACCTTTCTCTTCCTGACCCCATATTCCATTTCCAATCCAGCCTTAATAGGCCTAGCCCTAAATATCTGCTGAAGTCACCGCATCTCTGACTCCATTCTCCAAACCTGCAGGCAGGGGTCATCAAGCTGGGATCTAGACAAAATGTCCTAACTGGATTCCTTGAACTCTGATGCCCGTTCTCAAGTCAGCCGCCAAGCCCTCTCTGGCTCCCGCTGCCCAAGGTCTCAGCCTCCCTCATACTGGGATTCCAGGTGTACTCCACCCACGACAACTGCCTTAATTAAGTCCATCGTCGTTAGGACGATTAGCCCTCTTAAGGTTAAAAGCAGCAGCTCTTTACTCACCGTTATAGCCATCCCGGTTGAGGTCACCCAGGGGGGCAATGGCAGATCCAAACCTTCCATAGAGTTGAGTGCCAGTCAGCAGGAGAGTAGCCGTACCCAGAGCATGGGGGTCCCGAGGCTGCAGAAACAAGTATACGCGGCCCACCTCGGCCAGCTTGCGGTCTGCCCTGTGCTCCATGTACAGTGGAGCCCCCACCAGTAGGTCATCCCTCCTGCGGATCAGATGGGCAAGGTTAGGTGCAGCTGAGCTGGGAAGACGCTAGGAATGAGGGAAGTTCTGGGCCACCCTTGGGACAAGATGAGGGTGACTCCTGCCTCTGGCAGTTGAAGACCCAACTGGGTACGGATGATACATTCCCTCCTCTCACCCGTCCCCGTTGACGTCAGTGACTGCCACGGAATGCCCGAAATATGAAGCCATCTACAAGATGAAGAACATTTTAGTCTGTGCTTCAAAATCCTCTGTCATCACCCTCATATCCCATAAACCATCCTGAGGGCCAATTCCCTGATTTTGGCTACTCCCCTGGGGCCACCGCCCTCACCTGCTCTCCGTGCAGCCGGTGCAGCGGCTGGTAGTAGGAGTCCAAAATTTCCACCTGCACGGGAGAAATACACCCAAGTGCATCATTCATCCTCCCTCCCGCGGCTTCCCACTCTCATTGAGGAAGGGCAGGGCACTGGCGAACGTGGGGGAGTAAACAAGAGGAGGAGGGTCAGGGTGTTCAGGGCGTCAAATGGTGGGGAAAGCAGGCACTCACCGCTCCTAGGGTCCAGCTCCAAGTGGGGGCACCGAATACGTACTCTGGGGAAAGCGAGGCTCAGCAAATCAGATCCTCAGTATCCTTTAGTCCATCCTCCCATAGGGATCCAGGGGAAATTGTATGGAGGTGCTCCTCCTGCCCCGGGGCTTCCCACCCGTCCCTAACAGCATTCCTTGCCTGTAGTGCTCAGATCCCCATCGAACTCGCCCACGGCCACCGAGTACCCTGAAAACGCAACACAGTTTAGCGTTTAAAGCAACGAGGAAGACCTCGGTCAGGAAAGGAGGGCCGTGAGTACCGGAGGTTATCAGTACAGACTGCATTGTGCAGGTGGAAAACGGAGGCGGGCTCGAGGTCTCACTTGAGTCCAAGGAAAGAAGGGCGAGCCAGTGTGGATGTGAATTGGACAAGTGTAGGCGAAGAGGCGGGGTCAGGGGACGGGGTGCCTTTGTGCTGGGGTTGACTACCCAAGATTGGCTTTAAGGCTCGAACAGAGGCGGGACTTGACTCTCTGAGAAGGCTGGAAAGAAGGTGCCAATGTTACCCCGGTAGCCGTCGAAGTACACTGGGTTGCTGGAGTCGAAGGTGAAACGCTGGTTGGGCACATGCCACAAAAGGGTACCCGGGCGGTAACTAGAGATGATATTCGCAATTGGAACCCGAACCAGGAGACCTAGGAAGGGCACAGGGACAGGATGTGTGGGGCCCAAGACACCTGGGTCTCCCCAAACTACGAGATGAGAGTGGGTTGTATTACTGGGTACATACCTAAAAAAAAGTAGCCGCCAGGGGCGCCAAGCACTAGCTCCCCAGCCTGAAAGGGAAGTCCTGGTCATGAGAGAGTCCCCTGTTCTGGAACAACCTTAAACCACTTTGCCAGCATGATGTTCTTTTGTTTGTTTTTCAGACAGGGATTCTCTGTTTAACAGTTCTGGCTCTCCTGGAACTAGTTCTGTAGGCCAGGCTGGTCTCGAACTCACAGAGATCCGCCTGCCTCGGACTCCCTAGTGCTGGGATTAAAGGTGTGCGCCACCATTGCCTGCCGGACTGTAAGATATTCTCATATTCACCACCACACCATCTCCTTTTAAGAGGAGTCTCACTTTTTTAACCCAGGCTGGCCTCAAACTGGAGATCCCCCGGCATCAGCCTCTAGGCCCAGCTCTCTATTTGCTTTTGCCTGCAACTTGCCTGGGTCACCGCAGAGCTGAAGCCGGCTTCACAGTATCGCTTGTCTGCGTCTACAAGAAGCAAGTGAGGGTCAGCCAAGGGGAGGCTCCGGGAGTTTGCGCTTGAGCTAGGAGTCCGGCGTGGGCGAACAAAGCTATGAGGGGCGGGGAGGAATGGAGGAGGAGCCCTAGGGGCGTGGCGTAGCAGAGGGGGCCTCTCAGGGCGCGAGGTTGGTGGCGGGGCGGGGTTTGCATCTATCAGTGGGAGGAGACAAAGGAGGAACAGCGCTTACTATAAAATTCTGAGTAAATCGAGCTCATGATGTTGCTGCGACATGGCGAGAATTCTGCGCGGCCTCCGCTTTGGAGCTGAGCCACGAAGCAGCCGCCTACCGGAGTCTTCTCTGCCTCATCGTTCTTTTCTAGGACATTCCAGTGCTGCCAGGGGGCGCAGGCCTAGAGCAGAGCCACGAGAGAGTGGGGAAAGAGCGCGATATTCGGGCTTCCCCCGTCATGTCACTGCCCTGGACTTGCTCCCTGTGACTGCCCACAGTGCCCACCACAATGACGTCATTCCAGCTGACGACCGATGCCCCAAGTCCTTGTCCGGTCTTGAAGGTTTGAAAAGACTGGTAGCCTAAGTGACGGGTCTCATCCCCTGGAAGGCACAAGAAAGGGTGGAGCTCTGGAGCCCCGCCATCCACTTCCACCTGGCTTCCCCTTTCCCTTCCATGCCGGAGACTCACTAAAGTCGAAGGACAACGAAGTGCAATTGCCACCACTGGCCTTCCAGGGGCACAGGAACACGCCACCAGTCTCCTCCTGACTTGCGCTTAGGGCCCTCGGGGCGCCCACCACGATGGACACGCTGTATAGGAAAGCTGGGTGAGCACAGTTCAGGGTCCTTCCACACTGTCCGCCACCCCAGTAGTACCTGGAAGGACGTGTGGCACAGGGGACACTGGACCCTCTTTCCTCACAGATACCCTATTAAGGTCAACCACTTCATTTTAGGGACAACTGAAACTGGACTCTTAGGAATTTCACCCGGGACTAAACCAGTTGGTTTGGTTTGGACAGGAAGGGTTTAATACTCCTGACACTCGTCCCCACTCCCTCCCGACAAGAACCAGACAAACCAAACCGTCTGCCTTGTCAAACTTAATAGATTCCCTTAGTGAGAACGGGAATAGTGAAGGGGGTGGAGAGATGGCTCCGAGGTTAAGGGCACTGACTGCTCCTCCAGAGGTCCTGAGTTCAATTCCCAGCAACCACACGGTGTCTCACAGGCATCTATAATGAGATCTGATGCCCTCTTCTGGCGTGCAGGCATACACGCAGACAGAACACTATACATAACAGATTATATATAATATATATTATATTATACACACACATATAAAGAATGACGAAGGGCGCAGAAAGCTGAAGTGGGGATGTGTAATGCTGACAGAGTTGGGGATCCTAGCAGACCCAAGTTTAAATCAGCTCTGCCATATGTAAATTAGGGGTAAGATGAGCAATTAGGCTGTTGGAAGAGTAAATGCAATACGTGTAGGAGAGGCATTTAGTGTGCCCTCAGTCACGTGCTTTTATAAAAGTGTGTATTGATAAACACGCAGGATATTTATTAAATTGTGCCCCTGGGACCAGTGCTTGGGGAAAGAGGCAGCAGAAGAGGAAGGAAAAGACTTCAGGTCCTGTCAGGCCCTCTGAGTTAACACTCAAAAGTTTGAAGACAGGAGATTTTTAAAGATTTTTTTAGATTTGCTTGTTTGTTTGACTGGGTTTTTTTTTTTTTTTTTTTTTTTTTTTGAGAGAGGGTCTCTCTGTGTAGCTCTGGCTGTCCTGGAACTCACTGTGTAGACCAGGTTGACTTCAAACTCACAGAGATCTGCCTGCCTCACCTCCCATCAAAGGAGATGTGCCATTACACCCATGGGGCTCAGGAGTTTTTTTTTTTTATTTATTTATTTGATAGAGTAGAACAGGCTGGCCTCAAACTCACAGAGATCTGCCTGCCTCTGCCTTCCAAGTGCTGGGATTAAAGGCGTGCGCCACCACCGCCCGGCCTGACAGAGTCTTCTTATGTGGCCCTGGCTATTTCATTTGTGGTGACCAACCTGCCCAGCCTCCCGAGGGCTGAGTTTACAAGCACGTGCCACCACATAGCTACAGAATCGTCAGAGCTGAGGCAACCCCAGATCCTTTCCCCGTCAAGGACAGTCTCTGGATGCAAGTCATCTTAGGAAGGGGACCTGGCTTTTGATGAAATGGCTCTTTTAGGCAATCATTATTCTACCCTGGCCCAGGCATCCAAGTGTCCATCGGGATAAACACAGCTATGAAGAGGAGCCAGGAATCTTAGCAGTTTGATCTCAAAAATGCTTACTGTTAATAATCTATCATCACTTCTTTTCAAATGTCTATAACTTGGAGATGAGGTTGAAAATGGAGAAAGGGAAGATGCAGTGGGCACTCGTATCTTTGCCAATTTCGGATGAGCGGCTGCAGGTAAAGCGTGTCATATCACTGACCCTTGCAGAAAAAGAAGACACTAACTTTTACCTTTTTTGTCAGAGTTCATCTTCCCACTGGAAACCCTCCCCGGCACCCTCACTGGAACCTGTCCCTCCCCAGAGTCCTGACAGGAGCTCAACCCAGACACTAGATTCCACCTTGCTCAACTCGGGAAAGCACGGCCACAGAGGTAATGACAGAAGGCAGTCCTCTCTCAACACCCTTATCTCCCCTTGGTGCTCACCTCCCGTGGCTGTCCTTGTGAAAGTCCAGTGAAAATCCAAAGTGGCTGCCATTGGGACCTGCATAGATGGTGAGCTTCACAGGATCCAGGTTCAAGGCCCAGGCTGGAGGAGCAGAACTAGGTCCTAAGAACAGTGGTGCGCACTGAAGGAGCCACAGGGCATGCCACATACACGACGCTCCAGCCATCGGCCTTCTCCCCACACTTCCTAAACAGGAATGAACCAGCGCTTTCCTCTTCCCCAAAGTTCCCACCACCGGAAGTTTTGACTTATCAAACTGGAGCTCAAAGCAACTGCTGAGCAGCAGGCATGGCAGAGCGTAATAGCCTCTAGATCACATGGTCTATAGAACTGCCAGGAAGGGGGACGGACCCCTGGGGATGGACGCTTATTGCTGGAAGCTATGGCTCATCCTTTTGTCCAGGACAGTTCATCTCCTAATCCTGTTGTTTCTGCTGCTTGGCTGCATCCCTTGAAATCCTTTTTCCTCTCTCTCTTTTCTTTTTCTTTCTTTCTTTCTTTCTTTCTTTCTTTCTTTCTTTCTTTCTTTCTTTTTTCTTTCTTTCCTGGGGATGGACGCTTATTTTTTTTTTTTTTTTGGTTTTTCGAGACAGGGTTTCTCTGTGGTTTTGGAGCCTGTCCTGGAACTAGCTCTTGTAGACCAGGCTGGTCTTGAACTCATAGAGATCCACCTGCCTCTGCCTCCCGAGTGCTGGGATTAAAGGCGTGCGCCACCACCGCCCGGCGGGATGGACACTTATTGCTGGAAGCTATGGCTCATCCTTTTGTCCAGGACAGTCCATCTCCTAATCCTGTTGTTAATCCTGTTGTTTCTGCTGCTTGGCTGCATCCCTTGAAATACTTTTTCCTCTCTCTCTTTTCTTTCTTTCTTTCTTTCTTTCTTTCTTTCTTTCTTTCTTTCTTTCTTTCTTTCTTTCTCCTCTTTCTCTTTTCTTACTTCCCTCCTCCTTCTCCTCTTTCTTCTTCTCCTTCTTTGCCTCTCTCTCTCTCTCTCTCTGAGCTGGAACTCACTCTGGCCAGGCTAGCCTGGAACTCAGATCCACCTGCTTCTGCCTCCCGAGTGCTGACATTAGAGGCGTGTGCTGCTGCCACCCAGCTTTGAAAACCCTTCTCATCTCCACTGTCACACGCTAGCCCAGCCACTGTCCCTCTCTCTCTGGGAAAGTGCAACTGTGAACTGGCCTGTTCTACTTCACTGTGGCCCAGAGTTGAACAGCTCTTTCCTCCCTGATTAGCTGACTGTCCTGCTCTTGAACACTATGACTTGGCCCGAGGTGGAGGAAGGAGGAAGGAAACTGCTCTTCCCTGATAAGACCTGAGACTGCCATCATTCTGAGAACAGCATCTACTCACTTCTTCCTCCTAGAGCCTTTGGACAGCCTCGGCCAGCAGTATTGGTTCATCAGTTTCCACCTTGCACCAAGTCCTAGTGCGGCTACCTTAGTGCCTTCAATACTGGGGGAAGGGTGGTGAACAGATCCTGGTCTAAGAGGAAAGGCGATGGGGCTAAAATGACATCATGCTGGGGTGTTCAGGTGTTCAGGCACCAGCTGTTCAGGTGGACAGCTTCACTCCTTCTTGGGTGACAGGGTACATCTAGCCACAAACAACTGATTCTGAGCCGGGTGGCACATGCCTTTAGTCCCAGCATTCAGGCAGGAGGATCTCTGTGAGTTCGAGGCCAGCCTGGTCTACCAATCGAGTTCCAGGACAGTCAGGGCTGTTACACAGAGACACCCTGTCTTGGAAAACAGACAGAAAAAGAACGGATTCTGGATGGCATCCTCGGGTTGGCCCCTGATGACCCTGATGTCACTCTACTGGGTTGAGTATCCGAATCCTTGGAGAGCAGTTCCTTTCCGCTGTCCCAGCACGCGCTGCTGCCAAAGTCTTCCCAAAGGATGGAGGAAGCAGACGGTGGCAGAGTGGAAAGGGTCAAGCTCCGAGTAGAAACGCTTTTTCTGTGGGCGAGGGAAGTAGAGGAGCACCACGCCCTGTTGGTCTTGCGAGCCTTTGGCCCCAAAGCAAAGAAATAAAAGAAGATACCACACCCTCCTTTTAGCCTGCATATTCTCTCTCTCTCTCTCTCTCTCTCTCTCTCTCTCTCTCTCTCTCTCTCTCTCTCTCTCTCTCTCTCTCTCTCTCTCTCCCCCTCCCCAGTACTTCCAGTACTAGGAACAGCCTCACACTTGTAAGACAAGTGCTTTATTACCGAGTCAGGTACTCAGGTTTAATCTTCATTTCTGATTAAATTAACCACTGCCTTACCTTACTGGGTCAACCTATCCCATTTTGAAGTCCTTTTAGCTCCTCCCTTCCTCTCATACTTCATCACCTCAGCAAACAGCTAAAGATTTTATCCCCCACTAAGTGAAACGCCCTGCAGGTTTTACTTAGGCCTTTCTTCACGGGTGTGTTCTCAGTGCCGCCCTCATGGCAGGCATGCAATGCTTCCATCAGAACGATGCTCCACACGGCCTCTGCTGAGCACCCGTCTTCCCGCTGTTCTTCACCGAGGCTTCCTGCATTGCTGGCATATTCTGTGTAGCCCAACAATGGGAACTCACATCACATTGTAGTTGTTTTAATTTTTTTTTTTTTTTGAGACAGGGTTTTTCTGTGTAGCCTTGGCTGTCCTCGAACTCATAGAGCTCCACCTGCCTCTGCCTCCCGAGTGCTGGGATTAAAGGCGTGCGCCACCACCTGCTTCAAAAATATTTAATCAGTGCCGGAACAGGCTCCAAAGCCACAGAGAAACTGTGTCTCAAAAACAAACAAAAACCCCTCCCACTTTTAATCATAGTTTAAGACCTGCTTTGTGTACATGCGTGTGCTGAAGCATGAGCGTGAAGTTAGCAGGACTACTGAACTCGAGTCACCAGGTTTGGCAGTCACGTGCCGTTGTTCATTGCGCCTTCTTTTTGGGCTTAATCCCCACTCCCAACATCCTTTTTTTTTTTTTTTTTTTTTTTTTTTAAAAAAAAAAAGAGACCTCTCTTTAAATCAGGGTTTCATTTAGTCCAGGCTGACTTGTAAACTTCTGATCTTTCTGCCTCCATCTCTGGAGTACTGATATTATAAGAATACCATCACCAACTGTAGTTTATGGACTAGAATAGCTTGTTTTGTTTTTCAAGACAGGATTTCTCTGTGTAGCCCTGACATCATGGAACTGACTAGACCAGGTTAACCTCAACTCAAGAGATCTGCCAGCCTCTGCTTCCCAAGTGCTGGAATTAAAAACATGCACCACTATGATTTTTGTTGTTGTTGTTAAATGTGTTATTCAAGTGTGTGTGCTTATCTGCACTATGTGCATACAAGCACCCATGGAGGAGGAGGATGTCGTATCCCCTGGAACTGCCTGACATGGATGTAGGAACTGAATTGGGGTCCTCTGCAAGATCAGTAAATGCTGAGTTGCTGAACCATCTCTCTCTAGCCCCATGCACTAGAGGACTTTTTTTTTTTTTTTTGAAATAGGGTTTTACCATGTAGCCCTGGCTGTCCTGGAAATAGTTCTGTAGACCAGGCTGGCCTGGTCTCGAACTCACAAGAGATCTGCTCACCTCTTCTGAGTGCCACCACACCCGGCTCCCATGCACGAGTTTTAAAAAAGTACCTCCTCTGTTTGATGTATAGTGGCTACGACAACAGTCAAGGATCCTCAACTTAGCCCAGAGACAGTCAAGCCCAGGACACTCAGGACTGCCACCGGGTGACAGCAGGTGCACCTCGGAAAGCAAATGAGGAAGTGACTCTATGAAATGGATATTACTCCGACTATACCACAAGGGCGAAACTAGCAGAAGAATTTTGGGTAAACTGCCTACATGTAGAATGCCAACGGGCAGCAAAATTAGGATTCAAACTCAGCTTCCTACTGGGTGGTGGTGGCTCACACTTTTAATCCCAGCACTTATAAGGCAGGTGGGTCTCTGAGTTTGAGGCCACCCTGGTCTTGCAGAGTGAATTCCAGGACAGCTAGGACTGTTACATAGAGAAACCCTGTCTCAAAAAACCAAACCAACCAACCAAACCAAACCAACCCAGATTCCCTTGTCCTGCTGACATGGAATAATGCAAGCAACCTGAGCAGAGAAAGGTCAGGAATAAGGATAGCTAAGAAGAGGGTGAGGAGCACTTAAAGGGGCAGATGGGCATAAGGGCAGGAGAGGTGGGCAGGAACACACACCAGTGGAGGGTACTTCAAAACCACACTAAGGAATATGAACTTCGGGCCATTGGAGATGGAGAATCCTAAAGACTTTTATTTTGGTTTTGAGACAAGGTCTCAATATGTAGACCAGTTTGGTCTGGAATTCAAGAGATCTGCCTGCCTTTGTCTCCTGAGTGCTGGGATTAGAGGTGTGTGTTAACATGTCCAGCTGTCTAAAGATTAAAAGTCAGGAAATAAGAGATTAAGCCATCAGTTTTAGCGAGGTCACTCAACAGGCCAGAGGCAACTACTTCAGGCTTGACACTGTGCATCCCATCATCAGACTGGACAAGGTGGTAAGAGCACAGCTCCTCTAGCCTCCATATGCTTGCTAGCATTCAAACACAATAATGAGGGCTGGAGAGATGGCTCAGAGGTTAGGAGCATTGCCTGCTCTTCCAAAGGTCCTGAGTTCAATTCCCAGCAACCACATGGTGGCTCACAACCATCTGTAATGGGGTCTGGTGTCCTCTTCTGGCCTGCAGGCATACAGACAGAATATTGTATACATAATAAATAAATATTAAACACAATAATGAAGAAATAAATTAGCAAGAGAGTGTGCTGGCTAGTTTTATGTCAACTTTACACAGGCTAAAGTCATCTAAGAGGAGGGAACCTCAATTGAGAAAATGCCTCCAAGTCAGGTGCTGGTGATGCACACCTTTAATCCCAGCACAGGGGAGGCAGAGGTAGGTAGATCTCAGAGTTCAAGGCCAGCTTGGTCTATTGAGCAAATCCCCAGAACTGCCAGGGCTAAGTAGAGAAACCCTGTCTCAAAAAACAAACAAACCAGAAAAAACAAACAAAAAAGAAAATGCACCCATAAGATCAGGTTACAGGCAAGCCCATAAGGCATTTCCTTAATTAGTGATATATGGGGGAGGGCCCAGCCCATTGTGGGTGGTGCCATCCCTGGGTTGGTGGTCCTGGGTTCTACAAGAAAGCAGACTGAGCAAGAGTAAGTACACCCCTTCATGGTCTCTGCATCAGCTCCTGCCTCCGGGTTTCTGCTCTGACTTCCTTTGATGATGAACAGTGGTGTGGAAGTCTAGGCTGAGAGAAGTCCGTTCCTCCCCGAGTTGCTTTGGTTGTGGTGTTTCACTGAAGTAGTAGAAACCCTAAGACAGAGCCTCAATGACAAACTGCTCCAGTTTAGAACATGACACTGGCTGCCCGAGGAAGGAAGGACTTTGTGGAAAGACCAGCTGGGTAGGGCAGCACTCTGGGCTAAAGGTGATACCTGAACCAGGTACTGGTAGTAATAAGCCAGCAGAGATAGGCATAGTGACACAGGACTACAACCCAGCAGGAGGATGAAGCAGGAAGAAGAGATACACCAAGTTTGAGGAAAGCCTGGACCATACAGCAAGTCACCCAAACCATCCAAGGCTACATAGCAAGGCTCCATCTCCAAAAACCAAGAGAGAAACAGCAGCTAAGGACAGAATCAACAGCTGGAAGTTGCCAAAGGTAATTCAAAAGTTTTGGTGCTTGGCTAGTTGGTGGACTGTGTTCACTAAAACCAGAACCCCAAGGAGAGAAGATGAGATTTGGGCCAAGGAGAGGACTGCATTCTTTCGGTGTCAGAACTGGGTCACCTCTCTGCTGAACGTGGGTACTATCCATGGGCCCGAGGTCCTAGAATCCCTCAATGAACCCAGTTCTGTTTTGGCTTCATTTAATCAGCAACCATCAAGTTTTTTTTTTTTTTTTTTTTTTTTTTTTTTTTTTTATCATGGTTTGGCATTGAGCAAGGTAACAAAAAGTGCATGTTTTGTTTGCCTTTAAGGAGACACAATTTTAGCTTGTCTTCTCAGAGCTCACCCTTTTACCAGGCAGTGAATATAAAATGGATGGCACTCGGGTTCTGAAAAGCTGATAAACATACATGGGGTAGGGGGTTAGATCCTAGTAAGGGACCTCAGCCAGGAAAATGCTGCAATGAGCAGATCAGTTGGTATGAGGAAGGTAGAGCTTTCTGTGTCAATGAGAATAGAAATGATTGACACAGTCTGGATCAGGCATCAAGGTTGTAAAGGAGGGAGTACTTCAAGAGTCTCCAGCCTACATGGCTGAGCTCTTATCACAAGACAACCGACGTCACAGAGCACAGGCTTTGCAGGCAGGCTGACTTCACACAGCACAGGCTAGGTAGCCCTGTCTCTTCTGCTTGCTGCCTTCCTTGCTCTCAGAAATTCACTTTTCATTATTTTAAAAATGTATTTTTACAATTTTTTTTGTGATGAATGTTTTTCATGCAAGTATGTCTGTGTATTAGTTGGGTGTATGCCTGAAGCCCAAGGAGGTGGTGAGCCTCCATGCGGGTGCTAGGAACTGAATCTGGGATTTTGGGGACAGTGCTCTGACTCAACTCTCCAGCCCCGTTTTTCCATTTTTTTTTTTTTTTTGGTTTTTCAAGACAGGGTTTCTCTGTAGCTTTAGAGCCTGTCTTGGAACTAGTTCTTGTAGACCAGGCTGGCTTTGAACCCACAGAGATCCACCTGCCTCTGCCGTCCAAGTGCTGGGATTAAAGGCCACCACCGCCCGGCTCCCTTTTCATTTTCTAACACCTTTCTGAGACACAGCTCTCCACCATCTCAGGCAAACAATTCTGAACATTCAGCTTTTCTGTAGAAGAGAGCACACAACTGCATCAAAGGGAGGGAGGAGACAGACACAACACAACTCCATCACTGTGCATGCCTTCTATGCCAGCCAGATTCCCTGGTGTGTGCTGGTTAGGGGTTGAGGACAGTAATTCAAGCCGGGTTAATACGGGTACAGCCGGAGGTCAAAGGCTGGACAAATCCTGTAATTCAAGTTGCCCTTAAAAGTAGTGTGCACCCCCAGTCATCTGCCTATGAATGGGAAGGCCACATGCAAGTAAATCCTGGAGGTAAACTGAGCTCCAGAAGAACAATTCCAATGTCCCCACCAGGTTTACAAGGATCTATAATTTAATTACTCCCAACAAGACATTGTTTATAACCCACACCTCCAACCTGCCCCAGCTGGAGGGAGTGGAAGTGGCAACAATCACAACGGACTCTGCTAAGTTTCCACAAAGCATTGGTTTATTAGAAAGTTCCTTTCCCTCATTTTACAGCATATATATCTCTATCGTATGTGATAAAGTTAAATACAATCTGTTATGCTTGTAGGTAAGGATAGGTTATTTTGTTTTTCCTTTTTTTTTTTTTTTTCTGAAGTTTTAAAACTACTATTCTGGAAGTTAAAGAAAAAATTGCCTCCAGGAAAGCAGAGAGGCAGCCAGAGTATGGCTCAATCTACAACCTAACGGGAAGCAGCACAAATGTTAATACTGTTTTATTTCAATATTTACATGGGCTGAAAGCAAGGAAAATGAGTCCCTTCACTTCAAATCGATGATTTCATTTTTCCAGGGCCAGTTCTCCAAAGAGTGGTATTTCCGAATTAGGTGAAGACTGAGCAGGTAGGATGGGCTCAAACAAGGGCCTCATTTGCTCAGCACTTGTTTCTCAGAAACTCAAAACCTCTTCCTTCTGGGGATCTGAGAAGGCCATGAATAGAAAACCCTGGCCTAGGCAAGTAGGGCTTATCTTGTCAGCTGTCAGCTTAACCGGTCCCAGTTACAAGAAGAGCAAGCACTAACAGCAGAGGAGATGAGACCTGCATTACAAGCACCTTTGGGTCAGAGTGTTAACTAGGGCTGAGAGCCTGGGTGAAGGCAAGCGGGGAATAGGGACTGATGTACTTCTGGTCAGTGTCACGGGAGAAAAGCAAAAGGAATCTCTACTGCTGAAATCGAGCTAGGCAGACGGCATACAACTGTGAAGCCAAAGACCTAAAAGTACCTATAAATGTGCTCACCTCCCAGCAAAAAGAGGAGAAAACTGTCCCAACTCTATTATCCTCTGGTCTACTTCTATTTTAGTTTCTAGCCAACCCAAAAGGCACATTAAAAAAATTGTCAGAGGGGGCTAAATACTAGGAAGGCAAAAGGATTGTCTGGAACAAGGTACCAAGGGAAACCAAGGGTCCCTCCCTCTTCCCAGACAATCACTGAGTGTCACTGCTTCCAGAGAATAAAGCTGCTGAATCAATCTTCCCCTCCTCCACGGAGTCAATTGTTTCTCTGTATAACAAAGCATGTCAGGGAGACCACTGCAACTGAGCATCCTTCTGATGCCTGCAGCTGTTTGCTGCCCATCAACTCAAAAATCCCAGTGCAGAATAAACCAATTACTGCAAATTATTTAACACTTTTCCCAGCAAAAACAAAACAAAAAACCAAAAAACAAAAACATTTTTATAGTTCATAACTTCAAAAAATACAGGAGCTTGATAAAATATACATGCTTAGTCACTTTTGTATCTAGCAGAAAACAAATACTTTATTTATTTTTTTAACCTTATAACCTTTAAAGTTTCTTAATTCAACTAGGGCAAACATATTTACAGAAAGCCACCAGAACAAGGATCACTTAAAGAGCTGGATGTAAAAAATATTATTGCAGTATACTACAAATACGGAACCTTTTTAATATGGGCTACAAAAAGCAGCATTTACGTTTATAGATTCAGTGCAATTTTACATTAAAAAATCCTATAAATTAAGAAGAAAACATCAACATAACAGAAGAAAATATACCCTCCAGACATGAGCTCCTTTCTGGGAAGCACATGAGTGACTCTATGTCCGCACAGCTTCTACTCATGATAGGATCTTCTTTTCTGGGATATGTAGATGCCTCTTCTGGGATGAGGGGCATGAAGACAGTAGTGCCAAATGCGTGGCTCTGTTTGTAAGGAAAGTGGATCGAATTGCAGCCTGAGTTGCTTTTGGTTCTAGGTTAGACTCCCTCTTCTACCTCATCTGGGATAATGTCACGAAATGTTGTTCAAAGACACTGCCCAAAAGTGGTGGAGGTTCCACTGCTGAAGAGAGACAGCCTGGCATTGAGAAGGCCAGGCCAGATGGGCCCATGGCAAGTGCTTTGGTGACAACCCATTAGAGGAGGGAAATGTTTTAAATTTACAGGAGGAAGAGCAGAGGACTACAAAGTAGAGGAGGAAGTATCTATGCTTGACAGTCTGCTGCAGAGGAGTGTGGGTAGCACTTACTGGTGTTCCCTAAGGTAGAAACACAGGAGGGAGAACGAATAGATAGGGGGAAAATATCCCTGATAGTAAACCCAAAGCAAACCTCAAATCTAAATCCATCCCTGCAAGCCAAAACTCATTTCTTTGGCTGTCAAGACACTGCCCATTCCAGCTTTCACTTGCTGGTATAAATGGCTCAACACCCCCAAGGGAAGAACAGGTCACCTTCCCTGGCCCAACTTAAACTTCTAAGTCCCAACTCAAGTACCATGGCTGGGAGGGTGCTGCAGGTCCTGACCTGAGAAGATGGGGTGAAGAAGAGGGTGAAGATGAAGGGCAGTGGCAGCTGCAGCAGCAGGCCGTGGTGCAAGCAGGGTGGGATAGAGGGCAGCATGTGGGACAGGATGGAAAGTGAAGGGTCCGGGATGGATGGCTGAAGCAGGAATTATATGGATAGGGTGACTAGCAAGAAAAGTGGCAGGGTGGCCAGGGATGATTGAGTGAGTGAGATGGGACAAGGAAATTGGAGTCAGATGGGGCTGGGGAATATGATGTACTTGGGCAAGTGGCTGGGGGTGAGGATGAGGGTGAATGCCAATGGCGGCGGCAGCAGCCGCAGCATGATGTTGTAGAATGGCATGTTGGACAGTTGTGATGGAGGTGGCAGAGGCTGTGGCTGGCTGCTGAATGTGGATAGGTTGCAGGGCTGGTGTGGCTGGGGCCAGGGCTGCTGAGGTTGGAAAGGCCTTTACTTGTTTGGCCAGAAGCTGCTGCTGGATGTGCTGCTGTGCAGCCTGCTGGAGCTTGCTGTACTTCTCCATCTCCTCAGGGGTGAAGGTGATGGGCTGGCTTTCTAGAGGAGCCAAGGAAGCATCCTCAGTCCCATCTGTTGACTCAACACTAGGCTCTCCACTGGGAGCATAGCTGGGGAAGTGCTCAAGGTCTGGGGCTATAGGCAGCAAGCTGGATTCCACAGGGCCTGGTTGACTGCCACTATCCAGAGACTCCAGGGTATCCCCATCACTGGGATCAGGGAGGTAGTTATGGGAGAGGGCTGGATCCCCAGGATAGCAGTCAGTGTGTGCTGCGGTACCTAGCGGAGCCACAGAGTGATCAGCAGTAGCTTCTTCAGACTTTGGCTCTTCTGGGGGAGGGTCTGATAAGGGACCAGTTGTTTCCTCTGAGGAGAAGTGATGCCCAAATGGAGCATCGCCACTTCCTGGGGACCCTTCTTCTGGCTCTGACTGTTCCTGCTCTTCACCCCTTTCCAAGCCAGACTCTTCACATTTCTTACTGGGCTTCCGGGTAGCTGGGAGCTTCCCTATCAGTGGAAGGACAGGCTTATTACCAAGAGAAGGGGGGAGCTTAGGCCCAAAGTAACCTTGTGGGGGATTCTTGTACTTGAGCCCAACCTTATTAGGGGTGGCCAGCACCTCCTCACACACATTGGGTTTCCTCTCCACTTTCCTGGACTGGATCTTCTCTAATAGCAGCCTAGCAGTGACAGAATTCTTATCTTCAGGACTGCAGTCACTCTCTGATCCCCTTCCTGTGCCAGTGCTGCTGTTCTGGGAGGGCAGGCCTGTTCCTTTACTGTCGTCTCCTCTGCCATCTTCTTTCTTTCCAGGACCTTCTCCCCGACCTGATCGGTAATAGTGGGGAGACTGGGAGCGGTAGATCTTTGACCGAATGAAATCCCGACGGCCAGAGCGCCTCTCCTCTGGGCTCTCATGGCCCCACGACCCCTTTCTGGAGCCTGATCTCTGGGAAGGGCTCCTGGTGCTACGGCTTCGGTCTCGGCTATAGCTCCGGCTTCGCTGCCAGCTGTGGGCTGTAGTGCTGCGACTTCTCCTCTTGCTTCGACTGCGACTACAGCTACTGCTGCGGCTTCGGCCCCGGGATCTTGAGCGCTCCCTCGTATGACTCCGAGATCGGCTTCGGGACTGGCTGCAGCTGAGGCTATAGTCGTCATCGGATGATGAGTATTTGTGTCGTTTGCACCTGTGTTTGGAGCTGGCATAGTCTGAGTCATCTGAATCATGAGAGCGCTTCGAGTGCCTTCGGGACCGGTCACTGTAGTCACTGTAGCTATCATCAGAGTAACTGTGCTGCCTACTATAGCAGCTCTGGTCTGAAGAAGCATCAGAGCTGCTCGAGTAAGAACGCCTGGAGCAACGGTGTGGGGAAGGGCGACGGCCAGACCGAGAGCGGCTACGAGAATGCTCACTGCCTGAATCTTCGTCTTCATCCTCCTCTTCTTCCTCTTCTTCCTCCTCCTCTTCCTCACTGTACTGGGATGGAGACTGCTGATGCAGCCTGTGAGAAGAGGCATCATCACTATCCTCATCCCCACTACTGGGTTGGCTCCGACGGCTGGAGCGGCTGCTACGTTTAGTGCCAGCTCTCCGCTGGCAGGATGAAGTTGGAGGTTCACCTTTGTGTTTCCTCCCACTGTGATCTTGGGAACTGCTACCACCTCCATCATCCTCTTTTTTGCTGCTGTTTCCTTCTTCAGCAGGAAGGGATCTCCGCTGGGAATCATCTTGGGTGCGCCGGCGTCGTCTTGGTGGTGCAGGGCTACCACTCCCTGGTGGTTCTGGTTTGGGTCCTCGCTCAGAATCAGCTGGGGCTGATGACTTGTTCTTCTTTCGCTTTCGTTTTTTACGCTTCTTAGATTTCTCTCCACACTCTGCCTTAGAACTTTTCTCTTCCACATCAGCCTTGTGTTTCCGTTTATGCTTACTGGATTTTTTGTGTTTCTTTTTCTTTTTGTGTCTGTGGGACTTGCCTGATGGTTCTTTCTTGCTAAGATGGCTTCTTCCTGTGTCTCCAGTCTCTGACCCATGACCACCACCAGGCTCCTGCTTGTTCAGGCTGCTACAGGCAGCCCCTGAGACAGGTTCATCCATTCTGCCTTCTGAGGAGTGTTCTACACTCTGCTCCCCCTCCTTACTTTTATCCGGCTCTCTAGAATCAAGGCCCTGGAGACGATCCTTTGAGGAGCCTCCGTCATCTTTTGGTTTTTCTGTCCCTTTAGCCCTGGCATCTTTGTTTCTTGAAAGTTTAAAGTCAAAGTATAAAGGATTACAACTGTAGGAAACAGAGGGTTCTGCTTTGGTGAAGATTAATAGTTCTGATGGCCACTGGAGGGCAGTGCTTTCATCCTTGCTCAAAACTGGGAAG
Source organism: Chionomys nivalis (assembly GCF_950005125.1). NCBI lineage: Eukaryota > Metazoa > Chordata > Mammalia > Rodentia > Cricetidae > Chionomys > Chionomys nivalis. The sequence goes on from NC_080092.1 coordinate 82,460,622, forward strand.
AATGGACCAGTGGGATGTTTGGGTCCCTGGCCTGCTATTGCTGCTGAGGTGGCCTGCGGAACTTCTTTAGGATTGGAGTCACGCGTCTGGCTCTCTGAAGTCTCCTGGCTCTCCATACTCTGCTCACCTATACCCCCTCCTGAGCCCTTCTTTGACTCAGATTTGTCTCCAGGCTCTGAAGGCTCAGTCAGAGCGGTTTCCTTTTGCGGCGGCTCAGAAACTTCACCAATTGCCTTTTCTACTCCTTGGTTTGCTGCTGCCTTAATGCAACCTTTAGGCTTAGGAGAGCTGCTTTTCTTGTTGTCTGGGGCATTCTTCGAGTGTGTACTATGATCGCCTTCCATTTGTTCACTGGCTCTCATAAACAGTAAGAAGGGAAAATTAGGTTTGACTTTGCAGTGCGCTGGGGGGATGTAGTGGTAATATTCTGGCTCTGTAGCTCCAGTTCCTTCTTCCCGCTTCATCCTTTTTAACTTGGACAGTGTTGAGGCAAGGGACCCTCCATCCGCAGGGTCTTCATCTTCCTTCTTCCCTTCAAGATTACTACTCCCATCAGTATCTCCCGCCTTCTGCACCCCTTGGTCAGAACTCTTCTCATCAGTTTTTGCTCCATCTTCAGAGGTTCCTTCCTCTGCATGGTCCTTGAAAACGGATGCTATTGATTCAAGTTTGACGGGAGCCTTTTTGGCAAAGGAAAATGAAACTCCCAATTTTTGTAGTGGGGGCCCCAGAGTATTCTTAATGCCAAAGCTGATACCTTGGGAGGCTAACCCAGGAGCCTGTGCCACTCCAGTGGTATTAGTGATCTGTACTGCAGTGAAAGAACCCCCTTTATCCGTGGAGAATTCAGATCCAAGGCCACAAGAAGAAATAGCACTTGCACCACTGTTTGTTGATGACTCATCTTTATCCTCATCTCCACCATCTTCATCTACAGCCACCGTGGTTGGTCTGAACATGGGACCGCTTCCAGGCGCACTATATAGTGGTTCAGAAAGTAAAAAATTAGCACATAGGGTTAGAGTTATATATTTTATCTTCTTCGTCCTTCCATTCATCATAGGTAAATCTCAAAGGTGCAGAGCAGTAGGTCCCTACCAATGTGATGCATGGAACTTGTTGAGCAGAGTTAGGCAAAGTTTCATTTGATTAAAGTAACATACTAAATTTCCAAGGCCAGTTAGGTATTGGCTCTTAAATTATTTGCCCTACAAAAAGGATTATCTCATAACTCAAATTTAAAAAAAAAAAATTTATTTTAATTTTATGTGCATTGGTGTTTTGCCTGCATGTATGTCTGTGTGAGGGTGCTCAATCTCCTGGAACTGGAGTTATAGATAGCTATGGGGTGCTGGGAATTGAACGTGGGTCCTCTGGAAGAGTAGCCAGTAATCTTAACCTCTGAGCCATCTCTCCAGGCTCTACAATTAAAATTCTTTTTCTTAGCGGGGCGGTGGTGGTGCACGCCTTTAATCCCAGCACTTGGGAGGCAGAGGCAGGCGGATCTCTGTGAGTTCGAGACCAGCCTGGTCTACAAGAGCTAGTTCCAGGACAGGCTCCAAAACCATAGAAAAACCCTGTCTCGAAAAACCAAAAAAAAAAAAAAAAAAAAAAAAAACTTTTTCTTTATGGTTTCTTTGTGCGTGCGTGTGTGTATTGGGGTTAATCATGGGTAGGAACTGTCACCTTCAAGGTGTGCCCTTCCCACCCAGCATGTCCATTTTAATCCTCTTGGGATGCTTTCTAGGACTTCTTTTTCTCTGTACTCTTTGTAGAGCTAGCAGCAGCTTCAGGCTCCTCAGAAGAAAATTTCCTTTTCTTCTTGGGGATGATAGGGCTTGCTGCCTCTTCTGGTTCACTGGCCATTTCCTTTACTAATACCTTCAGTTTCTGTATCTGTTACCAAACTCTTTTCATTTTATTTTTATGTGTATATTTTGCTTTTATGGGTATGCTGTGAACCACATGTGTGCATCAGATGCCCTGGATTAGAGTTATAGAAGATTGTGAGCCATGACGTAGGAGCTGGAAAACGAATCCAGGTCCTATGGAAGAACATTTAGTGCTCTTAACCACTGAGCAACCTTCTTAGCCCCTTTACTTTGTTTTTTTGAGACAGGGTTTCTCTGCAGAGTGACCCATTCACTTAGCTGCACACACGTCACATGCTAAGGCGCTAAACTTGTGAAGCTAAGAGTGGAAAGGTAAGAGTGGACAGGCTCTGTCTTAAAGAGACGCTCTATCACTGCCCGATGTCCAATAAACTTTTTAAATAACAAAATTTGTTTATTTACTTTTAAGTTTTTAGTTTTTAAGACAATGGAATTCATTATATAGAGCTGGTTGTCCTGAAACTCACAAGGGTCTCACACTGTAGTCCAGGATGGCTTTAATCTAGCAGCAATTCTCTTGCCTCAGCCTCCTAAGTGCTAGAATTATAGGCATGAGCTGCCACATCAGTGTTTGAATTCCAATTTTAAATCTGTCAATTTAAACCTTGCGGATTCTATTTATTCACAAAACACTCTTGACATGAAATTTCCCTACCATTCAGCTTGTTTTCTTTGCTCTGCCAACTCGTGGAGCCTCCGAAGGGCTTTTTCTTGTTTCTTTTCATCTTTGCGGGATCTTGAAGAAACATTTCGGGCAAACTCTCTCTGCTTGAGATCTTTTAATCTCTGAGTTAACAGAAAGAAAGAAAGAAAGAGAGGGTGAGTGATTTTCAGTGGCATACAGATGTGAAGGCCAAGCCTTTAAAATATTTACCTTTAATCACTGCTGGAACACTAGCGTGGGATGCACTATTATATTTATATGGTACCCAGAAACACAATGGCTAATTACTTTGAGGATGACACTTGGATATGGGCATTTGTAATCAGAACAGCAAGTCATTTGTCTTATTGTACAAAACAAAATGATTTCAGAAGAAACAGGCAAACTTTAGAGTATAAGGAAGAAAGAAGAGAGACCAATCACCTGCTCTTCCAGGATGCAGAACCAGACAAACAAATACGAGATACATTGTAGCAACACAGGCCCAAGTGAACAGAGAGGGGTTAGGCTGGTACAGAAAATTACCCAAGGTGTAAGAGCTAAAAAAGCAATGTACAGCTTACATGGGGGTAGGGGGGCTATCAAATTCAGAACAAACAGAAATACTTCCCCCCACCACAAAATAAAAAGTGTAGGTTTTGTTTGGTTTCAGCACTAACAGAGATTTCCTGTAACCATTAAAGTCAAGGGGAGGGAGGGTGTTTTCCAACCATAGCATGCTCAAAACTCAGCCTGACCACTTTCACCCAGCCCGTCTGCTGAAATGAAAATAATTATGTAATTTTTCATTCCTTCATAGCCCTGAGAGAAACACCAGGGAGAAGGAGACTACAGGAAAGATAAAGATTTTGTTACTTAAACTTCAAGTAACAGAATGCGTCTTTTGTTTCCAGATGCTACTGTGTAATTTTCCTCAAAACAAAAGAAACAAAAACTAAAGAAAGAAGTCTCATGAGACAGGCTGGTGACAGAGCATAGACGTACTCATCTGCAATGATGACAGTGTAACACAGTAATATAAAAAGTGAAGCGAGGCCTACCCATTAGCCTATGCTTCTTCAACAGCTTAGGAAAGGGAGTTGACCCAATATAAAGTGGACATTGCTTTAGAAAGGCATGGTGTTCAACAGATAGGAATTTTCTTACCTAATATTTATGAAATGTATTTCAAATCTCTTAAAATTGGGAGGGGGAAGGGAAGAAAAGACATACACACAAAAAAGATAAACAGCTAAAGACACTATAGAAAAACTCACTCTTGTGATCTGGGCTCCCAAATTAGAAGGATTTGCTTTCAAAACATCAGCTGAAAATGTCACATCACAAAGAGGGGAAAAAAAAGTAAAAAATAAACAAGAGTGGAAGAGAAAAAAATAAGGCATTACTACATAAGCTCTCAGTGAATCTACAAACGATTATACTGAACAATCAGGGACAAAACCATACACTCTACAAGGGCTGGGGAGAGGCAAAGAGTCTGAAAACACACGTGTGTACACACACAGACAGACATAGTAATCACATCTAGATAAATGAAACCATCTCTCTGTTTTTCTGTAATCATTTCCATTTACGCAACAGAAATGATCATGAACTTCAAGGAAAACTCTGCTGTCTAAAAGTAGTTTGTGCTCAGTTAGCCTTACTTTGGAGACCCTCAATTACCAACAGCTAACAAAGCTATTACTGCTGTAGGGCCTACATATATTAAGATTTTTATAAACTCATCAATTTTTTTCCTCTTTGGTACTAAACTTCTTTTTAGCTTGAACTTATGGCCTCATAAAAAAACAGGCCACCTATATATCCCAGCCCTCTTTTATTTTTAGAGGTTTCAGTAACTTGCCTGGATTCACCTTAGACTGTGGCCCAGGCAAGCTCTGAACTCCTACTGCAGCCTTCCAAATAGTTAGGACTACATGCCTGCACCACCAGGGTCAGTGAGGATCAACTATTCTAAGCAAATATAAATGCCAAATTTGTCATTCTGAGAAGAAGGGGCAGAAAGGATCCACTATGACTATTACACCAGTTTTTATGGATATATCTTTTTTCTTTCTAAACACTTACCAGTGTTTAGAAGGTTCTCTTACCAAGCCTAAAAATAACGCAATGTTTTTCCCCCACGTCTGCCATTCTTTCCCTTATACACCTCATTAAGTTCTACACTCAGTCATTTCTTCACTTACAAACATTTCATCACTTTTTTTTTTTAACTTCTTACAAACATCTCATTAGTATTTTTGGAAGGGGGCAGTTCAAGACAGTGCTTCTCTGAAGCAGCTCTGGCTGTCCTGGCATTCACTTTATAGACCAGGCTGGCCTTGAAGTCACTGAGATTCACCTGCCTCTGCCTCCGGAGTGCTGGAATTAAGTCACCATTCTGGCCACATTTCATCACTTTTAGCAGACATTTGTTGAACTGTAAAACATTGTTCAAAGCAATGATCTCTTTTAACAACGCTGAATCCTTCAGATAAGGATTATGTTTTCTTCCTCCTCCTCCTCTTTCTTTTGTTGGTTTTTGAAACAAAGTATCATTTAGCCCTGGCTGGCCTAGAACTCTCTGCCTCTTGAGTGCCATGATTAAAAGGAGTGGGCCATCATGCTGGTTCTATTCATTCTTGAAGGAACAGACCCAAGCCCACAACATTCTCAACAAAGTCTATTCAAAAGACCTGGCACAGGTACGAGGACAGACAGACACAGACACACACGTTGTCAAGGAGACAAATCTAAATTGCAAGCTTCCTTCTACATAAAACCTACCTGGGCATTCTATAAAGTTCAGAAAATAGTCTTTCATCACCCTTACAAACTTCATAGTCAAGCCTGGAGTCTCAGGAAGAAACTAAAACTTCACAAGTCTAGCTACATCCAAGAAACAGGGTATAACCACCCCAAACCTAGCATGCAAAAAAGCTACCTTTAGATGGTGACATTCTCATGGAATGGCAAAACAAGGCTTTCTTTTAAACATTCATTCATTCATTCATTCATTCATTCATTATGCTTTTATGACCACAGGTCTTGGCAGGACTTAGCGCCCTCCCTTTTCTCTATGGGGTCCCAGGGACTGGCTGGGTGGCAGCCCCTCATCTGCGTATTGGCTCCAAGATGTGGGTTAAGACTCCAGTTTTCCTTACCTGACTCCAAGTCTCTCTTTCCCACTTGAGGTCAAAGAATTTCCTTCACAAAGTCTCTGTTGGCCCCCCCTCAAGAACCCAGAACAGCACTCTCCAGTGTCAGCACCTTGCCCTAGTTCTCATCTATGACTGTCAGACTCTGTTCTCAATGCAGCTGTTCCTGTCTTTCAGAAAGGAGCAAGCATAACACTTCAGTCAGGAAGATGCAGGTCAACCCACTAATCCCAGTCAACTGAGTTTCTATCCCACGGTCTCAGCTGTCCTCTTACAAAAGTAGAGTGATGTATCAACAGGATTATGAGATTAAATGCCAAAATAACCCCTTTCCCTTCCAGTAGTTGAACCTTAGGCATCAGTCATGATGGATTAAGTGCTCTACAATTGAGTTGTGTTTGTAACCCTCTTTTTGCTTTTTGAGAAAGGGTCAAAACCAGGCTGACTTTCAATTTATTCATCATTTTGTCAGTCACAAAGAAACATCTAGGAGGTCACATTGTTCATACTGCTTTACTTTTGCTTACTTAAAAAAAAAAGTATCTAGGCCAGGCGGTGGTGGCGCACACCTTTAATCTCAGCACTGGGGAGGCAGAGGCAGGTGGATCTCTGAGTTCGAGGCCAACCTGGTCTATAAGAGCTAGTTCCAGAACAGGCTCCAAAGCTACAGAGAAACCCTGTCTCAAAAAACAAAAAACCAACCAAACAAAAAGTATCTATTCTTTTATTTTATATGTATGTGTTTGTGCATGTGTATGTGCACCATTTGTGTGCAGGAAAACTTGGAGGCCAGAAGAGGGTTCTGGGATTGGAGTTACATGTCATTGTAAATTGCGTGATGTAGGTCCTATAGAAAGCAAACCTGGGTCCTTTGTAAAAGAAGCAAGTGCTTTTAAGCACTGGGCTGTCTTGAGCCCCTTGTTTATTCTCATAATCAAATTAGCAGTGGACTGAACAGTACTGTCTATAGAAGGGGTCTGCTGAATAATCTGGGTTAAGACTGGGTCTGTTGGGGGTAAGAGTGCTCAAAGCCCCAAGATTGGTCTTCAGCTTTGGGAAACAAACAAGCAAGCAAGCGTCTTTTGTTTTCCCTCAAATATAACTCAAAATATGTATATATGTATGTATGTATGTATGTGATATAGAGATGAATACTTTGCAATGGTGTAGATCTTGGTTTACTGATACAAATTTAAGGTCAATTTTGTTATATGTGTATTTCTGCTCTTGATTAAGGTATTGTGCAGCTCATTTAAAAATGTAATGTATGGGGCGGTGGTGGTGCACGCCTTTAATCCCAGCACTTGGGAGGCAGAGGCAGGCGAATCTCTGAGTTCGAGGCCAGCCTGGTCTACAAGAGCTAGTTCCGGGACAGGCACCAAAGCTACAGAGAAACCCTGCCTCGGGGAAAAAAAAAAAAATGTAATGTATAATTAAGAAATAAAGGTTAATAGATAGTCATCTATAATAGTCAAGCCTGTAGTCATGTTAGTTAGGTTTTCTAGATATATAGAGATATATTTATTTCATATATTTATTTCAGTTAGATAGGTATTCTTCAAACCTTTCAAAGACTTACATAAGATGGCATTTAAAATGTTTTAAGAATTTAGAACTTTTCGGGAAGCACTAATCTACTTCAAGAGAAAGATGGACATTGAAGAGGCTCCTCATGGAGTTTGTTAGCCATTTGGGCAAGAAACTGCTCTTGGTTTTTCGAGACAGGGTTTCTCTGTGGTTTTGGAGCCTGTCCTGGAACTAGCTCTTGTAGACCAGGCTGGTCTCGAACTCACAGAGATCCGCCTGCCTCTGCCTCCCGAGGCGTGCGCCACCACCGCCCGGCTTTTTTTTTTTTTAAGAGACTGCTCTTTCTTGGACTGTTTGATGTTATGCTGTATGAACTGGAGATGCAGGACCCACAGAGAAATGATTGCTAAACTTGCCTAAAGGTGAGATAGTCCATCAGGGTTCCTGCTTCATGAAGAGTCTGCAAGACATTCTGCAGACACAGAAGAAAGTGACTGACAAATTGCCAATATAGGCACACCTGTCTTTGAAATTTCCTGCTTCGTGAAAAAGTCTGCTGGATACTATGGGTCTGTAGGCTGAAGATGGGTGCCTGCAGCATTACCGAAGACCTTTGGTGACTGTCTAGGTAACAAGATGTCTCTGCAAGTTGCTTACAATGCACTTCCTAGTTACTTAGGTAATACAGCCTTCTGGAGTCTTTGATAGAGTTGAAGAATAGATAGTTATAATTTTCCTTAGTTATGATAAAAGATAAAGTAGTTATAAATATTGTAACTGTAATTCTTGCTTGATACCTGTTTTGTTATATGTAATTTTACTATGTTAAAGTTAAAACCTTCCTTTTCATTTAGACAGAAAAGGGGAGGTAATGTGGGATTCCCCTTTGTATGCTATGAATACCATTAGTTAATAATAATAAATAAAAAAAGCTGTTTTGGGCCTGTTGTAGCACAGAATAGGGCAAGGTGGGACTTCCAAGCAGATAGAGGAGAAAGAAGGCAGAGTCAGAGATGCCATGTAGTCTCTGGAGGAAAAATAGGCAAGCGACCAGCTGAATACTTGCCAGTAAACCACGAGACTCGTAAAATACAGAATAGTGGAAATGGGTTAATTTAAGATGTAAGAGCTAGTGAGAAATACGCTTAAGCTATTGACCAAACAGTATTGTAATTAATACAATTTATGTGTGATTATTTTGGGTCTGGGTGGCCAGGAACAAACGAGCAGTCAATAATTACATGTATGTATGTATGTATTCTTTGAGACAGTGTTTCTCAATGAGCCCTAGGTGTCCAGGAATGATCAAGCTGGCCTCAAACTCAGAGATCTGCCTGCCTCTGCCTCCTGAGTGCTGGGATTAAAGGCATATGCCATCATTGCCCAGATACTATTTTCCCTTTTATATGTATTTTTAAAACACACACACAAACATACACACACATACAAATAAAACCTTTGCCGGGCGGTGATGGTGTACGCCTTTAATCCCAGCACTCAGGAAGGCAGAGGCAGGTGGATCTCTGAGAGTTCAAGGAGAGCCTGGTCTACAGAGTGAGTTCTAGGATAGACAGTGCTACATAAAAAAAACCCTGTCTCGAAAAACAACAAAATTTTTTGGGAGTAGGATGGGAATTACTACCATTTAAAAAAAATTCTTGGCCAGGCAATGGTGGCGCATGCCTTTAATCCCAGCACTCAGGGGTCAGAGATAAGTAGATAGATCTGATTTGAGGCCAGCCTGGTCTACAGAGTGAGTTCCAGGACAGCCAGGACTGTTATACAGAGACACCCTGTCTTGAAAAACCAAAACCAAAATCAAACTAAAGCAGTCATGAGCTGCCCATGGTTGCACTCTGCATCTCTAAGATCAACCCAGTCTCAAGGGAAATCTCTTTAGAAAAACAAGAAGCCCAAAAAACAATCACTCCTTACTTCTATACAGAATTAAGCCAACAACAATGATAACACTAAAAAGGAACGTAATTCCTCATTTAACAGTATTGTGCTTTTTTTTGTTTTGTTTTGTTTTGTTTTTGTTTTGTTTTTCGAGACAGGGTTTCTCTGTAGCTTTGGTGCCCGTCCCGGAACTAGCTCTTGTAGACCAGGCTGGTCTCGAACTCACAGAGATCCGCCTGCCTCTGCCTCCCGAGTGCTGGGATTAAAGGCGTGCGCCACCACCGCCCGGCCAGTATTGTGCTTTTTGAGGAGTGCTGATGCTTGGGATCTAACTCAAGATTGTGTGTGCATTTGGCTGAATATAACATGGCCTAAAAGGGTCCCTTAAATGTTTTACTTTATGTGTATGCATATGCATGCCTGAGTGTATTTGCACCAATTGCATGCAGAAGCCTGAGGAGGTCATAAGAGGTTATCATATTCAATGGAACTGAAGTTACAGATGGTTGTGAGCTGTCATGTGGGTGCTAGGAACTGAAGCTGGATCCTCTGCAAAAGCAGCAATCATTCTTAACCACTAAGCCATTTCTCCAGCTCCTGAAAGGGTAATTTTTTTTAGAGCCAGTCACAGTAGCTATTGCCTATAATCTCAGCATTTGAGAGATGAAGGCAGGGTTGTTCTGAGTTTGAGGCCAGCCTGAGCTATAAAACAAGACACGGCCAAAAAAAAAAAAAAAAAAAAAAAGAAACCCAAGTAATTTCCTTTCTTTTGTAAATTTATTTATTTTATGTTCATTGATGTTTTCCCTGCATGTATGTCTATGTACGGGTGTTGAGTCCCCGGAACTGGAGCTATAGACATTTGTGAGTTGTCATGTGGGTGCTAGGAATTGAACCCAGATTCTCTGGAATAGCAGTCAATGCTCTCAACTGCTGAGCCATATTCTCTCTTCCGGTCAAAATGGTCTCACTATGTAGTCTTAGCTGACCTGGAAGGCACTATAAAGAACAGACTGGTCTTGTACTCACAGAGATCTACCACCTCTACCGTTCTACCAAGTCTGGTAAAATAGCAATTTTTATAAAGACACAGGCTTTCGTCAGTCAGTTTTCTAAAACTCAGATATTATCCAATGGGTTATTAGGTTTGGCTCATTTGCTACTGCATGCTCATATAAAATTCTCTTTGTGAAGTGTATTTGTGCCCTTCTCTTAAATTCTAAAGAGGAGCACAATTTCACACAAAAATAAAGGAGCAACATACCTAAATGTCAGAAAAAAACAAGAGTTTTTGTGAGAAAACCAAGAAACTGCAGGTAGGTCTTCACTGCAAAACTCTTGTCAAGGTTTGTACAAAGTCTGCATTGCACAAAAATCCAACATGGACCCCCAGCTAAGAGATACACAGTGAAACCACATGGATACACTGGATCATTTAAACGGACAGAAAAGCATGATTTAGCTCTAAAAATTATAAAGTTCTGGGCTGGAGAGATGGCTCAGAGGTTAAGAGCACTGACTGCTCTTCGGGGATCTTCAGTTCAATTCCCAGCAACCCATATGGTGGGTCATAACCATCTGTAATGAGATCTGGTGCCCTCTTCTGGCCTGCAGGCATACATGGAGGCTGAACACTGTATACATAATAAATAAATATTTAAAAAAATTGTAAAGTTCTGAAGAACTGAAAATAAGGTAGCTTATTTTGCTGAACTACTAAATCTTATTCACAGAAATTTAAGCCACATTCCTTAGTGAAAAATATTTTAATTGAAAAATAAAAATATTTTAAGAAAGAAAGGGGGGGGAGGGAGGGAAGGGAAGGAAGAGGCCCAACAACTGAATGTTACATTAGCACTCAAAATGAAAGGTTCATGTATAGTGGTGTGTATCTATAGCCTGAGCTGCTTGGGTGGTAAGACAGGCTGCTCCCTAGAGTTCAGAAAAGGTAAGAAAAAGAACAAAATGAGGGAAAGAAAGTAGGGAAGTAGGGAAGGAGACAGGATGGGAAGGAGGGATAATTTAAAGACATTGTTTACATCAAAATTCAGTAGTAATTTTTCCAAGTGTGCAGTTGCAGCACAGTACAGAACAGAAGAAACATTTTCTGTTGACTATTTCACTGGCCTTTTCCTTAAACTTTCCAAAACATTTGTGCAGGAACCTTAACGATGACCCAGTACTTGAAGACCAATTAAATTAATTGTAGTTTTTGGATTAAAGACTTTCTTCCTTTCTGGATATATCTGCTCTCATCTTCGTCAACCTGCAAACATTTCTTCTCCTCTCATATCAATAATCCTATATACCAAAACCCCAGGCCTCTTTTCACCACTGTTCAATGTAACACAATGCAATGTAACAGTGACCACCTTCAGCCAAACTAAAGCAATCCCTCAAGTGTTTGGCCAGCGCATCTACTTCAATCTCCAGTGTTAGATGTCTCTAGAAAAGGACCACCCAGGATATTATCCAATGGTGCCAGGGAAATAATGTAGAGAGCTTCACATTTAACTGGATGAAATGGAAGAGTGGCACCCCAGTTGAGAGACCATTATACTCCACCCCTCCAACGCAATAGGGGACTCAACCTAGGGGCCTTACACAAGCCAGGCAAATCTTACCACTGAAATCCATGCATAGTTCAGTCTGTCCTGGAAGTCTGGCCTTCCGTTCAAAGGTGGGGACTTGTTAGGCTTATACTACCGCACCGGGTTCAAAGCTCTCCACAGCACCGCCACTTACAGACTGTTTGTTAGGGTGCTTTAGTCATCCAGATAAAACAGAACATGTTTAATCTTAGAATTACTATCACAGTGTATAACTGTGATAAATTTAAATTTACAGAGAAAAACAAGTTGAAACAGTGGAACACAAACATGGTAAGCTGGTTTTTATTTGGGACTGTATGCCAAGATCAAGAACAATTGAAAGAAATTGTAAGAAGAGGAGATGTGGTTTATCTGCAATACTAGCTCCTGACACGTCTGCCATCAACTAGCTGTAAGAGCATATGGTTCTCCTATAGACACTTTCCCAGAGCCAATGAGGTTATGATTACAGGGTAAGTAACCTACTCTCAGTAGGTGAAGGGACCAAAACATGCTCAGGTTTTAGAGACTAACCAAATGACTATATTCTCTATTAGGCAAAACAGTTCCAAAAAAAATGGTATCCAGAGTGATAGACCACAAATACCACTGCATCAAAATCTCTGTGCCTCAGGGTGTACCCAGGTTCTACTACGTACTTCTCCCTTTACACTTCCTGTTTCTCATACTGTGATTGCTTGAGAGGGAATTGTGTTGTTTAAATCAACATCTATGAAGCTTCAGACTTCAAAAAACCAAACCAAACCAAACCAAACCAAAATAAAACAACAAAAAAAACCACCTTGTGGTTTTCCATTTCTACCACCAATCACTTCATGGTTTTCTACGGCAAACACTATAAACACAAAACAGACACGGAACATATTTACAGTGTAGAATCTAGACAATGTGCTATTTTCATTTACTTTTAGCCCTAGGATTATCTTCCCTCATCCAACTGGTTTTGATGAGTTTGTTCTGGTCACTTCCCCATCCCCACAATAGAGAATTAAATGACAAACTGACAAAGAAGTTTGAGTCAAAGAAACAAAACCCCCAAACAATCAGTAAACAGTGATGCCTCAAGAGCAAAGCAGCCACTCCAAACTTAGATGAAATTTTTATAAAGTCCAAAGAGATAATCATTCCTTCTACCACCAAGGAATTTCTCAGAACACACTTTAATTCAGAGGCCAATTCATTTCTGAGCACTGGGTGAAAACCTTTTGGCTCTTTGGCAATACTAAGTATGGAAACAATCAACTACAGGTAGGTAATGCTGTCACAAATCCAGGCAGAGAGCAGAGAGTTAGGGAAACTATGCATTAGAAGGAGCCTCTACTCCACGTATTCAGATTAGTGAGATCACTGCTGGCTGTGATGGGCATGCTGTTTCAAAGTTCAGGAAACTGCTATTTTATCCACAGCTGAACAGACCCGGACTAATGGCCCAGGTTCTCAGAGCATGCACAAGCGCAGGTGTTTTCACACTCAGGTTATTTTAGAGAAAGAAGCATTGATGGAGGAAGGTCATTGGCTAATAAAGAAACTGCCTTGGCCCCCCACTATAACAATTTCTACTACACTCAAGTTGGCAGCTATGTCACTGAGGTATTAATGTCAATATGAATTTTATTGGTTCAGCACTTCTCCTAAATATTTTGTATAAAAAATTCTTTCCTCGGGGGCTGGAGAGATGGCTCAGCTGGTTAAGAGCATTCATTGCCTGTTCTTCCAAAGGTCCTGAGTTCAATTCCCAGCAACCACATGGTGGCTCACAACCATCTGTAAAGAGGTCTGGCGTCCTCTTCTGGCCTTCAGGCATACACGCAGAAAGAATATTGCATACATAATAAATAAATAAATAAATATTTTAAAAAAATTCTTTCCTCTTAAAAAGCAACTTTGAGAGCTGGCAATCCTAACACTGGGTGGGTATATGTGGGGCAGGCAGAAGGGCCCACCCCAAGCTCAAGATCAGCTTGGTCTACATAGGGAGTTCCTGAACCATTTAGTAAGATCTTGCTTGTCTGAAAGCAATTTAACTGAAGTAACTACCAAGAGCCTAAGAAGGTGGTCCTGGGTATTATAAGAAAGCAAACTGGGTAAGCCATGAGAAACAAGTCAGCAATCAGCACTTTTCCATGGCCTCTGAATCAGTTCCTACCTCCAGGTATTTCCTTATTTCCTTCAGTGATGACTTGTGACCTAGAAAATAACCCCTTTCCTCCCCAAGTTGCTTTTGGTCATGGCGTTTCCCCACACAGAAACTCTAATTGAGACAAGAAGGGTTTGTTGTTACTAAGACATAGCATATCTCCTTTGTCATCAGGATTCAGTCATTTCCCAAGGAATATGGAATAACAAGATGACTTGCTGACAGGAAATAGTAGCCATAACTCTTACACTCACAGGTTCAGAAGACCACAAGTCTAAAATGTTGAGAGAAGGAGAAAAACTGACATAAAGCTCTCTCAGTGGTCCTAGGCTCAATCGCCACATTAAAAACAAAAAATTAAAAATTAATCAAAATCACAAGCATTACCTAAGGTTTAAGAAACTCACAATTTATTATTTTACTTAAAATGGTGATGGAGTGGCAGGGAGAAGAGGGTATCTATGTTGGAACAGCTCCCATGGTAAATGGGAGCTAGTGTATCAGGTAGCCAAAAGTACAAACTGGTTGACACAAGAAACCCATCACACTCATAAACATCAACGGTTATAACAAGAATCTTTTCCCTTGACACCAAGTAGTTACTCCTTACCTGCTTGTGTGCATGATCGTAAGAGTTAATGTGGTTATCAAATTCCTGGTGTTTCTGATACTGTTTATCACAGAGTTCACAGTAAAAGTTGGCTCTAAGATCTTCTAAGGCTTTGGCGATTGCCTTTTCTTTGTCAACGTAATCCTGTTAAGAATAACAAAATACAAACAAGACATAAACTCCATAGGATTTAGACAGCTATTACTCAAGCAGAAAGAAAAAATAACTTTCCGTAAAATTCAATGGGACTGATAAATGCAGGATAAAACACAAGGGGCAATTTGGTAGGGTAACACTTTATATATGTATTAACAAGTGTTCAAGAGAGTGTAATTTTATTTCATTTTTGGCAATATGGTAGACAAAACCATTTCCTATTTTGTCCTTAACCAAAAACCAACTAGATTCAATATAAGGCACAATTTTAACCAGGCACAGGGTTGGTACATGCCCATAACACACCGTAGGCTGACAAGACTTCCTTGAGTTCAAAGCTATCCCTAGTATATAGTGAGTGCTAAGCTGGCCAGGGCCTAGAGAGGGAGCTCAGATCCCCTGGAAATGGAGTTAGAGGCAGTTGTGAGTTGCCATGTAGGTACTGGGAATTGAATCCAGGTCCTCTTTGAGACTAGCGGGAGCCCTTAACTGTTAAGCCATCTCCCCAGTCCCATTATGTCACTATATTTTACTTTTAAACCAGTAACTGGAATAGAGCATATACTAAACAGGATTACTCAGCAAGAGAAGTAAGAGCTATGCAAAGGACTCAAGGTTCAACATCAAAAAAAAAAAAAAAAAAATTAATCAGTGTAATTTATCATAAAGAGAGGAAACCTGACATGATTATTCCCAGAACTCAAGAAAAAAATAGTTTAGGGGACTGGAGAGATGGCTCAGAGGGTAAGGGCACTAGCTGCTTTTCCAGAGGTCCCGAGTTTGATTCCCAGCAACCACATGGTGGCTTACAACCATCTGTAATGAGACCTGGTGCCTTCCTTGCCAGTAGTACATTGCTTAATAAATAAATCTTAAAAAAAAAAAAGAAAGAAAGAAAAAAAATAGTTTAAAAGCTGGGTGTGGGTCAAGTGGCAGCAGCAGCACATGCCTTTAGTTCTGGCACTCAGGAGGCAGAGGCCGGTGAATCTCTGAGTGTGAGGTCAAGCCTGGTTTACAGAGTTGAGTTCCAGGACAGCTAGAGTTAGACAGAGAAACCATGTCTTGAAACAACCACCACCACCAAATAAATAAATAGGCAAATTAAAAAAAACAAGAAAAGCCGGGTGGCGGCGGCGCACACCTTTAATCCCAGCACTCGGGAAGCAGAGACAGGTGGATCTCTGTGAGTTCGAGACCAGCCTGGTCTACAAGAGCTAGTTCCAGGACAGGCTCCAAAACCACAGAGAAACCCTGTCTCGAAAAACCAAAAAATAAAATAAAATAAAAGTGAGCTTAGAAAGCACTCAAATCTCAAAACACCAGCAAGAAATCTTCAAATTTTCCATTTTGTTTTTAAAAAGTTTCATTTTTTTTTTTATTTCATATGTATGAGTGCTTGTGCTTGTTTGAATGTCTTGAGGCTTCACCTACATGAAGTGCCTGTGGAAGCCAAAAGAGAGCATTCAATCCCCTAGAGTTAGATAGTTATGAGATGTCACGTGGGTGCTGGGGATTGAATCCAGGTCCTCTGGGTGCTCTTAAGCACTGAGCTCTTTCTCTAGACATTAAAAACAATATTAAAAGTATTTGTTTTGTTTGTGTAATGTGGAGCATGCTTAGGTATGCTGAGTGTGAGAAGGTCAGGACAACCTTGGGTGCCTAGGCTCACCTTCTACCTTGTTTGGGGCAGGCCTCTCTTTTGTCACCAGTCTACATGGTCCACAAGCTTCCAGGGATCATCTTGTCACTGCCCCTATTTCTCCACCTTAGCACTGAAATCAGACACACACTGCCACATCTGGCATTTTGTAAGATGACCTCAGTTCATCTAATTTTTGTAGTAAGTGCTTTACATAGTGAACCATCTCCTAAATACCTTTTTTCTTTTCTGAGACAGTCTCATTGTGTGACCCTAAGTGCTGTACTAGAACCGGTGGCCTTCCCCCGCCAAGTGCTTGGGAAAACAAGTGTGTGCTGTCATGTCTAGTACCTTGCTCTGCCTCTTAAATGCTAGGAAGACAGGCAGGCACCACTATGTCTGAATATCCTGGATTTCAGGAGTCCTTATAAGTATGCTATCACCTCAATCTTTGTTGTTTTTCATCTTTAAGTCTGTAAAATTATAGCTATTTTATTTAATTTTTCCAAGACTGACAAAGACTCTGACTAGTATATCACCCCTTTCTCTTTTCCATACTAATGAAAAGTCTAGATACCTGGGCTAAATTTATAGGCACTTCAAAGCAGTGAGACTTTGAAAGATCTTCAATAGATCCTTGAGTAGGCAGGCTATGGCTTTACTTTCCCTTTAAATGGCAGAACATATTGTTTTAAATCCCCCTTTTCCATTTTCAGCTTAAGTACAACAAAAACATCATTTCTGTATGATAACCTTAATAAGATCTATTTTTATCTTCTAATTTGCCCATTTTATGACAGAGACTGGACATACTATAATACCCTGAAAGGAAAGTTTCCTGAACGTTTATATGCTTGTTCTAAACTGCAGTTTGTTATGAATAGTCCCTTATAAAAAGAAACTACTGTGGACTGGAGAGATGGCTCAATATTTTAAAGCACTGGTTGCTCTTAAAGAGAATCAAGGTTTTGTTCCCAGATCCCAACACGGTGGCTCCCAATCATTTGTAATTTCAGTTCCAGGGTATTTGAAGCCTTTTTCTGAACTCTGAGGACATCAGACATACATGTGATCCCAGCATTCGGGAAGCAGAGGCAGGAGGATCTGTATGAGTTCAAGGCCAGTCTGGTTTACAAAGCAAGTTCCAGGATAGTCAGGGCTGTCACACAGAAAAACCCTGTCCCAAAAACCAAAAAGAATTCAACTTCATGCCCACATGGAGAAGTAAGAGATAAACCTGTGCTTCAGGGCTGAGTGTAATTACCAATGAAAAAGAAAATTCTTAAATTACAATAAAATACCTCATTCAGGATTGGTGAGATGGCTCAGCAGGTAAGGACACCTGTTGCCAAGCCAGAGTCTGAGTCTGATCTCTGGGTGGAAAGAACCAACCCTGGGAAGTTGTTCTTTGGATTTTATGCACACTGTAGCATTACATAAAATGAATGCCTGCTCCTCAAAAATACCCTCATTCTTTTCCTTTTTAAAAAGGAAAGTCTCCAAGGACTCCTAACCCCTTTTTTGTTGTTTTGTCTGTTTTGCTGCTACTACTTGACTTCTTTGTATTTCTTACCTGGGACTAGTACTTTCAAACACAACACAATTTTCCAACACAGATTTTACTGCAGGAGAAAATAAAAAAGTAACTGCAAACTGAGATTAACGCAAATCACCAGCAAATGTAGACAAATGCTATCACTGAAGGAACCCTTTTCACCAAAAACAAACACCTCTTCTCTGTGTGGACATTCTCAAACAACAATGACTTTGCTCAAGGTACCTTGTACTTTTGTCTCAGCTCTTCTGTGTCTTCTTTTTCTACTTCTAGGACACGACGCCGTTCGGTAGCATCTTCGGCATAATCCAACTTGACAAAAATAGATATATTTATTCTTTTTCCTAAAGTATCCCAGAATTAGCTACAAAAATATCATTTACATAAGCGTAATGCTGTGTTGGAAAGCAAGAAACTTGTGTTTTCTCAGTCCTTAACCTCTTTCCTGGCAGGTCTAACAGACCCAACTATTGATAACAAGACTTCAGTTGAATATTCACCACCCATATTTCAGATAATAAGACAGTATTGCGGACAATAGCTGTAACCAACTCTACATGGGCAGAGCTTCTACCACACAAGTGTTTTAAGCACAAAGCAACACTGTCTATTAAAACAAGTCCAGAGTCTGACCTGGTCTTTCTGTACGATACTAAGAAAACACATTGTTTACACCCCCGTTAAAACAGGGGGCAGTATTTACATCTTCTGTGCTTCAAAAATAACACAAAATGAAAATATAAAATATATTTTTAGTTGTTCAAAGAAAAATTAAAATTATGTTCACCTGATAAATATGTTTATACTGATATGAGTTTGAAATGAAAGCCGATTTTATATAACCCATAAAATTAAATTTGCTTAATGAGACCACTTTACCTCCATTTCCATGCGACCCATGCCCATGACATCATACTTGACAACGATTGGAATAGGGTCTGTTCTCCCTGTAAAGGAACACAGAATCAAGTTGAGGCGTATAATTAGGCCAACAGCTCACTTTAAACATTAGGTTTGGGTGGTTAGATCTTGCCTTGGAGTGCAGAAACCAGAAAGCTACAGTGAACCAAACAAAAGCCATTCTCACAGCTTACATCCAATCCTTCCTTTCCTGGATTAAACCCAACCAACCATTTTTAGTTGACCTCCTAGCTGGAGAGAACTCCAGGTAACTATGGCAAAACTAAGCAAATGAATGGGGGAAATGTCAATGGCACCAGCAAGTTTATCACAAAAAACTTTAGAAGTTCCTTTTTTTGTTTGTTTTTATAAGACTGTAGTCCAGGTTGGCCTCAAACTCACTATAAAAGTGAGGATGACCTTGAAGCTCCCAAATACAGGGATTACTGACACCTTGCCCAGCACAAACTCTTAAAGGATCCCAAGTAGCAATCAGAACAAATTTGTGCCAACATCTCCTTGTCATCCCTTAAAACTGGTGATGAACATCTTAAATGCTTGAATGGGGGGAAAAGAGAACATTGAAAACAAAGGAAACCAATACAATTATAACTCAGTATGTTTATAAAAAATATTTTTCAAAAGATCTTTTCTAATCAAATGAAAATTTAAATAAAAACAACAGCTACTTGCCCTTAGGGACAAGATTGGTTTTATTTTAAAACTGGTGCCTGAGGTCGCATTCTGTAGAGTGAATTTACCACTGGCTAGGGATGGTTATTGGTAAGCTGTGAAAAGGACTAGTTGCGAAGAAAATTGACTTTCGACTAATTGATCTATGCTGGAGATTTTTTGAAAATATATATTTAATCCACTCATAACCAGCCAAACAAAGCAAATGGGGCAGACAAGCACTTTACTACCACAGCTGTTTTACATCACAATTTGCGCTTTCATTGTGATGTAACTGAAAAGGACTTACCTTACCCAGGTACACCTTTAGTGAAAAAACACAATGTTTACTTCCCTCATCATTTCACTCAGGCTGGTGTAAACAATTGTTTTTTTTTTTTAATTTTATTTTTGTTGTTATACACGCGCGCGCAGACACACACACACACACACATATATACATATATTATACCTTTGGGCAAGAAATTCAAGTTTTGTCAGGCTAAATCTTAGGTATTATCAAAGAAAAAAATTTTAGAATAATTGGTTTGTTTGGATCCCAAAGAAAAAAGAAAATAACCAGCAACACTTGCATCTGGTCTATATATTTATGGAATTAATATTTTTCATCTTTAAATCATACTGAAAAACAAACCCAGAAGCTTAACTACTTGTCAACAATATTCTATTATTGACACTCAGAAGTTTAACTGCTTATCAACAAGATCCCATTATCGTTTTTAATAAACAGAAAACAAGCAATTATCTTCATAGTTAAAAACAAAACAAAAACCCCACCCAAGTAATAACAAAAACTTTCTAGAGCACAGTCTTCTATTAGATCTTTCCCAGACTGCCAGTCAAATAAGATGAAAGCACAGTGCTCTCTTCTGCCCAATGGTATAATAAATAAGCAGTGACTGCAATCTTTAGCAAAAGGACCAAGGTAAAGACAGGTTATAAAAATGACTTCCTAGGTGCAATATCACTTTCATAACGTCTCAATCAGGGATTTACTGGTAAAAACAAATAGTCCAATGAAACAATTGAAAAGAAACATCAAAGAAATTTATTTTAGAATATTTTTTGATTGGTCAGAATTTATTTTGTAAGAATAAACAACGTTTTGGTACAGATTGATTACCTCTGTAAACCCCTGTTTATAAATTCTGCATTAGTACTTTTGCCTTCTAAGGCAGTCAAAGTTTGTTTTAACTTATTTATAAATTGCAGTAGCAAGTGCTAGTGCCCATTATACTGGGGTGGAGAAATCAAGCTTTTTGACAGTATTAGAATTTAACATTCTAACTGATTCTTTTTGGCAGTTCTAACATAGATACATCCCTTCTTAATATTACCCTTCAATGAACAAGGATCAGACAAGTTGCATAAGGAAAGGAAAGGAAAGGAAAATGAAAAGACCAAGCAGAAGGATGAGGCTACAACAGAGAGTAAGCCTAACATATTGGTGCACTGATGACAAAGGAATAATTCAGTCTGAAAATAAAAATTACCACTGCTAAGTTTACCATCACCACAACAAGTCCAGGATCATAACGCTGTAAAAAAGAAACACCGTCTGTTAGGCAGAAACCATGAGGGCAGGAAACAGGCCTTCTAGCAGGCAGACAGGATGGGGTAAAGTACCGGTTGGGTTTTGTCCCTCCCCCGACTTCAGTGAGGACAGAGGGAGGACATTTTGTGCTGCAGCAGCTGTTTTTGTACTGGTCAGGATGGGGTGTGAGATTTTTGTACTGCAACTTGAGAACATGAACAATCTCCTCTTCAATAACACAGGGGTGGGGATGGGCTGGGATGTCAATCATGTTTAAAGGGAGAAAACTAACTCTAGCTTCTAATCTTTCATTTAACTTATTCATTCTGGCAAATCAGTATTTAGGGTGCAAGATGGGACTCCTTAAATAAATCACAGTAAAGAATGGATGGGATCAACCAGACACTGACCAGGTAATTTTTTCACAAAAGAACTATAAGGAGCCTGGCTGACGGGGCTTCAATACCACTTCAAAATAGTTAACAGAAGTCTAGAACTGAACTCTGTTAAGAATGAGTTAAAACTCTAAGTAGCTCTGCTGAGATCTTTGCTTCCTGTTAAAAGACTTCATCACCAACATCTGTCCTTCACACATAACTATACCAACCTTTGAAAAAGAATTCCAGAAAACAACAACAACAAAAACAACAGCCTCAAAAGAACCTCATTTATAATTTCTCCAGAGTTAACTCACGGAAAAGATTCAAACTACAAAACAATCTGAAGATGAAATCACTGCCTACGTGAAGCAGTAATTTCCTAACATTATTAAAGTGACTACACAACCAAGAAAAATCACCCAAGGAAAAATCACAGTGGGAAAAAGACACCAAAGAACATATACAAGAAGGGGTTGTACCATTTTTTAAAAATCCCTTACTTATTCATTTCTAGTCAATGACTGATCCTACCATAAAAAATATCACTTAGAGGAGCTGGAGAGATGGCTCAGTGGTTAAGAGCAATGGCTGCTCTTCTAGAGGACCTGGTATAGTTCCCAGCACCCACATGGCAGTAGTCTGTACACACACCTGTTTGTAACTCCAGTTCCAGGGTATCTGAGTCCCTCACACAGACACACATGCAAAACACAATGCACATAAAATAATCATAAATCATAAAAATAACAGAATAAGTAACAATTTGTAATGATCAAAAATTTTTTAAGGGCAAGCAGCAGTAACCAAACTGTACTCCCTCAAAGAGTCAACTTCTTTTTAAAACACTAAGCTAAATTCAGTTCAAAGTGTGGAACTTCTTAAAATTTAATTTCTATTATTAAAAACATGTTTGTTGTGTCTTTCACTAGGCCCAACTATAAGAAGATGAACTGTGGACAGTTAGCTGGCTCAGTGGGTAGAGCATTTGCCCTGGAAGCTGGTAGCTTGAGTTCTGGGATACACATTAAAGGAAGGAGGAGAGATCTACTCCACGTTCAGAACCTACCTGGCTAAGTGAGCTTCCCGACCAAATAACCATACTTTCTAAATAAAAATGGCAAATTGATGTTTTGCTAATAAACTGAAATTTGTTTATGTTTTTCTTATTGTTTTTTGTAGCAGTGGGTTTAGAATCCATGAACTCTCAAATGCTCTGTCACAAAGCTACAAGCTCAGCTCTAATGATCTAAGTTTTTATTTCCATTGTGTGTATCTATGCTCATACATATGTTTGTGTATGACTGAACTTTGCATGTGTTTGAACTGGTATGTGGATACTAAAGTTCAACCTCAGGTGTCTTCTCTGGCTTTCTACCTTATTTATAGAGACAATGTCTCTCAACGACCCTAGAGTTCTCAGACTGGCTAGTAAGCCAGCAAGCCTCAGTGATCCCTTTGTTTCTACTATCTCCATGTTTATACACATGGACTGAAATCCAAATTTTAGCAACTTGCAACACAAGCACTTTACTGACTATTCATCTCTCAGCCACCCTTATGTGAATACTGTTTATATCAAAGAACTCCAAAAGAGCTAGGCATGGTGACTCACACCAGGAATTACCAGCACTTGGGAGGCTGTGGGATGAGAACTACAGCAAACCTGAGGTTAGCCTGGGCTACATAGTGAGTTCTAGGCCAGCCAAAGCTGGAGAGTGAGACCTGGTCTCAAAAGCAAAGCAAGGAGAACCACCACCACCTCAACAAAGAATGTGCTTACAAAGTGACAACCTGAACGCCATGGGTTTTTTTGTTTTGTTTTTTTCCAGATAGTGTTTTTCTGTGTAACAGCCTTGCTGTCCTGGAACTCACTTTGTAAACCAGGCTGGCCTCGAACTTACAGAGATCCGCCTGCCTCTGCCTCCTGGACACTGGAATTAAAGGAATGTGCCACTACTGCACATTCAATTCTAATGTCTAAATGGTAGAAAACACTTGGGGTGCTATACAGCTGACGCAGCAGCAGAAATTAGTATAAAAACCTTGACAACCAAATGGCTTCTTGCAGTTCTATCTCCTACCACTGGGGGTGTTAAGTGTTCCATAACCACAAGGAAAAGTTCTTACAGTTGCAGGATCATTCTAAAACCCCTGAAGACTTTCTAGTTTCATGTAAACCACTTTTCTTGTACTTTTCACTGTTATCCTCCCCAACACACACAACCATTAATTCTTCAGTACATCTTTTTAGGACTGTCCCTCCTAAAAGGTTGGGCTATAAAAATCTCAATTCTCCAAGAAGAGACAACTAAACAGTAAGAGCCTTCTTACAGCCTGTAAGTGGCAATTTTTAATTGTCAAGCTTTATAAATTTAAATTACTACACAGGAGACTGAACTCTTACCAGTCTTCACAAGGCTTTATTATCACCTGTATGTGCAAGTACACAGGTGCATGTGTTATGCGCAGGTGCACATGTCTAAGAAGGCCACAAGACAACTTCCAGTATGGTTCCTCAGGTACTATTCAAGCTGTTTTTTGAGAAAAGGTCTTTCATGGAGTTTACCATGTAGCCTACCTTGCTAGTCAGTCCAAAGGATCTACATGTCTCTGCCTCCCCAGCACTGGGACTACAAGGGTACCATGACCAGTTTTTTGCAACTTCGGTTCTAAGGATCCAACTCTTAAAGGTCTTTCAAGTACTTTACTGAATCAACTATATACTCTGCTCAGAAATATTTTTTTTTTTCCGAGACAGGGTTTCTCTGTGGCTTTGGAGCCTGTCCTGGAACTAGCTCTGTAGACCAGGCTGGCCTCGAACTCACACAAATCCGCCTGCCTCTGCCTCCCGAGTGCTGGGATTAAAGGCGTGCAGAAATATTTTTGAAAAGTGACCTTCTCCAGATATGGTGGCACACGTTTATAATACTAGTGCAGAGGCAGGAGGACTGTCAAGCGTTCCAAGTCAGCCAGGTCTACACATAGTAAGCTTAAAGTTGTCCAGGGCTATATAGTGAAACCTTATCTCAAAAACAAACAAAAAACAAAACATTAAAAACCTAATAGGCACATGGAGTTTCCTGTTTGAAAATAATCATCGGGGAAGCGTTTCCCCAGGGTCAGCAGCACACAGTGAATAAATGATACAACTGTGGTCCAGGAGGACAGACTACTTCCCAAGCTAGCACCAGATCTTATTAGCATCAACCACCTGGTACATGTACATGTTTTGCAGGCATGAAAGATGGTAGTACATTGAGTAAGTAAGAAGTCTTATGCTGAGGTTCCATGGACAGAACTACTGACACCAGGCAATGTATCAGAGTCCCTGCAAAGCAGCCCCAAGAAGTCATCACATGAAGGTGAAGCCTCCGCTGCAATGGAAACAATGGGAAAACCCTAGAGAAAAGTTGCAGGCATGGAATGGAGCTGGCCCAGAAGGGCTGTGTGTGCTCTCTAAGAGGCAGACCTGCAGCAGCAGGTTACTTAAGCACTCTGGAGCCCAGATGATTCTGTCACAAGCCCCAGCCACTGGACCTGGATCTTCATGGTTTGTTCCAGCCTTTCTTTGCTGTGCCCTCATTTCTCCCTTTTGGAATGGAACCGTCTACTCTGTGTCATTGTACATCGATGTACACAAATGTGACTCTGATTCTACAGGGTTTCTGTGCAGACTGCCTTTAGTCTTGGAAGACCTTTTGGACTTCTGAACTGTGGTATGACTGTTAAAAGACTACGGGGACTTTTAAGAGATGGACTAAATACATCCTTGATTATGAGTCTTTAGGAATCAGGGTGGACTGTTATGATCTAAAGTAATGTGTTTGTAGTGGACAAAAAATAGTTCAGGGCTGGAGAGATGGCTCAGCGGTTAAGAGCATTGCCTGCTCTTCCAAAGGTCCTGAGTTCAATTCCCAGCAACCACATGGTGGCTCACAACCATCTGTAATGAGGTCTGGTGCCCTCTTCTGGCCTGCAGGCATACATACTGACAGAATATTGTCATACATAATAAATAAATAAATAAAAAAAAATAGTTCAGCAGGTAAAATGTTTGCTGTGAAGCCTGACTATGTGAGTTCAATCCTTGGAACCTACGTAAAAGTGAAAGGAGAAAGCTAAGTCCATAAAGCTGTCCTCTGACTACACACATGCCACAGCTTTCAAACACACACACCACACTCATGGTTGGGCACAGTAGTGGTGCAGGCCTGGAATCCCATCACTCAGGACGTAGAAACAGACACACACACATACACACACACAATCTGGATTTCTAGATTATTTTTAAAAATTCAGATTTTTGTCAGGTATAATTGTGCATGTCTTAATCCTAGCACTCAGGAAGCAGAGGCAGTCAAGAGTCCTCTGAGTACAGGTCAGTCAGGTCTACATTGGGAGAGTCTATGCTAAGGGGAAAAGAAAAAACAAACAAACGAAAAAAAGAACTAAAAAAAAAATCATCATGTGCCTGAACTGGGTGGTGGGGGGACATGCCTTTAATCCCAGCACTTGGGAGGCAGAGGCAGGTGGATCTCTGTGAGTTCGAGGCCGGCCTGGTCCACAACAGGTAGTTCCAGGACAGCTAGGGTTGTTATGCAGAGAAACCCTGTCTCAAAAAACCAAAAAAAAGAAAGAAAGAAAAATATCACACATCACTTGGAGGCAGACGCAGGTGGACCTTTGCAAACTCAAGGTCAGTCTGGTCTACTTAATGAGTTTCATTCAAGACAGCCAGGGATACCTAGAAAGACCCTACCTCAAAGCAAATGGACAACAAATCAGATTTGCAGGGCACAGGTGGTAGGTAAATGCCCCAAATCCCCATACTCTGGCGGCTGGGGCAGGAGGATTTTAATTTGAGGCTATTTCAGGGTACAGAGTGACACTGTTCACCACCTCGAAAAAGGAAAAAAGATCCTTATGTGCATGGGATATATTACATGTTTTCTTTTCTAAATAATATCCCCGGCTATTTATGTTGGTAGTAATCTCGTCATTCTTTGTTGTTGGAGATAACTTTGATATGTAACCCAGGCTGCTTCTGAGTTTTTTATTCTCCCTATTGCAGTTTTCCAAGTACTGAGATGATGATGATGATTTTTGCTTTTCAAGATAGGTTTCTCTGTGTAGCTCCAGATGCTCTGGATCAGGCTGCCTGGAACTCAGAGGTCCTCCTGCCTCTGCCTCTGCAGTGCTAGAACTAAAGGTATGTGTCACCACTGACAGCTAAATTATACTTTTTACTTGGTGTTCTTATAATCTTCCTGAGGATTTGGGGTATGGTTCAGTTGGTACAGTGTTTGCCTAGCACACACAAAGCCCTGGGATTGACCCCCAGCAATGCATAATCTGTAATAAACTGTAATCTCAACACTAGATCAGCAGAGGCAAAATAATCAGAAATTGTTCAGAGGCATCTTCAACTACACACTGAGTATGACTCAAGGAAGCCTTGGCCACATGAGTCTATCTAAAATCTACCAAAGGGGGTGGGGTGAAGCAGGCAAACTGCAAACCTGATGACCTGAGTTCAATATCTGATAATCACTTGACAGGAGAGAAATAATCTCTTCAGGTTGTTCTGACCTCCACACACACAACACATACAGATAAATGTAATAAAAAATTTTAAATAAGATTAATAATAGCGAATGTTTCTCATGGAAGAAACATCAACAATCCATAGATACATTTGACCAGATGTGAAATAGTTGCTTGCTTCAATATTCTTGTAACTTGAGATTTCTGCATGCTGAATTGTTAAACAAACTGAAATTCTAAGTTAAGTTGTTCAATTCTTTAGTGTCACCATCATATACTTGTATTTGTTTTGTCTGTCTCCCCATCAGCTCTAAGTAGGCATGGGTTATGATTTACAGTTCTAGTCTCCTCACCCCCAGGTTTGTGTCATATAGCAAGGACAGCCTGCTGGGATCACAGGACCATCCCTACCTGCCCAGCTCCTAACTTATCCTCCCCTTCCCCCTCCAACTTACAAGTATTCATTTATTTCTTTATTGGTGGTGGTGGTGAATGTCATGGTGTGTACATGAAGATCAGAGGTCAACTTGCCGGAGTCAGTTCTCTCCTTCCACTATGGGTCATGGGTATCAAACTCAGTTTGTTAGGTTTGACAGCAAGCACAATTACCTACTGAGGCATTTCACTAGCTCCTGATCTTCCTTGAAGAATTAGTGTAGATGTAGGCTATTCTGTTAGTAAATATACATACAATAAAAACCATGAAAATATCAACATACAACATGCAAAAACACACTAATTACTAATCTTTAGAAACTTAGTTTAAGAAGGGCAAAAGAAATACACAAATAATAAAAATTATACATGATGGAACACTAAAAATTACACAGAAAATAAAACATAAAAAAATTAAGGAGGAAACTAGGCACAGTGGCTCACACCTATAATATCAAAACTCAGAAGACATAAAAACACCTCAAGTTTGAGGCCCACCTGTCTACACTGTGAGACCAGGTAAAGGTACTTGCCATCAATCTGACAACCTGAGTTTGATCCTCTACATGGTAGAGAGAGCTAACTCTCAAAAAGGGCTCTGTTACACAGACAAACCCTCTCTCAAAAAGCTAAAAGGAAAAAAAAAAAAGAAAAGAAAAAAGCTAGTTTGTGAAGTTTTTTGACTACCTAATTCAGCGTTTAGCTTCTAGTGAATTTATATTGAGGAAACACATATGATCACTTCAAATTTCCAAAGAAAACATCATATTCAGAGCCATTTTCAAACTGTTGGAGAGTAAGGTAGATAACTGTCCTGTATTACAATTCTATCATCAAAGTTGAAGGATCCAGCAAACTGTTTAGGCATACATCATATAGCACACTGATTAAAGGCATAGGTATATATATATAAACAGGCACCCAGGAAGTGGAGGCAGAAGACCCGCAGTTCAGGACCAGCATAGTTCACACAGAGCCACGGGAAAACCTTATCTCAAAAAACAAGGGGGTGGGGGATGGCCCAGCAGTTAAGAGCACTGACTGCTCTTCCAGAAGTCCTGAGTTCAATTCCCAGCAACCACGTGGTGGCTCACAACCATCTATAATGAGGTCTGGTGCCCTCTTCTGGCCTACAAGCAGGATACTGCATAAATAAATAAATAAATAAATAAATAAATAAATAAATAAATAAATCTTTAAAAATAAAGAGAGAGAGAGAGTTAATTTTCTGATCTGAAAAATGGGAATTTTAGCCGGGCGGTGGTGGCGCACGCCTTTAATCCCAGCACTCGGGAGGCAGAGGCAGGCAGATCTCTGTGAGTTCGAGGCCAGCCTGGTCTACAAGAGCTAGTTCCAGGACAGGAACCAAAAAGCTACGGAGAAACCCTGTCTCGAAAAATCAAAAAAAAAAAAAAAAAAAAAAAAAAGGGAATTTTATCTCAGAGACATAAAAATACTACGATGTTTATAGGCTAGCCTAGCTAGCCTGGTGTATACAGAGGCAAAACTACCTCTGACCTCCATACACATGCCCACACATAAAACACACACACATCATCATCCAAGATTTTCCTAAAAATTAATCAATAAAAATGATCTCTAAAAAATATTTCATTTATGTTGAGCATTGTGCACACATCTTTAATTTCTAGCACTTAGGAAGCAGAGGTGGATGGATCTCTTTCAGTTTGGGGCCACTATGGTCCCAGGGCAGCCAGGCCTGACTCTAAAAAACCGAATGAGTTGGGCGGTGGTGGTGCACGCCTTAATCCCAGCACTCAGGAGGCAGAGCCAGGCAGATCTCTGTGAGTTCAAGAGCTAGTTCCAGGACAGGCTCCAAAGCTACAGAGAAACCCTGTCTTTAAAAACAAAAAGAGCTACAGAGAAACCCTGTCTTGGGAAAGAAAGAAAAAATATAAAATAAAAAAGAACAAACAAATAAAAAAATGTTTTTCCATTTAGTTAGCCAGCATAGTGGTATACGCCTGTGATTTTGGCATTTGAAGGTAGGGGCTTGAGGATCGGGAATTGAAGGTTATCTTTTACCATACAATAAGCTTTGAGGCCAATTTGACCTACATGAGTACCTGCTTCACAGACAAAACTGTAATTATTCTTCCAAATGAATTTACCTTGATACTATCCAAACTGCTTCTATAACTAAGTCACTTCTTCTCCTCCAACCCCCACATGTGTATGCATCAGAGGTAATCCCCAGGTTGTTCATAAGGTGCCACCTACCTTGTTTTTAGAGACAGGGTCTGGTTCTCTGTTTGGCTTGGAAGCTGCAGGGTTATCTAGGATGGCTGGCAGGCTGCCAGTTTCTGCCTCCCTGGATGAGCTTACAAGTGTGCACCATCATGACTGCCTTTTTTCATAGGTTCTAGGGATCAAACTTAGATCTTCATACTTGCATGACAAACTCTCTACTGACTGAGCTATTTCCCCAGCTCCACATTCTTTTCTACGTAACTAAAAAATACAAAGTAAAATGATAAAAACAAAAATTACCTACTTTCACTTGTTCTTAATTTCAATCTAAAATTATTATTATGCCATGGACTTACTACATTAATTAATATTTTCACATATCCTCCAATTTTTTTGGTGGAGACAAGGTTTCTCTGTGTAGCTAGCCCTGCCTGTCCTGGAATTTGCTCTGAAGACCAGGCTTGTCTCGAACTCACAGAGGTCCTCTGCCTCTTTCAAGTGCTGGTATTAAAAAGTGTGCACCACCACTGCCTGGCATATCCTTTAAATTTTAATTTTTATCACTTTCGTGACATGTATCTGTGGATACATGCACACAAGGCCAGCAGTGTCTGAATCCCCTGGAGCTGGAGTTACAAGGAGTTGTAAGTCAACTGATAGGAGTTCTGGGAACCAAAACACAGTTTTCTTTAAGAGCAGAATATGTATGCTGTTAAATGCTGAGTCATCTCTCTAGCTCCTTGATGTACTCTTTAAATATGATGATCTCTATAATGAAAAACAATCTTTTCCATTATATTCTTTCTCTCTACAGTTCACCGCTCCCCTCCTATTCTTCTGCAATCCCTTTCTTTCTTAATTTTATTAACTTTTTGCTGTTGTTTTTTGAGACAAGGTCACCATGTAGTTCTGGGTGTCCTGGAACTCATGGTGATCCACTTCTCAAGTGCTGGAATTAAAGGCATGTGCCACTAGGCTGGACCCATTCTCATATACATACATACACACACACACTGATCTTTCGAGACAGGGTTTCTCTGTAGTTTTGGAGCCTTGTCCTTGAACTCACTCTGTAGACTATGCTGGCCTCCAACTCACAGAGATCCACCTGCCTTGCCTCCCAAGTGTTAGAATTAAAGGCACGCGCCACCACCGCCCGGCATTAAATTTATATATTTTTAAAATTTTATGTATATGAGTGCTTTGCCTGAATGTGTGTATGGGTACCATGTACATAGCTGGTGTCTACAGAAGTCAGAGGAGAGGGCTGGATCCCTGGAACTGAAGTAACAGATAGTCACTAGGTGCTGTGAACTAAACCCTGGTCCTTTACATGGGCAACAAATGCTCTTACCTGGTGAGCTATATCACTCCAGCCTCCCTCCACCTTCTTTTTAGCTTTAAAATTTAGACCTCCTAGGGCTGGAAATATGGTTCAATGGCTAAAAGTACATACTATTCTAACAGAGGACTGGAGCCTATAATTCTGGCTCCAAGGGATCCAACACCCTCTTCTGACCTCTACTGGGAGCCCCACACACATGGCATATAGTCTCAAAGAAACACATATATAAACAAAAATAAAAGTAAATCCTAATTTGTTTTAAGATTTGTTTGTTTTATTTGTGTCGGTGTTTTGCCTGTATACGCATGTGCACCATGGCTAAAGGTCAAAGGCATTAATTAGATCCCTAGGAAGTGGAATTACTGACGGTTGTTAGAACCACCATGTAGATGCTGAAAAGTAAACTCGGGTCCTCAAAAAGAGCAACGGGTGCTCTTAATCACTGAGCCATCTCTCTTACCTCTAAAAACAAATTGAAAAAAAAAATTAGGACAGGCAGTAATTGTGCCTGCCTTTAATCTCAGCACCTGGGAGGCAGAGGCAGGTGGATTTCTGTGAGTTCGAAGCCAGACTGGTCTACAGAGCTAGGATAGCCAAGGCTATACAGAAAAACTGTCTCAAACAAAAGCAACACACACACACACCAAACAACAAAAAATAGACTCAAGAATTCTAATTTTTACTTACTATCTAGTTTATCATTAACTACTAAGAAGATTCTACTAAGAGGATTAAAGATAGCCAGATGTGTTCTATAATCTTGGCACCCAGAAGGTTATGGCAAAAAGGTTACAAGTTCAAAGCCAGTCAGGATTTTGCTTTTAAAAAGGCTCTCAGAACCTGAATCTTACTAAACGTTAACTCAGAAATTACTAAGATTAGGCTTGTCTTTAACAAATGTACTAAGACCTACTTAGATCACCAGGGAGCGGAATTGGTGCTTCTTAAACTACATGAGCTCTGTGTAATCTAAGCTATGGAGACAACGTTGGTCTCAAACTACAGGCCTCATACTGGAAATCGTGACAATTTAACTTCCAGAGGCTTGGGTCACAACACACCCCAGACTAGGCCCAAGCCTTCCTGACAATGCATACCTTGCTTTGTGATTCAGAGGAGCTATGTTTCCTGACCTCCCCCATTCCATTCCTATTTTCAGTATCAGCTTTTTCTGAAAGGAAAAAGGGTATAAAGTAGATTTAAAGTCATGCTTAAACTTAGATGGCAGATACTCAGTAGCTGTGGGACTTTTCTAAAATGGTTTCAGTTTATAAAATGAGCATACTTAACTTGGCCCAGTTGTTCATATCTACAATACCAGGACTATGAAGACAGGACAGCAGGATAACTGAGAGCTGGAGGCCAGCACCGGCTACACAGTGAAACCTCATCTCAAAACAACCAAATGAGCCAGGCACGATGTGATGCTCACCTGTGATCGACCCCAACATTCAGAGGCTGACCCAGAAGGATCAAAAAACCTGTATCTGGGCTGGGTGGAGGTGGCACACACCTTTAATCTCAGCACTTGGGAAGCAGAGACAGGTGGGTCTCAGTGAGTTTGAGGCCAGCCTGGTCTACAAAGAGAGATTCAGGACTGCCAGAAATGTTACACAGAGAAACCCTGTTTCAAAAACACCAAAACCAAACTAAACCAAAACAAAACAAAACACCACCAACCAACCAAAAAAGAAAACAAAAAAACAAAAGCAAACCCAAAATCTGTCACAATACTATGTAGAGAAAATTGGTCAACAGTGATGGGGAGATGAACAATTGGTGGAGTGCTGGTCTAGCACACAGAAAGTCCTGGTTTCAATCCCTAGCACTTATAAGACTGGGTGTGGTGGTGCATACCCATAGTATCAGCACTCTGGATACAGGAGGAAGACCAGTAATTCAAGGTCATTCATGGCTATATAATGACTTTGAGGCCAGACTCTCTGAGACTTTGTCTCAAAAAAGTGGAAGGAGGGGGCTGGAGAGATGGCTGGGAGGTTAAGAGCAACAGTGTCCACTCTTCTAGGGGACTGAGGTACAATTCTCAGTACTCATATGGCAGCTCATAATTGCCTGTAACTCCAGTTTCAGAGTATCCAACACCTTCATACAGACATAAATAGAGGCAAAACAAAATTTGCATAAAATAAAAATAAATGAATCATTAAAACAAAAAAAAGCAGAAGGAGCCAGGCGTGATGGCACAGATCTTTAATCACAGCATTTGTCCTTAATTTTAGTACTCGGGAGGCAGAAGCAGGCAGACCTGAGTTCAAGGCCAGCTTGGTCTACATAGTGAGTTCCAATATAGCCAGAGCTATGTAGAAACACCCTGTATCAAGCACCACCACCACCCCAGCACACCTGCACAAAAGAAAATAAATCAGAAGGAATGAAAACAAATCAGGGCTGGGAAGAGGGCTCAGTAGGTAAAACACTAGCCATGTAAGCATGAAAGCCTGAATTCAGTCCCCAGGACCCAAAGAAAACCAGATACAGTGATGGCTACTGAAACCCTATCATTCTACTTCAAGATCAGAGGTGAAGATAGGAGAATAACCCAGAAACTCTTGGGTCAGCTAGCTTAGAGTACATAGCACATCAGGAGAAAAAGAAAAAAGAAGAGACCCTGTCTTAAAAAGGAAGAAGCAAAAAACTAATTCCAGAAAGTTGTTCTCTAACCTACAGGTGTGCCATGCACAATGTGCCTGAATATGCACGAATGTGCACACATACACTCAAACTAATTAACAAAAAACTTACAAAAGTATAAGTTTTTCCTTATGAAGTTAGTGAAAACGGGGGTGCAGTCAGTGGCAGTGGTAGAACACTGTGTCACATGCCACAGATAAAAACGTCAGCACCAGACAGTCTCCCCAGTACCTGTGCCAGTAGTGCTAACTATCTAGGAGACTAAGGAAAGAGGATCTTTTGAACCCAGGAGTTCAAGACCAAACTGGGAAACACAGTAAGATCCAATTTCACTATTAATTAATTTAAAATTTTTAACCAGCTACCATGAAGATCTGGATTCAATCACCAACACTGCCAAAATAAATAAAAATTTGACGTGTATGTACATGCACACCAGCACAAGGGTTTCAACTTTTAAAGGATGCACTAAAGAGCAATTCAAAGTCTCTTGTGCCTTCACAAACACAAATACAGAAGACAGTCATGTGTTCCCACAGAATGAAAAATACCTCCACTTAATACCTAAGCTGTGGATGATGTTCCCTTTAACACAGTTCTCAGGAACCACGATAGTCCAACACTTACCTTCCAGTGTTGCAACTAAAGGCATGCACCACCATTCCTGACTTAAAAACAGTAATTCTTGAGCTGGTAAAGCTCTAGAACAAGTCAGGCAAGATGGTACCTACCTGTAACCCCAGTACTTTGGGAGGCTGAGGCAGGAAGACTACCCCCAGGTTTCAGTCAGTCTACTACACAGTGAATTCCAGGCCAGCCTTGAGTGTAAAGTGAGACTTTAACATAAAGACTTCAAGATAAGATTAAGATTTTAAGATATAAGCAAAACTAAAACACATAGACGATTAAAGCATAGACATTAGAGTCTAGCAGACCTAATATATACAAGTCACATTAGATACTAGGGTCCAATACTGGAAAACAGACTGGTAAGATGAAAGTAACCCAGGTTATGATATTCATAACAGACCTGAAATGGATTACCTCTAATTCAGTTAAAACATCTAAATAATGGAGTTAGAGATGGTTCTGTGGGAAAAGTGCTTGCCATGATCTCTGGGATCCATATGGGAGGAGAGAACCTACTTAAGCGGTGCACTAACATACATGCATGCAAGCAGGAATGCAGGCATGCAGCAAATAAATAAATAAATAAATAAAATTTAAAGAAAAAAAAAGTCTAACAAGATGACCCCGTGGGTAAAGGCACCAAGGCCAAGCCTGACAACTTGAGTCTGATCCCCATGACCCACACTATAGAGAGAACCAACTCCCACAAGTTGTCCTCTGATGTCCACATGCGATGTATGTACCCCCCTCCACAAACTATAAATAGATAAATGTACTTTTAAAAAAAAAATTAAGCTATCTAAAGATGGACCCAGGTAGAAGCAGCAATGTGTGCTTGTAATACCAGCACTCAGAAGGCAAGGTAGGAGCTACAGGGCAAGATCCAATCACAAAACCACAACACTGCTCCCTACCCAAATGAAATACTTCTATACAAATGTAACTGAAAATCCTTATTCTCAAGAAGACCAAAGCAATATTCAGGAAAGTCATATTCTTAATTTTGTTCAAGAAGAAAGTGCACAAAGTCAGGTGTGGTAGCTAACTCTGACAATCCCAACAAAGAACTTGGCTGGCTGAACCAAACACAAAGGAAAGATAATATAATAATACAACTCGAATACAGAAACAAATCTAGTTTACAAAGTACAATGTTTTACAACGTACAATTTTATATCCGGATAGATACAGAGAACAATTTATTTTAGCATCAACATGCCCTATCCTCAACCTAGCCAGTGTCCACTACCTATACTGGAGCACCAAGGAGTACAGAGTCACCTGTAAAAGCTTTGCATGGGCTGAAATAGCATTTCAACTTTTGAACAACAACAATAAAAGTTTAAGAGATCATGTTTAAGTTTTAGTGAATGGTTGTATGTTCAATATGTTAAGGGCCCTAAATTCAAATAATAAAAGTTGACAAATGAAACTAGAATTTACAATACGTGAGCCTAGAATTCCTACAGTGAAAGTATGATACCAAGAAGCATTATCATTTTATTAGAGTAATGGGCTTTCTTCTATAACTACTACTCACAGCAAAGACTTAGAACAATGAAAAAGTCTGTTAAAATTACCTAAATGTACTATTACTATGGTCTATTCTAATCAAATACTGTTAACTGGAGAAAGTTCCAAAGTCCAGCATAATACCTGTACATTGTTGAATATGATAATAAGAAATAAGCTATTCCTGAAAATAACTCAACCCTTAATCTTTATTTTGTTTTTCGAGACAAGGTTTCTCTGTGTAACAGCTCTGGCTGTCCTGAAACTCGTTTTGTGGAACCTGATTGGCCTTGAACTCACAGAGACACCCCGAGGACACTTAATCTTTAAAAGTTTTTTATTAGCTATTTTCAAAAGGTCAGCAATGTAAATATACTTAACACTACTAAACTACACCCTGAAAACCGCCAAGTGAAGCCACCCAAGCAGTCAAGAGGACAGAGGCCAGGGCTACATTACATAGGCCCTGTTTCAAAAGAACAAACAAACAAACAGCAAAGCAAGAA
Source organism: Chionomys nivalis (assembly GCF_950005125.1). Taxonomy (NCBI): domain Eukaryota; kingdom Metazoa; phylum Chordata; class Mammalia; order Rodentia; family Cricetidae; genus Chionomys; species Chionomys nivalis. The sequence goes on from NC_080092.1 coordinate 82,496,795, forward strand.
GTTAAAACAGAGGAAGCCTGGGATACAGCTCTACCGTAGAGCATGGACATAGGATATATGAAGTCCTGGGATGGATACTCAGAACACAAAACAAAGAGGAAGACAGGAAAAGGAGAAAGACGTTATTATAGAATAATTAGTTGTATGATTTATCACAACTGGACTAGAAAAGAGGCCGGGCGTGGTGGCAAAAGTGTGTAATTCCTACATTTAATAGGCTGAGGCTGCAGGGTCACACAGTTCAGGGCCAGCCTGGGCTAAAAGGAGGCCCTGGTCCATCCTCACCTCCAACCCAAGAATAAGAAAACAAACAAGAAACAAAAGCTGTAATCTCAAAATTTAAGAAACAGAGGCAAGAGAATTGCTATAAAACCAAGGACAGAGTCTACATATCAAGTTTCAGACTAGTCATATAATGAAAACCTGTCTCAAAAGAAAAGAAAAAAAAGAAAAAAACTGCAAATAAGCTCTAAATTTCCTTTCCATTTATGTACTTATGAGTTATTGTGGGTTCATTAAATGCATGTTACAACGGAGCTGGAGATACAACATCAATAAAATCTAATTCATTTTTTCACAAAGACTGCAATGGGCATGGTACTGTGCACCTATACTTTTAATACCTAGGAATCTGAGGCAGGAGAACCATAGGATTTTGCGGCTACCCTGAGTAATAATCTATCTCAACTAAACAAAATAAACAAAATACAAAAAACCCAGACCCCATAGGTCTTTTTTTTTTAAGAAAGTAAAAATTTAAAGAGAATTAAATTAAAAGTCAATAGAGCTCTTTTTAAATCCCAACACTGGGGAGGCAGAGACAGATGGATCTCTAGCTAAAGGTCAGCCTAGTCTACAGAGCAAGTTCTAGGACAGTCAAAAAAAGAAAAAGAAAAAAGAAAAAAAAAGACTAAAAACAAAAACTTTTAAAAAATGTATTATGTACACAGTGTTCTGTCTGATATATGTCTGCAGGCCAGAAGAGGGCACCAGATCTCATTATGGATGGTTGTGAGCCACCATGTGGTTGCTGGGAATTGAACTCAGGAAAAACAAAGAATTTTAAAAGCAGAGCTAGGAATGTAGCTAGCTCATTGGCAGAATGTGTACCCAGCATGCATAAAACCTCCAGTTTAATCCATAACGCAAACCAATAGTTGTTTGTTAGGGTTTTGGTTTAGATTTTCTGAGACAGCGTCTCACTAGGTGGCCCAGGCTGACCTCAAATTTCTGCCTCTACCTCCCAAGTTCTGGAATTATAAACATGCATTACCACAGTTGCCTGGCAAAGCAAGTCTTACTAAATGAAAGATTCTAACACTCCCTGCTCTCTTGCTCATCTTAACAAATGGATTTAGACTTCAGCATTCATGTGAAGAGTCATTTCCAAAATTCAAAAGCTTTTTATTGGCACAATTATCTCCAAACCTCCCTTTATCTAAAGCTCTTTATGGCCAAATGCAGTTTTACCTTATTTCTCAGATATCATTCACATCGAATCTATAACCATTAATAGTTTGAAACAAGAAAGAACTAAAATGTAAATGCAGCTGGTTGCTTTCCAACTATCGCGCGCTCAGAAGCAGACATGTCAGTATTTGGGGCTTACCGAACACTAGCATAGTTTAAAGGGAAACTACAACAGAAACTTTAAACCATACGTTATCCAGAGCCTGTCTACAGCGGAGAAATGGCCTCAGCTTGGACAGGCCTAGGAAATTTCTTCTCTCCTTTTACATTTCATGCAGGCTAATTTTCCTCTCCACCACTACATCTACTCTGATCACAGGAAAGTCACCAGCTTCAGGGAAAGCTTAGGAGGACAAAAGTTAAACCTGGTTGTTGAAGGGTTCTTTACGATACAGTAGCCACATAAAGGATCACTGAAAGGCATAAAGAGTATTGTATCTGAATAATGTATTTCCTTCTAGCACCATTATCGCCTCCACACACGCAAAATCCAAACAGGTTGGGCCATCCATATTATGTATGGTTTAATGACACAGCAACTCATTCTCACCAATTACTGGCAAATACTGAGGCTATACAACGACTTAAGATAAGGTTGTAGGAAAACCAGACTGTTCTAGTAGGGGAGAGGATGGGAGAAGCCAAAATCTTGTTTAAAAGGACAACAAATATATCTAGAAACAAGATTTGTTTCATAAACAATGTTTTCATTCAATTTGGTAAATTTAAAAAACTTACCCTGAAGAGATTTTCCCAATCCCTGGCCCAGCTTCCACCCATGTTTCTGGAGTAAGCGGTGTCCAATATTATCCTGACAGACAGAACAGAGAGACAAACCAAAAATATTCCAATAATATATTCTTCCCTTCCTAGTGGCATTAAAATAGGTGATGACGAGATAATTCTACATATATGCATGCAAAAAGGTGCTAATAAAAGGGTAAATGTGCCCAGTAAAAGGGACATTAATGTAAAAAGAAATGCTGGCTAGTATTTTATACGGGAAGAACATATGGGAAAGGGTCCTTTCTGATAGTGTGCTGGGCAACTTCTGTACATAACACTTTAAAACGACAAAGGGGGGGAAGGAAAAAGGGGGAGAATCCACTTATGAAGTTTTAAAAACTAACATTAAAAAGCATAAAATCAAGGTATTTATACGATCATATCCACCACCTAGACAGCACCACTTTAAGAATTTTTTTTTAAGAAAAGAAAAGAAAATCTGCATTGTGTTTAGTTATTTTGTTTATGTGTCAGGCTTTCATGATATAAAGTAAGTTGTAAGTGTAAGGCTACCCCAGCACGAGAAATGGAGACAACCACCAAATCCAGGCTATGCTTGATTGGCTTTAATATATATAACATATAAATATAACCAGCATGCAGCCAATATTAAACTGAAAACATTGAGGTTAGTAAAACAAGAAGTTAAATTGAGTAAACAAAAAATAAAATGAGCTCAAGCACAGACTGAGTGATGCATTTCAACGTGTAGTCTAACAAAAATGCTAAGATGTTAGAATGAAACAGGCCTAGCAATAAGTCAACAGTAAAGAACCATTAGTGCATGTGGGGTCAACATACATAATGTCTCATCTGGAAATGGTATTTCAATGAAAATCATATGAAAGATACTACAAACAACAATTAAATGTCAGCTACTGTATGAAATCAAGAAATCAGAACTTTCAGAGCCCTCTGTTTAATTCTCTACTTTTAAAAACTGCTGTGAAAGCAACAAGACTAAGCTAAAGAACTACTGAACACCACGGGGGAAAAATGCTACTAATCCAGAAAAAAGCTAAAGGCTGGGCTGTAGCTCAGAGGAAGAGCAGTTGCCTAAAACACACCAGGCTGAGTACAATCCCCAGCACCACACACACATTAAAATAAACCAAAAAAAAAAAAAAATCTTCAATATATAGTTCGAGTAATTTATAAAAGTAATCTAATTCTATCATCTGAAATAAATTCTATTATACCTGAAATCAACTTAAAAAGCCTTGTAAATTATCTACTTGCTTTTTCCTTTTTTTTTGTTTTGTTTTTTTGCTTTTTCCTTTTCTTTCTTTCTTTTTTGTTTTCAGTTTTTGGAGACAGGGTTTCTCTGTGTAGCCCTGGCTGTCCTGGAACTCACTCTGTAGATCAGGCTGAACTCAAACTCAGAGAGCCACCTGCCTCTGCCTCCTGAGTGCTGGAATTAAAGGTGTGTGCCACCACCGCATGGAGTCTTTTTATTTTTCTTAAAAGAACAATTTCTGTAGCACAAATAATAGAAACCCAGAGATCAATTTTGAGTTTCAACCTAAAAGTCAAAAAAATAAAACAGCCAGCCACTGGCTCTTACCTCTACCTGAGTCTGAAATGGTGATCCTGCCTCCAGAATCTCAGAAGGAAACTGAGACTGAGTCTGAGAGCTGCCATCTCCCATTTTACATTCCCCTTAGTGTTGGGATGAACAACGTACACCACTACCACCCCGTTTCTATGGAAACTAGTATAGTTACTGGGAATAAAGTGTGTGTCACCACCGCTTGGTCTGTAAGGCTGATCAGTGGGGCTATTATACTCTTTGAACTTCAGGCAAGGTTTATTTATTAAAATACAAATGAAATATCAGTACAAATTTCCTTCTACAAATTTAGGACAACATGCAGCTGAGCTGAGTGATGGCTATTTTACCAGTGGAGATGAGAAACCAGACTTTGATTTCTCAGGAAGGATCTCATTATCTTAGGCTGGTCATAGACTTGCTATATACCCTTAAACATCTGATTCTCCTGTATCTAGCTAGGCAGGGCTGAGATTACAGGTTTGCACCACCATACCTGGTTTATATGGTGCTGGAAAGACAGCCTAAAGCTACATGCACACTAGGCAAACACTCTACCAACTGAATTATTGGTAGCCCTCAAGATACTTCTTTTGTGATTTTGCTTTTTCTAGATAGGTCTCACTATGCAGCCTACCAGGCTAGCCTGGAACTTGTGATATTCCTGCCTCAGCCTTCCAAGTGCACCACCATGCCTGGAGTACTTAATTTTATGGGGCTCCAAGGTGTTTTGAAAAAACAAAAGGTGGAACCAAACAATACAAAGCTGTTTTTAAAACAAAAGAAACTATTGCGATATGTGGTATATTCACACACATATAAAATATGGTATATTAAAAGGCTATTAGAAATTATTTTTGCTAAAAATCGAATTAGGAAACAAGTCTGTATGCAATCCCAAGTGATGATGTTCACATTATTAAATATCACAAAAACTTAATTGAACAGTTTCTGTTTCTCTTCTCTTCTACATTGCTAAGAAAAGCATCATCTCGCCCAACTACTTATAAATAACTTCATTTTTTTTTTTTTTTTTTTTTTTTTTTTGGTTTTTCGAGACAGGGTTTCTCTGTGGTTTTGGAGCCTGTCCTGGAACTAGCTCTGTAGACCAGGCTGGTCTCGAACTCACAGAGATCCACCTGCCTCTGCCTCCCAAGTGCTGGGATTAAAGGCGTGCGCCACCACCGCCCGGCAACTTCATTATTTTTTAAGAAAAAAAAAAAAAGGCAAATGGCAAATCATATTTAATCACATCTTTAATCCTAGAACTAGGGAGGTAGAGTCAGACTGCAAGTAGATCAGAAGTTCAAGGTCATCCTTAGCTATCTAACCAATTTAAAACCAACCTGGGCTACAATAAAAAAGGCCTGGGGATTTAGTTTAGCTGCACAATATTCGCCTAGCAGTGTGAGGCCCAGGTTTGAGCCATACCACCTCAAAACTTTTTTAATTAAAACAAAAATATATGAAAGCTAAGAACAGCAAAAAACAAAAACAACTCTTATTTTCCTACTACCAAAAAATATATATATCTATTGTGCACCTCTAGAAATGACAAGGATAACAAAATGACTCTTAGACCATGTAGTGGAGCTTGACATAGTGGCACACTCCTCATAATACTAGCAACAATAAGGCTAAGAAAGGAGGATCACCTTCAGTTCAGTGACAGTCAGGACTAAACTGTGAGATCTCCAAAAAACGTAGTAACTAAACCTTTCAGTTTATCACTGTTTATTCCCTTGCTATCCTAATGCTATAACTGTATTTGTTTGGCACAAAGATTTATGTATTAAAAATGATGACAAAAATTGTTGTCCCTCCCCCATTCGCTGTGATCTGTGGTTTTTGTTTTGTTTTGAATTCAGTCTTTGGCCCATGAGATGAGACATTATGCTGACGTGTTATATTATGAACGCACTAAAATAAACAGACAGATGAAGCAGTATGCTATTTCCAAAAGCAGTGCAAGTGGAGTGAAAGCATTTCCATACGAACCTGGCTTTAAAAACTGGGCTGTCAAAAGAACAGTTAAATGTAACACAAAGTAAGAAACTGTCCGATCACTAATGGTCGCTTTATTTTTATTTTTTTTGTCTTGTTTTCAATTCACTGCTTGCAAGTAATGTATTTATTAAAGAAGACTGAAAGCATAAGTAAACCACGAGTCAAGACCAGCTGAGAGATTCAAGAGCAGCGTGTTGTGACTGACAACAGTGAAAGGAGAAGCAAATGTTAAAGGAGAAAAGAAAAGTTTAGGTCATACACATTAGCACTTTACAACGCCACTCAAGAGACCGGCTGTCACCTCTGAGGAAAGCTGCTGACAGGGAATGGCAGTGGTGTCACTCTTCTGAAGCCTAATGTTAAACGGTTCTAACTTCTCAACTTTTCTGAGCAGGAGCAGAGAATGGAATGTTTGAGGCTATAAACTACTGAACATGCCACTGAGGTCTTCTGACTAAAACAGACAACAAAACTGTAGACGCATCTCCCACTAGCCTCAAGTAAATGAGTAGCTCATAAAGGGAACCTGGGCCTCTCCTATCACTTCAGACTACCTGTTTTTGGAAGAAAAGCTGCTGTGTGGCTCTCCATGGAATTATTCAGTATGATCTCCTACCAAAAAGAAAAATAAACAAGCGGTGGTAGCTGTGGTCAAGACATAATGTATACCTATAAGAAATTGTCAAAAAATAAGTTGTTTTTTTTTTTTTATATTTGTGTGTGTGTTTATCTGCAGGTTCCCGAGGTCAGAGTGTCAGACACCAGGGAGTTGGAGTTAACGGCAGCTATGAGCTTCCCTGATATGGTGCTGAGAATCAACTGAGTCCTCTGCAAGAACAATACTCACTCTTAACCACTTGGGTCATCTCTCCAGCCTAAAGAATAAATCTAAAAAGAAAAGAAAGAAGAGAAACAAGGGCAGGAGTGGTAGCACACACTTATTCACAGCACTCAGGATGCAGAAGCACCCAGATCTCTTCAGTTCAAGTACAGCGTGGTCTACAGAACATGTCCTGTTCCAAAGACAGTCAAGGCTACCCAAGGAGACCCTGTCTCAATAAAACAAAATAAAGTGATAATAACAGAACTAATTCAAGGATAGTCAAGGCAACACAGAGAAACCCTGTCTTGAACCTCTCCACCCCCAAAAAGTAAGAGAAAGCCAGGCATGGTGGCTTACCCTTTAAATTCCAGAACTTGGGAGACAGAGACAGATGGATCTCTGAGTTTAAGGCCAGTCTGATCTACACACAGTGAGTACAGACAGTCAGAGCTACATAATAGCGAGATCTGTCTCAAAAAGAAAAAAAAAGGTATAATATCATGTGCCTATAATCCCACTCAGAGGGATAAGACTAGAGATCCAAGGACATCCTATTGAACCTGAAGTCAACAACAAATGATCTCAACAAACTAGCCACGTGTGGTAGTTCATGCCAAAAATCCTAGAACTTGGGAGGTTAAAGCAATATCTCCATGAGTTCAAAGCCATCTTAAGCTATATACTGACAAGGACAACAGGGAGACAATGTTGGTAGGAAGAGGGAAGGAGAGGAAGAGAGAAAGGGAGAGAAAAAAGAGAAAAAAGAAAAAGTCTAATATCTACATGTAGATATAATTTGTTTTAAATTATTTTACAAAAACAAAATTTAATTTTTTTAGTCTTTTCAAATAATGCAATTTACAATTACAAAAATATGTGGCGGTAATAGACTAGGCTTTCACAACTTAAATGGACGTGTAAGAGTTACAAGGAGGCTGGAGAGATGGTTCAGCAGTTAAGAGCACTGGCTGGTCTTGCAAAACAAAACAAAACAAAACAAAACACCCAGGTTCAATTCCCAGCACTCACGTGGCAGCTCAAACTGTCTGTAACTCCAAGATCTGACACCCTTGCACAGACACATGCAGGCAAAACACCAGTGCACATAAATAAAAATAGATTAAAAAAAGAATTACAAGAAATTTCACTTTTAAGCTAAGAAATAAGGTAAATGAATTTTTCTTAAGGAGGATAAACAACCATGATTTTCTACCTGATTCAGTTTCCAGAGCTGAGCTTCAAAATGGCAGCTATAAATGTTCTTCAGCTGAAAATGAAGTCCTACTGTGTTCAAATGTTCAGCTGAACTGAAAACCCATTTTTGGGGGGGAAGGGGAACAAAATTATATCCATTGACTTATTTTGGTTTTCTATTTCTAAAATTAAAACATAAGCTAAAATCATGTATTACCACCAAGCATGGTGGCACACGCCTTTAATTCCAGCAGGCAGATCTCTGTGAGTCCAAGGCTAGCTTGACCTACAAAGCAAGTTCCAGGATAGCCAAGGTTCTTACACAGAGAAATCCATTCTTGAAAAACCACGTACAAACAAGAAGAAGAGGAGGAGAAGAAGAAGAAAGAAAAAAATCTCAACCTCCAACATGTGTTCTGCCTATTATGTGAGAGTTTTCAAATGGGAAGATCTTCAAAAGCAAGAAGTACTTTATAAGTAACCACCACTTTGCTTAAAATGTAATAACATTAAAAAAGCAGACTAACAAAAACTTCTTCAACTATTTTTGATGGTCCTCAGATCTTTTATATATGAATTAAACACGAAGTAGAAAAGCTTTCCAGGAACTGTTCTCTGCTCCATGTTACCACACACCACCACAGTGACAAAGACTATTTGGCAACACCACCATCACGTATGATAGGAGCCTGACAAAACACAGATAAAAAAATTATTTTAGTGCAAGGGGCTGGAAAATTTTGATACTAGAAAATAGAATTTCATATCTCAATAGAAAAACTACACTTCTGATATATCAGTGACTAGATAAATATTAATCCCACACTCAATTTTCTTTTAGTTGACAACCACATTCAGTTTATAAAATTCAGCCCATTTTCAGCAGGACAAAATTGGTCTCTTGAGTGGGTTGTAAGCTTTGCTGATTGTGTATTAGAGACTCTATAAGCAAGAACCAATGCTACCAGGTGAACCCATGCAAAGAACAAATTTGTAAAAATTCCCCAAATGAAAAAATCTATAGCTCACTACAGATGACAAATGAAGACTAGAGAGAAAAGCCATATAGTAATGCTACACCATTCAGCTCCAAGAAGCATATTGTTTATTGTGCAGTCCACATAAAGTCACTGCTAAGAGTCAAATTAGCAGTCTCACAGTTACATTTTGGAACTAGTGGAGTCCACAGATCTAAACAGATATGCAATAGAACAAAACTCTAGCTATACCTGTACCACTAAATCCTAAGATAAGTAAACTAAACATTGGCAATCAGAGTTTGAAAACTTAACACTAATTTTTAAAACCCACTCAACCTGACAATTCCTAAAGTCAAGATTTTAGTCAGGTAGAACGAAAAAGCAACTAATGGCTAAGGAACAGTTGTACTTGGTACATAGGTACAACTGCATTAATGACAGCATCTTTTCAAATATATGATGTAGGCATTTGGTCGTTTGTCCAACTTATATTATCCCATGTTGTTTATCACCTTCAAACTAAGATAAAGGTCATAAAAAACCATATATCCTAAACCATACCAATCAATTCTTATAATTATAACAGAACCTAAGATTGGACTATAGCTTTAGATTACATTTAGCTTTCCAAATATTTTAAGTGATTAAAATCGTAATCATGGCCTGAACTTAAAAATCTTATAAACTAACAACTTTTAAAGTTCATACTAAAAAAGTTGTTTTCAGTAAAGAAAAAAAATGTTTTATTTTCTTCTCACCATAAATCAGATAATCAAATTACCTACCAATTCTAATTTTCGTAGAAAATGTTTTACTCTTGACCACAAGGATATATTATTGGTTGAAATAAATGAAAATAAAACTAGATAGTAAATCTATGAAATAATTTATGAATCTTAGATTTTAATTTTAACACTGGCCTACTAAAACTGAATAACTGTATCATCTCACTAACAGATCCAGACTTCAGAAGATTGCTTAATGTATAATTTATTAGCATCTCTTTGAGTCTCATTTCATGTTTTGCTGGTTTGTATCAAATATGCTCTATTATGAAACAAATAGTCTTAATTCCATACTCATAGTAGCCCTTCATACAGGCATATTCCTGACACAAACCTGGGCAGACCTCCATAGTTATCCGCTGTTGCAGATTACCGTTCTTACTTATTTCAATGACTACAACTTTAGCTCCTGCAATGATCTGTAGACTCCCAAAGCTGTGTATTCCCAGCCACTTTCGAGTTGCATGCTGTAGCAAAACAGTCAGCACCTCTCAAGATATTGCTGCAGAGAAAGATTTTAATTCAGCAGAGGCTCTTTCTGTGTTAGAAGCAACATTCCCCCTCAGAACAAAATAGCTTGAAATAGCCAGCCAGCCCTGTAAGTAAACATATCTTATTATCTGGTGGGCATTCAGATGATAGGGAACTTTTGCCTTTGGACGAGAAGGAGCACTACCTACTTTGGTATCAATCATGTAGAAGTTTTTTTAAAACTTCAAATTTTATTTCCAAATGATTAGGTAGCAGAAATAAAGCCCTTTGTTTTCTGGGTCCCACTTTTCTTTTTTCTTTTCTTTTCTTTTTTTGAGTCCTACTTCTATTTAACACAATGCATCCTACAAAGGTCTTCCTACTATTAAACTACCAATTCACAATTAATGTGCATATTTATGGAAAAATATTTTATTATTAGAACTATAATTTAATAAAATATATATGTCTCTGACCACACATTTATTTTTAAAAGTAAAGATGCAGTCTGAGCACAATATCATTTGTTACTTTAAATGGAGAAGATTAACATTATCTAATAAACAAGACTTAAGCCGGTTCTACTCTTACTCACTGAGATTACTGGGCAGAGATTACACAAGCAGACTGTCTTGTCACAGTGCTTTGCTTATAAATACGACATGTCCAAGAAAAAAATCCTGAGCACTGTGAGGAAACAGTATCATTAGTTTCATGTCACAAAAACAGATTTAAAGAATTTACAATGTGGACCTACACAGGATTTAAAAATACTAAAGGTCAATGATTTAAAAAAAAAATTCATTGGGTACAGTGAACCAGGCTACAGACTCAGGCTAATTAAACTTCCTAATATTGACAAGTCAGTGTACTTAACAGAAATAGTTTATCCATGTGCCTCACAGAATATATGCTGGGGAGTTACTACCAGTAATTTGTTCTTAAAACTCTGACACAAAAAAATATTTTTAAATTAAAATGGAAAACTAAATTATTTTCTAGTACAAACCATGCATTTTGCCTATGGATCTCATTATAAAATTCTGCCTGATGATAATCTGATACAGAACAAGGCCTATACATACCTTGGTGAGTTTTAATTTAGCAAAATGGGCGTGGCATTTTAATCTTATGTTAAAATATCAAACTAGACTTTCAGCACATTATCAGATACGAACTCTCCCTCTGCAGCATTATCACATGCGCCATCAATTACTGCCATGCCTAGTCTAGCATCATGCCAGCACATTAAGACAGAAAGTACTATATGCAGTGTTCACTGGACCAGAAAGACAGAAATAAGAAGGGGAGGTGGGGGAGAAAGAAACCCTAGAGAAGAAATTAAAAAAAGGCAGACCGTGCAATACAAACCAGATCATGGCTGCTTAGCTAATATGGGCCAACTGCTGTGGAAGAAAAATGTCGAACACCCCAAGTTGTGTAAATTTCTGTAAACATCTAAACACACACACAAACACACACAACACCAACCTAATTAGGAACATAAATATATGTTGATCCTTTACTATGTTATAGTTTTGAAAACAAAAGCTAAATTGTCTATACTTTCTTAACTGCTTTGTTATCTCACAGAAGGAAAGAAAGCTAGTGTTTCTTACAGGGAGGGGACTCTATCTTGACAGATATAAAATTAGGACTCCCTTTTTGATCTTTTATCCATTCAAACTTTACCAATGCTTCAATGAAATCCTTTTAAGTATGGAAATGTAAGCATGAATTTTAAATGCTGATAATAACAAGTTTAGATACTTTAACAATGGATACTTATTTTAAAATGTGTTTTTTAAATGCTCAAAACTTAAAACTTTTTTTAAATTAAGAGACAGAGAAAAATAAATCTCCGTGTTCTATGACTTGGTATTATTAACATCATAGACTAAGAGGTATAAGAAGACAAATTAACTAGCTTGACCTGAAAAAACAAAACAAAACCAAACCAGCAGATATTCTTAAGTGACAGAGACTAAGCCCACCACGTCTCACAAGGTCTAACAGTTTGCTACGTCTTAACTGCTTCCACTGGAGCATCTCACACATGATTATTCTGCCCAGAAAGGATTAAAGGATCAAAATACATTTTACTCCTTTATTCAATTTACAAAAACACTACACCCAACTTTCTATCTTTAGCAAAGCTTAATATGGGCCAAAATGATATTTTTCCATTAAATCCTAACTTTTTTCTGTTTTACACTGATTTCCCAACATTATTAAACCACATCCAAAACTCCACCTGATTACTGCAGAGCATGCAAGAAAATGGCTCTCAACTGCACTATTAGTTCTACCTAAGTTTAACTTCACTCACGTCAAGTGTCACACGAGCTCTACCTAACTAACTGGCTAAGACCCAAAATATGCACGGGTCATCTTACCGATTCAATAGGCTTGTCGAGGGATGCTTGTTCAATCTCCAAGTGTCCTTCTTCATACTGATCAAAGTGATTACCCTGGGGGAAAAAATCTGCAGTTATTTTTCAAAAGTAATTAATACTAAAGTGACTGATAATCTAGCCAACTAATTACAAGTAAGTTTTAGTATTTTTCAGTAGAAAACCAAAACTGTACTACAAATTGTGACTCTTAAAAAAAATCTGTAAGGCCAATGAGATGGCTTCATACTGTAAAGACATATGTCACCAAGTCTGACCACCTGAGTTTGACCCTGGTACCCACACGGTGGAAAAGAACTTACTTTCAGCCAAGTTGTTCTCTGACAGCCACATGTGTGCCATGAAACAACACAAATCCCACATATTGCCAAATAATTAAAAAAAAAAACCTGCCACCAGACGATGCAGTTCAGTGGTAGAGCTCTTAATCAGCACACACGCAGTCCTAGGTTCAATCATGGGGACAGAAGGTATGACTCACCCATAAAACGTAAGTCTTGCTGCCCAAGTATGCAAGCCTGATACCCTGAGTTTTGATCCCAGAACACATGTAGAGGTGGATAGAGAGAAGAACTCCATAAAATCATACCCTGGCCTCCACATGTAAGCTATGTCATGAGCCTGCACATGCAAACACAGACTCTTCAGTAGAATTTAGAGGTTTAATTTGTTGCGAAATTGATCAAACTGTGAAACTCCAAGATTGTGTTAATAAAATTAACCTTGGATCAGGGCAGAACCAACGACTAGCTGACAAAAATTAGCCATAGAGAGTATGGAGAACCCAGGAAGATGAACAGAGAGATGCACAGGAAGCAGTAGGGAAGGACTTTCTTGGGTCTTTTTTGTTGGAATGGATAGAGAGACACTCTCTTGCTGGGTTCTGGCCGAAAAAGAAGGTCAACTGGTTGCTTCTCAGCTTCTCTGATCTTGTAGGTTTTCACCCCAACATCTGACTCCCAAGTCTCTATTGGTAAATAGAACAACTTAGAGTAAAAACAATAATTCGTTGATAAAGAAGTTGCCTAGTGAGAAATCTTGCCTCAAAAAAAAAAAAAAAAAAAAAGTTGCCTAGCAGACCTGGCACATGCCTTTGATCCCATTACTTGGGAGGCAGACGCAGGCAGATGTCTGAGTTTGAGGCCAGAGTGAATTCCATGGGAGTGGGGCCACAGAGAGAAATCCTGACTCAACCACACGTGTTGCCTACTATGACCAAGACCCTAAGTTCAACCACCAGCATAGGTAAATAACAAAAAGAAAAGAAGAAACAGTGAAAGGAAGCCAGGCACGCAAAACAAAATGAAAAAACTTTAAGAGTCTATGTCTGGAGCTGGAGAGGTAGCTTGGTAGTTAAGAGCACTGACTGTGCCAGATGGTGGCGGCGCAGGCCTTTAATCCCAGCACTCAGGAGGCAGAGGCAGGTGAATATCTGTGAGTTTGAGGCCAACCTGGTCTACAAAGAGGATTCCAGGACAGCTAGGGCTGTTATACAAAGAGACCCTGTATTGAGAAAAAAAAACAAAAAACAAAACAACAAAACAATAACATTATAATCAAAGTCAGTGGACGCAAAGTCAGGTTTTTGGTTTTTTCTTCTTTTTTGAGACAAGATCTTTCTATTTAGTCTTGGCTGGTCCTGAAACTCGATATGTAATCCAGACTACCCTCCAACAAAGATCCTCCTGCCTCTACCTTTGAGTGCTGGGTCTCTTACAGGCATGAACCACCACGCCTACTCCCCATGTGGTTTTTATCCATTTAGTTTTTAGTCATTTTAGTTAATTTTATTTATTATTTGTGTGTGTGTATTTTTTCACAAGCACTCACTTTCAGGTATGCTGTGGGGGGGGGCAAGTACTCACGGACCTTGTGTGGAGGTTAGAGGATAACTGGAAGCTGGTTCTCTCCACTTTATTGCAGGTGTTGTAGACTTTTTTTTTTTGTAGACTATTTTAACTATGTAAAGATGTGGTACATTTCTTTGTGCTGGGGAATATTACTTTAGCTGTGTTAAGGTGTTACTTCTGTTTATGCTGCATTTGTTTAATTTTTTAAAAATATTTATTTGTTTATTATGTATACAATATTCTGTGTGTATGTCTACAGACCAGAAGAGGGCACCAGACTTCATTACAGATGGTTGTGAGCCACCATGTGGTTGCCGGGAATTGAACTCAGGACCTTTGGAAGAGCAGGCAATGCTCTTAACCACTGAGCCATCTCTCCAGTCCCATTTGTTTAATTATAGAAAGATATGTTCTGTGTAGTGACATTTGAATTGTATTTTAATGGAATAAAGACTGCCTAAAGATAGCTTTTTTTTTTTTTTTTTTGGTTTTTCGAGATAGGGTTTCTCTGCAGCTTTGGAGCCTGTCCTGGAACTCACTCTTCTAGACCAGGCTGGCCTTGAACTCACAGAGATCCACCTGCCTCTGCCTCCCAGTGCTGGGATTAAAGGCTTGAGCCAACCACCTGGCCCCACTGGTTATCTTTACAGAGCAGATTAAGGTAACACACATACCTTAATCCCAGTAGCCACACTAGTTATCATAGAAACTGGGTGATGAATACCTTTATTGACAGTGGTGCACGCCTTTAATCCCAGCCCTAGACAGGAATGTAAAATGGGGAAGACAACTCTCAGACACAATCTCCTACTGAGATTCCTAGAGGCAGGATCGCCATTTTTGGATTGAGGTCAAGTTAAGAGTCAGTGGCTAGCTGTTTACTTTTTGGATCTTCAGGTTGAACCCCAATTTCTGACCCTGAGCTTTCATTAATTGTGCTTCATTGCTGTTTTTACCTTGCCTATTTAAGGTACCTGATTGGTCTAATAAAAAGCTGAACAGCCAATAGCTAGGCAGAAGAAGGACAGGCAGGAGCGGCAGGAAGAGAGAATAAATAGGAGAAATCTAAACTCAAGAGAGAAGGGAGGGAGAAAGAGGGAGGTGTCTGGGGCTGACAGGCAGCTGCCAGCCAGGAGACAAAGTAGAACGTACAGAAAGATAAAAAGGCTCCGAGGCAAAAGAAAAATAAACAGGTTAATTTAAGTTAAAAGAGTTAGTCAGAAGTGAGCCTAAACTGGGCCGAGCATTCAAAACTAATAGTCTCTGTGTCATGATTTGGGAGCTGGTTGGAGGCCCAAAAGAAAAAGCCTACAACTGTAGGTTCTGGGGAATCAAACTCAGGTCACCAGGCTTCCCAGCCAGCTCACTGGCTAAACCATAGCCGGCCCAGGTCCCAAGTTCCTGATGAATGATCATCTGGCTGTAAACATCTGACTTTTTTCCATCTAGATGAGGTGTGCGCCAAGTTTAAATTGATTTTAATTTTGACATGCCTCTTAGTCTACCTTTAACTTGATTCTGGCTAGTAAGTATATTACACAGATGTCTCTGTCTTTCCCTGCTCTCACCAACTAAAATTCCTTTTTTGCTTTTGGTTTTTTGAGACAGGGTTTTTCTGTGAAACAGCCCTATGTGTCCTGGAACTTGCTTTGTCAGGCTGGCCTCTAACTCATAGAGATGTGCCTGATTCTACATCCCTAGTGTGGGGACTAAAGACATACACCACCATGCCTGGCATGTTTGCTTCTTGAGACAGGGTCTCAGGTTGCCTACACTGTTCTTGGACTCATTTTAAGGAGCTGAGGATGATACTGAACTTCTGATCTTCTTGTACCCATGTCTCAAGAGTTGAGGTCACTGACATACATTGCCACACCCAGCTTTATCTTTTCTACTTCATTAATCAACACTCCTTAGAGACTGAGCAAACTAAATACTGTTGCCCTACTCACAACTCAAATGACATACTTATCTATAATTAAGGATGCTTTTTATTACTATTATATTTATAGTCATTCTTGTGTGTGTATGCACACGTGTACACATTTGTGTCACAGCACACATATGGAGGTCAGAGATCAACTTGTATGAGTTAGTTCTCTCATTCTACTATGTGGGTCCTATAGATTGAACTAGGCTTTTGATGGCAAGCACCTTTAACCACTGAGCTATTTATTGACCCCAAACTGGACTTCTAAATTCAAGCCATGTAATGTCAGGTGTATAAGCATAGCTCACTTGAAAAGAATGCCAAATATGCACAGAGCTCTGGGTTCAATCTCCAACATCACACAGACCAGGTATGGTAGCATACACCAACAATCCCAGCACTTCAGAGGTGGAAGAAGGAACATGAGAAATTCAAAGTCACCATCAGCTCAAAGCAAGTTCAAAGCTAGTCTGGGATACACACACATACACACACACACACACACACACGAAGGGAGGAAGGGAGAAGAAAGAAACAACGGAGAGGGCAGTGATTCCTGTAATCATATGGTAAAGGTGAGAACTGACTATCACAAGCACACTGTGGCACTCACAGTCCACACTCATCCATACAAACATAATAAATGTCGGTCTGTCTGTCTGTCTGTCTGTCTCTCTCTCTCTTTTAGAAACAGTCTCATTATTAAACCAGGCTGGCTCAGAATACAAAGATCCACCTGCCTTTGCTTCCTAAGAGCTAGGATTAATTTTATGTGCCACCACATCCCGCTAAACCTCAAATTTTTTAAAAGTGGCACGAGGCAGACACAACCATACAAGACAGTCATATTTCCTCTATGAACAAACACAATTCTCTTTTGTCACCAAATAATAAGACTTTATTGCTGGCTTCTTTACAAATTCCAAATAAATAAATATTACTATTGAAAAAAAATGTATCAAGAGGAAAAAGAAAAAACTATCATTGAAAAAGAAAACCAGGCTGGCTGATGATAACACACACTTTTAATCCCAGCACTCATGAGTTCAAGGCCAGCATGATCTACAGAGCTAGTTCCAGGACAGCCTGAGCTACACAAACAAACCCTATTTCAAGAAAACTGGGCATTTTAGATATTTTTCTTTTTATTAATTAATCAATTTTTTTCCCAGCCCGATCATAGGGCATTCTGGATATTAATGGCATCATTTTACACTGCAATTTTAAAGTTAACAGAAGCTGGGTGATGCTGCAGGCCTTTAACCCCAGCACTCAGGAAGCAGAGGCACGTGATCTCTAAGTTTAGGGTCACCCTGGTCTATAGAGCAAGTTCCAGGACAGCCAGAGCTACACAAAGAAACCCTGCCTTGAAAAATCAAATAGAAAAACAAAAACAAACAAAAAAAGCCCACCTGCCTTGAACACTCAACAGTACTGCCTCAGCATCCTTAAATACTGAGATTACATAGTCAGACACCAGGGACACCAGCATGTCTCACATCCTTTATTTTTTTAATGACTTCTAGGGAACCTTCAGCTGATTTTCCTTGGGTCACTCACTATTGGTTTCATCCCTGAATCAAATCCTTTCCATCTCTCATACTTTGGGAATGTGAATGGTAATAATCTAAGTTTTAGTATCCCAAGCATAGTTGACATTTTTTTAGCTTATGCATTTCTTCCAATTGAAAGGAAAAAAGGACAAAAACAAGAATAAAATCTGTCTATTTGTTATCTCTTTCACATTTGCATTAAAATAGCAACTTTATTTCATAGTACTAGACACATGCCCACACATACATACACATAAAACCTATTTCTGTGACCTAAATATTTTAAAACTATGAACCTCTTTTCAAGTAAAACTCTTCTGAAAGTCCAATCCTGTTAGCACAGATGGCACATAAAAGATTCCAGGGGTACAACTCAATGGCAGAATACTTGTATAGCATGATCAAGCCCCTGAGTTTTGATTCCCAATATAAGAGGAGGGAAAGAGAGAAAAGGGGCCCTAAAAGGAATCCTATAAACATACTACATAAAAGTAACAGATGGCTTTCTTACTGCTACTTATTTAACACTATGATCATGTAAACAGATTCTAGAAAATCCTTGAGTAAATGTTACATTTTTATAATGATCATTATGATATGTCCCCACCCTAGGCCAAGAAGAGCACCCAGGCTAGGTCTGCTCAGTAAACACCAGGCCCCTTCACCTCTAAGGCCAGCACTAAGAAGGTGTATGGGGGGGGGGTTGTCTAGGCCCTGCTCCTACCCCTTAGTACTGAATCAGCCAGGGCCACTGACAAAAGAACTTCCACGTTTTTTTTCTAATGGTCTCAACAGTCTCAGTTCAACTAGCTACAGAATGAGAGGCACACAAATACCGGCCAAACTGAAATACAGACTACAGTGCCAGATTATGTTCAGTTCCTAGGAAAATCCAAAAATCAAGCACTGACAAGATGGCTCAGCAAGGCCCTTGTTGCTATGTGAATCTGATCCCTGAGACCAACCTAGTGGAGAGAACTTTCACAAATTGTTCTCTGACCTCCATACACCCAACATGGCATCTGGGTGCCCACACATATACACACACGCAAATAGATGTAATAAATGTAAACATAGGAAAAATAGCTTCCTCAAATAATACATGCAGGCAAAAGCCCATACACATAAAGTAAAATGAGTACATTTTTTTAAAGAAAACATCAGGAGGGGGCTGGAGAGATGGCTCAGAGGTTAAGAGCACTGGCTGCTCTTCCAGAGGTCCTGAGTTCAAATCCCAGCAACCACATGGTGGCTCACAACCATCTGTAATGAGATCTGGCGCCCCCCTCTGGCTTGCGGGCATACATGGAGGCAGAATGTTGTATACATAATAAATAAATCTATTAAAAAAATTAGGATATTGTGGGCAGTTAGTAATAATTTCTTACACGGATTTTTTTAAAAATAAAAATTATTATCACCAAGCCTAGTGATGCATGTCTTTAACCCACCACTAGACGTAGAGGCAGGCACATCTCAATGAGTTAGTTCCAGGCCAGTCAAGGCTACACAGTGAAACCCTGCCTCTAAAAACCTTGAAAACAACCCAGTGGTCGTGGTGGTACACATCTTTAATCCCAGCACTCAGGAGACAGATCTCTGTGAGTTCAAGGCCAGTGTGGTTTACAAAGTGAGATCAGGACAACCAGATCTGTTACACAGAGAAACCCTGTCTCAAAGGGAACAACAAACAAACAAAAAAGAAACAGCCTGAGCCAGATGTGGTGGCTCATGCCTGCATAATCCCAATACCTGGGGAGAACTGAGTTTCAGACAAGAACAGACTAAAAGGTAAGGCCCTGACTTAAAGAGGTATTTGTTTCTGTAGCTGAGCACACCTATGGTTATAATCTTTTTTTCATTAAACATCAATGCACATACCAAAATCCATCAGTCCTCTCAGATATAAATACTAAAGAGTATTTCCTCTCTAGCATCTAGATGCATCACCATTAAAAGCTGCACAACCACAAAATGCTAACCTTAACAGGACTTTACAGCTTCGTAGTAAGTACAGCTAAAACTTACTTTAATGAATCTCAAACCCAAAATGTTATCTTAGCATAAATTACATTATATATTTTTAGTAATTTGTGCAACACTTGAAACTGTGAACAAATGTCTTATTTAGTAAATGCAGAAAGAGGTGATGTCTCACTCTGAAACGGTGGTCAGATTTAAAGGAGTCATCAAAGCTCTATTAGACAAACAAAAGTCAGTCTAGATTACAAAGGTTTCTAGAGATAAAATGCCATTTTGAAAAGCTACACGTGTAACTCAGTCCCCACCACTGTCCACCTAAAAAGCCAAGACTAGCAGTGCAGGCCTGCAATCCCAGTAATTTGGAGCCTGGGGTAGGAGGACTGTAAATTCAAATAGGAGCCGCCTAGACAACAGAGTAATTAAAGGCCAGCCTAGGAAATTTGGTAAGACCCCATCTCAAAATAGAAAGAGGGCTGGGCATAGAGGTGAATGCTTACCATTTGTAAACCACCAGTGCTCTGTTGGCAGAGGCAGGAGGATTGTGAATTTGAGGCGTCTGAGCTACCTGAGACCCTGGTCCTGAGACAGAAACAAAACAACAAAAACCTTGCCAGGCAGTGGTAACACACACCTTTAATCCCAGCAGAGACAGGAAGGAGTTCGAGGCCGACCTTGTCTATAGAGCAAGTTCTAGAACAGGCTCCAAAGCTACAGAGAAACCCTGCATCAAAAACCAAAACAAACAAACAAACAAACAAACAAAAACCCTGAAATATTATAATGTATCTTTTATGACAGTGGAACTTATCACAGTCAGAAGTCTTCCTAGAAACCCTTGAAAGAAAAGATACATACCTAAACAGTAATTGTATCGCCTGTCTAAAAGGTCACATTATTTATATGACCTATAAGTCTACCTTCCATAATTGATGATTCAATTACACTTGCGTAAAATATAAAATTCAGGCTAGAGATATGGTTCAGCTGATAGTATTAGTCTTGTCCACACAAGGCCCAAGGTTCATCAGGAACTGCAGTACAACTGGCATGGTGGTGCGTGCCTATAATCCCAGCATTTGTCAGGTAGAGAGGGAGTTCAATAAGTTCAATGAGACTCAGCTAATAAATTTGAAGCCAGCCTGGGCAATGTGATCAGCCCCTATCTTTAAAATAAACAAATAAATACAGATGAATAATAACTAGATAAAACCGCTAGTGGAAAAGATATTGAATACAGGTTCAGGAGTAATGTCAGGCACAAGATGGTTCAGCAGGTAAAGCCTGATTGATATTGAATACAGGTTCAGGAGTAATGTCAGGCACAAGATGGTTCAGCAGGTAAAGCCTGATTACCCAAGTTCAATCCCAAAAGTCCTTAGAAAGGTGGAAGGAGATAACTGACTCTATAAAATTCTATAAAGTAGCAATCTGATCTTTCTTCTATATATATGCACTGTGTCATGCCCACATACGCACTCCCCACCACACCAATATGTAATTAAAAAGCCAATCTAGGAGTTAGAGAGATGGCTTGGTAGTTAAGAACATATAATTCTTGCAAATTTAGCTCCTAGCACCCAATGTGAGGCAGCTCAGAACTGCCTCTAAGGCCACCTTCACAGGATCTGATGCCCTCTTCTGGCTCCCACAGGCACCGCACTCACAAACATGAACCTCTCACAAATAATTCTTTTTTTTTTTTTTTTTTTTTTGGTTTTTCGAGACAGGGTTTCTCTGTGGTTTTTGGAGCCTGTCCTGGAACTAGCTCTTGTAGACCAGGCTGGTCTCGAACTCACAGAGATCCGCCTGCCTCTGCCTCCCAAGTGCTGGGATTAAAGGCGTGCGCCACCACCGCCCGGCTCACAAATAATTCATATAGATATTTTTAAAAAATAAAAATTAGGGGCCAGAGGGATGGCTCAGAGGTTAAGAGCCCTGGCTGCTCTTCCAGAGGTCCTAAGTTCGATTTCCAGCAACCACATGGTGGCTCACAACCATCTGTGGTGAGATCTGGTGCCCTCTTCTGGCATGCAGGCAGAATACTATATACATAATAAATAAACCTCTTTAACAAAAAAAAAAAAATTGTGCCAGGCAGTGGCACATGCCTCTAATCCCAGCACTCAGAGGCAGGCAGATCTCTGTGAGTTTGAGGCCAGCCTGGTCTCATTATTTAAATGAAATAATTACAGCATAGACAATTCTGTAACTTGGTTAATACACACTACATTATAGATTGGCTTTTCCAATTTCTATATATTTGTTTGTTTTGCTTTGTTTTTTTTTTTTTGTTTTTTTTTTTTTTTTGAGACAAGCTTTCTCTGTGTAGCTTTGGAGCCTGTCCTGGAACTCCCTCTGTAGACCAGGCTGGCCTCGAACTCAAAGATCCACCAGTCTCTGCCTCCCAAGTGCTGGGACTAAGGACGTGCGCCACCACTGCCTGGCTTCTTCTTCTTTCTTTAGACAGGGTCTTGTTATGTATTCCTGGTTGATCTCAAACTCACAATCTTCCTACCTCTGCCTCCCAGTGGTAGACATATAAAGTTTCACTATTATGCTCAAATCCTTAAACCCTTCAAAGGAGGCTGCATTTACTCACAGAGCATCTTACTATGTTTCATTCCCTCTTCAATGGCTTTAAACCAAAGGACATTACTGACAGTAGATCAATGTTTTTCTCTTTTATTAAAACATCTAGAGATAAATATACTGACTATTCTCATTTTATTAGTACTATAGTAGTAATAATAGTAACAAGGGTCAAATCCAGGGCCCATCACATATTAGGGAAGTACTCTACCACTGAGTTTATTATATCCCCAGCCCTTAGTTTTCTGGGGGGGTTTTGTTTTCTTGGGGGGGCGGGGGGGTTCAAGACAGAGTTTCTCTGTGTCCTGTAGATCAGGCTGGCCTCAAACTTAAGATTGATCTGCCTTTGCCCTTAAGTATTTTTTTTAATAAGATTTTATTTATTACGTATACAGTATTCTGCCTGCATGTTTACCTGCAGGCCAGAAGAGGACACGAGATCACATTACAGATGGTTGTGAGCCACCATGTGGTTGCTGGGAATTGAACTCAGGACCTCTGGAAGAATAGCCAGTGCTTTTAACCTCTGAGCCATCTCTCCAGCCCACCCTTAAGTATTTTTAAAGGATTTTTTAAAGAAATAATAGCATGATAATTTACATAACAGTCTGGGAATTTAACTCAGTAGTTGAGAACCTGCTACACATATACACACATTATACACACAAACATAGATAATGATTAAAATATAAAAAGAATTCTATTTGTAAACTGGTGATTTAGCTCAGTGGGTGAAGTGCTTGCTTAAGTACCATGCACAAAACCCTGGGTGTGGAATTGGAGAGATGGCTCAAAGGTTAAGAGCACTGGCTGCTCTTCTAGAGGTCCTGAGTTCAATTCCCAAAAACCACATGATGGCTCACAAACATCTCTAGTGGGATCTGATGCCCTCTTCTGGCATAAAGTTGTAAATGCAGGTAGAGCATTCATATACATAAAATAAATTTTAAAAATTAATTCTGGGTGTAGAAGAGAACACCTGCATTCCAGCATTGCTGAGGCAGGAGGTAATCACAAAGGATGGTCATTCTGGCTATATTGCAGATTTAAGGCTGTGTGGGATATGTAAGACATGGCCTCAAAATTTTTTTCTTCGATTTCCAATATTCTCTATGCAAATGCTAGGGCATTCAAAATTTTAAGTGGGTTACGTCAGAGCAAGTATAGAAAAGACATCTAAAAATGTATGTGGTAACAAAGAACTATGACATGTCAATTTTTGATTTTGGAAAAGGTTTTATTATATTTACTTCATGGGGTTATCAGAGGACAACTTTCAGGAGCTGATTTGGTTCTTTCCTTCTACTTGTGGATCCCAAGAATCTAACTCAGGTCGTGAGACTTGATGGCAAATGCCTTAAGTCCCTGAATCACCTTTATAGCTACTATTTTTAAAACTTATTTTCAATTTCCTCTTCTTTTTTCAATCATCTAAAATCAGGTGTTTTGTGATTTTTTTAAATTAAAACTTTTTAATTTATTAATATCTTCTGTGTATATTATGTGAGAGGACACACATGGGGGTCAGAAGACATCTTCTTGGAGTCAGTCTCTCCTTCCACCTTTCAGGGATCAAACTGAGGTTGTCAGGCCTGTGGGGCAAGGGTTTTTTTTTACCCCCTGAGCCATCTCATTGGCCCATAAAATTAGATTTTCTATTAACTCAACTAAAGCATCAAACAGGGTTCCCACTTAGTTTCTAAATGACAGCACTCACATCCTGATATCCAGTTCTCAAAATCTTCACTCGAATCCTGTTTGAGCCTGTTGAAATAGTTGAGGACCATTTTTTCCTCAAAACTTTAACTATCCGCACTGTCTGGTTTCAATTTTATTAGGTCACCTTGAATTCTCTGAAAAGCATCCAAAGGTTTTCATCATCAGTTTGTGTGTCTCTTTAGAAGACTTTAATTTAATAAAATTAATAAGCTCATGTACTCTGCACCTGCTATAGGGTTTGCTATTTAAAACAGACAGACAAAAACTTCTGGTTACTCAAACTTCTGTGGACCTGCGACGCGTTCTAAAAACCCCTTGAGAGCTGTGTGCAGCGGCCTACACAGCAGGCACATGACCACAAGGGTTTTTCATCAACCCCCCCAATTCCTTAGTGCTGCAAAACTTCTCATGGCGTTCTACGCACAGGACTGTCAAATAGTGTTGACTTAAAGCTGTTCAATTGTTTTGTCTGTTTACCAACCCAAGCATCTCCAAGAATTCAAACCCTTCAAACTGCCTTCTGACACCGAGCTACAGTATTTCCGTGTTGCTTTGAATAATTTAAAAAAAAAGGGGGGGGGGAGAAAAACTTGAGTTCTGAGACTCATCCCTTGAGATGCGGTAGTAATGCAGCGATTTGCGACTCTGAGGATGCATTTTACCTAGAACAGCCAAAGGCTACTAAATCCTTTATAGTTCCAATTATTTCTGCAGTAACAATTTCAACAGCTAAAAGACGAATTATCCTAATTCAGCCGTGGTTTCCTCTCCCCACCCCCAAGGCCTGCCTTCGCAAGGACATCCTTTCCAGATCAACATTTGCAGATGAGGAAAGAAAAAAAAAAAAATCAAGGTTTAGGCACGAGTTATCTATCTCACGCTCGGAAAGGCCATTATTATAGTCCTCACAAATCTTGGTAGGATGCGAAGTTAAGTTTACACCAGTCCACAGTCCTAATACTTTACTGTTTCCCAAGCCCAATTAACGGCCTGAAAACAACAGCAGTATTTATGCCCAGAGAAAGCTCAATGCTCGCCTAAACAAAAAGGCGTCTGATAAGTACGGGTATGCTTTTCCAGGGCGAGGACATGTTAGATAGACAAAGGGTTTGTTTATCACAATGAGGAAAAGGAGAGAAAACTCCCAAGACGATCGGGGCGAGCAAAAGCCAAGGGTTCGGAAGCCCTGGCCTGGAAACCACTGGCCCCAAGCCTTCCCCAGCCCAGCCCTGTCCCGAGGGCCAGCCCGGCGCCTGCACAGGCCCCCGAGCCAAGCAAAGCGCAGCCCCAACAAAGCACCCAGCCGGGGAGCCCAAAGCCAGGGCCACCTAGGAGGAAGCCCGCGCGGAAGGGGCGAAGCGAATGGGGGCGAAGCCGGAGACGCGGCCTCATCTCGGCTCGGAGGCCCCTGGAGAAACCAGCGGCGAAAAAGGGAGACGGTGTGCAAGGCGGAGCAGAGCGCAGAGGGACGGAGAGCCGAGAGGCCGGGAGGAAGGCGGCCCCGGGCCCGCCGCGAGCCCTGCGGGGGTCCTCGGCGACGCCCGTGTTTACCTGAAAGTCTCTGTCCTCGTTGAAGCGGGAGAAGCGGTCCGCCATTTTGCCGCCTTCACTCCTCCTCAGGACGAGGCTCTCCGGTTCGCTCCTTCCCTCCCGCGACACCCGCCCCCTCCCTGCTTCCACGCCTCCTCCCACGCCCACCGGGCGCGCGCAGCTGGCGGAGGGGGGGCGGGCGCTGGGAGGGAGGGAGGGAAGGAGGGAGGGAGCAAGAACGCGTCCTGACGGGAATTCCGAAGGCGCAAGCGCTCTGCCGGCCCAGAGGCGGAACCTTCGCTCGCCGCCCGGCTTCGCGCACGGCCCGGAGCGACCCTGGCGGGCCGCGCGCATGCGCACTCGCGCCGGAGCGCCCCAAGCGCTTCCGGAGGGAAAGATCAGCGGAGGAACGGGCTGGGCGTGGGGGCTTTGGGGAGTGTCTGCTGGCTCACTTACTGGTGTTTAATGGTCTTTCTTTCTTCTGCTCTTGTTTTTGGTCAAGCCCATCCGGTATTTGGCAAATAGTATACAGTAGCATGAGATAGGACTTTAGCGAGCCAGAGGACTTGAAGTGTTTTTGTCGGTTTTGGACAGGGTTTCCTGTATAGCCCAGACTAGACTCTAGCTCGCTGGGTAGCCGAGGCTCGCCTCCCACGTCCAAAGAGAGTACTTTTTAAATTGACACATAATAGGATTAGTTGAGACGTAGGAAAACAAAGTCTCTCTTCTCATCGGGCAGGAAGTCAGATAACAAGAAAAATGACTTAATAGTTGTAAATATTTGCGAGTGTCAAAGACTAAAACTAGGTATAGCCACGATTGAGGCTGAGAAAGATCTGGAGTTCAAACTCATCCTTGGCTGCTTAGGGAGTTCGAAGCTAGCCTGGGCTAAACAAGACATTGCCTCAACAAAATCTAAGTGATGGCCGGGCGGTGGTGGCGCACACCTTTAATCTCAGCACTCGGGAAGCAGAGGCGGTTTGAAGCCAGCCTGGTCTATAGAGCGAGTTCCAGGATAGGTTCCAAAGCTACACAGAGAAACCCTATCTCAACAAACAAACAAACAAACAAAAAATCTAAGTGAAACAGCGGGGCAGGGGGGAGCTTTAATGAAAAGGACAACCTATCTTAAAACTATGTGTAAATCAAGACATAACAAGGAATTTACAACATTGCATGTCTACAAAGAGCTTGATTTTTTTTTCTTATTCCTTCCATATGTGTTTGAGGCTCATGTATGAGCTGTTTGATCCCCTGAAACTAGAGTTATAGACAGTTATGAGCCACCGTGTGGGTGCTGGAAATGAACCCCTCTACAAGAGAAGTGCTTTTAACTACGTAGCCATCTCTCCAGCTCCTATTTTCTTAATGTTCTCCTGGAGGGGGGGAACTTATTTAATTTTATTAGACTTACTCATCTTACTTTATGTGTGACTGTTTCACCTGCGTGTATGTATAGATGTGTACTTTGCATGCTCTTGGTGTCTAGGGAAGTTGAAAGAGAGCATCAGATTTCCTGGAACTGGAGTTACAGGTAGTTGTGAACTACCATAAAGGTGCTGGGATTTGAACCCTGGTCTTCTATAAAGGTAAGCGCTTTTAGCAACTGAGTCGTCTCTCAAGCCCCCACCACTTTATTTTTTTTAAGATTTATTTATTATGTATACAGTGCCTTTATGTGTACCTGCATGACAGGAGAGGGCACTGGATCTCATTATAGATGGTTGTGAGCCATCAAATGGTTGCCAGGAATTGAATTCAGGGCCTCTGGAAGAGCAACCAGTGCTCTTAACAACTGAGCCATCTCTCCAGCTCCCGCCCCCTTATTTTTTTAAGTCCCGGTCTCTCACTAAACCTGGAGCTCTCCCTGGTCTGACTAGCAGGCCTCAAGAGCCTGCTCCTGGTACCAGGGAAGGTGCAGCTGTGGGCAAAGTTGAACACACAAGGACTAGGCCCAAGCCAGTCTAGAGAGCAGTTGGATCCTAAGTCATTTTCTTAGTTCAGACAGCAGCTGGAGGCTTTCTCTAGCAATGCTAACCACATCCTGGACCTTAACATGTTAGCTGAACCAAGAAGGAGCTAATTCGCTGAGAGGAGAGGAGCTGGTGAAGAACCAGCTGTCTTAGCCACCGTTTTGTTGCTGGGAAGAGACACCACAGCCAAGGCAGCTTTTAGAAAGCGTTTAAGGGGGCGGGGGGAGCTGCCTTACAGTTTCAAAAGTTTAGGCCATTAGTATCAGGGCAGAGAGCATGGCAGTATCCAGGAAGGCACTGGAGCAGTAGCTGAGAGCCAGAGAGAGAAAAGCTGAGACTTCCACTGGACCAGGCCAAAGCCACCCCCAGTGACACATTCCCTCTGACAAGGTCACACTTCCTAATCCTAATCCTTTCAAACAGTTCCACTCACTGTGGATTAAGTGTACAAATATATGAGCCTATGGAAACCATTTTTATTCAAATCACCACACCAATATTCTAGTCAGAGAGTCAGATTTCCCCCCAGGAAAACATAAGACCCTTCCCTGAGAAACTGACTTCCAGAAGCAAGGTCTTCTTGGGATGGTGGGGGTATCACCCCAGCATAAAGATCTTGTTCCTGCCCAAATACCCCATGGAAAATCCATCATTCTGGAAAAACCATCCAGAATGAATATTTGAAGACTAAGAAGAAATCCTGGAGGCTGGAGAGATGGTTCAGCAGTAAAGGACACTTTCTGGTCTTACAGAGGAACCCAGGTTTGGTTCCCAGCACTCCCATGGCATCTCAGCACCACATGGCATGTATTTCCGGTTCCAGGGGCTCTGATGCCCTCTTCTGGCCTCCAGAGGCACTGCAGCCCTGCGGTACACATTGTGTGACTTTCTTCCTCAGGAGAATAATCATCTATTTACCCCAGATAAAGAACTGAGTACAGACTAAAGTACAAATAGCGTCAAAGTCCAACTCAGCGAACACATGAGTTTTATTGGGGTTACTTACAGGAATGTAGGTGACAGGTTATTTACAGAAGGAGAAATGACTCAAAGACAGTTGCATCCTCAAAGCCCACCCAGCAAGGGTGACAACTGACTAAAGGTGGGGGCCTGGAGCACACTGCACAACTGGCCCGCAGCGCAGCTTGTCCCTACTTCTTCCAGGTGGTTTGCCATGTCTGAACCTCTTCTAGGTAGCTGACCCAGCCTTAGCATACACCTCATTGGCAAGTCCTTACTGCTTGTATATGCTTGGGGAGGGAGAGGTCCCGTGAATCTCATTAGTTTCAGGAACTTCCTGAAGCTTCTCAGTTGTTTACTCCTGGATTGAGTTTCCCTGAAGGATTGAAGGTTTTATATTAGGGGAAAATGCTACCCAGCAGTATGCAGACATACATGCTTGCAAACACTCCTAACATAAAATCAAAGTGAATGGAGAGAGAGAGAGAGAGAGAGAGAGAGAGAGAGAGAGAGAGAGAGAACAGCTTGGAAATTAAAACATATTTATTCTGGCCAGGCAGTGGTGGCACACACTTTTAATCCCAATAATTGGGAGGCAGAGACAGGTGGGTCTCCGTGAGTTCAAGGCCAGTAAACAGTCTACAGAGTGAGTTCCAGGTCAGTCTCCAAAGCTACTGAGAAATCTTGGAAAAAAAAAAAAAAACCATTTTATTCTGTTGACTTTGGTTACCTTTCCTGATGTTAATGTTTTTGCTTTGTAATAGGCTTTCCTGTAGCCTAGTTTGATATCAAATTCACTACGTAACTGAGGATGACCTTGAATTCCTGGTGTGCCCCCCCCCTTTGCTCAATTGGATTACAGGCATGCAGCACCATGTCTGCCCTGACAGTGACATTTTATTTTAAAGATTTATCTACTTTTATTTTATGTGTGGAGGTGCTTTGCCTGCATGTATGTCTCTGCACCATGTTCGTGCCTGGTGCCAGAGGAGGCCAGATGAAGGCATCAGATACCATGGACCTGAATCTGCAGACAGCTGTGAATCTCTCTGTGGGGGTTGGAGATTGAACCTGGATTCTCTGCAAGAGGAAGGAGCCAGGGCTCTTAACTGATGAGCCATCTCTCAATCCCCCGTTTTTGAGATGGGGTCTCCTCTATGCCAGGCTGCCTCCAACTCATTATGTAGTGAGTTATATTGAACCTCCGATTTTCTTGCCCAAGATCTGGGAATACAGGCACGCTCTACCACACCTGTTTTGCGTGGACTCAAACCCGAGCCTTCGTGATGCTGGCAAGCACTCTACTGACTGAGCTACACACCAAGCCCCTCACCACCTTTTACCTGATGTTTTTTGTCATTCCCTGATGGTTCTTGTATGAACCATTTACTCTAACAATGCTTATAAAATGATGAGTCTCAGCCAGTAGGAAGGCTGAGACAGGAGGATTGTGGAATATTTAACTATGTAAAGATATGCTACATTTGTTTTGTGCTGCAGAATATTACCTTAGCTACGTGAAGCTAATGTAACATATGCTTCTGCTGCCTTTGTTAGCGATGCAAAGGTGTGTTGCATTTGTTTAACTACGTAAAGGTGTGTTGCTGTTTCACCTTGCCTGCCTAAGGCACCCAAATGGTCTAACAAAAAGCTGAATGACCAATGGGTAGGCAGGAGAAGGACAGGCAGCGCTGGTGGGCAGAGAGAGTAAGTAGGAATCTGGGCTCAAGAGAGAAGGAACAGAGAATGAGGGAGAAAGACAGTGACACACCAGGGCCAGAAGCCAGGCAGCCGCCAGCCAGCCAGTAGGAAGGTAAGACGTACAGAAAGAAAGATCAAAAATCCCCACGGCAAAATGGGGATAAAGAGAAGCAGATTAAAATAATAGTTAAGACCAAACATTCATAACTAATAAGTCTTCATGTCATGATTTGAGAGGTAGTTGGTGCCCCCCCCCCAAAAAAAAAGCCTGTTGCATTACAGCACTTTAGAGGCCAGGTTGGGCTACATAGTGAGTTTCAGAAAAGCCTCCAAAGCGTAGTAAGACCTTGTCTTGATCAGCAAGTAAATAAGTGCTCAGATTCTGCCACTCCTACAGTTGTTAGTGGGATCTCTTCAGGATACCACTGTGGTACTGCGGACTCCTAGCAGCTGATATTCAGTCCTCTTTGGATTGACATTGATACACTGTGAGCTTTTGTTTTTTCTGAAACAAGAGTCTCATTATGTAGCCCAGACTGGCCTTATGTTCTCTTTTAACCCCATCTGACCTCAGATTCCTCAGCTTCCCCGATGCTAGGATCTCAGGCATGCATCACCAGGCCCATTTTCATTATCTTTTTTCTTCTTTTTTTCTCCCAAGACAGGGTTTCACTGTAGCTTTGGAGCCTGTCCTGGAATTAGCTCTTGTAGACCAGGTTGTTGTGTTTTTTTTTTTTTTTCCCCTTTGAAACAGAGTCTCACTGTTTGACTTTTCTGGAACTCACTACATAGACCAAGACTCAGTGGTTGCTCTTCCAGAGGACTTGGGTTCAATTCCCTGCGCCCACACGGCAGCTCACATCCATCTGTAACTGCAGTTCCGGGGGACCACATAGACATACATGCAGGGACATGTACCAATGTATATTAAATTAAAATAAATAAATTTTTTAAAAATATTTATTTATTTATTTATTTATTTATTTATTTATTTATTTATTTATTATGTGTACAGCATTCCTTCCATGTGTGCCCGCAAGCCAGAAGGGGGCGCCAGGTCTCACTATAGATGGCTGTGAGCCACCATGTGGTTGCTGGGAATTGAACTCAGGACCTCTGAAAGAGCAGTCAGTGCTCTTAACCACTGAGCCATCTCTCCAGCCCTAAAATATATAAAATTTTAAAAAGAAAGTAGAACCTGGGACAGGAGAGATGACTCAATAGATAAAAGCACTGATTGCTCTTTCTGAGGATCCAGGTTTGATTCCCAACACGCAGATGGCCACTCTCAACTTGTCTGTGACTCCAGGTCCAGGAGCTCCAACACACTCACGCAGACATACATGAAGGTCAAACACAAACGCATATAAAAGAAAAAAAGAAAAGAAAGTAGAACCTGCATAAATCAAGTATGGTGGCAAATATCTATAATCTAGCCACTGAGGCAAGAGGATTGCTGTGAGTCTGAAGCTAGCCTGAGCTACAAATTGACTTCCAGGCAGGCTAGACTGGGCTACAGAGTGAAAAACCCATCTAAAACAAAACAAACCAAAACAAAAAGTTGAAGGGCAATTCATTTGGGAAGAACATAGAATTTTGGATTGTTTTTTAATTGAGGGGCTGGAGAGATGGTTCAGCAGTTAAGAGCACTGGCTGCTCTTACTGAGGACCCCAGTTCAATTCCCAGGCCACACAGGGCAGCTCACAACTGTCTGTAACTCTAGCTCAAGGGCATCTGACACCTCAAAAGGACATACATGCAGGCAAAACACCAATGCACATTTTAAAAAAGTTTTTAATCAAAAGAACAAAAGGGTAACTTTCATACTATTTTGCAGAGAGAGGAGTAACAATATTTCACATATGAACTTCAAACTGTTTTTTTTCTTATCGTGGAGAGCAGAAAAAGAGACAGTGATTTCAAGTTCCCTCCTCTGAGGCCAGGTATATCCCATTGTGCCCCTGGGGCTCTGTTCTAAAGAGTTTCTATTGCTGTGATAAACACCACCATCAAAAGCAACTTGGGGAGGAAAGAGTTTATTTCAGTTTACAGCTTTCTTCATGAAAGGAAGTCAGGGTAAGGACTCAAGGTAGGAACTTGGAGCCAGGAACTGATGCGGAGGCTTTGGAGAGGTGCTGCTTACTGGCTTGCTCCCTAGGGCTAGCTTAGCTTGCTTTCTTATAAAACCCAGAACCATCTGTGCAGAGTGGAAACCATCACAGCAAGCTGGGCCTTCCTTCATCAATCATCTATCAAGAAAACGCCCCCACAGTCTTTTCTATGGACTAATGTGATGGAGGAATTTTCTCAAATGAGGGTCCTTCTTCCCAGATGACCCTAGCTTGTGTCAAATAAAAAAAAAAAAAAAAAAAAAAAAAAAAAAAAAAAAGCCTGACAATAGTGGCCCACACCTTTAATCCCAGCAGGTGAGTTAGAAGCAGAAGCATCTCTGTGAGTTCAAGGCCAGCCTTGTCTATATAGTGAGTTCCAAAACAGCCAGAGCTATCCTGTTTTGGACCCCCCACCCCAAAAAAAATGAAGGAAAGAAAAATTAGCCAGCAAGCACAGGCTCCTTGGACGCAGCACTGATAGCTACAAGAAGGTCTATCCTGGTCACCAGTCACCTCCTGTGGCCTCCTCTTGTTACTTTTCCAGGAAAAAGTAAGAACACACTACATATTCATCTGGAACCTTCTTCTGATAACAACAAGCTAGGTTTGGTCATTATCACACTGACCACAGAGACAAATCAGAGTTAGACGAAAAAGAGGGAGACAAATTCAATGTGGTCACACTGGAAGAGGAACAAAGAGATCTAACACCTGCCACGTCCGCCGTCCTGGTTCTGGCATGCTTTAAGTTTAGATGGAGGGCAAGAGGTCTGTATAACAAAGCAGTTCTGGCCAAGGTGTGGTTCTGCCCATCACTGAGCTATCACTGTCTGAGACCCACACTCTCCTGCAGGGTGGTCTAGGGCAGCATAAAAATACTAGGAATTATGGTGACTTGGAAAAGCAGAATAGTCCCTCACTCCAGAGTCCAATTGAAGCCTCTCAGGGGCTGTGAATGAAGAATTCCAGTTTATTAATGTTTACTTAGTGCCATCTAGGCCTGGCAGCTCACACCTTTAATCCCAGCACTTAGGAGGCAGAGGCAGGTGGATCTCTGTGAGTTCAAGGCCAGCCTCGTCTACTAGAGAGTTCTAGGAAAGCCGTGACTAGATAGAGAGACCTTGTCTCAAAGCCAAAACTAAAAATGTTTGCTTAATGTCCTTCTCCTTTCTCAGCTGCGAACCCTCAGTTCTCTAAGATTCTCACCAAAGCCATTTGCAGAAAAAAACTGTGTCCTTAACTCTTTGTACAATCCTGGTGGCTCCAGTTTTTACTGTACCCGAGTATAATCCTACCCAAGGAACCTCCGGTGCTACCCTTAGGATCTCACTTATTAAGAGAGAAGCTTGGGGCCTGATAAATGGCTGGGTGGTTAGCAGCTCAATGGCTGATCCTGGAGAGCATCACACCAACACACACTGACACACACACACACCAACACACAGACATACACACCAACACAAAGACACACACAGCAACACATATACATATACACCAACACACATACACACACACAGACACACACACCAACACACACACCAACACACACACCAATACACACAGACACACACACCCCAACACACATACACACACACAAACCAACACACATACACACACAGACACAAACACACGAACACAAACACACACAGACACACACACACAATGTAATAAAAAAAAAACCCAATGTTCTAGAACAGCCAGGGCTATTATACAGAGAAACCCTGTCTTGTGAGGTTGGGGGTAGGGGATAGGGGACAGACAGTCACGGACGGGATGGGGCAGGATCCATGCTACCTCAGGTAAGAGAGAATGGGCTTAAATATATGTGTGTGTGTGTAGATTCATATATATCTATATGTATATATACATATCTATTTCATGTATGTAGGTAGGCACATGTGTGGAGGTCAGAGGAAAACATTCAGGAGCTAGTTTTCACAGCTGTTTTGAGAATTCCCTCCAACAACTAGGTGCTGGAGATTGAACTCAGGTCATTAGGTTTAGCCACAGGCTCCTTTACGTGCTGAGTCATCTCTTGGGTCACTTAAATATATTTTTAACCTTTTTAGAAATTTTATTTCTCACTATGCGGCATGTATATGTGATGCATGAATTTGATTTCAGTCACCCACATGCCACAGCATAAGTGTGGCGGACGGGTTCAGGAGTCCACTCCCTTCATCACCGAGCTCCATCTTGCTGGACCAGGTGTGAACATGTTAAAGCAACAGTAAGTCCCTCCTGGGTGGTTCAATACTGCTCAGTCTATTCTGGCTCTTCTAGTTGTGTGCCTTTAGGCAGGTGACCTAAATATGTCCCTCTGTTTCCTGAATGTAAAAAATTGATAGTACCTTGTTTCAGCTTTGACTTTTTGTTTGTTTGTTTGTTTTGGTTTGGTTTTTCGTTTTTTAAGACAGGGTTTCTCTGTAGCTTTGGAGCCTGTCCTGGAACTAGCTCTTGTAGTCCAGGCTGGCCTCGAACTCATAGAGATCCACTTACCTCTACCTCCTGAGTGCTGGGATTAAAGGCATGTGCCACCACTGCCTGGCTCAGCTTCGATTGTTTGTTTTTAAGTTACAGCACCATAATTCCAAAGTGCTGTGAGGGAAGGGTGCATGTCATACAGCATGCATTTTTTTTCGTGTGTGTGTGTGTGTGTGTGTATGTGTGTATTTTCGAGACAGGATTTCTCAGTAGTTTGGAGCCTGTCGTGGATCGTGCTGTGCAGACCAGGCTGGCCTCAAACTCACAGAAATCCGCCTGCCTCTAACATGTATTTATTTACACCAACTGTGAGTAAACAAAAGGTAACCAATTGATGAACAAATTTTATGGATTGCTCATTTTATATATATATATTTTTTTGGGAGGTCTCTTCACAATGTAGCCTCCTGCCTCCCTGGGGGTTACAGGCGTGCATCACCATGTCCCGCTGTTACTTAGTGCATTTTTACTAAAAGATTCTAAGAGCGCGATCTTCCTAAGAGAGTGGAATGGGAAGAAACCACGCCTTGACTGAACCTCAGCTCACCCACTTCCCAAGTCACCCGGTAGGGTTACGCTTGCTGCTGCCCGCTAGAGCCGTGGTCCAGCAGAGGGCGCTGTGACCTCAAGATGCAATTCTCTCCCCGCCCTCGACCCCCTTAGCAAGGCATGTGGAGGGAGGGCGGGAGGGACGGTACCCACTGGGGCGCTTTGGCTGCGCCCCCGTCAGACCCTTTGTCCCAACTAACGCCTTTCTTCAAGCACTCAGCAAACCTCACAGCAGTCACGCAGCTTGCGCAGTGTGAACATCACCCTCGCTTGCTCTGCGATGAGATGGCTCAAGTTCCTAGCCCTCTGGATCCCACCCCACCCCTTTTTTTTTAAACCCTAGAAGCTTCGTTCCAGTAGTGAATCATCGGCTTTATGCTGTTCTTTTACTGTTCCAAATTCCACAACAACAACCTCTTCTTAGCCTTCTGGCCACCCGCAGCCATCTTTATCCCAGTCCAGCTCCTCCAAACAAAATCCACACACTGTCGAGATGACTCTTGCTTCACTCTGCCGGAAGACAAAAGATCACTTCTCTCAATTCTTTTCAGACAGTTGTTTGGGACCAAGATTACCAACTTGCAAAGAGAGTTAACCTTTACTGGACACCCACAGAGTAGCAAGCACTTGACTTTGTCCTCTCAATAACTCTGAGAGGTTTCAGGCCCATTTAATAGGTGAGACAGTTGAGGAGCAGAGGAGTTACGGGACAGGTCTAAGGTCACACAGTGACAAGGCTATTTTCAAAGGAAAACACATTTATTTATTTATTTATTTATTTATTTTTCCTGAGATAGGGTTTCCCTGTGTAGTTTTAGAGCCTGGAACTCACTCTGTAGACCAGGCTGGTCTCAAACTCCCAGAGATCTACCTGCCTGTCTCCCAAGTGCTGGGATTAAAGGCATATTCCACTACTGCCTGGCCACAGGCACTTTTTTCATTTAAAATAACTTTTGGAGGGGACAGGAGGCTGGAGAGATCGCTTGCTCAGCAGTTAAGAACACTCATTGCTCTTGCAGAGGACCCAGGTTCAGTCCCCAGCACCCTCATGGCAACTCACACCTGTCCATAACTTCAGTACCAAGGATTTTACGCCTTCTGGCCTCCTTGATACACATATGGTACACAAACATAAATGTTTTTTAACTCATATGAGTTAAAAAAAACTTTAATTTTTTTTAATTAGTTAATTTTGCGTGTTGCCTTCTGCACACTCCAGGGCAGATTGGGGTGTTCCTGTGGAGTTCCGAGCATCTTCTGTGGGGTCAGTTCAATTCCTCTAGCAGGAGCCCTGTGGATTAAACTCAGGCAAATGCTATACCATGAGCAACAGCCCTAGCCTTTCTTTTCTTTTCTTTCTTTCTTTTTTTACTAAATTCTTTTTTTAATTGAATTTTATTGACTCTACATTTTTCTCTGCTCCCCTTCCCCCTTCAACCCTCCCCCAAGGTCCTCGTGCTCCCAATTTACTCAGGAGATCTTGTCTTTTTCTACTTCCCATGTAGATTAGATCTATGTAAGTCTCTCTTAGGGTCCTCATTGTTGCCTAGGTTCTCTGGAATTGTGATTTGTGAGCTGATTTTCTTTGCTTTATGTTTAAAAACCACTTATGAGTGAGTACATGTGATAATTGTTTTTCTGTGTCTGGGTTACCTCACTCAAAATGTTTTCTAGCTCCATCCATTTTCCTGTAAAATTCAAACTGTCGTGGTTTTTTTGTTTTGTTTTTGTTTGCTGTGTAGTACTCCATTGTGTAAATGTACCATATTTTCCTTATCCATTCTTTGGTCAAGGGGCATTTAGGTTGTTTCCAGTTTCTGGCTATGACAAACAAATCTGCTATGAACATAGTTGAGCACATGTCCTTGTGGCACAATTGAGCATCCTTTGGATATATACCCAAAAGTGGTATTACTGCAGCCCTAGTGCCTTTCAATAACATTTTTAAAGGATTTATATACGTAATATATGTGTGTGTGTGTGTGTGTGTGTGTG
The DNA here is from genome assembly GCF_950005125.1 of Chionomys nivalis. Taxonomy (NCBI): domain Eukaryota; kingdom Metazoa; phylum Chordata; class Mammalia; order Rodentia; family Cricetidae; genus Chionomys; species Chionomys nivalis. The sequence goes on from NC_080092.1 coordinate 82,534,202, forward strand.
TGTATGAGTGCTCTGTCTGCATGTATACCTACCCACCAAAAGAGGGCATCAGCTTCCATTATAGATGGTTGTGAGTCACCATGTGGGTGTTGGGAATCGAACCCAGGTCCTCTGAAAGAACAACCAGTGCTGTTAACCCCTGAGCCATCTCTCCAGGCCCCAAGAATTTTACTGCATTTGTTTATGAGATGAGGGCATGTACACATTGCAGTGGATGTGTGGAGGTCAGAGGACAACTTGCAAGAATTGGTTCTCTTCCTCTACCACGTGGACCCCAGGGATTGAATACAGGTTACCAGGTTTGGTGTCAAACACCGTCACCCACTGAACCATCTCACCAGCCCAGTAATTTTTTTTTTAATAAAATGTATTTTACATGTATGAATATTTTGTCTTTCCAGAATATGTTTTCAGTGTTCGTGGAGGTCAGAAGAGGACACTGGATTCCCTGGAACTGGAGCCACGTGCTGATGAGGAGAATGGAACCAGGGTGCTCTGGAATAACTATTTTTTGTTTGTTTTTAAACTAATCCAGTACTGTTTTTTTTATTTATCATGTATACAATATTTTGTCTGCATGTATGCCTACAGGCCAGAAGAGTGCACCAGACCTCATTACAGATGGTTCTGAGCTACCATGTGGTTGCTGGGATTTGAACTCAGGAGCTTTGAAAGAGCAGACAATGCTCTTAACCACTGAGCCATCTCTCCAGCCCCCCTTTGTTTTGTTTTTTGAGACAGAGTTTCTCTGTGTAACAATTCCAGGCTGTCCTGGAACTTTCTCTGTAGACTGGGCTGACCTCAAACTCACAGAGATCCTCTGCCTCCTGAATGCTAGGATGAAACACATGCGGCCCCATCCAACAATTTTTTTAAATGGGATATCACCTTGACATTTTGTTGGAACCAAGCAAGCTCCACACATTGCTCAACATCTTTTTGTAATTCTTAATCTTATCATTATCATGTGTGTGTCATGCATGTGCATAAGTGAATACATGCTACAGCACGTGAGTAGAGGTCAAAGGGCAACTTTGTACAGCTGGTTCTCTCCTTCCACCTTTTACGTGGGTTCCAGGGATTGAACTCAGGTCCTTAGGTTTGCGTGCCAATTGCCATCTTATGAGCCCCACTATCCAGCATCTTTTGTTGTTGTTGGAGACAGGCTTTCACTATATGGCCCTGGTTGGCCTGGAACTATTTATGTAACACAGACTGGCCTTGAACTCGCAGAGATTTGCCTGTCTCTGCCTCCCCAGTACTGGGATCAAATGGCGTGCACCTGCACACCCAGTGGCTGTCTGATATCATAGCCACTGGTGGCAGATGAGTCGTGAACACACAACTGTACCAAACTGAGATGCACTGTAAGTGCAAACTAATTCCAAAGACAATTTGAAAGAAAAGAAAAAAGAAAGCAAACTTAGCACCAGTTATATTTATTACATATGGAAATAATTTCGATCACTGAATTAAATATTATTAGGATTAATTTCACTTGTCTTAATTTTTTTTCCTGTTCAAATATGTAGCTACTAGGATATTTTAAATATCACGGGTGACTCAGATTCTTTCTCTGTGAGTCAGAGTTGCTCTGGGAGCTGTCTGCGCAATGCAGACAGACAGATGATTCAAATATGGGCCTCCCTTGGTATCCAGAAGAGCTGCTTCCAGTAACCATACGGGTACCAAAATATTCAGGTGATGAAATCCTTCATATAAAATGATGTGGTATTTGAGTACAGCCTGTGCACATCTTCTTGGAAACTAACAATCCCTCCTGTCTTGTGTCATGTGAATAATTGTTATGGTTTATGGAATAATAAGAAGGAATAAAAAAAGATGTTTAATGTAGACACACACCTTTTTTTCCCCTCATAATGTTTTAGTCTTGATTGGTTGACTCCTTTGGTGTGGAATCTGTGGGGAGGAAGATCTGGGGCAACCCTGACATCGAGAGCAGGGAATGTGGTCAGCTTCCTGAGGAGAGAACCCCGGGGGAGGGGATGCTGCTGTGGCAGGTCCCAGGGAGTTCTCCAAGTCCAAATATGGTTCTGGGGAGAAGAGCCGAGGGAAGCAGAGGCAAAGCAGGGAAGGAAGAGGGCAAAGGCAGCAGCAGGCTCCGGCACCTAGTGAGGCTAGCACAGGCTGAGGCAGGGGCCTTGACTCCACAAGTCCCAGGTCTGGAAGGGGTAGGCTGGGGGATACTATGAGGTGAGGGAGGAATTGAAAGGCAGTGAATCCCAGCACCAGCCTCCTCCCTCTGCTCAGGTGTCTCTTCTCAGGTCCTCCTTCCAGCCTGAGGAGAAGGCACTTGCTGGGGTGTGGGGAGAGAGCGCTTCCAGGAGGGACCTAAGGAGGAGGCTCTCCAGAATTTCCTACAGTCTGACACTGCTTCCTGCCCCAAACTCCCAACACTTGACCCCCATTAAATTCCTTCCTTCAGGGGGAGTTAGGTGGCCATGAAGGCTTCACAAGTCCAGAGACCCCCACAAGTCCTCAGCAAACTGAAGGATCACAGACATCTGCGGCCTTCTGAGGCATGGATATTGCAAGCTCCTGAGGCAGATTTTGGAGGAAGGAGCAGAGGCTTCACTGCACCCTAGGACTTTAGCCCCAGCAGGCCTTTCTTCCCTTCCCATGGTTTTCGTCACCTCTGCCTGTGACCTTTCCGCCATCTTAACTGAGAGCCAGGTCAGGTGTTCAAGTCCCACCATCTTTCTTTACTGAGGTATACCCTGCCTGGTACCCCAGTTTACTTATGTGTTTGTCTTTAAATTCCTCTTGCTGACTCCGTTGCATGTGTGTTTTGTGCACTGGCATGCCTTTGGTAGGGCCCACCAAGAACATCCACTTCACCCAATTCCTGTTCATTCTGTGTATGCGTGTTCATACATGTAACTTAAATGCGCCTATGTTTTCTGTTAAATGTTATAATTGTCTGTTCATTGCATCTCATTCCAAACTATAAAAACAATAAGTCTCATGTTTTAACTGGTATTTACTTCCAAGTCTCTTACAAAATTACTTTATATTTAGTCCAACCCTGCTTTACCTGTTCAGTTGAGAACCGGTACAGTCAATCTTGGATCCAACTCTCCAGGCAGATTTTATTCTGTAGTTACACCTGATAAACAGCCCTCAACTGCTCAGAGATCTGAGGAATATGGCATTTAAATACTTAATTATTCAAAGACTTTTTCATAACAAAAAGAGACAGTTTGGCTCCTAGCGGAAGCACTATACTTCCTTTAAAGAAGACAGAAGACAAATGGGCACAGAACAATGTCCATCCACAATTTGCTTCAACTGCCAAGCGCTGACCACTGGGTAAAACTGCCTTTCATCTAAACCGAAGATCACCAGACAGTGGAAAGAATCGCTGGAATTGACAGCCTAGCTACTCAGGTCAAGGTAGGCTTGTCTTCCTACAGATTTCTTAGTCCACAGGACCTTCTGGAGCCTGGCAGCTAAACAGCAAAAGGCAAACACGACCCTCAGAGACCATGGAGGACTCTGAGGATTAGTTCTAGGTGCCAACCAAGTAAGTTCTCTGTCGTTTTTTAATCAGTAACTCAAGTAAAATTTTATCCTTTTCAAAGATCTCTGATACAGTTTAAAAGGACAACCTCACCAAACAAATTTCAGCAAAATACAAGTTATTAAGGTATGTACCTGCAAGTTATAAAGGTGTGAGGACATATACAAGTTATCAAACTTCTCTCTCATGCTGCCTTTCATAGTCTTAAAGATACTTTTCATTATGCAAAAGTATCTGTTACAGTCATTCTGATATAAATATGCTGCAGTTTAAGACTTATATTTTCAGGGGCTGGAGAGATGGCTCAGTGGTTAAGAGCACTGGCTGCTCTTCCAGAGGTCCTGAGTTCAATTCCCAGCAACCACATGGTGGCTCACAACCATCTGTAATGAGATCTGGCGCCCTTTTCTGGCATGCGGGCATACATGGAGGCAGAATGTTGTATACATAATAAATAAATCTTTAAAAAAAAAAAAGACTTATATTTTCACAAACCCAAAGAATTCTTGTGAGTTCCAGGGAGCCAAATTGAAGGATCCACCTTAAATAGGTCAGATACACCCCTCTCAATTCCCTGGTCCTAAAATTTTTTTTCCCTAAACTTAACTCTGTCCTCTGTTCTGCCAGTACCTTAAACAGGTGTAAGAGACACCAGACATTTCCATACCAAAAACACTGGTCAGGAGCAAAGAGACCAACTACGCTAGGATGTGACCAGCACCCAGCTTTTTCAGGTCCCCCCCACAAAATGATGCCAACAAATAAGCAGGAAGCAGTCTTGAGAATCTGCCGTCTCAATTCCTTATTGTGCCTAACCTCCCGCCTTTTTAGTATGAAAAAGAAATGGGAATGTAATGTCCTGTCCCTTTAAAGAGACAAGCCCCGCCCACCCCCTCACCTCCCCCACATCTGCCCAGGCAAGCTGATCTTCAGCTTCCAACCCAGTCTTTCCGTGCCTTTCTCTCTCTCTCATTCAGAGAGGTGGCTACTGCTGTATCCTCCCTTGCCCCCTCTCTCTTTCTCTCTCTCTCTGTATGTGTTTCTTTCCTTCCATAACCCACTAAATAAATATCCAACCTCACTCAGCATGGCGTGCCTGTCTGTCTCTCACCCGCCAAGTGGCTCCCTCCCTGGAACCCCCGCTGGCCCTCATGGCCTGCTGCCTGCTGCCACTCGGGGACCTGTGGCATGGCCTCACAGCCCCGCTGCCTTGACACACCCCTTTATTGCCCAGCAAGATCACAGGGTATTGCATACCCTGCTCCATTTCTCACAGAGATCAAGATAGGATCGCCTCTCCCAGTGGGACATTTCTTCTCTGTCCAAGGAGAAAAGTAAGGCCCTGTGGCTATAGGCGCTTCCTCCAGCCCAGAGAAGTTTCCACTGAACCGAGGGCTCCCCCTAGCGGAGACAAGAAAAACCTAGCAGAAACTTGGAAGGGCAGACCCTGGAAATAATGTGAGTCAAAGGCTTGGAGTCCTCTCTTGAGAGACAGTCCCTTTCCCTCGCTCTCATCCATTTCAATTGAAAGCAAGCCTAAAGAAGACCCGGGTTCCTATCACTTCTTTTCTTCCTCCAAGCCTGGCCCCCACCCTGCTACTCCCTCTCTGGTCCCTGGAAAAACTCTTAGGTGTGCCCTACATAGAAGTTCTTGGAAATGAGAGACGGTCGAGCCATCGGGAGAACGGAGCCCCTGATTCACCCCGCATGCAGCCCCTTCTCTGCCACTCCCACCTTACCTCCTACCAACCACCTCACCACTGGATCTCTTACTAAAAACCTCTTTCCCTTTGGTCGTTCTTCTATGCCGCCCAAAAGTTAGGCTTGCTTTGGAGAGGGCATGGCTTAGGAAGGGAGGAGAGTCGCAGCAGGGGGGTTTGTGATGGGTCTTCCAGCTTGCACAACCCCAGTCTCCCCCCTCTCCCCCGCCACCCCTTAGATTTCTTGGTTTGGCTTCTCTAATGTGCTTCCTTCTTCGGAGGACTCCTAGGCAGCTCGGTGCCCAGCTAGGACAGGGCCGGGAGGAGAGGAGAGGCTTCAAGGAGATAGGAGCAGGAGTATCCCTCCCGGAAGGTTGAAGGCTGGGTACAGGCGGTGAGGATCGGAGTCCCTCCAGTCTCGAGGGGCGTCTGCAAAGAATTGCTAATTGCAACTAAACGAGGCCTCGGCGTGGGGGAAGGGGCAGCCCGGGCTGACAGGGGCTACCGCCTCTTTGAGTGCCCGGGTAAGGCCAGGCCAGCCCGTTCTTCTCATGCAAAGCAGCTTTTTGTCTGGGGGAGCCAGGGCTGGGGCCAGGGGCTGGGGAAGGGGCCCAAGCCTTTGGCAAGTTTCTTGTTCCCCAGAAAGGGAGAAGGGTGCCGAGGCCTCCTCGGAGTGAGAACGTCCCCACCTCCTTGTCCGCTCTCGAGCTTTTTATGTGGGGATTGATGGGGTGCTGCCCAGCAGGAGGGGGTGGGCCTGGGATCCTAGCACCCCCCTTGCTGGGCTGTGGGAAAGAACTGAGCACAAAGAAAGGGCTGGCCCAGTGAGTTGGGAGACAGGGCAGCTCTGATCGGGGCACATCCTGAGCTTGGAGGACCCAGCATTGAAGTCTCGTCTTCCCTAAGGATGTTCTCAGTGGTCACCCACGTCTACTCTGGTTGCCTGACCCTTTCTCACCTGCTGAGTGAACCCTCTCTCCCAGTTTGTCTTGTGAGGTGGGGTGAAGATGTGAGGATATTAGCCTGCTTCCTAACAACCTATCAGAGGAGATATCTTTGCTCTAAACACAGGCCTTGGGCTGCTCTCGCATAGATGTGAGGAGGAATGGGGCAAGAGGATCACGACCCAAGGATAGCCGCCTGCTTGGGCAACTTAATAAGAGTCTAGCCTCAAAATAATAATCACAATACTGGTGCTTCTGATCCCTGGGGCCACACGACTGATGGATTGATATATATATATATATATATATATATATATATATATATATATAATTATTTTTTTTTGGTTTTTCGAGACAGGGTTTCTCTGTAGCTTTGGAGCCTGTCCTGAAACTCCCTTTGTAGACCAGGCTGGCCTCGAACTCACAGAGATCCGCCTGCCTCTGCCTCCCGAGTGCTGGGATTAGGATTGATATTTTTTTTCTTTCTTCGAGACAGGGTATCCTTATGTGGCTGTCCTCAGACTCACTGTGTAGACCAGGATGGCCTCAAGTTTATAGAGATGTGCCTGCCTTTGCCTCCTGAATTCTGGGATTAGAGCACATATCACATAACCTAGCTTTGGTAGATTGATTTTTGTTCTGAGTTAGGGTATCACTGTATAACCTCTAGCTTGTTATTCTCCGTCCTCCGTCTCCCAGGTAGAGCCCTGAGCCATGCACTTTTAGATTTGTGGAAGGAGTGGTCCAGTACTCAGGAGGTGGAGGAAGGAGGGTCTCTGTTGAGTTCCAGGCCAACCAGAGCTACACAGAAAGAGTCTTGTGAAGACAGAAAAGTTGATCATTGGAAATAGGCTGGCAGTATAGCTCAGTTGGTCAACGCTTGCCTAGCATGCACAAAGTTTGATCCCCAGTGCCACATATAACCAGGTATAGTGGAGCACGCCTTTAATCCTAGCCTTCAGGAAGACAAGTGGATTTCTGGAGGGGAACATGGGGGGGGCGTGAATAAAGGAACCCCACAGTAGTTCTTAATATGGTATACTAAGGTGTTCTTTATTAAAAAGGAAACTCACGGATCACAACGAGGAAACAGAAACAGAGCCGGATATACAGGTGTGGCAAGCAGTCGAGAGTGAGAGGGCGGTCCCACTGGCTGTGAGAGGGCGGTCCCACTGGCTGTTTTGGTACCCAAAGCCACGCCCCACCCGGTCCAGCCTCTCAAAGGCCATTGGCTAAAGGAGGTGACCCATCACCTCCCCCTTTTGTCTAAATATGAGTTTCAAACCCAATACAAAACTATATACAATAAGAACAGATATCTAGTATAAAAATTAGAGTTACAACCAATATAAACAATATCAAGAAAGAAACATACGCTAAATGTTTTAAGAATTCCTGTGAGTTCAAAGCCTGCCTGGTCTACATAGCGAGTTCCAGGCCAGTCTGTTCTACACAGAGAGACCGTTTCAAAACAAACTAAAACAAAGCGTGATTCCACTATTTACCTTACTGCCAGTGTGGCCTCAGCACTCCCATTTTACAGACTAGAGGAGCAGAGCTAGGAGTGAAGCCGCTCTGGAGGACGAAGGTAGTTCAAGGTCTCAGGGGGACACGGATAAGATCACTGGAAGGTCGTTTCTTTCCCTGCGAGAGGTCCTCTAGTTCACACAAGCGTAGCCCCCTTTCCTTCCTCAATTTTTGTGCTCTGTGGCCTGTCACCTCATCTCCATATGTCACCCTGTCTGGGCCACTCAGCCTGGTGGAAGATACTGACTTCCAGGCTGTCAGATACCCGGGGCTTCTAAGTCTCAGAGCGGCTTTGGCCAATGGGCTCTGGCACCAGGCCAGGGCCTTTCTTGCGGCTGGACTCACTCCCCACAGGCCCCTAATCCATCTCACCCAGCAGGAAGCCCTTAAGCTGCCTTTTCAATGTCCTTCCCCAGCCTGCTGTGGGCTCTGTGCCTTTCTATACCACCCTTGGCAGGAGCTGTGTTATACAAGCTGGAGAGAGCTGCCCTTGGAAAGAGGTCATCTTGCCTCAGGCAGTTTCCTGCTCCTGGCAGGAAACCTCTACTCTCTTGTTCCCTGGTCCTCTCCTGGGGTCACCCTTCTAGTACACTGCCTGGGTGTCTGGGGGCACGTACAGCCCTGGCTAAATTGCACCACAGTTCCATACCATTCAGGTGGCGTAGATAGGAGGCTACAGAGATGGTGGGCAGGATGCTGAGGTCTGGGGAAGTGTGGCAGGCAGGAGTGGCCTCTGGCTCTGTGCCATCTGTTTAGAGACCACTCTCCATTTCTCCTGATTCTCCCAGACTACCCAGGGCATTCTCGGCCTGTAATGCTGCCTAGATAGCAGCAGGAGAGCTCGGCCCTTGTGAGAACAGAGCCAAGCAGAGGAAAGGCAAGGGCTAAGGTCTCAGGTTCGTGATCATTCCTTGTCACCCTGGGATGGATGGAGGCTTGGCAGCCTGGATCATTCTAGAGCGAGCTTGGTTTCAAATCCCTAATCCCATGACTCCAGCAAGTTGACTTGGAAAGGTTTTGATTTGGAAAATATGATTTTTTTTTTCAAGCTGGAAGTACTGGCTCACATCTATAATTCTAGGATTTGAGAAAGCTGAGGCAGGAGGATTGCCAAGAATTGAAGGTCAGCCTGGACTATGGGGGTAAGTTCCAGGCTAACTGGATCTTAAAAGAAAAAGTGTGCTTGTCCAGTCTCCCCCTCATCTCCTGCACCCCGTTCTCCGGGGTCTGTGTGTGGGGTCTGCCCACCTACCCCCTTTCAGCCTTGCCTGGAAGCCTGCATCCTCGGAGTGGTTGGAGAGGACTTGGGGAGGTAGCCAAGAAGTCTGTTTGTAGTTCAGATTCCGTTCGTTCCAGGCTCAGCAGGCTCTCTAAGGGAAGGGCCGTGGTGGGGAGGAGCATCCTTGGCGCACCAGCTGCCTCGGGAAGAGGGATCTATCTTTGTTTTCATCAGCTGACCCCCCAGCCACACGAGTAGGACCCTAGGACCAGCCTGCACCGATGGTAGCCAGAGGCCCTTGCCCCTTTAAGGTCTCTCCCAATATAGGGGCAATACTCAGGGCTGAGATCTTTTCCTTTTCTTCCTCTTGAGCCCCCGCCCCATCCCCAGGGGATGCTAGGATGCATTGGGAAGGAGAATGAGCAAAAGAGGTATCGCCTGGAGAGTGATTGGGTTCAGTCCCAGCTTCAAAGAAGTCACATCCTATCCCATCAATCCCCCAGACTGAAATCCACAAAGTTCTTCTTTTTTTTTTAATATTTATTTATTATTTATTATGTATACAATGGTCTATCTGTGTGTGTGCCGAAGGCCAGAAGAGGGCACCAGACCTTATTACAGATGGTTGTGAGCCACCATGTGGTTGCTGGGAATTGAACTCAGGACCTTTGGAAGAGCAGGCAATGCTCTTAACCACTGAGCCATCTCTCCAGCCCCCACAAAGTTCTTCTTTAACCGGGCAATGGACTTGTCTTTCTACCCTGCCACCCCAGACCACAGAATTCCTCAGGAGTTATCAGGGTGACCTGGCCCTGGGGGGAGACAACCTGAAACTCCTGGGCCCCCTTCCCATTTATCTCCAGGCTCAGAGGTCCTCATACCTGCTCCTCTCCCTGGGAGGCACCCCTTTCCCATTGCTTCTCCCTGACCCAGGGAATGGAGGGAAAATAAACAGTGCAGGCGAGGACTGAGCGTCCATCAAGAGACGCGATCACTTTGTCTGACCTGCTCAACCTTTTGAGGAAGAAGATTAATGTCTCCATTGTATCGCTGTGTGACCTACCCCAGGAAGGACCACACTGGCCAATGAGCTACGGCAGTCTGAATGGGAGGCCCAGGTGGACCGCGGGTATTTGATTGGAATGACAGTGGAGCAAAATTGGAAGGCAAGAAGAAATTCTTAAGGATGAACCAAGCCATCATTATGGATTTAAAGACAGGCTAGAGAAGGCAGGAGATTGATCACATTTCGAGTGTGGTTTTATGGGAGAGAATCTAAGGAATCTAAGTTAGGAAATCCAGTTAGAATCTAAAGGAATCAAAGTTAGAACAGTCTTTTGATGAAGGAAAAATCAGAAGCTTTGGGGTTGGAGAGATAGCTCAGTAGGTAAGAGCACTTACTGTTCCTGCAGAGGACCTGGGTTCAAATCCCAGCACCCACAAGGTGGCTCACAACCATCTGTACCCAGTTCCAGAGGATCTGATGCCCTCTTCTGACTTCCTCTGGAATTGGGCACACACGTGGTGCACACAGACGCAAGCAAAACGTATACTACTACTACTACTACTAATAATAATAATAATAAATCCTTAAAAAGAAAGGAAGCCCAAAGCTTTATGGGCGATGCATTGGGAAGGCATTTGCTATGGTACTGGACCCCACCAGCAGGTGGGTAGCATTAGATAGAGAAAGCACAAGGAAAAGAAGCCTGTTGCATTTAGGCTAACCGGGAATTTAAGTAAAGATTTAATTGGAAGATATCCATATCTGATTAGTCCTAACAGAGAAGTCCCATGGATCCCTTAGGTAAAAATCTGAAGGTCTTACCCCTGGGAATAATTATCCACTGAGAGGTCAGTCTAAGGTGGAATGACTATGAGGTGTTTGGCACTAGACACTTCCAGAGAGCAATATGAGTGAGAGTGGAAAATGGCACCCATGGAGGGAGTGACGTCTATAGCAATACCCATCTTTCCCCTGTTTGCGTGCCCCCATAGGAATCACTTAATGACTCAATTCTGGTTTTTGTTGTTGTTGTTTTTTTTTTTTGGTTTTTCGAGACAGAGTTTCTCTGTGGTTTTGGAGCCTGTCCTGGAACTAGCTCTTGTAGACCAGGCTGGTCTCGAACTCACAGAGATCCGCCTACCTCTGCCTCCCAAGTGCTAGGATTAAAGGCGTGCGCCACCACCGTCCGGCTGTTGTTGTTGTTTTGTTTTATTTTTTGAGACAGGGTCTCTCTGTGTAGCCCTGATTGTCCTGGAATTCATTCTTCAGGCCTTGAACTCACAGAGATCTGCCTGCCTCTGCCTCCTGAGTGCCGGGATTAAAGGCGTGCCACCACCTCCAGGCTACCCATTCAATTCTAAATAGGATTCGTGCATGGACCATGTGTGTGCTGATGACTGCGGAGTCGTGCGTGGACCATGTGTGTGTTGTGCGTGGACCATGTGTGTGCTTATGACTGCAGAGTTGTTCATGGACCATGTGTGTGTTGGTGACTGCCTCACCACAGACTGATGGCATGATTGTTAGCTTCCATGTTCTCAGAGCGATTTAGTCATTTTTTGGGCTACCAGCCAGGAATCTGGTGAACGCGCTCCCATTTGTTGTGTTCGAAAGGAGCACTAGGGTTCATTGCAGAGAGAAAGAGAAAAGACTCCGTCTTCCTTAGCGTGTGGAGAACAAAGCGAGGCCCATCCGGCTGGTTGGAAGGAGTCTGTTTGTTGCCAGCCTGGGGCAGCTGGACACTGCCTTCCCCTCTGTTATTGATGGTTTCAGTATACAGGGTGTGTGAGAAACCGGAACGCTGTCAGCGAGACTGTTCCATTTCCAAATGGTTAAGACATAGGATTATGGAGAAAAGCTCAGGATCTGGTGGGTGCCATAGGGGACAGAGCTAGCAGTAGAAAGGTAGGCTGACCACTAGGGTAAGAGGGTGAGTAGCAATTTCAGTGACCAAGGGCTAGTACCCCAGAACAGGAGAAGGAGAAGCCCCCCTTTTTTTTTTTTCAGACAAGGTTTCTCTGTGTAACAGCTCTGGCTGTCCTGGAACTCACTCTGTAGACAAGGCTGGCCTCAAACTCACAGAGATCCGCCTGCCTCTGCCTCCTGAGTGTAGGCAGAGTTTTCCTGTCCCGGAAGCTGCTTCCAAATTACTACACAGAAGTTTATATTAATTTTAAATATTTGGCCAGTAGCTCAGGCTTGTTACTAACTCGCTATTACAATTTAACTCATTTCTATTACTCTATGTGCTGCCCTGAGGCTCATCCAACTAGTTCTGTGTCTACCTAGCGACTCTTCTGACTCCACCCTTCCTCATCCCATCATGTGGCTTTCCTGGCTAACTTTATCCTGTTCAGCTATTGGACAGTCAGCTTGTTTATTAAACCAACCATAGTGACATATATCCACACAGTGTACAAAAGGATTATTCCGCAGCACCCGAGTGCTGGGACTAAAGGTGTGTGCCACAACCCCCACCCCAACGGGAGAAGCCCTCTTCCTGGTTGGAGAGTTAAAAGCAGAAGGACACTCAGGAAAGGGAAACCTATAATGTCACCCATTAGGGGCAGGGTTGACAAAAGGTAAGTATTAGGAGAAGGGTGCCCTGAGAAAGGAGCAGGTAAGTCCTAAAAATGGAAAGTTCAAGGACAAGAACAATGAGGGTATCCCCTTGAGCAAGCCTTAGTAGCACCCACAGCGTCACAACATTTGCTGCCTCGAAAAACCAAAAAAAAAAGGGGGGGGGGCTGGAGAGATGGCTCAGAGATTAAGAGCACTGACTGCTCTTCCAGATGTCCTGAGTTCAATTCCCAGCAACCACGTGGTGGCTCACAGCCATCTATAATGAGATCTGGTGTCCTCTTCTGGCCTGCAAGCATACTTGGAAGGAATGTTGTATACATAATAAATAAATAAATCTTAAAAAAAATAGTCCTCTCCTTTGACAATATCAGCACCATCGGATAGGAGACACCTGATGTCCTGACAGCTCCGGCTGGGAGGGAGGACACTAACAGGGAAGTCTTTCTTTGATCTCACCGCTCTTTCGCTGGTTTCCTCTTGGCCTTGACTGTAGACTAAATTAGTGGCACTGTTGAGAAATTTGTCCAGGGAGAGATGGAGAGATGGCTCAGCAATTGGGAGCACTTGCTGCTCTTCCAAAGGACTAGGGTTCAATTTCCAGCACTATATGGCAGCTCACAGCTGACTGTAACTCTATTTCTAAGGGATCCAATGACCTCTTCTGGCCTCTGCTGGCAATACACACATGTGGTGCACAGAAATAGAAGCAGACTAAATACTCATACACATTAAAAAATAATCTTGGGCTGGGCAGTAGTGGTGCATACCTTTAATCCCAGCACTTGGGAGGCAGAGACAGGTGGTTCTTTATGAGTTTGAGGTCAGCCTGGACTATAGACTGAGTTCCAGGACAGGTTCCAAAGCTACAGAGAAACTGTACCTTGAAAAACAACAACAACAACCAACAACAACAAAAAAAAAATCTTGGGTTGGCAGGGCGGTGGTGGCGCACGCCTTTAATCCCAGCACTCAGGAGGCAGAGGCAGGCGGATCTCTGTGAGTTCAAGGCCAGCCTGGTCTACAAGAGCTAGTTCCAGGACAGGCACCAAAGCTACAGAGAAACCCTGTCTCGAAAAACCAAAAAAAAAAAAAAATCTTGGGTTGGAGAGATGGCTCAGTGGTTAAGAGTACTGACTGCTCTTCCAGAGGACCTAGGTTCAATTCCCAGCACGTACATGACAGCTCACACCTGTCTGTAACTCCAGATCCAGATGATCTGACACCCTTACACAGACATACAGGCAGGCAAAACACCAATGTACTCCAGGCAGTGGTGATGCACGCCTTTAATCCCAGCACTTGGGAGGCAGAGACAGGCGGATCTCTGAGTTTGAGGCCAGCCTGGTCTACAGAGCTAGTTCCAGGACAGCCAGGACTAGGACTGCAACACAGAGAAACCCTGTCCCAAAACCCACCAGTGTACATAAAATAAAAATAAGTAAATTAAAAATAATAATCTTTAGGGGTCTTGAGATAGCTCAGTGGTTAAGAGCACTGGCTGTTCTTCCAGAGGATCAGGTTTAACTTCTGGCATCCACATACGAGCTCACAACCATGTATAAATCCTGCCCCAACTCAGTCTGACAGCTTCTGTGGGTACTGCACACATGTAGCACACAGACATACATGCAGGCAAAACACCCATACACATAAAAACTAACCTTAATTTTTAAAAAATCATATAGGGTATTGTTAGCTCCTAGAGGATCCTTTGTACTGTTTGTCTGATGTCCAGGGCTGTCCCTGTTGTAAATGTGATCTATCAAGATCAGGAGTCCCTCAGCGGTGGAGAGAAGCCTCGGCAGTTCAGAGCCCTTGCTGTTCTTGCTTCAGACTTGGGTTTGTTCCCAGAATCCACATGGTGGCTCAGAACCATCTCTAACTCCAGTGCCTGGGGAGCCGTTGACCTCTTTTGACCTCCACAGGCTTTTGCATGTATATGGTACACACAAACTCATGTAAGGCCACACACACATACACAGAACAGCAAGTAAATAAATCTTAAAAAATGAAAGAGGTCAGGAGGAGTCGGCCTGTTCACCAGGGATCTGAGCTGATACATTTGATTAGTGCCTCCCGGAGTCTCTCTAGGAAGGCTGTGGGAGTCTCTATGCCTTGAATGACTTGAGAGAGCTTGGAGTAATTGAAGGGTTTAGTGTGGGTTCTTTTTCAGCTTTCTAAGGTGCACAGTAAGAAATGCTTTTGTGTCAGTCTCCCCAGGAGGCAGTACCATTCAGGGTCACTCATGGGGATTGCCTGCCCCCATCAGTAGGGGGACAATCTCCTCTCTGGGCCAGTCTCCTGTGGAATTTACCTGCTATGTTTTATCCCCATACAATATTGCAGTCCGTGAGACTGCAGTCTTCTGGGAGTGTTAAGGTTTGGTTAAACATTAGTATGCCTTTTCAAGTCCGTGTCAAATCACAGGATTGGCTAGTTCCTGGAAATACCTACTAATCAGGAGTGTCTCAGGTTGGTTTTAATTTGCCTTCAGTCTCGGAGGGAAAGGAGAGTATGGACCCGGTTGGATCTTTTGTGGGGTTCTAGGTATGCCTCTCTCAAGGGCAAAAGGTCGAGGGGAGTCTGGACTTTTGGTTACCCTGCATAGGGTGGGCAGGAAGGAGACACTGTAGGTACTCCTTCCTAGATGGAGGCTTTTTTGTCTTTTATGAGACAGTTTCTTTCCCCCAATGTGCTGTTTGAAGGCTTTGGGGATTGAGTCAAAAGTCACAGCTAGAATTCGTGAACCCGTGTGGTTTATTTGTTTGTTTTTAAAGATTTGTTTTTATTTTCCATGTCAGAAAATTCTGCCTACATGTATGTATGTGTACCATGTGTGTTCCTGGGGCCCATGGAGGCCAGAAGAGGGCATCACATCCCCTGGAACTGTAGTTAGACAGTTGTGAGTTTCCACATGGGTGCTGGGAACCACATGCAGGTCCTCTGCTAGAGCAGCAAGTGGTCTTACCGACCGAGCCATCTCCAGCCTCCCATGCAGCTTAAGCTTAAACATTTTTTAAATTTATTTTTATTTCATGTGTGTAAGTATTTTGCCTGCATGTGTATATATGCTCCATGTGAATACCGGGTAACTATGGAAGTCAAGAGAGGGCATGAGATCCCCTGGAACTGGTTGTGAGCAAACCAGGTGGGTGCTAGCAACCAAAACCAGGTCCTCTGGAAAGCAATAAGTGCTGAGCCGTCTCCTCAGTCCTTCATGTGTATATGTATATATGATATATATATATGTATGTGTGTATGTATATATGATACATATATCATATATCAGGTTTTCCTCTCAAAGCAAAGAAATCTTGCTTACACAGACAGTCATCCCATTTTTTCTTTTCTCAGGAAAACATGTTCAGGTTTTAAATACAGTGACCCTCTGGGGAGCCATTTTCCCCCATTTTCCATCTGGTATTCTTGCCAAAATTGAAGACAGAAAAATACTACCCTTTATTATTGTTATTTTTTCTTTATGATATGGAGATCAAAGTGGCCCAAGGTTTTTGTTGTTGTTTCTTTCTTTCTTTTGGAAATAGGTTTTCTCTATATAGCTCTGGTTGTCCTGAACCTCTCTATGTAGACCAATCTGGCCTCCAAATCAAATATTCACCTGCCTCTGCTGGGATTAAAGGAATGAGCCACCATACCTGGCTAGTCTGCATTCGTAAGCATATGCTGTGTGGTGGTTTGAAAGAAAATGGCTCCCAAAGGTAGTAGCACTATTAAGAGGCATGAACTTGTCAGAGTAGGTGTGGCCTTTTTAGAGAAAGTGGGTCACTGTAGGGGTGAGCTTTGAGGTCTCCTTTGCTCAAGCTTCATTCAGTATGACACTCAGTTCACTTCCTGTTGCCTGCAGGATAAAGATGTAGCTCCTCCACTCTCAGTTCCTTCTCCAGCACCATGTCTGCCTGCATACTACCAAGTTGCTCCATGATGATAATGAACTAAACCTCTGAGACTGTAAGCCACCCAATTAAATGTTTTCCTTTATAAGAGTTTCTGTAGCTGAGCAGTGGTGGCACACACCTTTAATCTCAGCACTTGGGAGGCAGAGGCAGTTGATCTCTGTGAATTTGAGGCCACCAGGGCTACACAGAGAAACCTTGTCTCAAAATACCAAAACAAGGACTGGAGAGATGGCTCAGTAGTTAAGAGCACTGGCTGCTCTTTAAGAGGAGCCAGGTTCAATTCCCAGTACACACATGGCAGCTCACACAGCTTACAACTGTGTGTAACTCCAGCTCCTAGGAATCTGACATCCTCATGCAGACAAACATGCAGGCAAAACACCAATGCACACCAAATAAAAACAAATAATTAAAAAAAAAACAAACAAAACAAAACAACAACAACAAAACAAAATGAAGTTACCATAGTCATGGTCTCTGGTCTCTTCACAGCAGTAGAAACCCTAAGACAGAAGCTGGTACCAGGGACTGGAGTATTGCTGTGATAGGCTGGGCCATGTTTGCCCTTGGAGGATTTAGACTTTGGTACTTTAGGTTAGGAAAGCAGTTGACTGCTTTAAGCACTGTTTAATGGGCCACACTAGGAGGAGCATAGAAGACAAAGGTGCTGAGATTGATTTTAACAGTGGGTGACTGGCTCGAGAGGTTCCAGAGAAGAATTTTTAGTATGTTGCCTAGAGATTATTCTTGTGATATTTTGGTGAAGAAAGTGTCTATTTTTTGCCTTTGTCCAAAGAGTGTGCTTGAGGTGAAAGTGAAGAGATTTGGATTAATTCCATTGGCAGAGGAAATCTCTAAAGAGCCTAGTATAGACTCTGTTGTGGGCCAGGTGGTGGTGGCACACACCTTTAATCCCCGAACTCAGGAGGCAGAGGCAGGTGGATCTCTGTGAGTTCAAGGCCAGCCTGGTCTACAAGAGCTAGTTCCAGGACAGGCACAAAAACTACAGAGAAACCCTGTCATGAAAAATCATAAATAAATAAATAAATAAATAAATAAATAAATAAATAGACTCTTTTGAGGGATTACTAATGTTCATGCTTATAAAGATTTATAGTGAGAAGGGGCACCAGGAAATAGAATGGAGCTAGGTCTTGTGTTCAAAGAGATGAACGAATTAAGAAATGGAATAAAAGGGGGGCTGGAGAGATGGCTCAGTGGTTAAGAGCATTGCCTGCTCTTTCAAAGGTCCTGAGTTCAATTCCCGGCAACCACATGGTGGCCCTCTTCTGGCCTTCAGGCATACACACAGACAGAATATTGTATACATAATAAATAAAGAAAAAAGAAAAAAAGAAATGGAATAAAGGGAATGGTGCTATCAGGGCAAGATCCCACCCAGCTGTTTTCAGCTTCTGAAAAGGAATTAAATAAAAGCTTAATGCAGTATGTGGTGGTGCATGCCTTCAGTGCCGTCACTCACAAGACAGAGGCTGGTGGATTTCTGAATCTGAGACCAGCTTAGTCAATAGATCCAGTTTCAGGAGAGCCAAGCTTAGGTAGTGAAGGAAACTGCTAAAAAAGAGAACTTTGGTGAAGATGTAATTGAACGAGGTGACCATGTTCCAGCCCCAGTAAGCAGCAGAACCCGGCAGCTTTGGCCACATGGTTCTGGAGTTAAGGAAAGAAGAAAGGGACTATGGAACTTGCTTCTGTGACTAAAAAAACCTGTCCCGGCCAGGCATGGGTTAGGGGTGTCACTGAATGGAGGCCTAGACAGGTCATTTTATGAAGCTGTGAAGCTAAAGCCTGGATTGCCTTAGATACCCCAAGATGATGTAGATGCCAGTGCCGTGGGATACTTGACAAAGAAAGCTGAGAACAGGGGCGGAACCAGCCCAAGAGAAGAAAGTGTGTTACAGTCAACAAAGCAGTTGGAGATCTGAAGAACATCTTGACACCAGACATGGAGGTGCAGAGTTTGAATTTGCCCTGCGGGTTTTTGATCTTGCTTTGGTTCAGCATTTCTTCCCAGTGTTTGGTCTAGGTCCCTCCCCAATATTTTGGAATGGTAATGTATAATATGTTGGAAGTATGTGATCTGCTTTTTGATTTTGATTTTATAGGGGATTACAGTTAAGAGATTGCATGAATCTCTGAAGAAACTTTGAACTCTAGACTTTTAAGTAAGTTTGAGACTGTTATAGACTTTGGGGCTTTTCTGTAGCTTTGGGGCCTGTCACGGAACTAGCTCTTGTAGACCAGGCTGGCCTCGAACTCACAGAGATCTGCCTGCCTCTGCCTCTGAGTGATGGGATTAAAGGCGTGCACCACCACTGCCCGGCAACTATAGGGACTTTTGAAGTTGGACTGAATGCATTTTTGCATTATGTTATGGCTACAAGGTTTTGGGAGCCTTTCAAGCGCCAGAATTTTATTCTACACTAATGCAATTATCTAAAGATTGTCAAACAGAAGGTTTTTGATATGTGGAGTATCAGCAAAAGAGCCATGGGAGTTTGACGAGGTGACTGGGACCTCCAGATGTTCAGCATCTTACCGGGACTGGCAAGGGACTGCGTAGATTATCTTTGATGCCTTCAAATGTGTTTGAGAGGGGCTAGAAAGATGGCTCAGCGGTTAAGAGCACTGCCTGCTCTTCCAAAGGTCCTGAGTTCAATTCCCGGCAACCACATGGTGGCTCACAACCACCTATATGGGAGGTCTGGTGCCCTCTTCTGGCCTGCAGACACACACACAGACAGAATATTGTATACATGATAAATATTTTTAAAAAAATGTTTTTGAGCCGGGCGGTGGTGGCGCACGCCTTTAATCCCAACACTTGGGAGGCAGAGGCAGGCGGATCTCTGTGAGTTCGAGACCAGCCTGGTCTACAGAGCTAGTTCCAGGACAGGCTCCAAAACCACAGAGAAACCCTGTCTCGAAAAACCAAAAAAAAAAAAAAAAAAAAATGTTTTTGAGATCTGGAACCCATACTCTAAGGGACTAGGAGATGATGCTTTTGTCTTCCAACCTCTGCAGGACAGGAGTTATGTGGGGAAAGATGCTAGGGGCCAGTTGGTTTTGCCCACTCTAATGGTGAAATGTGGCTAAACTGAATGCTAAAAGGACACATTGTTGCTAGTTGTTGTCCGGCCTTGAATAGTGTAGAACAGAGCTGGACTGGGCCTCTGTCAAGAGGGAAGCCTATAGGTCTAGAGTGTGCATCAGAGTTATTTGGAGATTATAAATTGGATTAATAGGCAAGGCCAAGAAATGGGCTTCCAATCCCCTCCTTTCAATCCAATCCATGATTTTGATATTTGTAGACTGTAGGAGTTTTTTGCTTTGTTTTGTTATTTAGTTCTTTGTATAGCCTTGATTGTCCTGGAACTATCTCTGTAGACCAGACTGGTCTTGAACTCGCCTGCGTCTGCCTCCCAAGTGCTGGGATTAAAGGTGTGCGTCACCACTGCCCAGCTGACCCTACTTCTGATGGAACACTTGAGCTCTAAAAAGCTTCTTTTTTGACCTGCACATGGTGGCACATGCCTACAAATCACAGCACTTGGGAGATGAAGGCAGGAGAGTGAGAAATTCAAGGCTGTCCTTGGCTATCTAGTGAGTTTGAGGCCTGTCCAGTCTCTATGAGACCCTATCTCAGAAAGAATAGTTCTATTTGTGTTAAGCACATACTCAATTAGTCCTTTCTTCTCACTTGTACTAAAGTTGGATACTGAACCTGAAAAAGAAATACTGGTGAGGTGAAGGCTCTGCCTAGAACACAAGAGTCTGGGGATTAATCCCATCCCATCCCACTGAGGATGAACACCCAGCTGGAGCAGCATCAAGCCAATAGCATGGCACCCCCTCAAGCTATGACTCACTGTCTTCTTTCCATTCTGATGCTGAGGTCAAGCATCTTCATGATCCTATTTCTACTGGAGGGCCTTAGCTAGAGAGCATCTTAAACCCTGAGGGGCTTAAGGATGTGACGAGAGAAGGGTGGGTGTGGGGTCATAAGCGAGAGAGGGGTTAACGGTTCCACTGGAAGCCAGCATCCTCCATGGTTCACACAGAACTTAAGCACAGAGAATTTGATGAGATATTTGTGGTGCATGTATTGGGTGGTGGATATGCGTGTCAGTGTTGGGTGTGAGCTGCCTTCTAGTCAGTGTCTGTGCAACATATGGTCATATGCATGTGTGTGTGTGTGCACGCGGGAGACAGAGGTGGGTGTCCAGTGTCTTCCTCAATAGCTCTACTCCTTATTTATGTATTTTACAAAGCTTTCTGGGCTCAGCAGGCAAATGCATCTGCTGTCAAGCCTCACATCCTGAGTTCGACCCCCAGTACCACATGGTGTGGAAAAGACAACTCCTGCAAGTTTCCCTCTGACCTGCACAGTCCTGCTGCCTGCTGTGGTGTCGTGTGGCAGTTTCCTCCTAGGTAAAACATGCCATCCTGCAGGAAGTCCCTGAAAACTAAGCAAGGAAACAATTCAGAAGTTTTAGGAAGTCCCTGAAACTGACCAGATTCACTGGCCCTTTCCTTCTCTTAGAAACATTCTGA
Source organism: Chionomys nivalis (assembly GCF_950005125.1). Classification (NCBI taxonomy): domain Eukaryota; kingdom Metazoa; phylum Chordata; class Mammalia; order Rodentia; family Cricetidae; genus Chionomys; species Chionomys nivalis. The sequence goes on from NC_080092.1 coordinate 82,555,214, forward strand.
GAATAACTGCCCTGCCTGGAGGAGATTCTCCAATCTACCAAGCTGCCTTCAAAACTGTACAGTGAGCACTCGGCTCCCAGTTTTTGTACCTGTTACCCATGCTGGCTTGGGCTTTTGGTGACGTGACTGTCTTTAGGTTATTTCTGTTCCTGTAATCTTTCACCCATACTTTTGTACATAACCACCATAGTACTCATTGGCTTACCAAGTTGGACCTTGGTGCTGTACATAACTTTGGTTTATTTGCCATTTGCCTGGAGCGGGTAGACATTTATTCACATTTCCCCAGGAACGCATGCACCCCCCCCCCAAAGAATAAATAAATGCAATAAGAATATTTTAAGGTCCCATCAAAAATTACATTTACAATTTATTTGAATCCAGATGTGGTGGCACATGCCCTTAGTCCTGGCCCTTGAGAGACAGAGGCAGGCAGATCTCCGAGTTCAAGGCCAGCCTGGATTTTAGAGCAAGTTCCAGGACAGTCAGGGCTATGTAGAGGGACCCTGCCTCAAAATGAGTAAGTTAAAAAAATTTGTGTGGGGGCTGGAGAGATGGCTCAGTGGTTAAGAGCATTGCCTGCTCTTCCAAAGGTTCTGAGTTCAATTCCCAGCAACCACATGGTGGCTCACAACCATCTGTAATGAGGTCTGGTGCCCCCTTCTGGCCTGCAGACATACACACAGACAGAATATTGTATACATAATAAATAAGTGAATAAATAAATATTTAAAAAAAAATTGTGTGCATGAGCCCCAAGTGGAGGCAGAGGATCCCTTCCACCATGGGGGGTCCTAAGTACCCAACTCAGTCTCTTGATTTTTTTGAGAAAGGATTTCTCACTAAACCAAGAGCTAGCAAATTCAGCTGAACTGGCTGACCAGCAAGGAACCCTTCAGCCCCTCCTTAGCCCCAGGGCTGCATCTGGCTTTTTACACACATGTGGGGACCCAAACTCAGGTCTTCATGCCCCCTGAAATAGTATTTTACATTTTATTTCTCAGATGTCTTCATTTTTATTTTATTTTATGTTCATTGGTGTTCTGCCTGCATGTGTGTCTGTGTGAGGGGTCAGAAGCCCTGGAACTGGAGTTACAGACAGGAGTGAGCTGCCATGATGGTGCAGGGAATTGAACCCACGTGCTCTTAACTGCTGAGCCACCTCTCCAGCCCCCAGTTATCCTCTTATATTATAGGTTCTTACCATCAATTTAAAGGGATCCTAGGTCATAGATAAATAACAGAAAGTATCCGCAGCTCCCCACTGTAGTGTCCCCTAGTCTCAGACAGGGAGTTGGCTCAGCCAGAGCAGGCATGAATCTGCCGGGGCTGAGGCCTTTACTTTCTCCAAGGGTACACCCTCCCTAGTTTCTGAGACTCTGGGCCCCCTTAAGAGTCCGCAGCTGGACAAGACGTCCAGCATTGCCTAAGTCTGCTCCCGCTGGAGGGTCCTCCCACCACAAGAGCTGGTTTTCAAGTTGGGAGAAGAAGCCGGTTCCCCATCCCCCCAGTTATCCCCACAAAGCCGAGTTGGGGGGGAGGAGGGGGGAGTGGGGACGGTGGGGGTGGTGAGAGAGCCAGGTCCTTGCTAGTAAATCAAAGTTGGTTTCCCAGCCGCCGCTTTGATTTCCCTCCTCCCTCCCCCTCTGTGTTCCCCCACAAGCCCAGCTCCGGGGTTTCAATTCCACCCTGAAAAGTAGTGGGGCCTCCTCTCAAACCCGCCCCGCTCCTCCAATTCCCAACAACAGCTTAAGTTACAGGAAAGAGCGAGCAGCGAAGGGAGGGGGCAAGGTGACCCCCTGCCTTGAGGCGAAGGGGAGGAATCCTGGGAGAGAGGACCGAGAGGAGGAGAAACCCCCTCCCAAGTGGAAGCTGGTGACCGGAACCGAAGGGAGCCCCGAGAGAAAAGCCAACCTTCGCAACGGGTACCCACACATTTCCCTCACAGCCCCTCCACACCTACAACCTATAATTCAGGCTTCCCTTTCTTGCCTTCTTGGTGTTAGGTTCTAGAAGGTTCTAGGAGACAATACTTGATCCATTCATTCCTACGAACCCTAATTTCTTCCATGTAAAAAGTAGAGTCAGTTCAAGAACTTCACTCATCAAACTCAGAATGGATTTCGGTGCTTCGCTTTGCCTAGTCTGCCCTGAGCCACCCACGCTTGTTTCTGCTCAACTTAAGGCCTGGACTAATTAAAGCCCTTAATTAATAGATTCTCTGTAATATCTGTTTAATCCTTTTAAAGCCCATTTTGCCTTCCAGAAACATTGGTGTAGGTGCTGGAAAGATGAAGGAGCTAACTGAACAGCCTTGGATTTTGGCATTGCTGAGGTGACAGGCATGGAGGACTCAGGAGGCCAGGAAGCAGCGGTCCCAGAATCCTAGGTTTTTGGTTAATCTAAAGCAGGTTTCTATCTTTATCATTTTTCCTTTTTTTTTTTCTTTTTTCTTTTTTTGGGCAGGATCTTTTAGTTAATTTTATTTATCTGCCTGCCTATGGAGATGTCAGAGAAGTAAATCCTGGGACCTCTGGAAAAGCTCAACCAGGGAGCCATCTCTCCAGCCCCTGGGTCTTAGGTAGACCCAAATAACCTCGACTACATAAGTAGATGAGGCTGACCTCCATTGATCCTATTTCATTAGCTTTCTAACTGTGGGGCTACAGGCATGATCACCACTCACAGGCCTGTGCATGCTAGACCAGCACTCTTCCAGCCAAGCTGGCATTGCATGACAGCTGTGAGCTGCTCTGTGAGTTCTGGGAACTGAACCTGGGTCCTCTGGAAAAGCAGCCAGTACTCTTAACCACTGAGCTATCTCTCTAGCCCCATCTGAGTCTCTAGGCCCAAGAAGACATGTGTGTGTGTGTGTGTTTTGTTGTTGTTGTTTTTGAGACAGAGTCTCACTGTGTAGACTAGACTGGCTAGACTAGAACACACTGTGTAGACCAGTCTGGCCTTGAACTTGCAGACCCCCCGCTTGCCTCCCAAATGCTGGGATTAAAGCTATGCTCTCCCACATCCAGCCCAAGAACAGAGTATTTTTTTTTAAAATATTTATTTATTTATTATGTATACAATATTCTGTCTGTGTGTATGCCTGCAGGCCAGAAGAGGGCACCAGACCCCATTACAGATGGTTGTGAGCCACCATGTGGTTGCTGGGAATTGAACTCAGGACCTTAGGAAGAGCAGGCAATGCTCTTAACCGCTGAGCCATCTCTCCAGCCCCGAACAGAGTATTTTTGATTAAAGAATAAAATCTTTAAGGATTGGAAAGTATCTGAAATTATATTTCCTTTTTTTGTTCTCTTTTCATATTTCCCAGACAGATGCCAACAATCCCTCCCTCTTCAGGGCGGAAGGACAATAATGCCTTGGGAAGGAAGAACACTTACCCATTATGGAAGAGACAAGGTGGGGCTCGCCCTCTGCCAGGGCTTCCTGGAGAAGAGGCAGTTCCCTTATGAGCACCCCACACCAGGCATGATCCCCTAGGGGTTCTGTAGACAAAGCAGAGAGAGGGAGAGAAGCCGGCTTCTCTGAGAAGAAGGAGTGTGGTTGGGGGGAGAAGGGATGGGCAAGGTAAGTACTTTGACAGCTGTCCTAAGGCGGGAGGCCTACATGGAGAACTTGAGGGGAAGAGGGAGCCCTAGGCAGCGCTGGGCACTGGTTCTCTGCCGTCTTCTGAGTATGCCTGTGGTGCGCAGGGTATCATGAGCAGGCTGTCATTCGTTCCCTGTGTGTGACACACAAGTCTTTAAGCATGTCTGGGAGGCTTTAAACATAGCATTCTCACAGCCCCCCAACATCAACTAGAATTCTTTCTCTTTTTAAAAAACTTTATTTATTATTAGGCTTAGAACTTGCTTTGGAGATCAGGCTAGTCTTCAGTCTCAGAGATATCCTACCCTCTGGGATTAAAGGCATGTGCCACCATACTTGGACTTTTTATTTTTTAATTTTTGGAACAAGGTCACATGTGACCCAGGCTAGCCTTCAGCTTGCTGTGTAGTTGAGGCTGCTCTCGAACCCCTGATGCGTCTGCCTCCAAGTGCTAGTGTCACAGGTATGCGCCATCCCAGCTCTGACCGAGGCTATCTGCTCTATATAAGACAGGTGCCCCATAATTTGTTGGATTAAAAAACAACAGAAACAGCTGCCACCCAGCTCAGCAGTCGAAGGCCCTTGCCACCAAGCCTAAATGACTTGAGTTCGATCTTGGGAAGTCACATGGTGAAAGAACAGACAGGATTCCCAGACCTTGTCCTCTGATTTCTGCATGCGCAGAGAGGCCCTTGCACCTACAAAGCAAATAAATAAATGTAATTTAAGAAATAGCAATGCAAATTAACCAAGCTTTTAGCTCATCACTAGGTCAAGGGAGGGCTACATGCCATTTCACAACTGAAGCAAGGTAAATAAAACTTCTGAACTGGGATCAGGAAAAACAAGCCCCGTGGCATTCTCTTGTTGTCTAGAATCCGGCCTGGCCTCATTTTTCCTCAGTCTCCCTTCTTGGCTCTTAACAGTTGGCATCTCGGACAACTTTTAGCTTTCCCATTCGGTCTTCTCTGGATGCTCTTGGTCTCGTTCACAGCTCCCCATTCGAGGCTAGGGCCCTTCTACTGGGCACTGGGCTTCAGAATTCATCTGCCTAGGGCTGGAGAGATGACTCAGTGGTTAAGAGCACCGACTGCTCTTCCAAAGGTCCTGAGTTCAATTTCCAGCACCCACATGGTGGCTCACAACCATCTGTCATGAGATTTGGTGCCCTCTTCTGGCCTGCAGGCAGATATGCAGGCAAAACACTGTATACATAATAAATAAATAAATCTTTAAAAAAAAACTGTTTGTAATAGGGTCTGGTACCCTCTTCTGGCCTGCAGGTATGCACACAAACAGAATATTGTATACATAATAAATAAATAAATAAATAAATAAATAAATACTTTTTTAAGAAAAGAATTCATCTGCTTATAGAGCCCTTGGATGGCCCATGATGAGCTGGTCCACACTAACATCTGCTCCAAACTACACTGAGAAATCCTGTCTCAAAAAACCAAAATAAATAAAATAAAATAAAATAAAACCCTCATACATATAAAGTGTAAAGAAATAAGTCTTTAACAAAATAGCTTGGTGTGGTGGCACTCAGGAGGCAGAGGCAGACCTGATCAAAGTGAAACAAGTAAACAAAATTAATAATAACTGTACACATACACAGATATAAATGAAAAACAGGGCTAGGGGAGCTGGAGAGATGGCTCAGAGGTTAAGAGCACTGGCTACTCTTCCAAAGGACCCTGGTTCAATCCCCAGCACCCACATGGCAGCTCACAACTGTCTATATCTCTGAGTCCAGGGTATCTGACACCCTCACACAGACACACATTTAGGCAAAACATGAATGCATGTAAAATAAAAATAAATAAATTATTTTTTAAAAAGACAGGACTAGCCTTTAATCCCAGCACTTGGGAGGCAGAGGCAGGCGGATCTCTGTGAGTTCGAGACCAGCCTGGTCTACGAGAGCTAGTTCCAGGACAGGCTCCAAAACCACAGAGAAACCCTGTCTCGAAAAACCAAAAAAAAAAAAAAAAAAAGACAGGACTAGGAATGTATCTTAGTGGTAGAGCACTTGCCTAGAATATGAAAGACCATAAATTCAGTCCCTAGCAACACCAAATTATATCCAAGCCAACTTGATTTTATTTTTTGTTTTTTGAAACAGGATCTCGCTATCTTCTCTTGCTGGCCTCAAACTCATGGAGATCCTCTGCCTCCTCCTCTCAAGTGCAGGGATTAAAAACACAAGCCACCATGCTTGGCTCTCTTTTGAGACTTTTCAGTTTTATGTGAATGTGTGTCTTGCCTACATGTATGTCTGTGCGCCCTTTGCATGTCTGGTGGTTGCTAAGGTTAGAAAAGGGTGTCAGAACCTCTGGAATTGGGCTTATGAATGGTTGTGAGGCAGAATGTGGGTGCTGGGAATTGAGATGGGTCCTCAACAAGGATAAGTGTTCTTAACTATTGAGCCATCTCTCCAGCACCTTAATTTTTTTGTATTTTTATTTATCATCATCATTATTATTATTATTATTTTATTTTTGGTTTTTTGAGACAGGGTTTCTCTGTAGCTTTGGAGCCTGTCCTGGAACTAGCTCTTGTAGACCAGATTGGCCTTAAACTCACAGAGATCCTGCTGCCTCTGCCTCCCAAGTGCTGGGATTAAAAGCGTGCACCACCACTGCCCGGCTATTAATTATTTATTTTAATTCAGTTTCTCTGTGTAGCCCTGGCTGTTCTGGAACGCATTCTGTAGACCAGGATGGCCTCAAACTCAGAGATCCACCTGCCACTGCCTTCTAAGTGCTGGGATTAAATGTGTGTGCCACCACCACCTGACCTATTTTTAACTGTTAAAAATCATATCTAATTATTTTGCGTGTAGACGCGTGCATGGGGAGGTCTGAGCACAGCTTGCGCCATTCAGTTCTCTTTTTCTGTGTGGGTCCTAGGATGACCTCCAATCATCAGGCTTGTCAGGAAGGGCCTTTACCCACAGAGTTGTCTCAGCAGCCCTTCAGAACATTGGCACGTCCTGGAGTTAGTCCGTCCAAGGGTTCACACTGTGAAATGAGTCTGAGACCAGGCTGGGTAACAACAAGGACATAGCCTTTTCCTCTCAGCCCCTGCAGTTGGACTTAAAGTAAGAAACCCCAGTGTGTGGAAGGCTTGGGGGAGGAGGGCATACGACACAGGATTTATTAATTTGTTTATTTTATGTACACAGGTATTTTGCCAGTATATAGGTATATCACGTTCATGTAGTACCAAGGGAGGCCAGAAGAGGGCGTCTGATTGGAGTTATAGAGGCTGTGGGTTCTGGGACTGCCAGGCAGGTCCTCTGAAACAGGAGCCAGAGTTCTTAACCATTGAGCCGTCTCTCCAGTCCCACAACACTTTCTTCTTTAAAAGAGGGAAAAGAGAACATATTTAGGACTCCACTAAAGATGCTGAGGGTGTTGATACATGCCTTTAATCTCAGCACATTTAGAACGCAGAGCTCTGTGAGTTTGAAGCCAGCCTGGTCTACATAGAGAGTTTCAGGTCAGCCAGGATTATACCGTGAGGCCCTGTCTAACAAAAAAAAAAAAAAAAAAAAAAAAAAAAAAAAAAGAAAGAAAGAAAAAAAAAAGAAAAAAAATTCCAATAAGGAGCACTTTCAGATTGTAAAGAACTTAAACATTTTTGTTTGTTTCTCTTCTTTCATTCTCGTAC